>NC_059544.1:5002500-5627500 GCF_905220415.1 Colias croceus | reverse complement strand
TTCGAGTTTTGACCTATAACTTGCTCTGTGGTTTTGACGTCATATTGACAGTGACCGCTGACGTAGTGTCATTTGAGTTTGACGTATTGGCAATCAGCTGGATGTTATATTTTGTTCCCATTCCTATTCCAGGCTTTTAAATTTTCATATTTAAAATAATATTTCCTTTGCTTTATAAATAATTGTATGCTATATCTCTACGTAAAAGTTACGACACTAAAGTTTTAATAATGGATACAGTTGTAAAATCAATGTTAGAAGAAGATGAAGAAGAAAAACAGGTGGGAATGTATTATTAATTATTAATACATATTATGTTAATTGCTTAGATTAATTATTGTAATAAAAGCCTTTAACCTATGTATCTTATTATAATTTCACTGTAAGAATAATTAATAAATAAACAAAATACATATTATGTTTGTTATTACTCACTTGAATAGGTTATGAGGTAAAGTTTTTTATGAGTTTTTTACAATTAATAATTATTTTACCTACTTATTATAAAGAAAATTTGTGAATGTTAAAAGAAATTGATTAAAAATGTATTTTTCAGGGTTTAGTACTGTTTGGTCGTGATTTGTCAAAAATACCGTGTTTTCGAGACAGCTTCTTAAGCGGCATTGCCACAGGCATAGGTGTTGGATTTGCATCATTTATGAAGACCTCAAAGCCAATGCTATCACAGCATGTTGGAGTTGGGGCTTTTGCAACAACAACATTGTTGTATTGGTCCTATTGCAGGTGGCAATGGTCACAACAGAGATTCGATGCACAAATGTTACAAGAAGCATTGAAAGATAAGATAATGTATGAAGGTACAGCTGTAGAAAAAGAATTAGAAAGTAAAGGTATCCTTAAATCAGCTTAAATATGAAATATCTTGTTACAATCAAATACTATTCCAATAGCATCTTTTAATTCAAGGTAAAATGAAATAACTTTAACATGAAATATTTATTGTGAGAGAGAGACAGGTGATACTATTCTGACAAATGGACAAACATTCATTCATGTTAATTAAATAAATAATGGAATTTTTAGTTAATATAACATAAAAAGTGCTATTGTTAAAAGTATTCAGAGATTTAAGTAGGTATTTATAATGTAGTATAATGTAATCATAATATGTAAAAATTTGTATTAAATAAATTTTATAATTTAACCGCATATTATTATGTTTGTAAGTACTATTTTAATTTAATTTTAATTTTCTTCAGATTTTTCGTGTTTTAGTGACAATGTTAAATAACCGTTAAACCCCACCAGAAAAATTAATTCAGTTTAAATTAATTCTGAGTTTATTTGTAACATTTTCATGAATATTTTCACCAGGTTCTTTTAGCCTTTTCTTACCTAAGATCGAGAGGATAATCGTTTTTACGAATTACGACATCAAATATAATGTGATTATATGAGACAAAGAAGTAATCTGCCTTGATGGTAAATTTTTAGTTTTGTTTGATATAAGTAGTCGTCTTTAATCCTTAGAATAAAAGAATCCGTAAAAGACCTAGATATTTGAAAAGGAAACAGTCGATATATTGGTACCGTCAATACAAGAATAGAAAACCCTTTCCTCGATAAATGGGCTATTGAACACCGAAATTATTTTTCAAATCGGATCAGTAGTTCCTGGGATAAACAAACAAACAAACTCTTTAGCTTTATAATATTTGTATAATATATGTACATCGAAAAGTTGAATATATGCGCAAAGAAGTCGAGATTAAATTTAATAAAGTAATCAATGGTTCTGCGAGTCCGACAGTAAACTTACCTACAAGACTTTTTTGAATACCTACCCTCAAACAAAATTTAATTTTGAATTTAAAGTATTCATTTCACTTCCGAAATGATTATAGAAGTTAAGGGTTAAAGGAAATAAATCATTGTAAACAATGCAGATGCACATACAAGCCTTGAAAATTCTCTGATATTCAATGTAAACACGGATTGTAGGTCATTTTAGGTTATCGTGTTAACACGAGTTCTTTCAAGAGACTCGTTCGAAGTATTAAATCTATAATACAATTCTTTAACACGCGATTGCGTTTGAGTACCTAATTGTTTAACTAAACAAAAAGAAAAAAAAAAATTCTTCACGTAATACATTCAATATTTCAGTAAATACACTAGGTAATCATCGCATGCTGAACGTTAAAAGCGGCGATAACTACTGAATAAAAAAATCTGTTATAAATAAATTTACAGTGTGGTCATCTGCTTCGAACCATGAGTGTAACCAAACCAGCCCTTGGCACAGGGTGGGGCAGACCATTGCACTATATTATGTTTTTAGGCCCGAAAAAGTGACATTCTTGTTTTATTGGAAACTAGGCTTCCGCCCGCGTATTCCAAAAACACGATTTAAAAAAAATATTTAAAATATTGGAATTTTCGCGGCCGACGGAAAGAAATAAATTCGTATAAAAAATAGATACCTATACTGGATAATTTATTAGGTTGCGAATATATATGTACTGATTACAGGCGCAAATTATCCCTTTTTGAAATTTTCGATATTCTCGATAGAGGCGAAAGTATTGTAAATTTTATTGATTTGCGTTTTTATTTTTCTATATTATATGCAGGCGTTATAAGAAGCTCTGTTTAGTACCAAAAGAAACCTTGAACTGAGGTCTACATGTGACAAAAATACATGCAAAAATACATGCCCTGCGGTGAAAATATTGTTATTTTGCCCTGGAAATTATTGTTATTTTATTTATATTGATTATTTTATTTTTCTACATACAGTAGAATTATTTCAAATTGGGTTAATATCTGCTTTTTATTACAAAATGTTATTTCTAACTAGATTTTTGATTGGGAGTTGCGGGGGTTTTGGAAGTAGATTTATAGGAACCACATTCTATTTAGTCTGACCTGTCCTATTTCCATAAATTCACCCCTAGTTTTACGAAATATTTTCTCTCCGGTAATGAACCGACAACATTACAGAACTTAATTAACCGTTAAAAACGTTTTCAACTCGTTTACCTAGTTATGTTACATGCTTGAACAATTTAGTAGGTATACTGATTGATATGTGCGTAATTACCTAAATAGTAGCAATTACGGCCCGGTGTTTTATTATTTATTATTTAAGATCCGAACATAAGGCGAAATTCAACGGCGTGATAATAGAATGAGACCAATTTTATAATAAATTTAGTCTATTAAAAAATGTATTAAAAATGGGTTGACTGAGAAAATCCTGGACAGGACATTTTTAATGAATTAAAAAAAAACCATTTTTTTTTAATTAATTGCAGTATCAAGATAATATTAAAAAAAAATATAATAGACTTAAAGTATGAACCCTACAGAATGTGCAGTCATAGTCGTTTTCTAATATTTACCGGGACAAACGGCTAGGTTGGCCGGTGTAAACAGGTATGTCGGTACCAGTTATTTTCACTTGATAGGATGATGAAAAAAAATTATGTCAGCACTGTTTTATTACAAAATTGTTTTATTATCTCGAAACTGCAATTAATAAAAAAATAAAATAAATGTTTTTTTTTAATTCATTAAAAATGTCCTGTCCAGGATTTTCCAAGTCAACCCATTTTTAATACATTTTTTAATAGACTAAATTAATTATAAAATTGGTCTCATTCTATTATCACGCCGTTGAATTTCGCCTTATGTTCGGATCTTAGACCATATTATGTAATATTATGTCCCTGTAGCTTCGTACATTTAGAAAGACTAGTGTCTGCTCGCGAATTTGACCGCGTAAAAGGCAAAAGACCGTTTTTGGCGAAGAGTCATATCTCACTAACCAGATGAAATCAAGGAAATGAATAGGTAGCTACTGAGTTAGACATCGTAATAAATTAGTGAAAACTGCTTAACTATCACTACAGATATCGTCGTGTTATAATTTAATTTTCAGTAGGTTTGTTGGTTGTCTAAGTAGGTTGTTTATGTTTAGGTAGATAGTAAATTTACATGAGATGATTCACAGATAAATTTTCAGGTTTTACGAAATCAAATGCAGGTAAACTTAGTAGGTTTACCTTGTTCATTATGAGCACAAAATTTAATGACTTAAATAATTTTGCACATCACTATTTATGTGTAGCATTATACAAATAAAGACAATTAATTACGGCTTGTAAATTTAAATACCAAATTATAAGAACCTTGCATGGTACAAAACGGATTTTGCAGCAATGATTGAATTAGGTAATAATTAACTTCCTAAATGAGACGAAGGCTTTTGCTTATTGAAGAGTAGGTACCTAACAAACATCCATCCATCCATCCTCACAAACTTTCGCATTTATGAGGATGTTTTTAGCATTTTGATACACTAGATTTCCGCCCGCGGCTTCGCCCGCGTTTGCAAAGGAAAACCCGCATAGTTCCCGTTCCCGTGGGATTTCCGGGATAAAAACTATCCTATGTGTTAATCCAAGTTACCCTCTATATGTGTGCTAAAGGAGATTGCCCAAGTGACTATGGAACTTGGTATCGCAATCAAACTTATTGTGTCAAGATGAAATATAGCTCAATGTAAAGTTTGATATTAGTACTTTTAGATATGATTAAAGTTTTTATGTAAATAAGCCGCAGTTCGCGACAATAAAAATAAAACAATAGTTTTATTCAACACTTCAAAAAATACTTTATCGAGTTTAAACTAACGATGAACGTTAAGTTTTACATTTATTACATAGGTAATATTTTAATTTACAAGACAAATGTGAAAAGTAAATCGTAATAAACATTATTTCAAAATAAATAACGTCGAACAATGCGTCGAACACATTAATAATTTCAAATAGAAACATAACATGACGCTTGCAAGAGAGATAGATATATGTGTCAAAACAAAAACTTTTACTTTTATTTCTATTTATTCGGTATAATTACGACTTAATATTGATAAATACGATCATTATAAATACAAATAAGAATTAACAAGATCACGAACACGTGACACAACTAGTATTTTACCGATTCCATACGTGGTCATACATGTTTCAAAACAAAAACTTTTACTATTATTTCAATTTATCCGGTATAATTAAGACTTAATAGTGATACATATGATCATTATAAATACAAATAGGAATTAACAATATCACGAATACGTGGCACAACTAAAATTTTACCGATACCACCCGTGGTCATTCTCCTTTCATTGTAATCGGTTCAGTAGTTTTTACGTGAAAGAGTAACAAACATCCATACATGATACATCCATACATCTATACAAACTTTCGCATTTATAATATTAGTAGGATTAGCTACGTGGCTACACTAAATCGTACTTAATTTAATGCAGTCATGATTGTGGCTGGTGGATAACTAGTAACTACCTAGGTACTTGCTTATGCTAAGTTCACATTCAAAGTGCGTGGCCAAGGCTTTAGGTAGGTTAATAAAATTAATTCTATGAGATATTTAGGTTACAATAATATGTAAAATGTCTATCAAGTTATTGAAATGACATAATAATTTTGGTTTTTGTATTAATGGTACGGGAGCTACCAACGTTTTAAAAAAAGTCATTTTAGTATAGTTGGGTTTTTGATATGCTGTTTCTCTTGCTATTTCGAATTCGGTTAGAGTCCGGGCTGTCTGGCTGGCGGTAGTGGTTGCGTTTATTAGTGCGCATCTTATCTGCACAGGAAGATATACTTAACTATAGTAATTTTTTAACGCGTATTTTGTTTTTAATTCGATTGAAATTATTTTGATTTGACCTCGATCTTGAACGACAACTTTGCAACCAATTCGAGTTTTATACAGGGTTAGTTTTCAATGACCAGCCAAAATTTAAAATTAAGATCTAGATATTAAACCAAAGGTACATTTGAAATATTATTGTCGAATAAAAAAAAAATAATAGCATTCATTTGAAAATGTCTTAAAAATTTCCTAAATCGTAAACACGCGATAATCAATGCACTTGTGTGCGTGCGCGCATCGGTTCAGTTCACATCAGTTTTAAAATATCGATAACAGTCGCAATGAACCCCGTATTGTAGGAAAAAAGTCACTTCCCATCTGATTCAATTAACGACTTGATCTTTAGGATTAAGTCGGTAATATCTCATTTACTGTTATTTTAAATCAATTATCATTTGAGCATCAGATTATTTACATGTTATGATGATGTCCTGAATAGACATCGTGTTCTACACGTCACTTTTTAAAGCACAAATTCGTAGTCAGATTTTACAGTTACTCGTGGACATCTTTAAGATTTAAGTAAATGTACCTGTACCTACCTACTCTCATATTAAATACTACCGAGTAAAACTCCTACATTAGACAGGACTAATGAATAACCTCAGATACCGGTACGTCTCCATTGTTATCTAGAGTGCCTGACAAATAGCAGTGGGATTTATTTTGACAAATCACTCAGTGGGATTGAAGGCACCGATTTGTAACGAGGGTCTTGAATTGATTCCGATTATTGTCATTAGTTAGACCCGAATGTTTTAGGCTCTGATAACAGGCCCATTTTATCTGGCTTAATTATGACGTACTGTTTGAACTAATGGCCAATTTCGTGTACTAACTTCTACCTGTGTGTGTGTGCTAACTTCTACCTATCTAGGTTGTTGAACTGAAATGTGCTTTTGTAATGTCCACACGTTCGCTTTTTAGTGGCGGACAGGAATGAAATCTAATTAAAAAAAAAAACGGTTTTTTTTTCATTAGATCGAAAATGTTATCGATTCTGAACCATTTCTGAAAATTTGGCCGGTCATTGAAAACTAACCCTGTATACTAATCGATGATATTATTATAAAAATTATATAATATTGAAATTTTCGATCGAGATTTATTTCATTTTGAACCAGCTGTAGCGCACGATTGAACTAAATGCTAAATATTTGGGCCTAGGTATAAACTTCAGGTATCTAACATGGTTTCGTTGGTCCCTTGATAAAATTTTTGAAAGTTAATGAAGCTTCTGTGAAATCAATCTAATTAGTAATTATCATTGAATTTCTATAAATGTACTTAAATATAAGTAGTTATTATTCCTAGTTTAGGTATTATTTTTTATATTAACGCAATAGCAGCAAAATTCTTGCAATACGTATCTAATCTAGAGGTAATAAAAACATTAAATAGACGTTGGAAATGGTGTCAACAGTCAAGTAGAATAATATGTGAAACTGTACCAGTAACCATTGGTAACTTTACCTAAAGTGAACAGCCTCATAAGAACAAGTCAACTTTTAAGTAGGTATTTGTATCTGATATCGGTAAAGTGTTGGACGAGTAATTCGATAAGTCGTATCAAAATTCATGGCACCTAGATAAGATCTGAGAATTACTATTATATTATATTTCTCATGTCTAATGCCGTCTGAAATCTAATATTCACAAAATTACATGAACTTTGACGATAGAGTAGGTACCTAACTAATCGGCAATGTTCTAATTATATGATTAAGTTTTCGATCCTTCCTCTGTCCCGAAGCATAAGCCTGGTCATATATAGACATCTATAAAATATATATTTATCCAAGTTATTAACCTTCAAACTAGGGCAGCAGCCAGCATTATAAAAGCAGACTTAATAAAGAAAATATAATGTAATTACAAAATTTTTATCCATTATAGTTACAATGTTTGAACTTGTCATTACTTTGTTCCCTCTTTCCTAATTTATTTGACCTGGAAAATAAAATAGAACTCTGATTCCATATTTAAATACATATCGAATTCTATTATTAGGTGTCGTAAAAACAAGGTGCATATAATATATTATATTACTTTGAATAAAAAAATAATGAAGATACACAGTTGACAGATAATATTATATTGTGGTAAACGATTAAAAAAAAAAACTATAAGTAGATTCAGAATTCATTCATAAGATGTTCGAGAAGATAATGTTTTATCAATTAATTTATAAAAGAGCAATTAAAACATAATATTTATATTATGAAACATAATATTATTATATTTTTAAGTAAGTCCTTGTATTATTGTACCATCGTGCCTTCATAACTAAAATGTACTTAGATGTGCGAAAAAAATGTCTATGTTGTTAAACTGTATATTTTAAATAACCGTCTTTTCTGTAGCTATACAATTATAGCTGTTTACTGTTCTAATAAATTATCATCATGGCTAATAGCTCCTGTTATCTTTACCATCATTGTTATCGTATTTATTTACTTACGGTATATGTGCTCTACTAACACGGTACCTAACTAATAATCCTACGTATAGGTGTAGTTTGCAACAACATGCAAACTTCTTGAGTATTTTTATTTCCCTATCTAGACAATATATTATATCTAGACATTAGACGGATAATAGGTAATAAATATCATTATTTATTTATTTTATACTATTTATTTATTTCGAGCAGTGGTGAGACCTCGGACTTTGCATCGATAAGTCCGGGGTTCGAGTCCTTCGAGACATAAATTGATTTTTCAATTTATCTCCGCATGTTGTAACATCACCACAGCTCGAACGGTGAAGGAAAACATCCTGAGGAAACCGAAATAGTTCATAATCAGGCCGTAATCCAACACGCACTTGGCCAGCGTAGTGGCCTGTACCTACCCACTATAGCTACGCTCATAGGAGGCCTGTGTCTCAGCAGTGGGAACGTATATGGGCTATGGTATGATTTGATATCTATATAGTTCAGGATCCATCGCCCATTTTTGCAAGTGACTACTATCAAGCTAATTTTCCGTTTGTAGCTTTATTTTGATGAGACGCCCAATAATTTCGTGTACGAACTACGAAACTCTCTATTGTGGTAGCTAACAGAGATAACAAGTAAAATATTTTTTGATTTGATGGTTCTCAAATATTTATTACTAGTTAACTGAATTTTTTTTTGTTCAATCTCAATTGAACATCAAAAACAAAAAAAAATTCAATCAAAAATCTAATCTACTGATTAGATTTTTGAATCTAAATTATTCGAAAAAATATTTGTCCTACAAAATCTATGGTTTGTTCAAAGAATCCCCCTTTCCAAAGTGTATCGATAACGAGGTCATCATAAATGATTACTAACAAGCTGATTTTTTTGTTTTCACTTAGTTAATGTTTATATAATTCAACAGACAACAAATTGCGTAATAAATATTTGAGAACCATCAAATCAAAATTTTTATCCTTGTTATCTCTGTTAGCTACCACAATCGAGAGTTTCGTACACGAAATTATTGGGCGTCTCATCAAAATAAAGCTACTCACGGAAAATCAGCTTGATAGTAGTCACTTGCAAAAATGGGCGATGGATCCTGAACTAATAGGTAGTGAAAGAAGACGAAAAAAGAGAAAGAGAAGACTTTGTTGTGGGAGAAATAAGGTTCTGTTAGGGCTCTGCGGCTTTTGTTAATTACCTATGTACATATTATATGATAATATGAATGATTTGGTAGGTATCAGGAGTATTTCGGCACTTAGGTAGCTATTGTTGTAGATTGGAGATCTATCCGGGTTTTTCTTAGAAAACGCGGGCGACTCTGCGGGCGGAAATCTAGTTATTATATAATGTAATATGTATTATGTAGGTACGTTCGTTTGATAATAGCTGATAACCTCTCAACATTGTTTTAGACAGTAGTTTTAGCTAAAAATAACTTCGTTAAAAACAACCGACTTCAAAAACGGAAAAGTAAAAAATAAAAAAGATTTGATATTATTAAAGATTATTAATTACTACTTACATATTATTTATTTAGATGTGTTATTTACTAAAAAGGTTTGATGTCAGTGCACGGGCTTCATACTAAGTGCTCAGTATAATACATTTTAGTTAGTTTTTAACAAGAATCAAACGAGCCCAAACTCGATAAAGTTGTGTCAATATATTTCTGAGTTCCTATGGCCACCTTCCGATTTCATCATCAAATCAGCTCTATGTCATGATAATGTTTCTTCGCTATCCAATCTCTATCGTTTTGTGTGGTGAGTCTCAATATTAGCCAGAAGGGCTACTACATTTTAACGCGGACACGTGGGTGAACTGAAGGTTCACCCTGGTAGCGACATGCGCAAGGGCGTCCCCCTTTGACGGGGATCTCGAACCTCGGCTTGGGCTGTCGCTTGAGTGGAGGAGGCCGGAAGGGCCCTAGTCGGACGGGAAAGTTACTTGCTACATTTCAATTAAGTCATCGAATACAGACAAAAATGCTCATAAAATAAAAACTACTGGGCCTATCCGAATAAAATTTTTATGGACTAATTTGACACCATCCCGCATCGAACAAAAAAATAATCACGTGAATCGGTTCAGAAACCTCGGCGTAATCGGTGTAGGTACATCTATTTGTGTACATACAAAAAAAAAATACCGGCCGAATTGATAACCTCCTCCTTTTTTGAGGTCGGTTAAAAACGAGAAGATTTAAGTAAGTAGGTACCTACCTAAGTAACTAAGAGTTTTAAGGTTTTTTTATTATGTGATTCTTGTTCATTATTTAAGACTTATTATGAAATATCAAGAGAATCAATCTGATAGATTAAACAGATTATTTTTAAATAGGTACATACTTACTTAGTGAACTTGTTTATACGTCACTTCACAGCTCGCTTCGCTCTCAGTCTTAAAAATAATTATTTCATTTGGATTCCGCCAGTTGATCGACAGCGTTCATTGAACGAGTGTGTTGTGTTGAAAGTGATTTTACAACAATAATAAACTTGTATAGCTAACCATTGGAATAAATATGGATAATATCGAGGACTTTTTGCCAGAGAAAAAAGATACAAGTTTAATATTTTTTGTAAACGGTAAAAAGGTGAGTTTTTATTCATCGTAAATTTAAATAAAAATGTTTTGTTTTATTATTATGGAGTGATTAGAGAATTCGATTAATAATAGGTTAAGGAGATTCTGAGCCTAGCACGAAACCGCATACAACCTAATTACCGTCTCAATTATTAGGCATTTAAAATATGGTAGGTATCTTCTGTTTTTATTGATTTCATTTTTGTTGTTTTAACTTGTTATGGGTGAAATAGGTAATAGATGTAAATATATTGTGCAATCGATTTGTAAAACAGAATGGTGACCGTTATGTAGAAAAGTAGGATACCTAGGTCATGGTTGATCATAATAATATATTTGAGCTAGAACATATTATCTACAGTTAGGTACATATTTCATATTATACGTTGGAAATAAACAATCTAATATATAAAAATCAATGCCACTTTTCGTTGTAATTCCATAACTCGAGAACGGCTGAACCGATTTCGATAATTCTTTTTTTATTATATTCCTTGAAGTACGAGGATGGTTCTTATGTAGAGAAAACGTTAATATGTACCACGGGCGAAGCCGGGGCGGACCGCTAGTATTGTATATTATTTTATGATGTAAAACTTCAAGTTATTTCAATTTCTCAATTGTGTGTGGTCTTAGATCAAAGTTTGTAGTTCCAAAATCACTTATTTTGCACATATAATCACTACCAATTTTTATTTTGTGGGTCGGTACCTAATTGAGGCTTGATATCGGCTGTGAATAATAACTACATACCTATTTGAAGAGTGCAGAATAATTAAGTTGTCGAATACCATCGTAATAATTCGTACACACTACCCACATTAAACCGAAAACATTCCTTATAAATGGGTAGAAATATTACCTATGTCATCTGATACCTGTGAAAATAACGACATTTACATTCATTTATTCAACAAATAATCTCATACAATAACATTTACAATTTTTTTTGTTGCTTGGCATGCGTGAACCCGGATAAAAAGTTAAGTACCTATAATATATGTTACTTTCTATACTACCTACCTACATACTTACTATGAAATAAATCTCTCTTTGATAAAATGAATTAGGTAATAAACTCGTGTCTCAGTTCTGCCGAACGGAAGACAAATAAACACGTTTTTATATTCAATAAGTTGTTTTCTTACTGTAAGATAAGGGGCTCAGTAAAGAGCTTGGAGAAACACTAACCTAGATACCTTCCTAGATTGAGGAGACGATTTATATTTAGAGACGGTTACTGTAGGTATATACCTATCGACGGACGGAATAAAGCTGTGGAATAAAGCATAGCAATATGAATGACCCTCAATAGTGTATAATTGTTGTGTTATTGTAACATTTTTTATATCGAGAAAATCGAGGAGGGTAGGATCTTTATGAGCGTAAATTACCTACCTACATTTGTTTTTATCAGGAGACGTTCATTGGCTCCAGTAAGGGCTCCAGTATAACATAAAAAATTGTATTAAAATATTCATTTGTATGGAACGAAGGCAATGATGCCTTTGAATTTAATAATGGCGTCTCTTTGGTCTGATAGTAAATACATAATATATTGGACTGCAGTCTGCAGATCAAAAATGACCAAAGTTCAAGTTTCCAGTCCTTTCAATGTTACTGGAATTTTCCCCATTTCAATTAAAATACGATCATCCGTCATGTGGTTGATTTCTCTCCAATCGCGCCGGTCGCGGTGTTTTGTTTATATCGAGTATACCCAAAATGGAAAATGAAATGTAGGTACATAAGTGCGTATTCTTGTGCACTATTATAATCCTTCGCAGTGGCCTAGTTTTTTTTTTTTTTTTTTTTTTATACATAGATAGGCGGACGTTTGACCCCAGTCCCACCTGATGGAAAGTGGTGACGAGATCTAAGGTGGTAAGTCACGCCCGCCTAGAAAGTGCCTGTTAATTCGTCTCTTGAAAATTCCCATGTTATACTTCTCTGGAAAGACGGACGCCGGCAGAGAATTCCACTCTTTGGCAGCTCGCATTAAGAAGGAGGACGCAAAGCGTGCTGTGCGTGCAGTCGGCATTTCTACCAGGTAAGGGTGGTATCCCGCCGTGCGCCTGGACGTTCTTTGGAAAAAAGGGGAAGCTGGGATAAGGCCATGTAATTCAGTTGCACATTCCCCGAAATGAAGTCGATAAAAAACTGAGAGACTGGCAATTTTGCGGCGATGACCAAGGCTCAGAAGCCGGTTTTCGAATAGCCGGTCGTTTCCAATAATTCGCTTGGCGCGACGTTCCATAGCTTCCAGAACATCGAGGTGACATTTGGCGGTACCTGCCCAGAGGTGGCAGCAGTATTCCACACAAGATCGAACTTGAGCTTGATAAAGAGTTAAAAGCTGTTCAGATGTGAAATACTGCCGCACCTTAGCTAGTATGCCAAGTTTTTTGGCTGCGAGTTGAGCTTTGGACGTAATAAACTGGCCAAAGTTGAGGGTTGGCGATAGTGAAACTCCAAGCATTTCTAAGTTATCGGCTAGTTCTATCGACACACCGCGGAAAGAGGGAGTTAAGGTGAGGGGACTCCTTTTGGCAGAAAAAAGACACGCCTGTGTTTTGGCAGCATTAAACTTCACTAAGTTGGCATCTACCCATTGAGATACTTTTTGTAGAGTCTGGTTTATTCGCTGCACCATGGCCTCTCTCTCGTTCTGGATGGTAACATTAGTTGCACGAGCATTTGACAGGTATCTCTCCACAACCGTACAATCGTCTGCATACCCAAAGATGTTTGATTGGAGAAGGTCATTTATATGTATCAGAAAGAGGGTTGCGGAGAGAACAGACCCCTGAGGTACGCCGGCGTTGATTGCCAATTGATTAGACGAGCAGCCGTCAATGACTACCCGAATAGATCGTTCCCTCAAGAAGTCGGCTATCCAAGCTGTGAGGACTGGAGGTAAGCCGTAGGAAGGGAGCTTGCTTAGAAGGGATTCGTGCCGTTCCATTTACTGTCACTCACTGAGTTTTGTTTCTTTAATCCAATTTATTTATTCTTGTGGTCTGAATTTAGATTGCAGTTTTGTCAACTTATTACCTACCTACTACCTATTTCCTTTATATCATGAGCTTACTTATGACCAAGTAATACAAAATTTATAAAGGTAGGAGGTACCTACGTAGGTACGTTATATTACGTATGAAATTTATAAGTATACCTACTAGCGCCCGCGGCTTCGCCCGCTTTGTCTAAAACCTAATCTTTATCTAGGTACGTAAAGTTTTTTAGACAAAAATATTCGTCGTGATGAGTCTTAAATGAGTTCGTTACACACTTGATACAGCAGCTCACTTTGTCGTATCTAAAGTAGTGTACTTACAAATATGTTGAATACAGATGGAATCTTTTAAATACACATTGATGCGTAGGTAGGTACTACCGTAATAAGGCATAAATGCAAGTATAACCAATGTATATTTATAAGTATTTCATGGAAGAGAAATGGCACATTTGCATTATGCTATCTTGCTTGCATTTCAAAATACCTAGTATTGTGGTTAATGGATATATTTATCCCACCAAAAACATTTTCATGTAAAATGTTTCCAAGACGAGCCCATGTGACTCGCACTGTCAAAAAGTTATCAGATCTCATGTAGAGCCAAGCTTCTAACACTACACGCCCTAACTCTACAAGGCCTAACTTCACAAACTCTACACCTTAGTCAAAATATGTGGCTTGGCCATTTCGCTACATTCACATCGGCGTAAGGTGAAAAATTAATTAATTCACTGTTCATTACTTTTGTGTTATACATTAGTTCATGTAGTAACGAACGGCCAAGCCACATATTTTGACTAAGGTGTAGAGTTTGTGAAGTTAGGCCTTGTAGAGTTAGGGCGTGTAGTGTTAGAAGCTTGGCTCTACATGAGATCTGATAACTTTTTGACAGTGCGAGTCACATGGGCTCGTCTTGGAAACATTTTACATGAAAATGTTTTTGGTGGGATTTCATTTCTTTTTGTAAGTTGTTTGTAACAAAATTTTATATGTCGATTAAATTTTTAATTTTTTTTTTTAACAAGGAGTACCTATGCATATATATATCTAGGGGAACCAAGTTTTAGATTATTAGATTAGACCTCTAGCGTCATCAAAATTTAATTTAAAATTACAGGTCTCATACAAACTCCCATCCCCTAGTTTAAGGGGTTGGGGGATGAAAGTTACAAGTTTTATAATTTTTTTGTTGTTCGTGTGCTAATACTAGCTCACATACAAAATTTCAGCTTTCTAGGGCATTAGGAAATACCTTAAGAATTTTGATGATCATCAGTGAGTCAGTGACGAAATTAGCGTTTTTTAGATATAAATAAAATCTGAAGTATAAAAGCTAATGTAATTAAAACTTAATATTTTCATTAAGTCCGCTATTGGCAATATATCCCGAAAATTTTGTTGATCTAGCATAATCCAAATCCAAGTTATGAGGGTTCAAAAAAACGTCGAAGCGCTTCGAGAAAAGGTAGGTAGTGCCCGTGCGCTTCGCTTGTTCGCTTGGCTCGTCTTGGCGGGGGCACTACTGTGCCCCCAGATACGCATCATAAATATGTAGCAATCGTTTTTCTGCGCTATTTACGCTATTAAGTCAGTGCTGTTTTATTACGAAAACATAATCGTGTGGAGGTTTGTATGATAGGTATATTAGCGATACATCCTCAGTAAGTTAGTTATCATTTTGGCTTATTATTAAACAGCGATATTAAATAGCGATTAGCAACATAAAAAATTTGAATTTAGATACCTACTAGCAATTAGGATTTGTGTTCTTCTATAGTTACATATTTTTCTTAGTATTTACGTGAATATTTTTAAACTGGGATATAGTGGAGCGCTCTTTCAGTCTGTTAAAATAGGCATAGAATATATTTTAAATTTGAAATAGGAAGGCCACAACGTGGTGTGAAATGGTATTATTGATTCCGAGATCAATTAATTTATGATTTCTGTTTAATAATTCCAGGTGGTTGAGCCACAGCCAGACCCAGAATGGACCCTGTTATGGTATTTGCGAAGAAAACTGCACCTGACTGGAACGAAGTATGGGTGCGGCGAAGGCGGTTGCGGGGCCTGCACGGTTATGGTGTCGCAATATTTGCAGGACGAAGATCGAATCAAGTATCCTTTTATATGTGACAAGTTTTTTAGTAATCTCCTGTTAGTTACGCAGTTAACAAGTTTAAGTACATATTGCGTTGAGTAGCTCATTTAATGCATATAGATAATTGCAACATCTAATTGATACCACTTAAGTAAACCTATTAGTTATTAGGTTATTACATCCCTTGTTTTTTACGAGTAAGCATAATATTAGTAAACAAATATATCAATAATTTAATAATTACTAAGTATAGGTACCTATGCAATATGCACATCATTGTTTTATGATTGTATGGCTGTTTGCCATCATTCATTGTTAGGTAGTTAGTTACGTGTTTTCAATTTAACTTCATAATCGAACTTTTTTTTTTCAATAAAATTTGTTTAGTCGGAGTTATCTGAGATAGCTACATATTAAGATATTTATGGTATATTATTTTTGGTGTGATTTAGTCTTGATTTAGTTTCTACAATGAAATTGTTTCTTATTAAACATAAATACTCAGTATCTACTAGATGTCCAACTATTAAGAAACGTTGATAACACGATAACCTATATTTACATAATTGCAACAATTATTATTATTTTACTTCTAAAACCAAATTAAATACCTACTTCACATCGAGTACAATTATTAAATCAGTATTCTTCAGTTCTCGTGCTGCAAATTGATGGTTTTGTTATAAAATATTGAAATCAATTACCTACTTATCTACTGGCTTATTTTGCGTTGTACTACTTAAACGAATTTCTATGATCATGAAATTTGGTATAAATCATCATGAAATTTGGTATAAATAATGAAATAAATAAATAACTAATTATCCTTATAATACCATCAGACATTATTCGGTTAACGCGTGTCTAATGCCTTTGTGCACAGTACATGGCATGGCAATCACAACTGTGGAAGGTATAGGCTCGACTCAGGATAAATTGCACCCAGTTCAAGAAAGGATAGCAAAAGCACACGGATCTCAATGTGGTTTTTGTACACCAGGAATAGTTATGTCGATGTATACTTTATTAAGGAACAAAAATAAAATTGATTTCAGTGACATTGACACGGCTTTGCAGGGTAATCTTTGTAGGTGCACCGGTTATAGACCTATTATAGAAGGCTTTAAAACATTTTTGGAGGAATGGGAACATCAGTACAATGGAAAACTAGATGCCAATGGTGATTCCAAATCACCGTGTATGATGGGTGAAGATTGCTGTCGACTTAAGAATGCGGATAGTCAAGAAAAAGAAACGTTGTTTGATAAATCAGAATTTAAACCATACAGTCCCACACAAGAGCCGATATTTCCCCCTGAATTAAAAATTAATAACAAAGAATACGTCTCTAGTCTAACATATTTCAAAGGACCAAATATAGCATGGGTTCGACCTTTTAAATTAGAGGAACTTCTTTTACTAAAGAAACAGTATCCGTTTAGTAAAATTGTAGCTGGGAATACTGAAATTGGAGTTGAAGTTAAATTTAAAAAGATGGTATATCCCATTTTAATATCGCCAATTATAATAAAAGAACTGAACACTATTCAAGTTACTAGTAGTGGTATACAAGTTGGCGCTACCGTTACTCTGAGTGATTTAGTAAAGTTTTTGGATAACTTTATAAAGGAGAATGATACTAAAGGGAAAGTTCTCGAAGCTATAAAAGATATGCTTCATTGGTTTGCAGGCACTCAAATTCGCAATACAGCATCATTAGTCGGAAATATTGTCACAGCAAGTCCAATTTCTGACTTAAATCCAATTTTAATGGCTAGTGCAGCTACACTTACGGTCAAAAGTTTAGAGCGTGGAGAGAGAAAACTGACGATTGATTCCAATTTCTTCAAAGGTTATAGAAAAGTTGCAATAGAAGAAGACGAGATAGTATTATTTGTAGAAATACCTTTTACAGGTAACGATCAATTTGTTAAGGCATACAAACAAGCTAAGCGACGAGAAGATGATATTTCAATCGTAACGGCAGCATTTAATGTTCAGTTTGAAAAAAATAATTTAATTGTATCCGATGCCAAGTTATGTTTTGGAGGAATGGCTCCAACCACTGTTTGTGCTACCAAAACATCTTTATTAATGAAAGGGAAACATTGGGACCAATCACTTTTAAAATCAGTATTTGACTCTTTGACGGAAGAGTTTAAATTAAATAGTTCTGTACCAGGAGGTATGCCAGAATATAGAAAATCGTTGTGTCTTAGTCTCTTTTTCCGATTTTATTTGCATATTTTACAAATACGAAGCTTGAACGGTACAAGGCCCAGTAATTACGAACTATCTGGTAGTTATCAAATACCTGCACTGCAGCCAAAGAGCTCTCAATGTTTTGAAATCAAAAATAATGAAAGGACCACATATGATGCTGTTGGAAAGCCAATTGTTCATATGTCAGCTTTTAAACAAGCTACAGGCGAAGCAATATATTGTGATGATCTTCCGACTCTGGAAGAAGAGTTATACTTAACATTAATTTACAGCGCAGAATCTCATGCAAAAATTAAATCAATTGATGCAAGCAAAGCACTAGCTGTGCCGGGTGTTGTAGCGTTTTTTTCAGCGGCAGATATACCAAAAGAGCGTAATAAGATGGGTCCAATTCTAAAAGACGAAGAAGTATTCGTAAGTGATGTAGTGACTAGCAAATCTTGTATCGTGGGAGCTATAGTTGCTAAGACTGAACAAATTGCACGAAGAGCGAAAAATCTGGTGATGGTTTCGTATGAAAAAATAGAACCAGTCGTAGTAACAATTGAAGATGCAATTGCTCATGATTCATATTATCCAAATACTTATAGACAACTGGTACACGGCGATGTACAAGAAGCTTTTAAGCAATCGAAACATAAGAAAAATGGCCACATACGAATTGGAGCTCAAGAACATTTTTACTTAGAAACAGTTTCAGCGTATGCTATAAGGAAAGAAGACGAATTAGAAGTAATATGCAATTCTCAAAATCCGGCGGAAGTTGCGGTAAACATTTTTTTTTTAATTTTTAATTTAATCAAAATAGCTCGACCAAAATACTAAACTGTTTTTTTTTTCAGCATACTGTAGGCCAGGTACTCAATATACCTAACCATAAAGTTGTATCTAAAATAAAAAGAATTGGTGGAGGTTTTGGTGGAAAAGAAACAAGGTCTCTTATACTTGCATTACCAGTTGCTGTCGCTGCTTATCGATTAAAAAAGCCTATTCGGGGAGTACTAGATAGAGATGAGGATATGCAAGCAACAGGATACAGACATCCATGTTTAATTAAGTATCAAGTGGCATTTGATGATACAGGTAAAATCAGTGGTGCTATTTATGACGTCTACGCAAATGGAGGGAACTATTTGGATATATCGCCCTCGGTAAGTGCAAAGAAATTTAATTTTAATTAATCAAAAAATTATTTTAAGCATAGATACTGCAAACAACTAACTAAAATAAACATGAAAAATTCAATCTTAAGCACTATCTACACCGAATCGCAAAAACAAATTTAAATATAAACATATTGTCTTCTTGGAATAAAAAAAATATATATTAAGTATATAATTTTTTCAGATGTTGGAAAGAGTGATGACTCATTTGGATAATTGTTGCAAAATACCAAATATCGTTATAAATTTGAACCTTTGTAAAACAAATACTCCTTCAAATACTGCATTCAGAGGTTTTGGTGGTCCTCAAGCTATGTTTGCTACCGAATCCATGATAAGAGATGTTGCGAATGCGTTGAATAAAAGTTATGAAGAAATTATAACTGTCAATATGTATAACGAAGGAGATTTCACATATTATGACCAAGAGCTAATACATTGTACAATAAAAAGATGTTGGCAAGAATGCATTGAAACATCCAATTATTGGCAAAGGAAGAGCAAAGTACAAGAATTCAATAGGTATGTCTATTTTTTGCTTAAAACTAAATGTAATTTAATGTTATTAAATAAACCGTATATTTATTTATTCTACTACTAATAACATTTAAAATATCAACGACTATTCTTATTAGATTAATTATTATAAAGTTAATATACGATGTGTGCATGCTTTATACAAAAAGCTGCTGAACGTGTGCTGAACCAATTAAGCTGAATGTCGTGTGACTTGGCAAAGATGTACAACAATGTATATTTAAAGTCTTTCCAGTCAGTACCTAATCTCCAAAAATACTTTTTTTTTATTTATTTGAATTTTACATGCAACAAAGGCAAGCTATTGATTCATTAAAACGAAAAAAGAGATCTCAAATTTTCAGTGAATTTATAAATTTAAATAACATGCATACTTTCACTTTTCGTCCCGTACTTTTTCACTTTTATTACGTACCTAATCGTAAAAGTGTAGACACGTTAAAATAATTAAAATATTTTATGAGAATTTAATATAACGAATTAAAGAATGCTAAAAAAATAAAGTGTTTGTACGTGTTTGTACTTAATTATGATTTGATTAATTTTTAGAATGAATCGATGGAAAAAGAAAGGACTGGCATTAACACCTACTAAGTATGGTATATCATTCCAAATTGACATGTTGATGCAAGGTGGAGCTCTAGTGTTGATATACTGCGACGGATCAGTGCTTATATCAATTGGAGGCATAGAAATGGGACAGGGGCTTTTCACAAAAATGATTCAAGTCGCATCCAAAGTCTTAGATATAGAAGTGTCCAAAATTCATATCAGTGAAATGTCTACAGATAAAGTACCGAATTCTTCACCCACAGCAGCAAGTGTCAGTTCTGATCTGTACGGAATGGCCGTATTAAACGCCTGCAAGACACTTAACGAGCGTTTGGAACCGATTAAGAAAAGCAATCCAAATGGCAAATGGGAAGACTGGATCTCTGCAGCATATTTAGAAAGAATAAGTCTTTCTGCAACTGGATTTTATGCTTCTCCAAAGATACAATTTAATCCTAAAACGAATTCTGGCACGCTCTTTGAATATTACACGTTTGGCGTGGCATGTTCTGAGGTTGAAATTGATTGCTTGACTGGTGATCACCAAGTGTTGCGTACGGATATTGTCATGGACATCGGGGAAAGTCTTAATCCTGCAATTGATATTGGCCAAATCGAAGGTGGTTTTATGCAGGGCTATGGGCTGTTTACAATGGAAGAGATGTTATATTCGCCAACGGGAGAGATTTTGTCGCGTGGCCCAGGCGCTTATAAGATTCCAGGGTTCTCTGACATACCAAAGGAATTCAACGTTTCATTGTTGAAAGGTGCTCCCAACCCTCGTGCTGTTTACTCGTCTAAGGTAAATTAAAGAAATAAATTTAATTTTCTCTATAATATTTAATCTTATAAGAAACTCCATTATCCCATTGAGCCTCGAGCGGCCCGATCGGACCACGACACAATAGATTTTCTATTGTGTCTGTGATTCCGGGGGCTGAGTTAAATAAACATTGTACACTGTACAGGCCTTCGATGTTCTCGACTCTTGATAATTAATTTTATGAAATCTTTCCTCAGTGCGTTTCGTGCAGGCATCTGGACTGTGTTAATTAAAATGCACATTGTACATACGTTTTTAAAAATTAAATAAACATTTTAATTCGTCTAACAATGTACGTCTAAGTACATAAGTAAAGATGGTATGAGTTTTACAATTTACACAGGTATTATATTGGCGCCACTCATAATTATTCATGAATGTATGTAATTTTCTAGTCTGGCATTATTTTCTCTCACATAATAACATACACAATTACACATGTAGGTACGTTTTTTTACGTAATTAATTCAAAAAAGTGTAGGTACACAGCATTCACGGTCTAGAATTCCATACATTTAGGTAATATAAACAATCAAGTTACTAGTATGCAACGGAATTTTACAAAGGAATTTTAATGGGCGTTATCTCTTTGTATTGGCACAAATAATATAAAGCTGAAGAGTTTGTTTGTGTGAACACGCTAAACTCGGGAATTACTGACTGATTACTGCTCCGATTGTTGTAGTTTATATTAGTACTATTTCCATCCATTATCCAAAAACAGCGAAGGAGTGTAAATTACAACTCATTAAGTGGTTAAAATATAAAAATTATGAGGATATAGAGGAATTATTAAAATTAAATTAAATATTTTTTAAATAAAGCAACATATATAATATATACTTACACATTACACACACACGCACACACACACACATACACAAAGATACACACCTGTTCTGTTCCATAAAGTATATCTGAATAGTTTTTACATACCCATTTATCTTTATATCACTTTTTACTTTATTAAGGAAATGTTATTCGTGTAACAATAAATGGTAATGTACTCTAGGAAGAGCGAGATATTCTACCACAAGCTTATAAATGCTTAAAAGGATGTCTCAATGACTGATATAATTGTAAACATATTTGTTAACGAATAAATATTTTTGATTTTTTTTTTGATTTTGATTTTGACTATTTCAATTTCAGGCTGTAGGTGAACCTCCCTTATTCTTGGCGGCGTCTGTGTATTTCGCTATAAAAGAAGCCATCAAATCTGCTCGTATGGATTCTGGAGTCGATCCTGAATTTGTTCTCGAAGCTCCCGCCACATGCGCTCGTATACGGATGGCGTGTGAAGATGATATTACAAAACAGGTACTTAAAATATGTGGTGGTCTTTGTTTGGTCGTACTTTACCGAAACAATTTTTGAAGTGAAACTTCTTTATTTATCTTCTTTATTAACTTTTATTTATTTATTTATTTAAATAAATAAATAAATACGTTAGTAAATGGAATAAAAAGTGGTGAAGGTTTTAAAAACATAGACTATTTTTCCAAAAAAATGATATGACGAGAACCATCTATTCTATACATATTATTATTATAATAAATCTGTAGAAGGGTCAATTCTGTACATTGAAAATATTGAAAAAATAAATAGCAGGAAGTGTTACTGGATCGAAACCAAACCCAAATATGTGATAAATAAATTTTTGTCTGTCTGTCTGTATATTCAGGCATCACGTAAAAACTAACGGTTCGACTTCGATGAAACTTGGTATAATTAGACCTTATTATCATGGACATAAAATGGGATACTTTTTATCCTGGAAGAATACGTAGAAAAAAAAAACAGTTTTATCCATAGACCGTAGAACGTTGTTCTGTAGAACCGCAAACGCACGTTGCGTTACCCGCAGTGGATTCAGCACCGTAACCTGAAGCGCCGAAAGTCGGATTTGGCTTGAACCGTTTGCGGCACACGCGGGCCGCACGACGCCACGCCTCCCCGACTCGACCTATACAGGGTGTAATCGTTAAGTGTGCACAAGCGATTATTCCGTAACTATTGCAGATACCAAAAAACTTTAAACTGATATCGAAAGTACTTAACCTAATGAGTAAAATGGCCATAATAAATTTTTAAAAATAAAACGAGAAAGAAACGAAGGTTTTTTGATATCTGTAATAGTTACGGAATAATCGCCTGTGCATACTTAACGATTACACCCTGTATAAGGATTAAGGACGGCGTTCCGCGCCGCGCGATGCATATTATTTATGAATGAATTTTGATGCGAGCGGATGTGTCCAGTGTGGCGAGCGAGAGTGATCGTCTAATATTATTTAGTGAGAAATATCTTCCCAGTTCTAAATGGAGAAATAAACCATCCACGCGAAGACTGACATCCGCGCGGACGGAGTCGCGGGCGGAAGCTAGTTTAAAATAAAAGTTAAAAAAGTAGATAGGTACCTATAGTTTTGTGTTTTGCAAATTTACGTTATGCACGAGTGGAAACAGGAAAAAAAAGTCCGTTAAATGTTATCTTTCATGATATTTTACGTCTGAGAGTAAAGACTCGGTTATATTTGTATACGTAGTATATTATTATTAGTCTGTGGTTATATCATGCTAGTTTGAAACATATACCTAATGATAATTTTTACATATAAAATTTGTCGCTACGGTACCCACGTGATACCTGCCTAATACCCAAATACCTATGTTGAATGAAATGCCCGTGAAAATCCCGTCCCGTCAAAATTGGTCCTGCGGTTTCATAGATTCGCTGGAACAAACAGATATAACTTTTATCATAATTAATGTATGGTTATATTATAGGTGTAGTGCCCCCTGTCTTTATCATAATTTATGAACCACAGATAAAGTTAAGTGACACTTCGTTATCAATCCGTTCAAAGGCCAAATCATTTTTAGCATTTGCTCGTAGCAATAAAAAAAAAATTATATTGACTTTTAAATAGTTATAAATATACGATAACACGATATTTCAATCTGAAATTATGTTATCTAGATATTATATACACATGTGTAATCTAGGTGTCAGCCATAATTTACAGAACAATTTATATGAGGTATTGAGTCTTGAGATAGTTATGATTCAACTTGAAGCATGGGCGCTACTGACAACAAAAAGTGTATTCAATTTAGAGAGTGAAAAGCAATTTTTCCATGACTTTTTCAGTGCACATCTGTAAATCAGCAAGCGGAAAGCGAGATAGTTATAAGTTTACTATTATTATAAATCCATATAACACGGCTATCTCGTTTTTGTAATGTATTTTTAATAGGATATAAAAACTGGAATGTCTATGTAAATTCTTTTTTTATAGTAAGTATTTATTTATTTCCACAATGAAAATTGCTCATGCTTGCATGTTAATTATTCAATATTCCTAGCACGTGAGTCGTAACTTTTACCACCACGTTGCTGCTAGTGCAAATTGCAATGCAAATGTTTCGCATAGTTCAACCGAACATCTATAATGTTTAAATATTTTAAATTATAATATGTTATATAATCAATGTGAGATTTGGAAAATTATAAATTAAATAGTTAAGTATTTTATAGGCATTTAATTTCAGAAAGGATGCGATAGCGAATGCCCATGAGAATAAATTTTATTATTATACCTAGGTACTTACCTTAAAGTTTAAACGTAACTTGTTTGCTGAATAAATAACGTAAAAATGCTTTATAGCTACAAGCTATAAATAGCAATAGTGCTACAATGTTAATTAAAGTAGGTAAAGCATTAACAACTATGTTTACAAAATCGTATTACGTGAAAGCAATCACCATGTGTGCAAAAAAGCCACAGTTCGTTAGGCAATCAGTGAACTATGTGATTAATATAAGTTAATTTATCTCTGAGTAATTGTTATAGGTGTAAAAAGTGTATGTATCGTGCAGTATATAGGTAGCATTCGCTAGTAATTTCACAGGTGATGCATTTTAATCACGCGTAGCTAACGGTCGATACATCTACTGCGTTATTATTTTTAATGACTAAGCTGGCTCTCTCGCTCTCCTTGTAAAATTTTCAGGACATTCCGCTGTGAGTGACAAAAAATAAAAATTTGCTTTGTGTTGCAAACAACATAAGTTTTAGGTCTTTTCATACAGTCGGATGTCGATAAAAAATACTTATAAATTTTTATACTCTATATTTCGTACCTCAGCGTAAATAAGGTTCTTTTTTTGTAAATTAGGAATATTGTGTTATGGATTATAAACCGTCATTCATGTATAATTTACTAATCAGTTGTAATTTATTAAAACCTGTTCACTAACAATAGGCACATGTATAATGTGTTACATGATCGCAATCACGGATGATTAAAAAACGATAGAAACTACAGGCTTAATAATTCATAAAAAATCCAGAACCGCCATTTTTTAAATTTAATTGGGATAATGAAAATGTAGTAACCAGTAAGAAATCATTTTAATTGTTAAATTTTTTCGTACCTACAATCCTACCAAAATTTTTTATTATTGTTTAGTTAAATTTATCACGAAATAGGTATTGTATATAGATTATAGATTATAGATAAAATATACAATTCCTATTTTGTGCTTGAATTTGATATTTTTGGTTTTATGGCTAGTGATCCAAACGCCTATACACTTAAGAGAGAACTAAACTCAGCCTCTAGGTCCTTCAAAAGAGCAATTGCAAAAGCAAAGTCAGAGCATATTGCTAAGCTTGGCGAGAAACTTGCCCAACTTCCTTCGGGAACGCGCGCCTTTTGGGCTCTCGCCAAAGCTGTGCAAGGAAACTTCTGCAAGCCGTCACTACCATCTCTGCGCATGGAGAATGACTTGTTGGCCCACACGGCAAAGGAGAAGGCCGATCTTCTTGGCTCCCTTTTCGCCGCAAACTCGACTTTGGATGACATGGGAAACTCGCCGCCTACCATCCCGCGGTATGAGGGCTCTATGCCGGACATCCGGTTCACCCAGAGCGCTGTGCGTAAAGCACTTTTTGCCCTAGATGTCCACAAGTCGAGTGGCCCCGACAGTATTCCTCCAATTGTGCTGAAGATGTGCGCACCTGAGCTAGAACCGGTCCTCACGCGACTCTTCCGGTACTCCTACTCCACAGGCGTTGTCCCGAATTCATGGAAGACAGCGTTAGTGCACCCAATCCCGAAAAAAGGCGATCGCTCTGATCCGTCCAATTATCGACCTATAGCAATCACCTCCTTGCTCTCCAAGATAATGGAATCCCTTATTAATCGCCAACTACTGAAATATCTGGAGGATCACCAGCTGATTAGTGACCGACAGTACGGTTTCCGTCGCGGTCGCTCAGCTGGGGATCTTCTTGTATATTTAACTCACAGATGGGCTGCAGCGATTGAGAGCAAGGGTGAAGGCTTGGCGGTCAGTTTGGACATAGCGAAAGCTTTTGATCGGGTTTTGCACAAAGCGCTCTTAGCAAAACTTCCATGCTATGGGCTTCCCGAGAGACTTTGCCAGTGGGTAGCCAGTTTTCTCACAGAGCGTAGCATGCGTGTCGTTATCGACGGTTCCTGCACCGACCCTAAGCCTGTGAATGCTGGTGTCCCACAAGGTTGCGTTCTGTCTCCCACTCTGTTCCTTCTGCATATCAATGATATGCTGCGCAACAGCAGCATTCATTGCTATGCAGACGACAGCACTGGTGATGCAGTTTACACCGGCCAATGCAATGTCTCTCGGGATCGCGTCATTGAGTACCGGAACAACCTCGTGTCTGAAATTGAGGCTTCTTTAGACGAAGTTTCTAATTGGGGTCGACTAAATTTAGTCGAATTCAACCCGAAGAAGACACAGGTTTGCGCGTTTACCGCAAAAAAGCTTCCCTTCGATGTAACCCCTATTTTTCAGGGCACTCCTCTATCAGCCACAGCTAGTATTAGTATTCTCGGTCTCGAAATCTCGAGTAACGTGCAGTTTTCCTGTCATTTGGTAGGCAAAGCCAAGTTGGCTTCTCAGAAACTTGGTGTGCTCTGTAGAGCGGGACAGTATTTCACGTCGCGTCATCGCCTCAGTCTTTATAAGGCGCAAGTCAGACCGCACATGGAATACTGTTCCCATCTCTGGGCCGGGGCACCCCAGCAATACCTCCTTCCATTTGACCGCATTCAAAGGAGAGCTGTACGACTCGTTGGCGAACCGAGTCTCACCGATCGGCTTGATACTCTGGCGTTTCGAAGAGATATCGCTTCCTTATGCGTTCTCTACCGCATTTACTATGGGGAGTGCTCTGAGGAATTGTTTGGAACATTACCCACCGCTGAGTTCCATTACCGCACAGCCCGCCATAAACAGAAATACCACCCTCACCACCTTGACTGCTGGCGGTCGACAACTGTGCGCTTTAAACGGAGCTTCTTTCCGCGCACAACAGTCTTATGGAACCAGCTTCCTAGTACGGTATTCCCGAATGGTTACAATCTGGGGACCTTTAAGAAGAGAGCGTATTCTTTTTTAAAAGGCCGGCAACATACTCCCAATGTCCCTGGCGTTGTGTGTGCTTATGGGCGACGCTGAACGCTTACCATCAGGCGTCGCGTCTGCTCTGTTGCCTCCTCTCTCATAAAAAAAAAAAAAAATGGCATTCAAATCCTATCCTACTACTAATATTATAAATGCGAAAGTTTGTGAGGATGTGTGTGTATGTCTTACAATAGATTGTTTGTTACTCTTTCACGCAAATCCTACTGAATCGATTACCTACAATGAAATTTAGCACACATATAGAGGGTAGAGAGGTAGAGTCCCGGCTAGTGATAGAATTTTTTCCATTCTTTATAAATTTATAATCATTTTTAGGTTAAAGAATCGATATAAAAATATGCCTTAATATCATTAAGAATATTTAATAGGTATTATGTGTTTATTATAGTTCATTGTTTTTTTACAGGTTAAACCAACTATCGAAAATGTTGGACGCCCATGGAACGTCATTCCCTAACGCACCGCAGCATTACAACCTTAGAATAATAATGCCTAGAATGCCCAACTACGTGCAAGAATAGTGAGGCAATTTTAAACTCAACCAATTTATCTTATTCAGCCTTAACGTGTCTTCAGTTGTTAAGGCCAAGCTAGTAAAGGCATTTGCGACAATTAAACATATTGTGATTTGTGTTGTTGAATTGGGTGTCACAATAAATCAGTTAAAAAAAATCGTGTCACGTGTCAGAAGTGAAACTTTTTTGGCAAGATTTAAAGATACCAAAGTCGTCGCCTTACTCGATGACGTGACAGTATTGCCATGGCGCGACCTTGAAGTTTTACTCTCATCATGCCTAAAGAAGTTTCACTTCAAAAAAGGCTTCTCACATAATAAAATACCTACTTATTAGTACGTAGTGATTACGGGTACATCAAAAAACAATCTGGTTTACGCCTTACTTTAGAAGAAGCTTGCATGAAGATTAACGATCGAGGCGTTATTAAACTAAGATTACAACGCACATTACTATAGACACTAGTTATACGATTAAATCTTAATTTCTATCTATAATTATAAGTCCTTTATTGTATGTCTATTATAAATAGTGCAGTCTTAGCCTTTCCTCTGTTTAAGAAAATGTTCGATTCAAACTGCTAATAAAATAGTAATAGTGTTTAAGTGGTTTTTAAACATATTCTAATTTTACTTACACTTGTGTAGTGGGTTTACTTAATACCTATGGGATTACCTTCACTGTAGTCTATAGTTTTTCATGCTTAAAAGTACCTATATGAAGTGTTAAAAATTGTATAAAGATCTAGCGCAATAAACACTGCAACAAAGTAAGAACAAAGTAATGAACTATCGTATTACTGGAATATTACTGAATCGAATATTACTGGTGAAGAAACCAATAATTTTACCTGTAGAAAGTGAATATTAAAATAAACTAACGAAACTTATATTAATTATTGCGTAAGGGAATTTATTAACAATATTTTTACCTTAAATACCTATCTATTTATATAATATCATATTTATATTGTCTCTCGTCTCTATAAAACATACTATATAAGATCCTATAGGTACCTATCATTAGTCTTGCTGATTGCAAAATTCATTATTAAATTTTATAAAAACTTCAGGTTGTAATCTTATACATGGCCCAATTAAGAATACTTACATTTTGCCTTATTTTGAGTCGAAATAAATTGTTGAATAATATAATATCTTATTACTTAGCAATTTAAAATAAATATAGTCTAAAAATTATCTAAATAGTGATATTTAGACAATTTTACGACTTACAAAGCGAACGTACCTACCGTTTTACGTAAATAAAATATGTATATGTACCTAGAATTTAAGATTAGGTGTTAATCGATTTTTTTTAAAGTACCAAATATTCTTTTAAATTGTTTTTTAAATATTACAGTACATTTTATATTGTTATTAAATGTATGTTAGTTTATTGTTGTACCTACATTTTTTAAACATTAAAATTGTAAAGAAGAACATGTAGGTACCTACCCTTTTAGGCTTATATTCTGTTCTTTTTTACCTATTAATAAAATATTAATGAAATCAATAATTTATGTATTACTTCATACTTGCATGCGTTATTTCGTAAAAAAGCATACATAAGTACCTATCTATTTTAAGTAACATATTTTAAATGAAAGACCTAAAAAAATATGTAAGTATTAGAATAGGTTCATTCATCCATTCATCCGTTCATCAAATCACCTTTTTTTACCCCCGCCCTCCCTATGTGTTACACAATCTATAACCCCCCTAGAAGAAATTGTCACAAAAATCAAGACACACGTCTTATGTTCATTTTTTATAGTTATTAGGGCCGGCCGCGGCGCCCACTGCCGGCACGGCCGCGGCATGGCATGGCAGGGCAGAGGATTTTATTACTAATGAAGTTATTTTGAATCTTATTTCAATCAGTTTAGAATTCAAGTTACTTTATTTCGATGCCACGATGCCGCGACGTGTCGCAGGATGCTGCAGCATGACGCGTCTTACTGGGATGCCGCGGCGCGCCATTGCATCCCGCGAGGCGTATGCGTCACTTTGGGGTCGAGGAATTATGATTGCTAGCTAATTGAAATAAGGTTGAAACTTATGCAGCATTAGTGGGGCTTTTAGCAGGATGCCACTGCACGCCGCGGGATGCCATTGCACGACGCGGGATGCTCTGCCGTGCCATGCCGTGCCGTGCCGGCAGTGGGCGCCGGCCCTTACGAGTTACGTAATATGGTTTTTTAAACACCTGCCACCTGCCGTAGATTCCTACCTATTATAACAATTCATGTCATTATATTATATTATTAACATACCTATTTAAATGCGAGATGAATATGATCGCAGGTCTTAATTTGAATTTTTTATGGAGTTAATTTTAAATACATCTATAATATAAAAATGAATCGCAAAATGTGTTGGTAAGCGCATAACTCGAGAACAACTGAACCGATTTCGTTAATTCTTTTTTTATTACATTTCTTGAAGTACGAGGATGGTTCTTATGGAGAGAAAACGTAAAAATGAACCACGGGCGCAGCTGGGGCGGACCGCTAGTATCTCAATATAATTAAAGTAGGTAGATAGGCAACCTACTAAGATTTTAAACATCTTAGTAAGTAGGTAGGTACCTAACAGAACACGTGGTTAACATTTATTATAATTTATCTAATTGTTATGCAAGATCGTTATTTATCTAGAGTTGATGTGAATGAATCTGTTTAAGATGCTTGAGAAATACGCTTAGTGGCAGCTTTTACATAATACATATATAGAGCTTTTTAAGTTTTCATTATTTTTGTTACATAAGTTGTAAAAGATAATGCAGATGGCAAAATATCGTATTTGATAAAATGATGTAACTAAGTATTTATACATTGTTTTATTTTTTAGAATACAATATGTAGATATTAATCGTTAAAAATAAAGTTAATTTACAATAGACAAAAAATAAAGTTAAGATATGAGATAAAAAATTTGAAGTAATTAAGGTTGCTAATTTCAAACACAATTAGGGTTTAAGAAGCCAAAAAACAAATGTAGTTCGAGTGACTTTCGATGCACATTGATATTTGAGATACTTATTCTAATATTATTATTTGCTATTGATAATTCTTCGAATAATTAATTACAATTGATGTAAAAATAATGTTGTTTACTATTCATTACTAATAATGGTAGGTAATGTTATGGAGTAAATATGTAAATAAATAAAATAAATCTTTATTTTGCCACAAACATTATAGGTATTTATATTTAAAAGGTTAAGTAATCATTGTTTTCACTTAGTTTCAGAAATCAGACATGTGAGAAGGTAAGAAGGTATCAAATATAGGGTTTCACATTACAAAAATATTTAGTTGAGTTTGTAAATGTAACAAGATACCTAGGTATTCTAGGATTATAACGCACAATCAAGTTTAGAAAGTCGACGTCGGTAAAATACATAACTTAGTACTGAAATCTTACATATCGTACATAGGTACGCAATTTAGTACTGAATCATTGGATACAGTCACGTGGCCTCCTCTGAAAATCAGAGCAGCAATACCTACATTTTAAATAATGGCTGCCCCTTTGCTGACGGGGAGTCCTTTTTGTCACCATTGCTATCTTATTTTTCTGTGTTGTGTGTTAACCACTCAACGGTTCGACGCCTCCTGGAGGCACTTAACGGTCAACACTCAACGGTCGGGCGCTCCAAACATCCTTACGTGGTCATTGGTTAGGCCTCTCGCGCGTACTCCCGCTCGCGGGCGCGCAATCGGCTTGTAATGAAGATTTCTCAAAAATGGCAAACACTTATAAAAAATAAAAGAATTACTCGTAATTCCAGTGAAATTTCCATTAAGACAGTATTATTTACATCGTATTTTTATTTGAAATTCAATTAAAAATAATGAGTTGAAGTTGCAAAGAAATATTTCACCATTTTCTTGTTAAAACATGTGATAATACTGATACACAAACATTTATTTGATTCAAATTTATTTTATACTTTACAATGTTGTTTTAGGATAAAATACCACATCTCATATAAAAATATTATTTATTTGAAGACAGAAAATGAAAAGACTCCCAAGACTACGACGAACTTCAAACTAACATAACGCGACAAAATTGTATCGACCTTGACCATAATTCTTCGAATATAGTTAGAATGGGATGTGTAGATTACAATTTGTATAAGTTGGACAGGGACAGGAAGAGTTTGGTGTATTTTAAAGTGGATATTTAAAACAGCTGCGTGCTTGCCTCCAGGGAGCATAGAACCATTCGAGCAGGTCAAAATAGTTGCCGCCAGGAGGCGTTGAACCGTTAAGTGGGTAAGGATGTTTTGAGCGCCCGACCGTTGAGTGGATAACTAAGTATATTAATAAGATTTATATTTTTTTACATGGTGGCAAAAAAAAAAACGCTTTGTATTTCTATTTCAAAATAGAAAATCTAAATATACATAGATACATATACAATATACATATATGTACAATAGGCTATACCTTATAACAGAAATTTCAGCTGTCTTGTGCTGTAACACGGATCAGCCAGGCGCAACGGCTAGCGGCGCGGCCGCGGCGAATACGGCCCAGCGAATGGTACAACGTATAACTCATATAAGTAGTATTATAATAATATTATCACAAACTCTACACCTTAGTCAAAATATGTGGCTTGGCCATTTCGCTACATTCACATCGGCGTAAGGTGAAAAATTAATTCACTGTTCATTATTTTTGTGTTATACAATTATAGTTCTTGTAGTAACGAACGGCCAAGCCACATAATATTTTGACTAAGGTGTAGAGTTTGTGAAGTTAGGCCTTGTAGAGTTAGGGCGTGTAGTGTTAGAAGCTTGGCTCTACATGAGATCTGATAACTTTTTGACAGTGCGGGTCATATGGGATCGTCTTGGCAACATTTTACATGAAAATGTTTTTGGTGGGATTTCATTTCTTTTTGTAAGTTGTTTGTAACAAAATTTTTTTTTATTATTTTCTTTTTTTGGGGTGTATTTCTTGCACATCAGAGACGCCTTTTTTTATAGCCCACTCTCTTGACAAGGACAATTTTTTATTATTTTTAGCTACTGTGTGGACGTAAGAGGCAGGAGACGTTCGCAACACTTCTATTCATTCATATTTATATGATCTGATTTATGTCGATTAAATTTTTAATTTTTTTTTAACAAAGAGTACCTATACATACATATATATATCTAGGGGAACCAAGTTTTAGATTATTAGATTAGACCTCTAGCGTCATCAAAATTTAATTTAAAATTACAGGTCTCATACAAACTCCCATCCCCTAGTTTAAGGGGTTGGGGGATGAAAGTTACAAGTTTTATAATTTTTTTGATGTTTGTGTGCTAATACTAGCTTATATACAAAATTTCAGCTTTCTAGGACATTAGGAAATACCTTAAGAATTTTGATGATCATCAGTGAGTCAGTGACGAAATTAGCGTTTTTTAGATATAAATAAAATCTGAAGTATAAAAGCTAATGTAATTAAAACTTAATATGTTCAATAAGTCCGCTATTGACAATATATCCCGAAAATTTTGTTGATCTAGCATAATCCAAACCCAAGTTATGAGGGTTCAAAAAAACGTCGAAGCGCTTCGAGAAAAGGTAGGTAGTGCCCGTGCGCTTCGTTTTCGCTTGGCTCGTCTTGGCGGGGGCACTACCGTGCCCCCAGATAAGTAGTATTATAATAATATTATCTGTGGTACAACCAATGTATGGAATTAATGTATGAAAGAGGGCAGTGGCCACAGTCTGTGACAGCGGGCGCGGCTACTTTATGTATTATCAAGTATTACTGAATATCCGTTATGAGCTGTTAACAAGGGGCTATAAATTAAGGACCCGTTTAAAATTCCCACAGAAATAGACTTTCTTTCTTTCGGTAGAGTTTGTAATGAAATGAAACTTTGACAAACGAAAGTAATTATTGACATAAAATATATAACAGGTAGGTACTTCTTCATCACCGATCAGATTAGTAGCAACTAGCAGGATTTTGGGAAGTTTGATTTGAAATGTTGATATTTTGATGTCGTTTAAAAAGATTGTTAGGTATAAATACATCCAGTGTGGAAAATGTGGAAAGTTTCGATGAGCCCTGGAGGGAAAATAATTGAAATACTAAAGATAGCGAATTTTGGTGAAAATAAACATTCCTTTATTTTAAAAAGAAAAGAAATAGAACTGCATTCAAAGATTTTCAAAAATTCACTTGCATCGACAGGGAATCGAACTAACTTAAAATTAAAAAAAAATTAAATTTGTTATTTTATTCTTCAAATCGATACAAATAGGCCTGAAATTAGTACCTATTTTGTATACCATATGGTCCGTAAAATAATAATTATTATGGAGTAGGTACATAATATGGGCACATGGGCACAGTATTACAATCACAGTATTACAATATTATATAGATACCTATTGTAATACTGTGATTACAATATTACATATTATTTAGGAAATATTGTAATACTGTGTATGGATGGGCCGGCCTTCAACGTCTACGAAAAATAGTCAGTCTGTCTAGTGAAGAACCAGTTATAATTTTCATATGACTCAAAGTAGGTAACACCCGAAGATGTAAGATAATAGTTTGATTGGTACCTATTAAGTAAATAATTATAACATGCACATATTTTCTTTTTTATTGAAGTTTTAAAGTAGGTAAGTAGGACGTTTTAAACATGTTTGCGGTGAAAGACCGCAGTACTAAAATTCGATTATTATTTAATCTTTTTCATTTGTTTTAATTATTATATGTAACTTCGGAAGAAAATCAATTAATGTATCCAAAATTAGATCACTCATTGTGAACAATTAATTAATTAAATAGTATGTAGGTATATTATGTTCATGAAATATTGTCGATGTGTTGTGGATGGTATAAAAAATGTTCAATACCATGATATTTCTATTTCTAACAGCAAAATGCAAATATTTTAAACATTGTTTGAGTCGGTTAATAATAAAAGAATAAAATTAATTTTATCTCATTTTCAGATTCCCAGTCGAAGCAAGTAAATTTTTGAAAATCTTTGATTTCTATTTATTTTTAAAAATTATGGAATGTTTACATTCAGCAAAATTTGCTATCTTCAGTATTTCAAGTACCTACGTACTTTCCCTCCAGGGTCAATTGAAAATTTCCACACTGTATCATGTACCTATGTATGCATCTGTTTTTAAGAGTCCGTATTGTTTCATGTTTTTAAATAAATGTTGACCAGGGCAGGAAATATTTCAATGTGCCTATTATTTAATTAGAAAAAAAAATATTATTTAAAAAATCGTTAAGGTACATTTTAAGTCCACTGGACTAAAGAATAGGACTAGGTGGCACGTGTCTGTCTTGAATACTATAAAGAAGTGAAAGTCGTATAAAAGGGATTTTTACAAAGTTTAGGTAACTAGGTAAACAGGACAATATCTATAGCTCATATAATTATCAACAATGGAATTAAATATTATGTTTGCGGGTATACTAACTAATAAGTAATAACCATGTTTACCTAAACACAGGTAGATACACAGGTATCGGTTAAAAGGGTCGATGGCGGTCTAAATGAGAGCAAAAGACTTTAGGGACACAACAGTCCCGTTGTACTTACCTACTGCTTTCTGAAATTTACCGTATTTCTATAAAAAATACAGTGACAATCAAGCATTGTCCAAAGAAAGTTTGGGAGACCATAAGAAATGGTGTTTATGGATTTTAATTATTATTGTACTTTATATTATTACCTATCTATTTAAGTACCTACCTGATTTATTATTGTAAATAAATTAATTTTGTTTTAATTTCAAAATTGCCGTGGGCAAAACTGGTTCGCATAGCAATACCTATATCGTGAGCTGTTGTAACATTAAAATTGAGGCAAACCACATCTATTTTGAAACTAAATTATATAAAGATATAAAGAAATAATAAGAAAAACCTCCAAGTGTTGAATGTTAACAGCTTTTATCAACTTTTCAATTGCGCTATAGGTAACTATAAAACTTGAACAATTAATGTTGCATGTACGACGTACGTTATGCCATAGTGAACTTCAGAGGTCTCGACATTGAAAAAAGTCAAGTTTACCTATATACCTAGATGTTAACATAATATATCTACCTGTTGTGATTTTGGACAATATTGATATGAGTAAAATACAAGTGGACTCGATAAGAGTCGCTGTATAGATAGCTGATAATAATTGAGTGTACGTATATTGTGTTATCATTAACTGTAAGTGTATATTTATATTGCGCGATGATGTTGGGAGAAGATTGTGGAATATAGTCAGCTCTCCGGGGGACAACTCAGTGTAGTTTTAACTCGCGAGTGAGTAAGGCGTCCTTACAAAACAAAAGTATATTATTGTGTCATAAACATGGGCATTTTGAATTTTGATGAAGGCAACGGTGAAGTTACGACAGAGTTGGTATTTTATGTGAACGGCAAGAAGGTGAGTTATAAATTTGTCAATTGATACGAAAGAAAAGACAAAGTGCGGTTTATATGTATAAGTTTGTTTTATTGTAACACATGTCTCTGTTTCAATTTGAGTCATCTATATGTACCTATCTCAATAGGAGTATAATTTCACTCCTATTGGGATCCATAATCTGTATGGACAAAAAATTGACTGCTATAGCTTAAATATTTTTAAAATGAAATAATAATATCATGAGCAATGTATGATAACTCTATATTATTATCTTAGGAATGAAGATTAACTTGTTTTGCTTGGTAAATGACACCGCACTTATAACTCAGTAGTAGAAATTAAAGAAACATATCTATTTGTAGAAATCCTTGTTTGAATAAAAATCACATTTATTTACATGTGTAGTTTGTACCTAATTCCTTTTATTTTTCATGTTATTCGTGAGGTAAAAATATACCTAGAGTCTATATAAATCAAATACAAGGTACTTATGTACACATATATAAATATTTCCTAGCTATTATAGGTACATTGCGCAATAAGAACTGGCTCTTTAAAATTGTACCTACAAAGAGAATTCAAGAATTTCGATCACTTTTTTTTGGGGATATAGGTAGGTAGGTACCTACCTACCTAAAAAACTTAAGTTATAAGAAGTTGGTACGAAAACATTTTTACTTATAAATTATAATATATAAATTATTGTACACTACTTCTTACTCTAAATGATTTAAACGAAATAATTGTACGATAATAATAAGTCTTGTATCTCAGTAATTATTAGAATATTATTAATTATAAGTTCGTTGCTAACATGTAGGTAGGTATCTACATACCTACTTGTTAGCAACGAACTAATATATCGCTATTCGCTACAACGTTACTAAAAATAATAACTGGATGCATCTCATTTATAGTCAATAATAATTATATAGAACAATGTGGATAAGCATGGAATTATAACAAGCGGAAAGTTATGGCTCACGTATTATGAAAATTAATGCTGAAAGAAAGGAAAGATATTAAATTATGTTCACTCAATCTACCTATATATTAAACTAGCTTACCGCCCGCGGCTTCGCCCGCTTTGTCTAAAACCTAATAAATTATATACTAAAACCTTCCCCTTGAATCACTCTATCTATTAAAAAAACATCAATCAGCATCAAAATCCGTTGCGAAGTTTTAAAGATTTAAGTAAGCATTAACGCATTAACAAAGAGACATAGGGGCAGAGAAAGCGACTTTGTTTTATAATAGGTAGGTATGTAGTGCTAAAGCACGTTGTCAATTTAAATGGTGAAACTCCAACACGAAACTCAAACAATGATTTAAAAATGAAAGCGTCACAGATCACACAAATATAACGCTAGGTAATGTTGTTTTATAATTATTTTATCAATAAGTACCTAGATACTTATGCACAAACAAATACATTATACAGGGTGGACCAAAAGTCCGTTTACATTTCAAACGATGATTTAGAAGAAACTATTTAAGTAAGATGAAATCTGTTTATTTATTTAAAAAATACACAAATAGGGATTTTATTTTTTTCTAATCACATCGTCCATATGTGATCCTTCACTATTTAGACACTGCTGCAATCTGGAGCGAAAATTTTCAATGACGGCCTCACAAGTATTTTGTGAAATGTTTCTCATTTCCATTCGAATATTGTCTTTTAATTCATCAAGAGACGCCGGATTACTGTTGAAAACTTTACTTTTAAGGTATCCCCATAGAAATAAATCCATTGAGGATAGGTCCGGGCTACGAGGTGGCCAGTTAATGTCACCTCTTTTAGAGATCACCTTTTGTCCAAAAATTTCATGAACAGCGCTTAGTGAGTCATTAGAAGTGTGACATGTGGCCCCGTCTTGCTGAAACCACGTTCTCTGATTAAAACCATCGAATTCCTGTAGCGCTGGTGTAAAAAAGTCCTGTAGCATGTCAATATACCGCTCTGTATTCACTGTAACAGCATTTTCACGAACAGACGCTCTTACACGCTCTACGTTTTCGGGGTCTCTTGATGTTCTAGGTCGGCCGGATCGTGGTTGATTCATTGTTGAACCTGTCTCCTCGAACTTTTGTACCCATTTCCTAATCAATTGAACTGACGGAGCTTCATTTTTACGCCGTATGTTGTAATGGACGCAAAATTTTCGTTGCGCTAGCTAAAAAAAAGGTGTTAGAGTAGTACTCGCGCACACAGAACGCACGTTGCTTGTCGCTGAACGATGCCATGGTACTGAATTCCCATAGGCCGCTCTAGCGCTACGTACCCCTCTCGACCTACCCTGTTGTCGCTGCTTGTTGCAGCTTCCGATTCAAATGTAAACGGACTTTTGGTCCACCCTGTATTATGTAGATAAGAGATGATTGCATAAGTATTTGTTTTGAATGATTTAATAAAGCTTTTCATTTCTTTACATAATAAATCTTCAGTCATATTATATACCGTTAAAATCACTAAAATAATGTAAGGAGTAAGAAATTCTAAAAACAAGGCGATTAATAATCAATAAAAAGGATCGTATGTTTAGTAGAAACCACGAAAGTATAAATAAAATCGATGAAAGAAAAAAAAATCTGAAATATTTAATCGCTACCATTGATATTTGTAAGAAAAACCAGTTATTTTAAAATCAATACCTACTTTTATTAATGTTAAACCACACCCTTCAGATAATCTACGAAGCTATGGTATTTAATACCTAAAAAATGTTGTTTTTACAATTTAATTGCCACTTGCATTTGTTTCAATAAACCTATGTATATTTTTAAATAGATATATTTTAAGTTCAAGGAAAAGGTTCCCACGCACGACAACAATCTACATTCTACAATTCAAAGGAGCTTTCGATATTTACGACCCACTCTATTCAAACATCGATATATAATAAAAGCTTTATAGTATAACTATATTAATAGACTAGCTTCCGTCCGCGACTCCGTCCGCGCGGATGTCGGTCTTCGCGTGGATGATTTATTTCTCCATTTTGAGTAACTCTGACAATGACATCTTATAAATCTATTGGACCCAAATACGGCTAGGCCTATAATAATACGCAATTTGTGTTCGCGGTTCTACAGAACAACGTCTATGGATAAAACTGAAAAATTAAGATTAATTTTTTTCTACGTATTTTTCCAGGATAAAAAGTATCCTATTTTACGTCCAGGATAATAAGGTATAATTATACCAAGTTTCATCGAAATCGAACCGTTAGTTTTCACGTGATGCCTTCACATACAGACAGACAGACAAAAATTTTTTTAATCACATATTTGGGTTTGGTATCGATCCAGTAGCACCCCCTGATATTTATTTTTTCAATATTTTCAATGTACAGAATTGACCCTTCTACAGATTTATTATATAGGTATGTATAGATAGATAAGAGATAGTTTGTTCGGAGAGTTTCTACCAACTAGTTTCTTGCCCACTAATTCTCTCTGTCAGAAACCGCTTCCGAAGTCCGAAACATTGCTAGGGGAGCGTCCATAAATTACGTGAGGTGTTATTTCAATTTTTTGATCCTCCCTCCCCCCATGGTGAGATGCCGTGAGATTTTACTTAACCCCCTCCCTCATCCCCCAATCTCACGTGAGATTTTTCAAAATGTGGGTTTCTTATAATAGGTATGTAAACGTATTGATTTATCAGTGTAAAAAGAAAAAAAAATTGCTTCGTGCTTTTATTTACGACTAGTTAAAAATAGAAATTAATATTGCTGAAAGTTATAAGTGTAATAAAAAATTAACAAGAGAATACTTAAATCACAACCATGATTAAAATCTTAAGCCCATGTACAATTTATTAGGATTAAATAGACCAAAAGAGTCTAATTATTAGTTTTGTTTCAATCTGAAAAAAAAATTTGCGTGATATTTGCCTAGCCCCGAATATCACGCAAATTTAAGGTTAGATGAGATTTGATTCGACCCCCTCCCCCCAAAATCACCTCACGTAATTTATGGACGCCCCCTAGTTGCCACCAGCTGCTATGTAAGTACGATTCAAAAGCACTTCCTTATAAGTCTAGTTGTATAAAAAAGTTTGATATTGAGTGGCTGTGATATAAATATAAATTATAATTATAAAATAACTAAATAATTACCATGAATATTAGGCATTCTTGATGATTTAGTTTAAATTCATTTTTTACAACTTTTAGGTAGATATCTACCTATATGGATATCGAAGAACTATTAAGCATAAAGATGTAAATGTTGTTTACATAATACCTAAAGATAAAAAATGCGCAATATTTTTTGAGAATTTTATATGCAAATTCTTAAAGTGCATTTACACATTCGTGTTCACCTGTCGCCTCGACAAACATTCGTATACGAGTTTTGTCGCTGCTCATCGCTCTGCCGTTATTCGCAGCGACATTGCCCTCTGGCCACACACTGCTCTACTCGCGCGATTAATCGCGACGCTCCTCATTTCGCACTCGTTAATTGCTGCAGGTCCTTTGACTCGCGCGCAAATACCGACAAAATAGGAAGTAGTGAGCAGGACGATGAACACGACGAGTGGCATGACGAGTAACGTGTCCACACTATATGTCTCTGCCTACTTTCCTCGTTACTTCCCATATACTTAAAACATTTTCAGCTAAATTCTACTTACATATCTATGTCCGTGTATGTATGTGTATGTATTGAATATATAGTAACACCGTAAACATCATTTCTTGTTATAAATTAATTACCGGTTGAAAAACTGTGTAGGTAATAAGTTAGTAATAACGATGCTCACACGCTTGAACCAAGGGTATACCTTGTATCTAGCAAAAATGTACTTTATTGATTAGTATGTAATTAATCTGATTAATTATTAATTTAAAATTACGAATTGTTGCTATAAATTACTAATAACCAAAAATAAATGCCAAGTCGTGTTCCCGGCCATCGAGATTTTACTTTTATACGATGTAAAATAAATATATACCTATAAGTTGTTTGGCTTTTGGGCTTAATGAAATGGTTCCAAAGTAAGGTTTTCCTTACATGTTTAAATCTATGAATATGAAGATTTCCGAATAAGAACTCGAGAATAAAATAGATCACGACTAATAATAATTACGCTCTATTCAGGTTTAGAAGGCCACGTTGATCGTATGCTCTATATCATTAAGGTCAGAAGGTTACCTTTATTTTATGATAAACAGAGAACTACGGATATAAAAAAATATGTTGTGCTTGTGGTTTAGTAATTCAAGCATAGCGAGCTAAAGGGAATGTTTTGAAATGATAATAAAATTTAAAGATGATCTGAATTTGGGATGATATTAGATATAATATGTATTTGTAACCTGTACATCTACATACTTACTTTTGATTGATTGTACATATGCTTTCACTACTTTCCCGTGTACCAGCAGGGGGAACTTATAGGGTCTGGGGATGATGATGATGATGATACGATCACTAAGAGTTGATCCGTCATATAATTAGAAAAATGAAGTATTGTTCTATTGAGTTCTATGTTGAATCTCAGAACAAATTGCATTCCTCACCAGAGGTTAGGTATCTAATTTAATTTAGTATCCGATCGATTTAACGGATTCAGAAATCACACGAACAGTTACAGAAGCTGAGTTCCAAAAAGGGAATTAAAATTGGAGTTATATTTTCACAATACATTGGAATACATGTTTTATTATGTTCCGCTAGTAATATAAGGTACGTTATCCAGAACAGGAGATATTATTATTCGCTTCTCTTCCGCTAATTTCTCTTTTGAGTTTACGCCTTAATTATACCTAAGGCGGCGAAAGTTAAATGCTATGTCATCGTCGTAATTATTTCTACATAGGTAACTACCTAGGTAATATTTCACTTTATTACCGGAAATTATTCATTAGCTAACTACAAACTTAGCTTCATATCCAATATCATGCATAAATTATTAACAGAATCTAAAAGAATAAAATTTATTGTTGAATATAATATCACAAAATATGTATGATATATTAATAATAATAACGTCCGTCCACGGTCTGCGAAATATGATGAATATTTAACATATATTTTTTTTGATGGGCTAGAATAAATATCTTTTCTTAAAAAACTGCTCAAATAACTTCAATTTGGTGTTGTCAGCCCCTTGGATTAATAATGATCTGTGAATTTTTAGCTATTATGTAGTAGATTACAAATAATGATTAAAAAAGTCCTATGGGGATAATTTATGGACTTATACTAGTTTCTTTTTTAAATAAATACACAATTTTTTACCGAAAAATTGACTTCGATTCCGTCTTATTTTTCGTAGTCGATAATTTTTAGTAAAAATGTTAATTAACCTGTTAAAATAACTCATAAGCTTTTGGAAATAATAAACAGAATCCAAATCAACCCATAAACTTCGAAGATGTGTCAAAAAATAGAAAGAAATTGAATAACATGAAAAATATTAGATAGACCCATTGAGTGAATAATATGTACTGATAGACCCCCCCCCCCCTTTTGAAGTTTATTTTCGATATTTCTTCATGAATATTCAGAATATTACGGGCGATCACATGTTCATGAGCGACATTGTATGTAGGAAAATAATTCCTAAAAAAATCATAATCAGACATATCTTTCCCGGGATTTTTTATATTTTTCCGTTGCTCGTAGTCAACATGCAGTTTAAAACAATTAATAAAAGCGATTAATAATTAATTAACTCATTGCGATAATAAACCTGTAGCAATTAATCATTAGCGTTACATATTAAGCAGTGAAGTTTTTTTGAGTGTGGGTATTGATTACTAGTTATTAAATAAAAACAGTGTTGCAAATGCAATTTATTAAGCCAACAAATAGTGTGAAGGGACTAATTAGTTACAGACAGTCTTGTATGGTTACTTTGATTTGAAGCCTGAAGGTAGAAGGCAGATCCTTTAATGTATTTAAACACATAGGTACCTAGTTACATCTATTAGGTTTTTTACTCACATAAGTCCGTCTCATTAAAATATATTTGTGCAATAGTCAGTTTAAACGGGATAAATAGGTAAAATTTTATGTTAGAATGTTAAGCAGTAGGATAATAATTAATATCAACTGATAACAAAGGCTAAACGTGCCATTTTTTGTATAGGATGAAGGCGTTTTGTCACTTAAAAATAACGGAAATAGCTTTCCTAGCACTGATAACTCGTAAGATAGAAGAAGAAAATATCCTATGCCTTTGTGATGTTATTTGCTTTAAAAGTTTTGCTTTAAAATCATTGAGCTACTCACTATTAACTTTCTGGGAATTCAGTGAACAAATAATTTATTTCATAGATATCTTGAAAAGAATTTTATTTTAAAATTTCGAATTTTAAATACGAGAAAAAAATTTTTTTTTCGAAAGATAAATGTAATTTCAATTTATTGCGTGAGTGCCTAATTATTCTTTTTATACCTACAACACAATACTTAATAGAAGCTAACGCTACCTATAATAATTAATACATAGAAGCTAACGCTACCTATAATAATTAATACATACCTATATTTCTACGTAGATAAAATGCGACTGGAATATAGGTAAGTGGTAACTTACTACCATACCGTATTTCTAATATAGATAATTCAATTTCAGTTGTGAAACATAATTTATAATAATTTCCTGATAATATATTTATCAAGCGATTACATTAAGGTTATTCTATCTTGGTGCATGTGTTAATAAGATTAATTATTAAATCATAAATGGTGGCATACATTGACCCAATAAAATTTGAAGAAACTGGGAAAAGATCGGGGCAGGTGTCTAAAAGTAAATTTCAATAAGGTCATAAAAAAACACAAATTTTAGGTCCGCGGTCCACTGTTGTTCCTGTGGCGTTATTAACAAACAAATAATAAAATTATCCATAGATTATAATTGTAGATTGTGATTTAATAAAGAAGAATATATTTACTTAGGTCATTGTTATTTGTACCTATTGCATTTGTTTGATGACCATTATTTATTAGTTTATTTTTCGGTTTATGATAGCTTATCGTCTTTAAAATAAATCATTATCAGTATCATCGATCCCTGACTAATTATCTTAGCTAATTATGAAGTAGGTAGTATTGTTATTTTGAAGTATTTTGTGCATTCCAATTTTCTTGTTGGGTGAAATTAAATCAATAAAGACAACGGCCAACGCATATTTTGCTATTCGTTTCATCATCTGCCACGAGTATAAATAAAGATTATTTGTCTGGCAGACAGTTAGGTCAATTGTCAAGCTGTTGACCGAACGCACTAATGACCTCCCAGATAGAAATCATATCATAATTGCAACTATTTGCTACTCTGGGTACTTATGATTGTATTCCTTAATTATGCCCGTTATACTGTGTTGGTTCAAGCAATCTAAATTTACTTTATTCAGAATTTTAAGTAACCAATTAATTAAACGTTAGTTAGGACGAAATAATTTTATGCGTTTGTATTATTTAATAATTATCTTTAGTAGTACATATCTACCTATATCGCTATTATAGAACACATAAAGAAATATGCAATTTTAATCATTGTTTGTAATTTTAAGGTAGTGGAGCCTAATCCAGATCCAGAATGGACGTTACTGTGGTATCTACGGAAAAAGCTTCGTCTCACAGGAACAAAGCTCGGCTGCGCAGAAGGCGGCTGTGGCGCATGCACAGTTATGATCTCCAAGTATAATAGAAAAGAAAAAAAAGTATCGTATCCTTTATTAAATTGTGAAACAAATTTAAAACCGTTTATAATTTATGTAGGTACATATCGCACGCTGTGAGCACCTGCTAATTTCAGGAAATTGTTTTGTTTATCGATCACAATGATTTCCAGGCATTTAGTAGTAGGCAAATCGTCAATTAGCGGCAAATAAACCTATTAAACAATTCAATTACAATATTGTTATCATAAATTTGAGATTTAATACATCATACTCACTGGAATTGAGCATTTTTTGTTTTTCGGACGAGTTCAGGTTACCTACCAAATAAAGTATGCAAAAACGTAAATTTATAATATATAAATTATACGAAAATATATAATTAGAGTTAATACAAGGAAAAGTATAAAAAAAAAGTTTTCTACATTTTGGAACATATTAATTTAACGATAAATAAGCATACCTAGTACCTACGATTTATAAGTCTAATGAGTATAATTAAATACGTGGTAGGAATAGAGAGCTATGTACTATGTGGTTATTAGGTACGGCAAGTTATCGACTTTCTAGTGATTATAGAACGTCGATATAATTTAATATTAATATGTTAACTGACAGTTTCGTTTTCTGATTCTAATTTAGTTTCATGCTCTAGACTACGGAGTGATTCCGAACTTTGTACCTTTCGCTTTTTATATCGATTTAAGCTCACACTCTTTACTTTAAATCAGTATTGGTTTTTATTTATTTAGAGCGTAGGCACAAAATCAAGTAGTTATAAAATAATTTATAACGTTACGATGTAGATTGTAGGTATTTTATTATTTCTTAGTTCATCTAAAGAATTTTCTTAATATATACAGTCATCTGGCCGTGAATGCTTGCTTAGCACCAGTCTGTGCAATGCACGGTTTAGCAGTAACTACAGTGGAAGGTATCGGTTCAACGAAAACAAAACTTCACCCCGTCCAGGAAAGAATAGCGAAAGCTCACGGATCTCAATGTGGTTTCTGCACACCGGGCATTGTTATGTCAATGTACACGTTACTTCGAAGCTGCGAAAAAATCAAATATTCAGATATGGAAGTAGCGTTCCAAGGAAATCTGTGTAGATGCACGGGTTATAGAGCTATTATAGAAGGATATAAAACATTCTTAGAAGATTGGGAGTCAAAGCGAATCAGTAATGGAACTATGAATGGATCTTCTAATGGCGTTTGTGGGTTAGGCAAAGATTGCTGTAAAAATAAGACTGACAATAGTGAAACCGACTTTATTTTTGATAAATCATCATTTTTGCCATATGACCAGAGCCAGGAACCCATTTTCCCACCAGAATTAAAGTTGTATTCGACTTACGATGACCAATATTTAATGTTTCGAGGTGACAAAACTACTTGGTTCAGACCTACAACTATAGAGAGTATATTGACATTGAAAGAAACATATCCCGAAGCAAAAATTGTTGTAGGTAATACTGAAGTCGGTGTAGAGGTAAAATTTAAACATTGTGTTTATCCTGTTATCATAATGCCTACCAGCATACCGGAATTAAACACAGTACAGGAAATAGATGAAGGTTTATCTGTTGGCGCTTCTGTCACATTAATGGAAATAGAAAATACGTTTAAAAAATACATTGAAATATTACCCAAATTTAAGACTAGAACTTTAGTCACAATAAATGAGATGTTAAATTGGTTTGCTGGCAAACAAATACGAAATGTTGCATCAATAGGTGGAAATATTATGACTGGAAGTCCTATATCTGATTTAAACCCTATTTTGATGGCACTTAAAGTTAAACTGAACATTTTAAGTGCAAAAGAAGGTCGCCGCTCAGTTTTAATGGACGAAAACTTCTTTACGGGGTATAGAAAAAATGTATTACGTGCAAATGAGATACTTCTATCAATTGAAATACCTTATTCAAATAATTACCAGTACGTTAAAGCTTTTAAGCAGGCTAAAAGACGGGAAGATGATATTTCTATAGTTACCGCTGCCGTCAACGTGAAATTTGAAGAATCGACAAATCAAATCAGTAATATCAATATTGCATTCGGTGGTATGGCCCCAGTTACAAAAATTGCAACAAAAACTGGCGAATATTTAAAAGGCATGAAATGGAACGAAGAAATGTTAGATAAGGCATATACACAAATGTTAGACGAGTTCCCACTTAGTCCTTCAGCACCAGGAGGAAATATTCTATACAGACGTGCATTAACCTTGAGTTTGTTTTTAAAGGCATACTTGGCAATAGGTAAAGAAATTTCTAAAGATTATTTACATCAAGATCTCATCATTCCTTATCATAGTAGTGGTGCAGAACAATTTCACGGTTCGATACCAAAAAGTGCACAATACTTTGAGTTAGTTGACGATAAGCAAGTGAAAAGCGATGCAGTTGGAAGACCCATACAACATATGTCCGCATTTAAACAGGTAACAGGAGAAGCAATTTATTGTGATGATATGCCCGTAGCTGAAAATGAATTGTATTTAGCGTTTGTTCTAAGCACAAAAGCACATGCTAAATTGGTATCTGTTGATCCTCAAGAAGCGTTAAAAGATCCTGGAGTAGTAGCTTTCTTTTCCGCGAAAGATTTAACCCCAGAGCAAAATGCTATCGGAGCTATATTTCATGACGAAGAATTATTCATAAGTAAGACAGTAACAAGCCAGGGTCAGATAATTGGGGTTATAGTTGGAGAAAGTCAAACAATTGCGCAAGCCGCAGCACGAAAAGTTAAAATAGTGTATGAAGATTTACAGCCTATAATTGTTACAATAGAAGATGCTATTAAACATCAAAGCTTTTATAAGGAATACAAAAAGAGCATTAAAAACGGGAATGTGCAAATGGCTTTTGATGATCCTAATAATATTATTTTGGAAAGCGAATGCAGAATGGGTGGTCAGGAACACTTTTATTTAGAAACTCATGCAGCTTTTGTTATACCGAAAAAAGAAGACGATGAACTTGAAATATTTTGCTCAAGTCAACATCCAACTGAAATAGCGGTAAATAACGATAACTTACAGTTATTACTATTTGAGATATAAAATAAACGCAATAAGTGATTAAATTTTCTTTTGTTCTCAGAAACTCGTCAGTCACATAATTCATGTGCCAATGAATAAAATAACGGCCAGAGTTAAACGTATGGGCGGAGGATTTGGCGGTAAAGAGTCCCGAGGAATGTTAACTGCGTTGCCCGTCGCGTTTGCAGCTCATAAACTGCAGAGGCCCGTTCGATGCATGCTGGACCGCGATGAGGATATGATGATGACTGGTACTCGTCATCCATTTTTAATAAAATATAAAGTTGCCGTAACAAAAGAAGGAAAGATAGTCGGCGCTGTTGTGAACATTTACAATAATGGAGGATATTCACTTGATTTATCTGGCCCAGTAAGTTGAAAGTTAATAAAATTAGAAATTTCTCATAATACAGTCAAAAAAAATAATTAATTTGCTATTAAATATTTATTTTAGGTCCTCGACAGAGCGCTGTTTCACTTTGAAAATGCTTACCACATTCCAAATGCTGAAGTTACTGGATACATTTGTAAGACTAATCTACCTTCGAATACAGCTTTCCGTGGGTTCGGGGGCCCACAAGGAATGTTTGGAGGTGAAAATATGATATTAGATATTGCTTATAAACTCGGAAAGGATCCCATCGAAATAAGAAGAATCAATTTATACAAAGAAAACGATATAACACATTATAAACAAACTCTGACCCATTGCACACTTCAAAAATGTTGGGACGAATGTGTTGAAAAAAGCAATTTGGCTCAACGAAAGCAAGATGCAGAAAAATTCAATAAGTATGTATCATTGAAGAAGAAATAGTCAACATGTGTAAAAATATGTGAAAATAACATGCTTTTGATAATAACATATTATAATTTTTAATTTCAGGCAACATAGATGGCGTAAGCGCGGGATATCTATTGTACCGACTAAATTTGGTATTGCATTCACAGAGAAGTTTTTGAATCAAAGCGGTGCTCTTGTCATTATTTACATGGATGGTTCAATACTTATATCACACGGCGGCACTGAAATGGGTCAAGGACTTCATACAAAAATGATTCAAGTAGCGTCACGTGCTCTTGGGGTTGATGTTTCAAAAATTCATATTAGTGAAACTGCAACTGATAAAGTTCCAAACACGTCCGCTACTGCAGCAAGCGCTGGATCTGACCTCAATGGAATGGCAGTTCTGAACGCTTGTCAAGTTTTAGCGGAGCGGTTGAAACCTTATAAAGAAAAGAACCCAAATGGTAAATGGGAAGATTGGGTTTCATCAGCTTACTTTGATAGAGTGGGTTTATCAGCAACAGGATTTTATGCCACACCTGAACTAGGGTATAATTTTGATAGGAATGAAGGAAGAGCCTTTAATTACTATACATATGGCGTTGCTTGTAGTGAAGTGGAAATTGATTGTTTGTCTGGTGATCATCTAGTTTTAAGAACAGATATCGTAATGGATTTAGGAGAGAGTTTGAACCCAGCTATAGACATCGGACAAATTGAGGGTGGATTCATACAGGGTTATGGCTTATTTACGATGGAAGAGTTAATCTATTCTCCAACAGGCACCTTATATTCTCGCGGACCCGGTGCTTATAAAATCCCAGGTTTTGGTGATATTCCTCAAGAATTCAATGTATCACTGCTTAAAGGAGCCCCTAATTTGAGAGCTGTTTACTCGTCAAAGGTCAGTTTTATAATATGTATAATTGGAGGTCACAATGAATTGATTGATAATAATGTAATGATAAGGCACACTCCAGTCAATAATTTTCATTAAGGTTCACAATATCCAACAAAGCATTTATGATATTAAATAAGTTATTAGATAACAAATGAGCTCTCCAAAGTTGTAAAATCATGTCAAATATCAAAAAATTCTAACAGTTGCAATATAAAATTGTACTATTAGGTACGATTTCTTAAACCACTATAATTTACAAAACATCGTGTAGGTACATTAAGCATTTTACAATCGAGAAATACCTAGAAATTGCGTTTCTTTTTTTTTCTTTAAATATACATGTTCGTATTACAGGCGGTTGGAGAACCACCGTTGTTCCTGGCAAGCTCTATATTTTTTGCAATAAAGGAGGCTATTAGAGCTGCCCGAGCTGACGCGGGGGCTCCCTTGGAGTTCCGACTGGACTCGCCTGCGACCTCAGCACGTATACGAATGGCTTGTGAAGACCATATAATTAAAAAGGTATAGTACCATACGTTTTATAGAATAGAAAAAATTCGACCACGAGGCGGAATTGAACCTTATTCTTTAAAATTTTACATATTCTTTAAAAAAATATTTTTATAAAACATTTGAAGGATATAAAACTAAAAACATCAAATTCAGGTATAGTAACAATAAAAATAAACAAAATTCACGCGGGGTGGACTTTTCGCGATGTTTTGTCGCTGATTTTCTATCTAGTTATAGTTATTATTAAATATCGAAGTAAAACAATTAAAATTAATTAAATACTTAAGTACAATGAAAAAAAAAAACCTTTTATCGTCTCCTACAGGCGTAGCAATCAATTGGACATCAATGTAAATACATACACACAAACTTCTTCGCAGCGGTACTAATCGATCCGACACAATATAATATATGGCCTATATGAGACACATTTGATATTTTTACTTTTTCTTATTGTGACTACTCGGTGTTTAGTTTTCAATTGTAACCTAGATATTATTGAATAAATTTAAATACATGATTCTAATTCAAATGTTTTTTTTTTCAGATACCAGTACCCGAACCAAACAGCTTTGTTCCGTGGAACGTGGTTCCATAGTTTTAAACTATTGCTAAGTAGAAAAATTGCGGCGTGAATAACATAAATTCACGTTGAAACCAGCATTAAGACTTAAATTATGTATCCGATATTCCGATTTATTCATTATCTATCAAAAACATCAGGATCGAGTTCGATGTTAAACATGTATTAAATATGTATAAATGATATTATACAAGAAAATGTAAATAAGAAAGTAAATAGACAGCCATTTTATATTATTATAATATTGTAATAGTATAAATATCTATTAGATTATTTTTTATAGTTATTAGTATATATGGACCTATTGTCCTTATGTATATTGTGTACATAATAAATGTTTGATAAACTTAAAGCATTTTATTTTAAAATATTATGTTAAAAATAGCATGTATTAAGGGTGCAATAAAAGACTAAAATTAATTGAAAATTATTTTAATTCGTATCTAATACAATATACATTATTATCATCTAATAAAACAATTTTTAAATAATTAGGACTTTGTCGTTGTTGACAGATGATGTTTGAATCCAATAAGTACTCAAAGAGGAAAACATAAAAAACATACAGTGAGCGAAATTCTCGAATATTTCATAATAATAATTTTAAGAAACCGCTTACTTCATTTGAAGCAAATAGCTTATCAAATGACATAAGGTCGTCAGAGTTATCATGGCAATGACAATGTAAAAAATTACCGACTTTGATAGATCAGGTACAGAAATTCAACATAAGTGTAGTTTTATTTTACACGTAATTTGGTTTAAATAGAACAATAAAATGGAACTATTTTGGTGCAAACTATATGAAATTAACAAATTACATAACACCTTAATAATAACTCAACCGTGTGTTAAGAGACTTGCAAATATAACATTTAGTTTATACTTATTTAGTATTGACTTCAGATTATAATACTTATTGCTGGAGTGTCCGTGGCCCCAATAAACAGCTTCGTAATAAGATAACAGCTTTAATAAACATATTGTTTACTACATGACGTCATATATTAATATATAATATTATCATGGAGAATGTCAAAAACAATCTTCCTTTAAATCAAATCAATTATTTATAAAAATTAATTCATTTTTTAATATAAATAAATCAGTATAATTGCAATCTTTTATATAACATTTATTGCTCTTTAGAAGTAATCTTATCATTAGTAAGTGACACATCGCACAGAAACAAAACAGAACAGAAAGTTTTCCCTAATTTTTGTTCATAGAGACAGCATTAAATTACCTAAGTCTCAAATTATTATTTAGCTGTCGCAAAACACCGATACCGATGCATAAATACCATTTTTGACATTCCCCTTTATGAATACAATAAGAAGAAACATACTATCTAGATAAATAAATAAAATGGCAGTTATTGTTGATTCTTGACTACAAAGGAAGAGAATAGCAACACAGGAGCCGAATACAGTTAATTGGAGTCAACCTTGTAATGAGTAATATTAAAATTTTGACAAAAACGAACAAATCTAAACATTATTTTATATTACTATCAACATAGAACAAGTTATTCGCTCGTGGTGGTATACTAAATAAAGCATTACATATATTATCTAAAATTGTTTTTATTTTTGCCAGTATCTCCCTTATAACATGCCCCAATAAAGTTATCCATCCCAAAGACTTTTGGCCTCATAAATTAATTTCTAACAATCATTTCTCCGACTCGGTCGAACATCCCGATCCGGAACTAGCGCCTGAAATGAAGAAACAAACTATTCAGTTAAAAAATATGAACATGTACGTAGATTAAAAACAAAATTCTCATATAACAATTTTGACAAATACCGACCAATATTAGATTTTTTTCAGGTTATAACTAAATTATAGCTAGATAAATACAAATTGAAAAAGTTAAATAAACATGTTGAGTAATATCGGTCTTCGAATGTGTCGTAAACTCCTCCCACTATCAATAATTACAATATGTATATCAATTAATATATTACCTACTGGGTGTTGTTATTTTCATATAGAAATTGAAAATGTTTTAACTCTTTTAATTGGATCTCTGTGTACTTATCTTATGTTTAGCATATAAAAAGCTTCCACATTTTTCAAGGTTAATATTTAATGGCATATAATCATAAAAATCATAAATATCCAACTTTTAGTTATTTATAATATCACTACAAATAAACACTTTCGTCATTCTTATAAATTTGTTTATTGTTTTTTTTTAACCTTGGGTATTCTTACTATATATCGATTTAGTTTGAGGCAGAAATCTAAAAATATTTCAGAATCTTATTGTAACATGCATAACATATTATCTCAATTGTTTTTGAAGTATGCATTATTATTACTTTACATGGCATCTTAAAATATAAATGAAATGAATTATATTGTTTAAAATAAATAATTTCCTTTTACTACAGTCTACAACTCTAATTTGTCACTATGTGCAAGTCACGCAGTACTAATAAACATCAATATATCATAGAGTCGAATGTCTAATTACGATAATACAATTCAGTCGGTTTAACAAATCGCCACGAAAAAACGGCTAACTATCCATAAATTTCAATAATTGTAGCTACATCATTTTTTAGTGTGTTCGCTTGTGTTCGGTGGCAATTAGCGGTTTTTCAGCCAATACCAATTGTTTCATAACAAGAATTATTACCGCAGCTGTAAAATCTTGCTCGAACACGTGTTATTAAAAGACTCGACATTTAACTTAGCCGGTGAAATCGAGCGTGTAAAGCGGAAAATTGCGGAAGGCACATTTGCACTATTTAAATACATAGTTGTAAATAATAAACTTACAGTGAGTAATGCTAACAAATTATTATTATTAATCATAAAATGTTTAACTTAACACTGGTAGAACTAGTTAATTTTAAGTGCAATTTTGAAAGTAGGCCGCTTCATTCCTCACTGAACTGATTTCAGGTATTTTTTATCAGCTGCTATTATTTAATATTTAAGCTACAATGTTGCGTTGATTAATTATCCGTCAGTTTGTAAATATATATGAAACAGCCGTTAATATATACCATACTTTCCGCCCGTAATGAGCACAAAAAATTCTTGAATAAACAATGTTAAAACACGTTAAAGAAAAAAAATGGGTCAGTACTATGATTAAAAATCGGTAATTTGATTGTCGTGCATAAAGTAGGTATGTGTTTTTTCTGTAACTCATTGTATACATTTGTAATAATTAGCATACATTAATGCTTGCGTTGAAAGTTTAAATTATATCCGTCAGATTTAGTGTTTGATAGATTATAAAAAGTATATTGAGGCAATAGATTTGTTTTATCAGTTATAGATAGCAGAATCAAAATTCAAAATATTATAATAAAAAAGATTCAATAATACATTTCAAATCTCTTTATAGAGTAATATAAATCAATATAAGCTACTTTTCCTACTGATATCGATAACAACTACATATTGCATTATGTCAAGTCATTCAGTCACGTGAAATAATTCCATTTCATGCACCGGTTAAGCACCATTTCATGCACTTTAATCAAATTTTTGGCGTTTCGAATTATTATTAATCAAGTTCATCAACATACAATTAATTTCTAGTGTAATATCAGGATGATACAAGTTGCGTCAAGTAAAAAGAACGCTGACGGATGGCTGCGCATTGGCGATTTATCGGTCTATTTGGTGTTATGAGGTGGTATAAGAATAACAAATATGTAGATAATTGCGAAGCCACGATTCGCGAGCCTAGTTCAAAAATAAAATAATCGGCACATATCTTTCGTGCAAAACTCAATCCATGTGCAAACACACCCCATCACTTTCATCCAGCGTTCTTTTTACGTGACGCGTACTATATCTCTATATTCTATAAATTCTCGAAAACATATAATATTATAATACAGAATCACTTTAATATCTAGAAGCTTAAATGTAATAAGTTACCTGAACGTGTAGAATATCTTCGCCTCCTCGGTCTTCTAGAGTCATCTGAGTTATACTCTGTCTCAGTGTCAGCCGGCCCATTTCGGGATCGAGAGCCTCTGCCACTTTCGTACCTGTATAGATACACAAGATATATTATCTGTAGTTCAGCATGATGTCTAATTGCTGGAGTGTGGGAAAGAGATGGCACTAGACCACCCACATTGCATTTATTTTTTCCACAATGGAAATATTACTGTCATAACACAGTTCGGAGGCAGGATGCTGTTTGATTTGCTGCTGTACTGTCAAGTGGTGTCATGATTGTTAAATCCATGACACAAGTAAATTGTAAGTGCAAACTCAAATATTTATACATGTATTTAATACTAATAGTTATGGTCAACTTTACTAATAAAATATGGATTTTAAATCTGAATCAATGAATAAACGATCATTTAGATAGGTAATAGATGGTCTAATAGATACCTCTCTATAGATCGTCGCCGAGACCGCGGCGAGTAGGGCGAGCGTCTCGAGCGCGGCGAGTAGCGGCGGGCGGGCGAGTACCGCACTGTCTCGGGCGAGTATCTGCTCTCGGGCGAGTATCTGCTTTCGGGCGAGTATCTGCTCTCCGGCGAGTACCGGCTGTCAGGCGAGTATCGTCGCTCGCTATATCTAAACAATTATGAATAAAAATTTTCATGATTTATACAGCTGTGGGCGCGATTACTGCTCCGCTAGTAACCACAATTTTCGATGAGCATGACAGGTCATAAGAATTTAAAATATACTCCCTACAGAAAAAAAAAATACTTTTACTATAGTCGGCACGGCGAAACATGATTCCTATGGCACTGACAGTTATTCCCACAACCTTGTAATGCAGTCACCATTAAGTAAAAAGAAGTATTGGAGGCGCCTAAAAATGGCATTTATAAATTTTTACGTAGCTTTATGCCATTACAATGATATTTCGTTGGAATTATAATAAACATTTACGAGAAATTATTTCAATCTGACTTTACGTTTACAGCCTGCAAAACTTATATTGTTTGGTGTTTATCGAATTAGTGCGGAAAGAATCGGTTAACAAATGTCGATAGTGGAAATGAGTGCATATTTTTCAAATCGAAAAATCAAACCAGATAGTGAAACTATACCTGAAAAATTTCCTTTTACCTATTATAATAAAAGATTTGCAGACAATAGCGAATAGGGAGGACATACGGGTTAAAAATTACGAGAAAATAATGAGGTGGATTTTTATTTTTTGGAAAACTTTCGTTTTACTTATCTACTTAAGCAGCTTACTATGCTAAAAAACTTAAAGTAATTTAACAACAACATATTACGTTAAAAATGCAGCGTATAATATTTGTAAAAACATGTTTAGCGACGCGCCTTTGCCTATAAAATATCGACACGACCCATCACTAACACGAACTGTCATAGCAATCGAGGTTCGTCGTGCCGACTATACTCTGTCCTAAACTTTATACTGATGTTAGACACAAAAAAAGGCACGTACTGTTTTACCAATGTTTTTACATTTTTTATCACAGCCATACATCGTCCCAAACACATTCCACTTACAGTACGCGTCACGTAAAAATAACGCTGGATGAAAGTGATGGGGTGTGTTTGGATATGGATCGAGTTTTGCACGAAAGCTATGTGTCGATTATTTTATTTTTGAACTAGGCTTGCGAATCGTGGCTTCGCAATTACCTATTTGTTATTCTTATAACCACCTCATAACACCAAATAGACCGATAAATCGCCAATGCGCAGCCATCCGTCAGCGTTCTTTTTACTTGACGCGACCTGTAAGTTTACCTAGGCGCGTGCGGTGAGGGCAGGCGGCCGAGCGGCGGCGGGCGCGGCAGCGGCGGCAGCAGCGGCGGCGGCAGGAACGCCAGCGGCGGCGGCAGCCCGTCCGGCACCTCCAGCGGGGACGCCACGGCTGCAACACGGGGAATTGACAACATTGCATTCTTATAGCACCTCTAGCTGTCTGCTGTTCCCCGCGGTTTCACCCGCATTGCTCCGCTCCTGTTGGTCTTACCGTGATGATACATAGCCTATAACCTTCCTCGATAAATGGGCTATCTAACACCGAAAGAATTTAGTAATTTTAGAAGACCAATAGTTTCTGAGATTAGCGCGTTCAAACAAACAAACTCTTCAGCTTTATAATATTAGTATAGATGAGAGCGAAAAAATTGTCTTCATTTAGCTGTTGTGACCACATTTTTTTTGTTCTCGCATGTTTTAAGATTAAAAAAAAAAAAAACGTAAAACGTTGTAATGACGTCAGAATAATAAATATTTTTGTATTGTTTTAGTGTCAGCAGAATGACCCGGGGCGTGTTGGGCCACCTTAATACGTATTAACTTCACTTGAATTAACATTTCAAATGGTTCATTTTGAGATCGGAAAAAGATACTATTATAAGAAACTATGCATGTTGTGCTGTTTATTTACTGAATACTCACGTCTATTCGGAGACGCAGCACCATCCGCCTGATGCATAGCAGCCAGTTTCCTCCTCAGCGCTGTTGCTTCATCCTTCGCTGCCTCAGCCTCGCGCTTCGCCTGCCTCGCCTCGAGCCACGCGGTGTGCGCACGTGTCTCCATCTCACTGATGGCGGTGCGACGAGCCGACTCTTGTTCAGCTAACTCTAGAGTTAGCGTGTCACACTTTTCTCTGTAATCGATTTAATTCGAATAAAATAAAACTGCATTTGTATGGTTTCTGTGAATTTATGCATGAAATGATTACGATTAAAGACATATTTTTAGTATACTTTGTAAAATATTAATTAAATCAATATTATATTGAGATGGTAATTGAATTTGAGATTTAAAATTATTATTATTGTGAAAAACATTTTACTCACTTGTATCTTTGCACCTCCTGTTGCATCAATTCAATTTTCTCAACAGTACTCGCAGATTCACCTTGTTTGCTAAGCCACAATGATTCTTTTGTGCTTAGTTCTCTGGAAAAAAAAATTAGATCATATTTTATTATACTTATTTTGCATTTAAGTAATTAAAAGAAAATTTTCTCTCACACGTATACGTCTATATTCCATTTTTTTTAGAAACAAAATTCCCATTCAAATACTATATACAAATACCATTAAAAATTATTTATCGTCACTTACTTTAACAATTCACATTCCCTTTCTTGGAAATACTTCTCTAGCACATCAAGTCTAGTGACGGCTTCGGAAGCTTGTTGACTTGCGGTTTTGTATGATTCCTGCATCGTATTTAACTCATCAGCAAGACGCATTCTCTCTTTGTATTCTATCTGTAATAAGATAAATGTAAAAATTATCAATTTGTGGTTTTAACCGAGACATTTCATTAATTTAATGAATAAGATATAATATTATTTTGAAGTGAAACTTTCTAAGGCGCGTTGAGAGTAAAATTTCGCATCATGGCAATACCGTCACGTCATTGAGTAAAGCGACCATTTTGGTATATTTCAATCTTGCCAAAGAAGTTTCACTTCTGATACGTGTGCTCGGCACATACGCTCTTTTTTATAATGGTATACTAAAACTTAACAGAGAAATACTTACCTCATATTTCCCCATAAATGACTCCCTTTCTTCGAGAGCTTTAGATAGTTTTGCTTTAATTTCTGTGTGATCTATCAGAGATGTGGCGTCAGTGTTTGATGGTGTGCCACTTTTCAATTCTTTTATAGCATCCTGAAAACATTTAAGGTACTCACAACTTATTATATACTTATATCAAAAGTACTTTATGGTTGCTTTTGACATATAGTTTATTTTTTATTTTTATTATTAAATCACATTTATTAAAGTAATAAACAAAATTATTAGCAAAACTTTACCTTAAGTGCAACAATTTCATGTTTCTGTAATTCTATTCTATTGTGGGCTTCAGAAAGCTCATGATTAAGGTCATCTAGCTGCTTTTTCTGTTTTTTAAAGTCTTCCAAGGCTGTTTCAGCGGAGGCATATTTCAATTGGTAGTTATCTCTGTCCCTACTTACAGATATCAGTTCTTCTTCAAACGCTTGGATTTTACCTGATAAGTGATAAGGTAAATGATTTCATACATTCTGAGAAATCCATCTCTGTCTGTCTGTCTGTTACTCAATCACGCCTTAACTACTGAACCAATGTGCATGAAATTTGGTATAGAGATATTTTGATACCGGAGAAAGGACATAGGATAGGTTTTATCTCGGAAATCCCACGGGAACGGGAACTATGCGGGATTTTCTTTCTTCTGCGCGGGCGATGCCGCGGGTGGAAAGCTAGTTACATATATATGCAGAATATATTAAATCTTTGAATAATCAAGTGGAAACTTTATAAAGGACACAAAGGAACAATAAATATACAATTTCGTAATTACTATTAATATTAATTACATTGTAGTGTAGTGGAAATGAAGACTTATTAAGGCATAATACAACACCATAATCATTTAGAAACTTATTTCTCCTTGTTCATTACTTGATATATAGTTGATTTAAATTTATTGAATAAATTTACTCAAAATATTTTTGACATTTCTTACCATTCAATTCTGCTATTTGCTCTTCCGAGTGAGCTCTCTCTGCCAAGAGTTCACTGAGAGTGTTTTCAACTTCACTCAATGTGTTTTGCAATTCCCCTGCAGTGTTCTCTGACACTCTCAGCAACTTTTCATTGTCATCTAAAGAGTTTCGTAACCTGTCGTTTTGTGCTTTCAGTTCATTAATTTCTTCCTTCAATGACTGCACCATATCATCCATACCAAAAGAATTATCTTCTATTGAAGTCAATTTATTCTTTGTAGTTGAAAGCTCCTCTTTGAGGATCTCACACTCCTAAAATAATAGAGTACAATGTTAAAATATGTCGCATATATATTAATTAATAATCATTGAAGCATATTAAGATTTTATTTTTTGTCTAATTATATGGATAATGATATTATATTAAACTACACATTTTAAAAGAAAAAAACGATATGCAATTATATGTTAAAATCAAGTAAAATGTGAGTTATACCTCAATTAGCTGAAAATGGACTGGAATGAAAGAATAGAGTTAAATAACATAGTATGACTGTTTTTCAAATTCAAGTTAAATTCAAAATAAGTAGGAAAAAAGTTTAGAATTAGTAAAAGATCATATGAACATACATTTTAATGATAATGTAAAATGTTACCTTAGTAGTAAAAAGCAATTCTCGTTGCAATTGATTTATAATACCAATGAACTTGCTATCTTGTCGCTTATTATCAATATAGTAATAACCCAATGTGAACAGGAGAACAGAAGATGCAGTTGTTAAGAGGAAGGCTAAAAGTCTATTACGCTGACTGAATGATTCACCATCACAGTAATCATTTGTATAACAGGTATCTCCTGAAATTAATTAAAAGTTATAATTGTTAACTGACCATTAGATGGCATTAAACTGATAATTAGATTTATAAAAACATCATTAACTATAAAGATTATTAAATAATAAAGTATTTCTTACTGGCAGTATCAAAAAGTATGTTCGCTTGTTCAGTTGTTCCCATAATTGAGTTAAAGGTAGAGTATAAATAGCTTATGAAAGAAAAGCTCTCCGTCTCTTCACTCTCTGGTGCCTGCACAAGCTCTGGATTGAATATTGGTTCAAGAGGTGCCTCTGTTGTAGGTGGGATCATATCAGCAACAGTTGTATAAATGCTTGAGAAGAAACCCTCACTCTCTTCTTGTGAAACTGGTGTTTCAGTGGTTGAACTGAATACTTCTTCAATAAGATTTTCGGTGGATGTTGTTATAAACTCTTCAGTGACTGTATTAAATTCTGTAGTCTCAGTTGGTGATTCAGTTACAGGTGGCGTTTCTGTTGTAACTTCCTCTCTATATACTCTTTGAGCAGTTGTATCAGCATTTTGCATTTGTTGAAGTAATAAGTTTATATCTGCCGCAGGAATGGTCTGTGTATTTGATTCATATAAAGGTGTTGAAGTCTCAACAGTTGTCTCTGTTGTCACTGTTGATGTAGTCACGGGGAGTTCAGTTAAATCTGACGTAGATGTAGTTGGATTTGTTTCTTCTTGTTGCACTGGTTTTTCAGTATTTTGATCAATATCTGTATTTGTGCTTGTATTTGATTCATCATTTTGTTTATCACTTTCATTTACTAACTCTTGTGAAGGTGGATTTTCAGTCGTATCAATCTGGGGTTCCGCCAATAATGGATTGTTATCATTTTGTGCATCAACTGTGTCAGATGAAAGAGGTTGTTCACTAGGTATATTCTCTTCTAGACTTTCTTCTTGTTTGTTTTCATCTTTTTTATTAACATCATTATGAATATTCACTGGTGGAGTAAATTCATTTGAGGGAATATTTTCACTTTGTATTTTTTGTTCTTGTGTATTTTGTATATTTGGCATAGCTGATACATTTTGTTCACTTATGTCAGGTTCTAAATTAGTAACACTTGGCGGAAGGGATTCGGCCATATTCATCTGGGTTGAATCTTCAGGAATTTTATTAGAATTAGAATCTTCACCTTTATTTTCTATAATAGCTTCTGAAGCTTCTTTATCTGATTCTATTGGTTTAGGTTCATTTATTAATTCTTTACTTGCCTCTTGAACAACATTATCTTTTTCAGAACTCTCATTTTCTACACTATTATTTGGCACATCATTTACATTTATTTCCTCGCTGTTTTTAAGTTCACCTGATTCAATATTTATTTGATCACTTCTCTCTTCCATCTTTAAGGGCTCAGTAGAGCCTTGATTTAAAAAAGTTTCTATATTTTGTGGGTTTACTGGGACATTATCATTTTCTTGCCCGTTTATAATATCTGCTTCGGTTGACATGATTTCTGGTGATGCAGTAGTACTAGCATCACTTTCTAACACTTGAGATGGCTCTGTTGTGTATATTGTGGTTCCTTCAAAAACTTCATGTGGTTGTTGTACTTTATCAGGCTGAACATTTGGAGTTTTAGTTATTGCTTCTATAGGCAACTCCACTAAATTCTTCGAATAAATTTTTGTTTCTGTTAAAAACTTTGAACTCACAAATCCGAATTTACCATTTATTTGGGCATACCACAAATCACGATTACTTCCAGCTGATTTCATAAAAATAGTTGCTTCGGAATTTCGTTTAAAAGATATGAGATCTGCATCGACACTATTGTAGTTTAGTAACGTTTTAGCTTTTGATATCGGAGCTGAAAATATTAATTGTATGTAATAATTATATTTTTATTATTGATAACATATTTAACTGGAATCAAAATGGTTAAATTTCCATTTAATATATTTATGAACACAAAAACATATACAATTAAAATAATAACATATCGAACAGATTGTAGTTTTCATTGAATAACTTACCGCTACATTCTTGGTTAGCACACAAAACTTTATCAGGTAACCTACTATATGAAGCTGTGATAAACACAGAAAATACTAAAATCTTCAATAGGATCATATTGGCATTATTAAAATATTTTTACAATATATTTTATTTCTTATAAAAATTAAAGAACAAGATGTAAAGCCACATCATCTGTCAAATCGTTCGGACGTTCGATTCGAATGTTCCATTTTACGCGTTGTATGTTGACATATGTCAAGTGGTTGTCAATTATTGTCTGTAAAATTAAAAAGAAAAATAATAATAATAATCCAACAAGTAATAATCTAATATCTATAGTCTATCTAATCACAGTATAAGTATATTAAGAAGAGCTGGAACACAAGCTGGAACGTCAACACATTTACACATTGCACATGTTAGGCCGGGAGATACTGACACAAAATTTCGGGTCATTTGTAACAGGATGGCGGTCTAGAGGGGTCTTACTTATCCGACGAGTGTGACTTACGCCCACGCGACTAGTCCGCCAGCGTTCTGACCATCATTTTTCTTTTTGTCATTGCGTAATAAGACCTCTGTAGAACCGCCATTCTGTTACAAATGACCCGAAATTTTGTGTCAGTATCTCCCGGCCTATGTATGTGTCATATTTTGCAATTGTTTATAAATACCTACAGGGTGATGTTATTGGTGTAGTACGAATATCTAAAAATCTATGAAGAATTTTGTGATACAGTAAATGGAAGAATTATAGACTATTTTACAGTATTTAATAAAATCATTTAATTTTTTGTTCATTTTCATTAGAAATGTCAATTTTTCTCACCAAGGTGGAAATTTGGATGATAAGGATCTTGTTAGAAAAATATAAATTTTGACTAAAATCGGCATTTTTTTTTTTCAAAAATCAAATTACTAATTAATAATCAGAGTTATCACCATTTACATTAATTTACAAACGATATCGGTTGTTCTTACTTAAAATTGAATACCCATTACCAATGTCTTATTGCGGTATGTGTTCTTTGGAAGTGTTCGTAAAGTTGTTGATCCGTAATTAAATTTTGCGGAAAATCTTTTAGAGCGCTTAGTTGTGACATATCCTAAGCATATTTAATAGAATTAAAAGACGAGCGAATATCCAGAATAAAACACAATACCTATTCTTTATGATTATTTAAAAAAAATACGCCAAACTATACACAATTTTTACTTGATGCAATCCTCAAAGATCATGGACATAGTGTATTGCGCCTTCCACCATACCATCCAGAACTCAACCCAATAGAGTTACTATGGGGCATAATTAAAGGGAAAGTAGCATCACAAAATGTGAACTTTAACTTGAAAACTGTGGAAGAATTATTTAGAAAGGAAGCAAATGCTATTAGTCTGGATATGTTTAGTGACGTTTGGAGAAAGACGCGAAAACATGAGGAAAAATATATTCAATTAGAACCAAAAGTAGATAATTACACTGACTCATTTATTTCTCAATAACATTAAGAAATTCCGACGGCGAAACATCGAGTTCTTCGAGCGATGAAAGTTTCAGTGAAGTAGAAGATTACGATTATGATTAAATAGATTCTTCTTCTTCTCTATAGATACTGCTTTCTGAATTGGTGGTAAATGTTAAAACTGTTAAACTGTTATGACGATTCAAAAGTGCTTCTAGAAGAAGTCTAATTGTATAAATGTTTAAGTTTGAGTTTAAAACCAATAGTGTGAAAATTATAGATACAATAAACATGTAACACGTATTTGTTAGCGCGTATTGGTAGGTATTACGTACTTAGTACAAATATTTCTTAGATATTTTTACTCGACCAAAGTCAGGACAAGACTGCTCCGCAACTGCAGAAGACGTCCGTCATTTAAATCATTGTCAAAACAACCATCCGTGTGTTGGGAGTGAGCGCACGTGTTATTTGTATTGTTTTTATGACCTGAAATTTAATTATTATTTGATAATTGAATGATTATTAATACTTTTATCCAATTGATTATTTTTAGAATAAATAATTAAGTTCATCAATTGATTTACTTTTAAATTATAATTTTACAGGTAAATTATGAGAGCTTTCATAATTATATTTGCATATATTTATCTACAACGCACCCATTTTACAATTCAAGTCTAAAATGAAACTAGAGTCGCATTTATTTTTGAACATACTGTAAGTGAAATTGCATAAGTGTGAGTACTGTGAACATGCCAGCTTTCCTTAATTGACCGATATCTAATAATCGAATAATTATTGTAATATTTTTAGGTTAATTGAGTACACTGGGTTACACAGTACATTACCTTTTTTACTAGAGAGCATTCCCGTCCCCAACTAGTCTCTTTCTAATGAGGTGACTATGTCCAAACAAAATACTGGACAAATTACTAGAAAAACGAGCGTTTAAATGTCCTGAAGTGTCCTGATACATAATATAATATTAATAATACGCACACTGTGATGATATCTACCTATGGCTATTATCACAATCCAAGCAGAGAAAAATCCAACAAACCCAAATTCTTACTTATAATAAATAAATCCGTAAGAAAGTTTTTATGATATTTTTTGTCTATACGTATGTCCAGACTAATTTAAAAAGCAATGCATAGTACAGAGATAGCTTGAGACCTGAGAAAGGACATGAAATAGGTTTTATCCCGGAAATCTCACGGCAACGGGAACTATGCACGTTTTTCTTTTGGGCGAAGTCGCTGGCGGAAGGCTAGTATATAATATAAGCAGATTTATATTACAGTACTAAAAAATTAATAATGCGCATAGAAATCTTCGTCACTGTTCGGCAACTGTCATATTCCCGGAGCTTCCGAAGACGATATGTATACAGAGTGGTTAAATGCATTTGCTTCATGCATAACTTAGTAAAATTATGTGTATTGTGCTAGAAGAGATTATATATTAGATATTGAATTGTAAGCAACGATTTTGTTTCGATCATATCTTGTACGTAAATAGCGAGGACGATTTCGAATATACCTTTGTTGGATTGATTTAATTGGAAAATTTTGAATCTTCCAATTAAATCAATCCAACAAATTTCTTTTTGTCTTACTGAAGCTGGTGTAAAGGTTTAAATAACACAAGGTTTATCTACTTATACTAATATTATAAAAAGAAAACCTTTGTATTTTTGTATGTTTACCTATATTGAATGGGCTCAAAAACTACTGGACCGATTTTTTCCAAATCCGTATATATAGGCTATATTTTATCCCAGAAATCGTAAATGTACAGATTAAACAAAAAGATGACTTCATACTTCCAGCGCATATCAGTGACGCCAATACTATAAATACACATTTCCTAAATGTCCCTATCAATAACGCCGTACCAACGTCTTACTTAGCTTACTTCAACGAACATCGCTTTATAAGCAATGCCTCTTTCGAGCTGAAGCCTGTGAGCGAAGATACTGTACTTAAGGCATTAAAGAGTCTCAAGTCTCAAGCAGTAGGTATCGATGACTTGTCTCTAGATATGATTAACCTCACAATATCACAGACACTACCTATCTTAACGCACATTATTAATGTATCTTTAAAAAGTGGTACATTTCCGGCGATGTGGCAGAGTGCATTGGTGCGACCACTTCCAAAGAAAAATAATCCTGCATCTGTTAAAGATTTACGGCCTATCAGCATCTTGCCATGTTGCTCCAAAATCCTTGAAAAGATTGTTCACAAACAGTTAATGGATTATCTTGAGTCCAATAACATACTGCCCGACCTTCAATCTGGTTTCAGAAAGCGAAGAGGTACTGTAACGGCATTGACAGATGTGCTGGATAATATTTTATGCGAACAAGATTGTGGTAAAGGAACGCTTTTGGTCCTTTTAGACTTTTCACGTGCTTTTGACACCATAGATACTAACCTACTTTTGTCAAAATTGGTCTATTACGGCTTTTGCCCACAATCTGTTGCTTGGTTTAAGAGTTATCTTAGTGAACGTAGGCAAACTGTAGTGGTCTCTAATAGTGACGGAACTACTTCTCTTTCTCATTGTAGTCCAGTGAAACGAGGAGTACCTCAGGGTTCTATTTTGGGACCTATTTTGTTTGTCTTGTACACTGCAGATATAATATCGAAAATTAAGTACTGCCACTACCATATTTACGCTGATGATGTCCAATTATATACCTCTTTTAAACCTGATAATACTGACGAATTCATACAAAAATTAAACGACGATCTAGACAGCATTTCAAAATGGTCAATGAATAACGCATTAGTGCTCAACGCCGAAAAAACCAAATATATGATACTGGGTACTCCTCAAATTATTAAAAAAGTTGAGCAACAAACGTCGCTGTTGCATGTAAATGGAGTTCCGTTGGAACGTGTGCGTGAGGCTCGGAATCTAGGTGTAATTTTCGATGAAGCACTTAGATTCGAAAAGTTCATAAATACGACAATCGCAAACTGCTTCTATCGATTAAAACTATTGTATCGCATAAGAAATTATCTAGACCCTCGTCTACGTCTCAGACTATGTGAGTCTTTGGTTTTGTCAAAACTCAACTATGCGGATGTAATGTACGGTCCTCGTCTCCTGTCTCGTACTAAAAACGCCATTCAACGAGTGCAAAACGCTTGCGCAAGGTTTTGTTGGGATATTCCTGCTCGCACGCACATCTCGCCTTATTTAAAAAAAGCAAATATCCTTAACATGGACCATCGTAGGCGTTTACATCTTGCATCTCTTCTCTTTGATGTGATCAGTACCAAAGCCCCAGCGTATCTCTATAATAAACTGACATGGATGGGATGTAATAATGTTATAACTACTAGGGCGACTCTCGTCAAACTGGCAGTACCTAAACACCATAAATCGATTTTTAAAGGTAGTTTTAAATATAGTGCGACTAAGTGCTGGAATAATTTACCGCCTCCATTACGAAACTCGAGGACCTTATCAAGTTTTAAACATGGCTTTAAAAAGCAGCTTCTTACCGAGTTTCGTAACCAGCCTTAGTCGCATAGGATATTACAGGGTGCGATTGTGTTTATTGTTTATTGTGTTATATTGTATTTCATATCTATATTACCTATATGTAAAATTATGTTATTATGTCTTGTTTATGTTATATTATTATTATTATTAATATGTACTTGTGTTGTGTATTCTACTAATTATTATATATTTGTATATTACCTATATTTAAGTATAAATGAGAAATAATAATACGTATATTTTATAATTCAAGTCTATTGACTGGCACTCCAACAAGGGGCTACTGAAAATCAGCGCTTCACAACAAGTGCAGCACATGCTGAGTAGCGACCCTTTTTAGCACCACACTGATTAGGAATAAGTTCTATTTTTTTTCTTTTTTAATTTGTTGCTTTTGTTTTGTGTTTATTTTTTTATTTTTTCCTTTTATTATGTGTGTGGTGTTGAATAAACTTTTCTTCTTCTTCTTCTTCTTCTTTAAATATGTACCACGGGCGAAGCCGGGGCGGACCGCTAGTATTGTATAAAATATGGATTTCAAACACAGATTTATATTTAAATCGTAGAAGTCTAACTAATCACTAAAATCTCAGTTCAAAAGTATTAAGTATTAACAGTACTGATCATTCCACAATTATATTACAATAAATACAAAAAAAAAATAAAAATAAAAATAAAACAATCAGAATAAGGGATTATCTTTATTTATGACATTGTAGATACATCGGAACTTTCATTATGCTCTTCTTCATTTACAATTTTCCTACTGCTATCACCTGTGTAAATAATCATTTCATCGAAAAATTCACCTTCAAAAAGAAAACCAAGAAGGGTATGTAATAGCAGCTCTATATAATTCAACACAGAACACTTGCAGTCACCGCCGATATATAAAGACGACTGACGGATTTTTGACTGACAGGCTACCTTCACCTACCGCCCGAATTGTTTTCGAGTGTTTATGACCGTGAATTGACTTCTATTTCTTTTGAACAAGGTGTCAACTGCAAATGCATTGTTTAGGGCTCTTACGATTCAATGATTCGGGTGTACACGGAAATACGACAATTAGCGAAGATCTCCATGCGCATTATTAATTTTGGAGTACTGTACAATACTAGCGTTAGCTAGTGTTGTACAATACTAGCTCTCCGCCAGCGAAATCGCCCGCGTAGTTCCCGTTCCCGTGGGATTTTCGAAATAAAGCCTATCCTATGTCCTTCCTCAGATTTCAAACTATGACTGTACCAAATTTGAAGTAAATCCATTCAGCACTTTTTGAGATTAGCCCCGACATACATACATACAAACAGTATACAATATACATACTTACAATATCTTAAAAAAAAAAATTCAATGCACAGTTTTGACTTTCCTTATTCCTACGATTTTATTATATGTATAGATGAAGGTTTCAACTTTTTCAGTCCAACCTATTTTAACTTAACAACCACGAAATAATTATTGACAATATGTACGTATTTTATTTATGACCAATTATTTAAAAATATTATTAAATATTTATAAAACATCTACAAAAAATAAAAAAATGACTTCCTCACATATTTCTTTACTTGATTTATCAAAACAACTCAATTTTCAAATTGGTATGTTATGCAATTTATCGTTTGAACGTATTGAAATGTATGATGGAATCTTGATGCAATCTATTTAATTATTAGTTATTTGATTATTTTATTGTGATTGTAGATGAAGAAATAAAAAAGCAACTCTGCTTTGCGGAAACCTTGATAATAAGTTGTGGTCATCATGAAGGCGATGTCCGAGATGATAATTCAGAATCAGACTGGACTTGCGAAGAATCTTCTGAAAGCGAGATTTCTGAAGAAGTTCAACACGAGAGTTACAAAAAGGAAAAAGCACCATTAGTAGAAGAAAAGCAAGAAAATCCTGAAGAGGATGTGGAAAATGATTTTTATTTTTACTTTTTTCCAGATTGCTCACAGCCGCTACCAAATAAGGACAGCAAAGCGAGCATAATAATTGAAAATGGGTTGCCCAAATTAAACCCTGCATCGGCAGCGAAACATCATGATAATTGTACTTGTGTATTTGATAAAAGTGGCAAGTGCTCTTGTTTTACGAAAGTGCCTTGTAGCTGTGGAGCGAAGGTACACGAAGAATGTAAATGTCTTAAATTAGAAAATATTTGTCTGTGTGATGATGGAAGGCCACAAGTTGCTTGCACTTGTAAACCAAGTGATGTTTGTTTATGCCATCCTGATAGTAAGCCACGCCCTATATGCACATGTGGACAAATTAATAAGCCTTGCATTTGTCACAAGGGTAAATTTCCTTGTCCTATTTGCGTTTGTGAAAGCAAACCAACATGTTCTACATCAGAAACAAAGATTGAAGAAATTGGAGAGGACACATATGAAGAAGAGAATAAAGCTTATACTGAAATTCCTGAAGAGTCTGTGAAAGAGCCGTGCACATGTCAACAAGAACCATCTAAAAAACTATGCTTTTGTAAAAAAGGCGAGGAATGTATTTGTGAAAATGATTTATGTATTTGTGATATACGGCCACCGTGTGTCTGTGAGACTATCGAAGGGAAAGAGCCGAAGTGCAAGGACGATGAGATTAAATCTGTTTGCAGCTGTCCCTTTATACCCGAATGTACTTGTTCAGCAGGATCTCCAAGTAAATGTTCGTGTTTACCAAAACCAGGTACTTGCACTTGTGGAGACCCTCAAGATTGTAAATGCTTTAAATCTTGCGAATGCACAGAACCTTGCATTTGCGATATACAACCTAAACCAGAGGCGATATGTGTATGCCCAGAAAATCAGATAAAAATTTCGGATGGTTTAATTTGTACATGTCCATCCAAGAAAGAAAAGCCCCACAAATTAAAGAGAACAAGAGCTGGAAAGCATGGTTATCGATGGTGCCATGACGTGGATCCTAAGCATACATTTTTTGATTATGCTTACGACCGACACAAGAAAATATCTTATAGGGAGCAGGAGAAGGAAAAGTTGAAAATCTTGGGCCTCTATGAAGAAGAACAGACTAATGATGTTACTTGTCCAATTCACGAAGTTAAAGCACCCGAATATAAGAAAAAAGTCCGTAAACCTTCATTGGATTGCTGCAGCGCAGTTGGAGGTAAATGTAATTTTTTTGAAGTGAAACTTTTTAGGCGCGTTGAGAATAAAATTTCATGGTTCCTTAGCGTCATGGAACAAGGCGTCGATTTTAGTATCTTTGAATCTTGTCAAAGAAGTTTCACTTCTGACACGTGTGCTCGGCACACACGCTCTTTTTTACAATTTATTTATTCAAAATCATTTCTTTGTTTAGGTATAAGTATAAGTGTTGAGACACTTGGTGAAGACGAGGATAAATTTTTAGTTCAAGTAGTTTCGCATTCTTCTAAAAATGGAGCCAAAGCGGGCGCAAAGCTCGTTAGTATTTTGGATCGCAATTTACATACGATGGAAGAAAGCAGAAACGAGTAAGTTAATTTCTCAAAACTATCCTATATCTAAATACTGTAACTATAAGGTCTGTAATTTAATTCTTACATAAATAAATATCTAATAAATATATAGAAACTCGAAAAGATGAGAAAAATGCCTACTATTTAAGGGGAAATTGTGATGGGAAAACCAATGATCTATTTCAGACAAATAACAAAGAAGGATATAACGAAAGAGCGTCGAAGTTACATGACAATTTGTGAGAGCGGCTATTACAATAAAGTGACCCGTATTTGTGGGGAACGCCATTTTGTAAAACGCATTTACCATTCCTTCGAAGACGCTCGCAATTTTTTACTAGAAGGTGCAAACGTAATCCTATTGCGATATTTTGCGATTAATCGACATAAAGGGACGATAAAAACTGATACAGTACTAATTGACGGTTCAATATGCGAAAGTATTTATGTAAGTACATAATATTATTATGTAATATAAGTTAATACTAAATTATTATACTACTATAATAATTCAGTATTACCTTAGAAAAATATTATTGTTTCGAATGCCAATAATCTGTACTTTATTTCCTTATCCTATTCTATCCGTAATTATGAAACATTTAGCGTCCGACTTCTATGATAGATATGATTTTAATTATAAGAATTCGTTTTAAGGTATGTATGGGAACTAGCCAAGCAATTGTCAATGGAAAATCCCTTTTCGTAATAAAGGTAGAACGACATATAATAGAGCCATCTGGATATATCCATCAAACATTGATAGTTTTAACCCTTAAAGGTACAGTATACTTATCATATTACCAGATTGCGTTTGCTATTCATTATAATATACTTACTTTCAGTACTACCTATACGTTTTAGTATAAGTATTCCATATTATGATCTTAAGAGATTTATGATTATGTCGTAAAAAGGACACACTGCACTCATATGAAATCGTTTCTAAAAAGCAATCATTCGATAATCTTGTATCGGTAAGAAACCGTAGGCATAGTTTGATACTCTTAGTACGTAAATCTTACCAAAAATAATATGCTTACACCAGTTTCTATGTTCACTCCCCTCCACCTAAGGTTACCTTGTGAGCCTCGAGTGGGCGGACAATAGCTATATAATTCACCTGAACCCGCTGCTTCGCGTCGTTCCCGAAAAGGATGAGATAGAACCACACGAGCCGTGCCGTGAGAAATGGAGGAATGATCTGCAATTGTTCTCGGATTACCTGGACTTTAAGGCTAGTTTCGCGGAATATTATATTTGATATGTTGATATTATGAGGGTCTGAGTTTGTGTACGTGTGTAGGTTTGTTTGTTTTACGGTCCATATTGTCTGAAATTCGGTATGAATATCTAGTTTATATCCCGAGTATGAGTATAGTATTTGTTTAGGAATATAACCAGATAAAGTCAATCAAATACTATAAGATCAAATAACTTTCCACATTACCTATGTCTAACGAGTGATATTCCAATCACAGAGTACTCGGTCGTCAGAAGGTGCTCGCTACGTGACCGAGAACGGCGAGCTGGCCGGCACGATACGCGACTACCTCCAGACGTTGCTGCTCCTGCGACCCCACGACGCATTACACTTCACCAGACATTACTTCGGAGCTGCGCTGTCCGCCCTCGATCTTCCGCACAACGAGTACTTCGATCCGTGCACTAAACATGTTAGATATTACTTTTTTGAGGAGTGATTTTTCTTTGTAGTGTATTTTGGTTGTTAAAATTGATTGGCGAATAAATCTGTGCGCTTATAAAGAGATGTCTTTTTTAGGAATCCTGTATGAAATACTAAACGATAAGTACGTCTATAACCATATCTATAACCTATCTTCTTCTTCTATGTTCAGCCACACTTTTGTCATAATATTTCTGTATTCATTTAGGCTTGTTGTACCTATTTATTCAATCACAGGCAGATAGCGCCTACACTGCAATTTAACTAAATATACAAATGAGGTTACTAATTGGAAACCAGTAGATAACGTCATTTAAATACATTAAATATTTCATTTGTGTTTAGCTGGTTAAATAAAATTATGGTTCGGTGCTTGCAAATATTTTTGTTTTTTGGATAGCATCAGGTATTATTTTAGTGAATATACACTTAATTTTAGTGTTCAGTTTATCATTTTTTCATTGTTTTTGTTAAAGAGCGTGTGTGCCGAGCACACGTGTCAGAAGTGGGCTTTTTTGGCAAGGATCTAGAAACCTTACTCCATGACGTGAACGTTGAAATTTTATTTAAAAACGACCAACACTCTCAATTAACAGTGTTTAAAAAATCATTTTATTATCTTTATAATTTGTGTAAAACGATGTATTTAAAACTAAAAGAAAAGGAGTAGATTAATCGGTCAATTTGTTCGTCCCCTTAATCGTGTCATACGCGTGAACGCTCCTTGGGATAATGCCATTAAAAATTCCTTTGACAAACATTCGTCCTTTCAGTATTTCGTAAACATTTGTCATGAGTTATGACGTTTTATTTAAACGCTTTATGCGGATTATGGAAAGGCAATGTTTTGGGGAATGGGATATAATGTTATTTAATATAAGATTAATACTGTCTGTTATTATTTTAAATATGTTTAATGTGTATTCTCACTTTTCATGAATGAAATTATGTTCCAACTCGGGCAATAATAAGATTTACATGAAAATGTATACTTAGTTAAATGAAACTATGTATGGAGAAAGTAAAATAAAATATGTATATAAGGTAATGTAACTTTACTCCAAACCGGTCACGTAACTTTTGTAAGTATTATTGATTTTAAATGTCATCAATTTTGGGTTGACCTATTTTAGTCAACTCGGGCTTTTATTGCAAACACAAAAGTAACATTTATCGTGCAACACATTTCATAAGGTTTTAAGTTCTAAAGCATATAAATTCAATAAATTTTCCACCCTTGTGCATGTTCCCGAAGAATTTAGTTTCCTACTTTACCTGTATTTAACATAGGGTTACATCAATGCTGGTCTTAATAATATGTATTTTGAATTTCTTACTAAGTATAAGCGAAATAATATTAGGTCTCCCTTAGGGCTTACCATATTTAAAATAATGTGTTTTTGCTGGATTTTGTCTGTGTTTCTTTGCTTTGTGGCCGTGTAACTACTCGATGATTCTCTGATTGCATAAGTCTTTTTACTTATTTACTCGATTTATTCGATTCATATTAGGTACAAATGAAAACTAATTTAAATGTGAGTTTTGTCAGGAAATAAGTTTTTTTTACCACCTAATTAAACACGCCTATTGTGTATGCCAATTTGATAAAAAGCTTAGATAAAAAGTGTATCGTTACATATATAGGGTAAACTTGCATAATTCGTACCTGCGCTTAAATCGTACCTCGTCTATATCTCGGCTTGGGTAATAGTTACCAGCGCCTCTGGTGGCATAAAATGTCAATAATAGTCGGCCATATTGCCATGTGACAAATAAATACCTGTTACGTTGCTCCCGACTAAAATATTTATCAAGTAAGTTTTTTCTTACTTTTTGAGTAATTTTTTCGCACACTTCACAAGAACTGTCTTCCAAGTATACCGTTCATAAGTTGTTTAACTGTTTATTTTATATTTATGCGTATATTTGTGAATATATTTCACATAGTAAAGCCGGCTTGTTCGTTGACAGTTTTTTTTGCGGCAAATTTGAAATTCTTTTGATACTTGTGCCTATTTCGTACTCGCAGCAACTTCTTAAAACGTACCTGTACGAACGAACGAAAACACCTCAAAAAGGAAACAAGAAAAAGAAACAAGAACAAGATGAAAATGACAGTTGGTATTGCAAAATATGTCAAGAAGACGTTAAAGAAAACATGATTAAATGCGGTAATTGTGAAGTATGGGTACCTACCCATACTTCACAATTACCTACATGAGCTATGTGCAGGGACAACTAAAAAAACAAAATGTTATTACTGCGATGACTGTCAGGATTTGGCAAAGACCATCCGCTGTATTAATAAGATTAATCTAGGTACATTAAAATTAAGAAAAAGAGGAGAAGATTATTAAGATTGTGATTTTTAAGACTGTAAACCAATGATAGGATCTCAAAGTACGATTTAAGAATATACTAGTACGATTTAAGGTGAATAGTCTTAAATCGTACTTTTTTTAAGTTTTTGAAAATTGTTTATTTCTCAGAAGTTTATAAGATATATGTTATTTTTTGTTGAAATACTAATAGAACATTAGTGAAATTATAATTACTTAATATAAATAACTGTGTATCATTGTTCATTTCCAAAATTTTTGAGGTTCTCCTTAAGTGGTACGAATTAGGCAAGTTTCCCCTAATTTATATAAGAAAAAAGGAAGAAAAAATGCAGGTAAAATAGGCATTGGCCAACCCTAATCGTATGGTAAGTAAACAATTCGCATCACTCGCATCCTATTTTTTGAACTCTGGAAACGGCGATGTCGCTAAAATAATATATTTTAAGAAAGATTAGGTTAGGTTAATAAGGCTCTCTATATACCTACACTTAATATCTACACAATACTAACGTGGTAAATATTGTATAAATGAAATCAGTTTTATTATTTTAATTAAAGTTGCCACTGTAAGTGGTCACGTAAAATAAAGCCTGATGAAATTCCCAGGGTTTTAACTGTGCTCATTTAAAACTTCCTTTTTGCTTTCAATTTACCGAAATCCCATTTAAAAATTAATTAACATTTAAATTAAAAATAATAATATGCTGATTAATATATTTTATCGTGATGAGAAAGAAAAACTTATTCATTAAAATAAAATCTAGTTTAGAACTCAGATAACACAATTTGATATAATTATGATTTAATGTTGTGAGTAAATAGTTACATACATGTGAAGTATTGGTTAGCTATTATTACTGAAGTACATGCATATCTTGATATCCATGCAAAGTTAGTGATACGTATAATTCTCTGCACTGTAGGTATTAATGTTCGAGTCCACAATTTGTATGCAATGTTAGCTAACGTACGTCTGTTGCTTGTTTGTAAACTGTATTGGTATGAAGGCCCGAGCTCATCCTAACAAGTTAATTTAAACTTTTGACGCTTATCCGACTTAGGTTTTCGGGCTTAACAACACTTTGTAAGTATAATTCAAAATTATTATATTTTACTTTATAATTAATTGGACTATAAAACACAAGCTTAATATTATGAAACATTAAAAATTAATGAATGGTCAGATTGTCGAGCGTCATTTGAAATGTACCGAACTGGGAAATACACATGGTAATTAAGAAGAATTATGCAAATTTATATGGAGATATAGCAAACTCCTCTTGCGTGGGCTTTGCGTCACCCTAATATCGTATGCTCACGATTCGGAGTGTAATAATAAATTCCTTTGTATAAAAGGAACCAAAAAATTAAAATTCCTTCCATGTCACGGGGTTACTTGAGCGCTGGTTTGTCATTTTGTTTGAGATCTCGTATAACATACGCAAATCTCTCGGGTACGAATAGTAGCAACTTTTCGTCTTTATACAAGACGCGTTTCTTAATAAAACTCCCTAAACTTGTACATTTGCATTTCTATAAAGTTCCGAAAAGTTATAATTAATCTTATTTGAGCATCAAAGAAAATGTGTAACTTTGATATATTTTTCTTTTTGATTTATATTTCTTTTAATTCCAATAAAAGTTTGATACAGGTATTAGATATCTTAGGACTTAAGTAGAAGAAAATGGTCTATGTTATATGCATATATTATGTCGATTAGGGGCAATAAATGTAATTTTAAGCGTGTTTGAGAAAGAATAATAAGAGATTGGGTAGACTAACCGACCGTTCTTGACAGGGCTTCTCGCGTTGGTATGTATTTGAAAGTTGGTCATGTTGTGAAAATAGAATATTTCCCTCGGTGGAATTACGGTCAGTCTCCATCAGACGGACAATAAATTAAGTTAATTGTCAACGTTTTATTGGACAGGTGACGCCTGCAGGGAATCAGGGACAAACGAGAGGTGGGATGAATGGGCAGTAAATAAGTTATATCGTTGCAATTATTGGTTTAGTTTCCGCTATCGGTTACCCACTCAAGGATAAAATTTTAGAGAAACACATATGATTTGAATCTTTAAAAATATTTCTCTCAAAATATTATGTGTAATCTCTGTTATCACTTTAGGTAAGGATAAATAAGGCCTTTTTTAGATATAATATGTTTTTGTGTAATTGTTTATCATTGCTTTAATTAAGTTGCCCTTATTAGATAATACCCGTATTGTGTTCGCTTGTAATATTTGCTTATACGGGTTACTTTAAAAATGAATGTAATACTGTATGCCTCACCAAAAATACCAAACAAGTTTAAAAGTTTGGAATATCCAACGCAACTCTATATGCAGGTGCTTTAAATAATTTGACATGGTGCTCCCCTACGTGGCCATAAACCGCAAAAGTTTGTTCGTTGTAATAAAAAGTTAATACTTGGCGCAGACAGGGACGGGTTGGATTGCGCATTACTTGCTACATTATAAACAAGCCTGCCGGTGACACCCCTCCTTTATAACCCCCAGTCTGTCGGGTGGCATGCATAATTAAATCTCCGCGGTCAAATTAGCAATTTGGACCCCAACAATAGGACATAGTTCAGTTTTAAGCGTCTTTATTGTCCAAACAAATTTATTCAACAATTAGAGAGTTCAATTTGCGCACGGCACACACTAATCGCGCTTTAAAAATGATACCGTCGTTCTCAGTTTCGTGTGAACTTTCTTATTTCTAAAGCTTCGTGTATGAATTCAAATTACTCAGTAGTCAGTATCATTTTCAGTTTGCAGTTGCGGAATTACTTTTATTTTCTGTTTGGCGAATATATTATTTGATCCTATTTTTTATAGATTTACATTGAACTTAGTGTAATTGCTGATATTACTTTCGGTGACATTTTTGCAGTGTGACTTGGTATCATCGGTATCTATACCAGTATCGTCTTCAATCTTTACTGTTCACAAAGAAAAACCCACAGAACAGTAAGAACATAATTACTGTTCTGTGGAAAAACCTTTTTCAGACTGACAATTATTTGATGTTTTTAATAGTTTCAATAAGAAATAGCTCTATCATTTATCTTACAAATACTTACCCGTTCTGTGGTTAAATTTTTTTTAACTTTTATTATCTATCTGATAAATACGAAAGATCACGCATACATCCACATATTACACATATAAAATAGATTTACCACATTTAACATGAATTTATTGTTTCCAATATTATCAATGAAATATTGTCTATTAACTATAATCCCATTATTTGAGTGGCTAACGGTAAGTCTGTTTATGATAATGAAACGATTTAGTGAAATATGGGCGGCGTGTGCCAGTCTGATAAAGGTTATTGCGGTTTTTCAATTTTCGTTTCGCTTAGTCAAATTTCATAAATTTATAGAAATATGAATATATGTATAATGAATTCGTGCAATAAACCAGACATAGTACAGCTTTATCCAAAACAGTATCTCTGTAAGGAAGCTAGAATTAATTTAAACTTTGCATTTAATCTTGTTGGCTGACGGAACTTTTGCAAAGTGAGATAAAGTATTACCTAAAATAGCTAACTTTCAGCTTTACCGAAGATAACGCCATTGCAGTATATTATAATGTACAAATTATATATTATATTCTGTGTATATTTTACAAAATAAGTTTACGTTTAATGTAAACCTTAACAAAAAACAATATTATATCATTGAGATATACATATGGAGACGACACCGCCTACATCACTTATGTTCCGCTCACCATAAGCCATATGGCTTAACTGCACTCAGTCGCTTGCTCGCTAATTTATTTATTTATTATTTTTATTTACAATTCACATTTCATAAACATTTAGCGCGAACGTCGCGCTCATTTTTTATTTGTTTTAAAGTGAAACGCATCAAATATGCCTTGGTGTGTGTTACGATATTGCAAAAATAATACAAATAATACGGAAAAGTGCAAGGGAATAACTTTTCATCGGTAAGTACCTAACTAGATAATAATTTTTAAAACTTAGTTAGAGCAAAAATATTATCTCAATGTATTATATGGAGTGGATAACATACCGATATACATACCTATTAAATTTAAATAAGTGCGACATTATGACAATATTTTTTGAGAAGGTGCCACCGATACCTATTTTTTTAAGACCCATCAATAAAAAAAATAAGACTTAATTGTAGTTACATTAACTATTGCTTATAAAATACAGAAGATAACAAAAAATGCATAAAGAAGATAACGTTGTTATTCTACTAAGCTTCTAATAAAACAGTGCACTGTTCTGAGAACAGGCTCTAGAACATATTTCCAAGATATATTTGCATTGGCGGGAGTGCGTGACCAGGCACAATTTATTTACCAAGATTGGGTTCTAAGTGAATGAATTTCAATATTTATTGGCTGGTAAGTATCCTCGATCTAGGTAATCGAGAAGTAATATTCAGACGATTTACGTTTATTTTTTGATTTATGAACGAAAATTTGACACAGTTTAAGTATAATGTGAATTTTATTAGACTTTTTGATAAACTCGGATTTGTTAGAATACCGCTACTACGAAATGTTAATGGATATAAATATTTCTAATGAGTAGTTATTTGGATTTAAATTAAATGAGAAAAGTATCTCTTACCACATATAATATAATAATATACTAGGTAATACTAAAATAGAGAGCTTATATTACATTACATAGTGAGTTATCGTTAAAGTTTGATCTTAATTTAATACTAACTCATAACTAAAACTGACTAGCTAAATGTGTAGAAATATATTAAAAAGCTTTCGACAAGATTAATGCCATAAATCTGAGCAATTGCAAAGTCAGGTAGAGCAGCCAGCAGAGCGACACTATCAACGTTTGTTTGGCAAGTTTTTCATAAAAATACTCATATAATATTGATACAAGCTGTATTCATAAAAGTAAATATTGGTATTTTTTCAAAACTTTTTCCTTTTTTTCGAACGGAAAAATTGATATTGAAATGGTTTTGTATACCCTGGGTACACTTCGTGACTGGATTTTATAGGGGCGCACAATAGATCTAGGTCGAAACACAGCGTGTAAACTCTAAAAAAAGGTATATTGTATTAATATTAATGAGGATGGTGCATATAGATATATTTGCACTTATTATAAAATGCAAGAGCAACTTTTTCACGGTTCACTAGATAGCCCGGGGCAAAACTGAACATTGGATGAAGATATAAACTTAACAGTACTTGGAACTCCTTGCAGTTTACGTAAAATATAATAGGTATAGTCTTAGATTACAAAATAAAAGACAGATGGAGCGTTGCCGAACTAAACCGAATAATTTATCGTCATTTTCAATAAAGCTATGTGTGCTGTCATTTCGCCGCTGCACTGTACGTACACGGTGCTTCTGTGTGCGTGTAATGTTGCCAGATATTGAAAAATTTCCCAAATTTTCCCCGACTACGGAAAAAAGAGGGTTATGTTTTTCGAGTTTATGGATGTATGTATAATATTTCTTTGACACGCCCTGCAGTATAAACCGTTGGACCGATTTTGAGTTGTGAGGTTTCATTGCAATGATCTGAATTATTATGTTAGTGGCGGTAGTGACGCGGACGTAGGCTATATACATAAATGAGAAGTCAAGTTTTAATTTTTATTTAAATTCTTTTATTACATAAAGTACCTGCCTACTAAAGTTATATATGGACAAAATAATTGTATTCAATTTTTTATTAAATAAATTACATAAAAAAAGTTTCAATATTAACTATAATAATTATATTATTTTTTATTTTTCATAATATATGAATACGAATAGCGGTAGTTTTTAGTCGAGAATACGGGACATTTTATTTTCATCATATCCATCATGGAGTTCACATAAATTAAATCGCTAGCGAAAACGACTATGACGTTTTTAAGCTTTATAAAAGTAACAAAATAATGTATTATGCTTATTAAAATAATCTAATAATTATCATGAACCTTTAGTGCACTATACAAATAATCACATTCACGATCGAAAAATCCAACAGCATTACCCTGAAGATCTTTTAACCATTTTACCGTTTTACCAATAAAAATGGCAAATTCATTTTCAAAATACTGGCAACATACGTTGAAGTTTTGTATTCCTTCATATCTGTAAAATTATTATTCGTATTAAAGAAATAAATCAGCCAAATAATCTACAGAAAACCTGTGAAACGATGTTTTATATATTTTTTTTGTTTTCGGGAACAAATTTTACAGCGTTTTATTGTCACAAGACGGCATTTTTTTACTAAAATTGCAAACCCTTTTTGACGTATTGCATGACACTTTATGCGCTATAGCACTGGTGCAGCGACGTATTTGTTTTTGATTTCGTATTTTCTTTGACAAGGGCGACGGGCGGTTGTCATGCTCCATCTGTACTTTATTTTGTAATCTAAGGGTATAGTAGAGCCATTTTAATAGGCAACATTTGACAGTTCAACAAAATTCAACAACGTAACCTAGTAACGGCGACATAGAATAACATGATATTTCGTTTTGTTAGAACTGCACATTTGCTTAACTTTTTTCAATTACGATTACATATTTATAATAATAATGACCGATACAAGTTATTTTAAGATTTCATTTTACTGATAAACCATCCTAAACATAATAAACAATTTCTGAATTGAAGAACTGACGTCGCTACAATTTTGTGTGAATAAACCTTTTTTCTTTTTAAATACTAGAGACGTTACTCTAAAAATCGAAATCTGACATCTAGAATCGAATGCATTGTGACTTGTGAATAAAAATCATCATAAATTAATAAATTCGATTGACAAATGTTTCAAATCCGTATCGATTAATACACTTTAATCGATGTTATTAAGCAGGTTACCTCTCTTCGAAGATAAAATTGATAGACGTCAAATGTTGCCTATTAAATTGGGTCGACTATAAATATGCTATTCCTCTTAGATTACAAAATAAAGTACAGATGGAGCATGACAACCGCCCGTCGCCCTTGTCAAAGAAAATACGAAATCAAAAACAAATACGTCGCTGCACCAGTGCTATAGCAGAGGCTATAGCGCATAAAGTGTCATGCAATACGTCAAAAAGGGTTTGCAATTTTAGTAAAAAAATGCCGTCTTGTGATAATAAAACGCTGTAAAATTTGTTCCCGAAAACAAAAAAAAAGATAAAACATCGTTTCACAGGTTTTCTGTAGATTATTTGGCTGATTTATTTCTTTAAAACGAATAATAATTTTACAGATATGAAGGAATACAAAACTTCAACGTATGTTGCCAGTATTTTGAAAATGAATTTGCCATTTTTATTGGTAAAACGGTAAAATGGTTAAAAGATCTTCAGGGTAATGCTGTTGGATTTTTCGATCGTGAATGTGATTATTTGTATAGTGCACTAAAGGTTCATAATAATTATTAGATTATTTTAATAAGCATAAAACATTATTTTGTTACTTTTATAAAGCTTAAAAACGTCATAGTCGTTTTCGCTAGCGATTTAATTTATGTGAACTCCATGATGGATATGATGAAAATAAAATGTCCCGTATTCTTGACTAAAAACTACCGCTATTCGTATTCATATATTATGAAAAATAAAAAATAATATAATTATTATAGTTAATAAGTTAATATTGAAACTTTTTTTATGTAATTTATTTAATAAAAAATTGAATACAATTATTTTGTCCATATATAACTTTATGTAATAAAAGAATTTAAATAAAAATTAAAACTTGACTTCTCATTTATGTAATATATAGCCTACGTCACTACCGCCACTAACATAATAATTCAGATCATTGCAATGAAACCTCACAACTCAAAATCGGTCCAACGGTTTATACTGCAGGGCGTGTCAAAGAAATATTATACATACATCCATAAACTCGAAAAACATAACCCTCTTTTTTCCGTAGTCGGGGAAAAATTTGGGAAATTTTTCAATATCTGGCAACATTACACGCACACAGAAGCACCGTGTACGTACAGTGCAGCGGCGAAATGACAGCACACATAGCTTTATTGAAAATGACGATAAATTATTCGGTTTAGTTCGGCAACGCTCCATCTGTCTTTTATTTTGTAATCTAAGGTTATCTGTATAACTGGTTTTTCTTCTTTATTGCCTTAGATTACAAAATAAAGTACAGATGGAGCATGACAACCGCCCGTCGCCCTTGTCAAAGAAAATACGAAATCAAAAACAAATACGTCGCTGCACCAGTGCTATAGCGCATATAGTGTCATGCAATACGTCAAAAAGGGTTTGCAATTTTAGTAAAAAAATGCCGTCTTGTGATAATAAAACGCTGTAAAATTTGTTCCCGAAAACAAAAAAAAAGATAAAACATCGTTTCACAGGTTTTCTGTAGATTATTTGGCTGATTTATTTCTTTAATACGAATAATAATTTTACAGATATGAAGGAATACAAAACTTCAACGTATGTTGCCAGTATTTTGAAAATGAATTTGCCATTTTTATTGGTAAAATGGTTAAAGGATCTTCAGGGTAATTCTGTTGGATTTTTCGATCGTGAATGTGATTATTTGTAAAGTGCACCAAAGGTTCATGATAATAATTATTAGATTATTTTAATAAGCATACTACATTATTTTGCTTTTAAGCTTAAAAACGTCGTTTTCGCTAGCGATTTAATTTATGTGAACTCCATGATGGATATGATGAAAATAAAGTGTCCCGTATTCTCGACTAAAAACTACCGCTATTCGTATTCATATATTATGAAAAATAAAAAATAATATAATTATTATAGTTAATATTGAAACTTTTTTTATATAATTTATTTAATAAAAAATTGAATACAATTTTTTTGTCCATATATAACTTTAGTAGGCAGGTACTTTATGTAATAAAAGAATTTAAATAAAAATTAAAACTTGACTTCTCATTTATGTATATAGCCTACGTAACTACCGCCACTAACATAATAATTCAGATCATTGCAATGAAACCTCGCAACTCAAAATCGGTCCAACGGTTTATACTGCAGGGCGTGTCAAAGAAATATTATACATACATCCATAAACTCGAAAAACATAACCCTCTTTTTTGCGTAGTCGGGGAAAAATTTGGGAAATTTTTCAATATCCGGTAACATTACACGCACACAGAAGCACCGTGTACGTACTGTGCAGCGGCGAAATGACAGCACACATAGCTTTATTGAAAATGACGATAAATTATTCGGTTTAGTTCGGCAACGCTCCATCTGTCTTTTATTTTGTAATCTAAGCTATTCCTTATCAAAAATGCAGTTGTCTCGAGTAACGCATGATTAAAATATATACTTTAAATTTTTTTTATATGAAAAACCGCTTTCACTGATTAAATAAAATATGTTAGCTTTTAAAATAATTAATAAGCAAACAACTGCTGAAATAGGTAAATATATGAACTTCGTTGTAAAGGTCATATTTTTTTATAAAATAATATACTACATTGTTACGAAAAATACCGTTATAAAAGGTACTTGAATATGCTTTTTTATTTTATTGGATAGATCAGCGAACTAAATCTAATTGCGAAAAGTTTGCTGAATAGCTCTTGTTAAGGATGAAGGCAACTCCGATGTTTTTCATTTTAATAAAAGCTGAGAATCTCGAATTTCTTACTCAATTAACTTTCTTTTACCCTTAACATAACTCTTAATAAGTACAGAAAAAATCAAACACAATATTTTAAGAACATGAAATATTTTAATTATATAGGTATTATGTAGGTATTCATATGTCCTTTTTGTTTTTGTTGTTTTTGTTAAAATGATGTGTAATTTAAAATTTAGGATAATACTTTTTCATAAGTAGGAATTATTATTATACTACCAACAATCTACTTGATATATTTTCTGTCTTTATATTTTGTCTTACAAGTTTCACAATAAATTTGTGTCTTCGCGTATGCCCATAAAAATGTACGTTTGTGTGTATATAGTGTATACATATACCTACATTAATGTGTGTTTTGTCGGGTATGTAATTATAGAATTTGTTTTAACTGAATATTTAATAACTCTCAAACAACGAATAGAATTAAACGACAAATATTCAAATTTTCCACTTTATGCAACAAAAATAGTGCGTCATTGCTTTTGTTATTTCGTGAAACAGGGGATCATAAATTCGACGATTTTAGGCAACAGGAAATACCTGTGAAATAGTAGTCGTACTATGCCTTTTTAAACACTAAATTCTGAGCAAAGGCATGAATAACAATTTTTTATTTAAATTTTGGACAATCGACTATAGATGATAAAATATGGATATATCTTTACCGCAATATTTTACAATCCATTTATTACGAAGTAAAATGATTTAGTATTCATATATTTAGGATTTATTTGTTTCATCATAGAGAAGAAAAAATCACTAATTAAAACATTGTTTCGATACAGACTATCTGTAATAAAGAGTGAAAACACGACATGACTCTCTCGATCATTAGATAATTAATCCCCAATAAATATTAATGAAAATGCGGGGTGAAAGCTTTATAATTATCCTTTTAAAGTGTATACTTTATAGTTAATAGTTTGTTACGACGTTTATTTCTGAATACATTTATGGTAACATTTTAATTTGTTTCTATTAATAAACACTTATGAATGTTGTATATGTTACGGCTAAAGGTAGGTGAGAACATAAACTTAAGATTAGCTGGCTAAACTTAGGTTTATTTTCGACGAGGTGTTAATGTTAGTGTGTTCTATCTTTAGCCGGCTAAACTTAAGTATAATCGCAGGCCCTTGGCTAAAAATGTAGAAGGAAACTGGCACTTCGCCGGCTGCTGCCGCAGCACGCTCGCTGCGCTCGCTCGGCTCGTGCGGGTCTTAAGAGTTCTAACCTAATCTAACCTAGCCACCAGCTTTCTGCATGCGGGCCCCTCAAGCCCTCCACCAGCCCGGCGCGCCCATCGAATACATTTTTAGCCGTTTCGTTTCGGTTAATGTGCACATTAACCAGCTAAAGATGGAATATCACGACGCAAACAAACATGTTTTCGAACTTTAGCTGCTTCTCGAAAATAAACCTAAGTTTAGCCGGCTAATCTTAAGTTTATGTTCACACCTACCTTTAGCCGTAACATATATATATTTAAATAAACTTTTAATTATCCTAGCATAGCAATACAAGAAAAGTTTAAATACCCCACTTCAAGACCTCCTTTGCTAATGGTAGTCTCTGAAACGTCGTAACAGGCCACTTATCAGGCGAAATCTCGGCTCCAAAATGTTGTAAGTTCGCAAAACTTTACCATATCAGAGTTTTATTGGCTCCGAAATTTGGAAAGAGCAATAAAAAGAAGGTGTCGCGCTTTAATATATTTGTAAGCTTTTGGTCGAGAAATGTTCTAGCAATAATATAGTAGTAGGCGTAAACTTTGCAAGTATATTGTCACAATTAAGATTGTCACATAATAGTGTTCTGCTCTATATTTACCTAGGGTTAATAAATAGTTCTTTAAGATGATTCCAGTACAATTTTTTAGTTTGAAAAGGTTGCAAATCTACGACATAATCCACGACTAGTGTGTTATATTGTGTAGTCCGACAGTGTTGTGCTTTTAACCTAACATAATATACATAATATTAAGACACGGAACTTGTTGAGAGTTTCTGTCATATATAATATTTTAGACTGAAACCAAACAATATGCTTTAATTTTGTTACTATTACTTAGCACCGAGACAGCTGCTACTTATCTTGTGGCTTTACACATTTGCATTATGGTTAAACTGCTCCGCTTTAATAGTTTCTGAACTGTGCTACTGAAATTAAATTCCCACTACTGTCTAAATTGAAATAAACAGGGGGAGAATTCTGGGCATTTTGGAATGACTAAGTAAATACCAAGCAGCCTGTCTTTATGCAACATGCTTTTAAGAGATTATAATAAATATTTGAACTTTGCTTGTAATAGACAAGCAAAGTCCATTTCTAACCACCAACTTACGAAGAGTTATTTTCTTATAAATATTTATTTACACAATTCTACCATTTACATGCATTTTATAAGGACCTGGGCTTCATAATCTAGTGGGTGTATAGTGTATACAAGGTATTTTTATTGTTATTTTGCAAGTGTGATTTTAAATGTTGATAATAAAACAACTGTTGTTAAAACCAAAATTTTTATACGAAACTTAAAATTGCATTTACGTTTTAAAGCTCTGTCATAAAAGATATCATAAATAACTGGTGTCCTGAAAAAACTTATATTTTAACGATTTTTCCATACTAAAGTAGTACGAGGAAGTGGTATGCAAAATATTAAAATAATTAATGACCTATTTGGCTCAGTTGCACCAGTGTTCGTCTGCCAAGCGGCGCGAGGGCTCCCAATGGGCTACGTGTTTATTTGGAAACTTAAAAAAGGTATAAAAAAGGAAAGCCTTTAATTATGAGATATTTTATTTGATGGGGTGTCATGGCTGACTACCATCTTTCAGCCAAAGCCAACCTCACCTGCTCGCGGTGCACCCTGCCGATCAACAAACGAGGCTCTGGCGATTTTTCTTCTAACAGTGGTAAAGCTACAGCTACATGCAACTCACATGTAGCACGAGTGGGCAGTAGCTTGTCCGGGGTAGTACCACTATCTCACTAAAGACCGGCGTAAAGCATTACCTTGCGTTTCGCACGAGTAAATGAGATTGCCGGATGCCCATCCCCTTCGCCCTTAAATAATATGACAGCGGTACTCAATAGAAAACTACCCCAGGAGGGTACTAGCATGTCTCATCCTAGAGAATCCCTCCCTGAGCAACCTTGCTCAGGCTGCCCCACGTATTCTGGGGGGGGCAAGTTTCCGCGCATTTATTCTGCCAGGGGTAAAAAAGGTAATCACGTTTCGGCAACCCCTCCCACAATATTATCAGTGGATTTCTGCAACATTAGGGGGTTAAAGCCAAACCTCAATGCTGTACACCACCATCTGGAGACAGTAAAGCCGGCCTTACTTTTTTTAACGGAGACTCAGATATCTTCTCCTGCTGATACATCCTATCTAAATTACCCGGGCTATGTTCTAGAGCATTCTTTTGTTCCTCGCGCCGGAGTTTGCGTATACGCTAGAGAAGATATCTGTTGTCGCCGTCTAGGCAACCTTGAAGGTCCTGACTTGTCCTTACTATGGCTGCGTGTGGACTGCGATAACCATCCCCGCATCTATGCATGTCTATATAGGTCACACAGCGGAAATACCGAAACTGACCGACTCATTGAGCAACTTCAAACTTCGATCGACACGCTGCTTCAAACGATTCCAACGGTCGAATTAGCGGTCCTAGGCGACTTCAACGCACATCACGCTAATTGGCTATGCTCTCGCACTACTGATCACGCAGGACGATCTTTTCATGATTTCGCCTTGGCCTATGATCTCACCCAACTAGTACCTTCACCTACGAGAGTGCCTGATATAGAGGACCACACACCATCTTTGTTGGATCTCTTTATAACTTCATCTCCTGACAACTATAAGGTCAACGTCGTCGCTCCTCTTGGTTCTTCGGACCATTGCCTCATACGGTGTACAGTGCCTTTGTCACGTCAATCTCGGTGTCGTCCAGCTAGTAGCCGACGTGTCTGGCACTATGGGTCGGCGGACTGGGATGGGATGCGCGCGTTTTTTTCTTCCTATCCATGGAGACAGGTTTGCTTCGCGGAAGAAGACCCTGATGCCTGCGCCGACTCTGTCGCTGATGTGGTGCTGCAGGGCATGGAACTTTTTATCCCTAGCTCTGTGGTACCCGTCGGTGGCAAGTCTCAGCCCTGGTTTGGGCAATCTTGTAGAAAGGCCTCCCAATTGAAACAGGATTGTTATCAAGCTTGGACAGAAGCGCGAGTTGCACAGGATCCCGAAGCCAAGCATCTTAAAAAGATGTACAACTCGGCCTCCAGATCATTGAAGAGGGAAATATCAGAAGCGAAATCAGCATTCATTAATAGAATTGGTAAGAAGTTAACACATTACCCTTCGGGCACACGCGCATTCTGGTCTCTTGCCAAAGCTATCCAAGGGAATTTCTGTCGATCGTCGTTTCCACCACTGCGCAGGTCTGATGATTCCTTAGCCCATACTGCTAAAGAAAAAGCCGATGCTCTGGCCACTCTTTTTGCATCGAACTCGACGTTAGATGACGAGGGGAAAGTACCACCAACCATATTACACTGCAATAGTACGATGCATGAAGTCAAATTCACGCAATCGGCAGTACGTAAAGTCCTCTTCTCTCTCGACACTCACAAGTCAAATGGGCCAGACGGCATTCCTGCGATCGTACTTAAGACCTGTGCTCCAGAGTTGGCTCCGGTATTGACGCGCCTGTTTCGATATTCATACGCCACCGGTATAGTCCCTAGCTCCTGGAAGATCTCCTTAGTACATCCGATCCCTAAAAAAGGCTCACGCTCCGACCCATCCAACTACAGGCCAATCGCAGTCACCTCCTTATTCTCCAAAGTGATGGAGTCCATCATCAACAGTCAGCTCTTACGTTATCTAGAGGATCACCAGCTGTTAAACGACCAACAGTACGGCTTCCGTCATCGTCGCTCGGCTGGTGATCTTCTTGCATATCTGACTCACCGATGGGCTAAAGCAGTTGAGAATAAGGGGGAAGCGCTAGCTGTAAGCTTGGATGTAGCGAAAGCCTTCGATCGGGTGTGGCACAAGGGGCTTCTTTCCAAACTCCCGTCATATGGGCTACCGCAGAGGTTTTGCAATTGGGCAGCTAGTTTTCTTAAGGCACGTAGCATCAAAGTCGTTGTCGATGGATATTGCTCCAAACCCATGCCTATTAATGCTGGTGTCCCGCAAGGTAGTGTAATATCGCCTACGTTGTTTCTTCTGCATTTCAATGATATGTTGCAAATACGCAGCGTTCATTGTTATGCGGATGACAGCACTGTTGATGCCTATTACACTGGCCAAGCAAAAACCTCCCAGGAACAAACTAACCTGTATCGAAACAACCTTGTGTCTAATATTGAGAACACCCTCGAGAAAATCTCGACATGGGGCCAATCAAACTTAGTTGTTTTCAATCCGACCAAGACACAGGTATGCGCGTTTACCGCCAAGAAAAGTCCGTTTGCCGTTTCCATTCGGTTTCAGAACACTCCCCTAACTGTCAAACCTAGCGTCGGAATTCTTGGGGTCGAAATTACGTCCGATGTCCAGTTTCGCGGTTTCTTGGAGGACAAAGCTAAAGTAGCTTCGAAAAAACTCGGGGTGCTCGCCAGGGCGAGACGGTATTTCACGCCTGCTCATCGTCTACAGCTATATAAGGCACAAGTCAGGCCCCATATGGAATACTGCTCTCACCTCTGGGCCGGAGCGCCCCAATACCAGCTCCTACCATTAGACCGCGTTCAGCGACGAGCCGTCCGAATCATTGACGATCCTGTGCTTACCGATTCGCTGGATCCACTCTCACTACGGAGAGACGTTGCGTCACTTTGCGTGTTCTACCGGATCTATAACAGGGTTTGTTCTGAGGAACTTTTTGATCTTATTCCGGCTGCCGAGTTCCACAACCGTACTTCTCGCCACAAATTAAAATTCCACCCTCACCACCTAGATGCATGGCGGTCCACCACAGTGCGCTTTTCTCGGCATTTTTTACCGAGAACAACGACCTTATGGAACGACTTACCTTCTTCTGTGTTCCCAAACGGATTTGACGGGGAAACCTTTAAGAAAAGGGCATATTCATATCTCAAAGGCCGGCAACACATTCGCGGTGACCCTAACATCGCGAATGCTTATGGGCGGCGGGCATCACTTTCCATCAGGTGACCCGCCTGCTCGTTTGCCCGCTTTAACGATTAAAAAAAAAAAAAAAAAAAAAAATTTCAGCGAATAATAGCATTTTATTTCAATAGTATTTTTAATAGGTTTTTTTGTTCTAGATTTATGGGAAATAATTGTACTTACTATTATTAGATAAGTCAATAACTCATGATTATTTTTAAGCTTTGCAGTTCGCAGTCGAGATGTTGTTTAAAGACAGCAAAATAATTAATGCTGTGTTCGGTGGGTTTAAAATTAATGACGCGGCTATATGTTATATAATGCAGGAGCATGTGGTGAGTTTAATGGAATTTTCTACGTGCAAACAAAACATTAATTTTCGTCACGTACGCCTCACTAATAATGCCACGTAAATCAAAAATTAATTTCACCTCGTTGAAAACGTACGTAATGCACTTTCTGAAGGCTAATTTTCATACAATAAATGATTTCCTCGCCTCAAAACTTAAGCAATTAATCACGCTGGAGTTGCATTTATTTCCTAAAACACCTGCATAGAGCGTCCCATAAAAGCGTAGTGGCGTGAAATTAGGCGATGCGGCGTATTCTACGAGCCACCAACGCCGTGAACAGAGTAGGGCGGAACTAATAGTCGCAGAGATACCACAGAATGTGACGTACTCTGAATGCGATGTTCAAGAGAGCCTCAAAATGCTAATTTTTTTATACGTCGACGCCGTAATATACGAGACACTGTGTTAATCTTGCAAATGACATAATGCATTGTTTGATGTGGACTTCAAGTTTATACAAATAATACGCAAATAAAAAGCCTAAAAGATGAAACATTCAAAAGGAAGCGAGCTAAACTAAATCCGGTAATTTTCTTTAAATCCAAGCTAGATCCAAATTAAGTATTTTAAAAGTTCGTTCAATCTGAATTTTAAAGAGCGTTTTAAAAGTTTAGTAGTCTTTTTAGGTTGCCCTGTATAGAACATAGGTATTGCGGCCAGAACCCAAGTATCTATTCCCTCGAGAGGTAGGTATATGTCGCATGTTGCCAATTAAGACTCGAATCTAGTGCACGTAATGATCTTGATTAAAGCGATAGCGATTCAATAAAGATAAATAAGCTCTAAGCTCTGTAATTGCAGTACTAACGCAATTATGCACTCAGGCACAATCTGTGATATCTATGCAATCTAGGCGTTTCAATTTATTATCGGAGTTTAATACTAACCTTTTTACGATAAGTGACAAGAGATAGGTTTAAAGCAATGGGATGTTTTATAGAGACAGCTTGTTTTATAAATAAAATTGCAATAACAATAAGTTTTTTTTCCAATTATAAATATTATATTAAATTTAGTAAGTATTTATATTTTTGAATATCCAGTTGCGTACAAAGAGAATGAAGAAGCCCTGATGTTATAAAATAGTTTTTTTGTGAAATACGTGTCTCAGTTAAAATAAACTATTTCATTTATTATTTACAATTACAAACAAAATCTGTGAACTATTATATGGATTTATATAAATTCCCTGCGTTGTGAAACGCTCTAGTATATAATAATAGTTCATAAGAACTTTAAAAGCAAAAAATTATAAACCCTACTTCTTAGAAAGAATTTATTAGCAAATAAAGTAACTGGAAAACCAATATAAACCAATATACAAATATCCATAATGCTTAAAATTATTTCAAATATAAAGATTATCATTGAAATTATTTGTTCGCACATGTAGTGAACAAGTATTTCATTGTTTTTGATTAAATAGTAATTGAATTATCAATTAACCAAATGATAGTCACTGCACATCTGTTTTGTGGCAATTTATATTACCAGTGTGGTGTAATTAATGATCTGATTTATTTATGAATTACTTTTCGTTATCACATTTACATTACCAAGTTTTCCATTTCAACTGCCACTAGTTATATTCATACCTTTCCTTATATTTTTATGTAAGAAATGATAAGTATGTGTACCTTATAACATTATATTGGTAGAAGATCGTACTCTAATTAATAATATTGAATGAGGAAAATTTTCTTTTACAGTATGGTACTTTTTAATCGTGTAATTAATGGTTTCAGTGGTGAAATCAGTAGTTGCAGTCAATGTGCTTTTTAAATCTGACTGTCAAATTTTTCTTAAAACATGGTTAATGATGATAATAATTATTTTTGATAGTACATCGTGTACTATCTAAGAAATTAATTTTCTTCGTTGTATGTAGGAACGTGAAATACGTTCATTTTTGTGCCAGGCGTAAAATTGTTTGAATATTTAATACGAAGTCTCAGTCGTGCTCTAGAATGACAACATATGCATGTATGTAGGGCATGGTCTTGTAAGCAAGAGGCGGGCCTTGTTGTTGCTGTATCCCCTGAATCGTAAATAACAAATGGTAGAGGCGAAACTTTGCCACAAACTCATCCTGTTTATATCGAATTTTTCATATAACAAGCCCGAGAGATGGCAACGTTAATTTGTATCGTAAACTTACAAGATATATTAAGGCAATATACGTGTCTCGGTGGACGCGAAATTGTAGAATAAGGCTTAAATAGAATAACGACTCACACGTTTCTCTTGTGCAGACAATCCCTATAATATATTTGTTGTTGTAATTTATATGAAAGCATATATATAATATTTATAATAAGTAGATAATTAATTTATTAAATTGTGTCATTAAAATACCTCTGCGCTACAATTGCTTGTTTAATGTTTAAATTTTAAAATATTAAAACTTAAAAGTGAATATTTTATCATAGCCTTTGGCACCTATTGTTTCATTGAATTAAATTGTACGTTATAACAAATTTATTATTTTCAAAAATATCATAGGTACAACCTACCTACGACATTCTTGAGGAAAATTAAATTAAAACTTAAAACAATGTAAAAATGCTACCCACTCAAACACCAATTAGACAGAATATACATTTCCTAAGCAACAAAAGGAGCAGGAAGGAGGATGAAGTAAGTTGAAATTATATATGTAATATCAAAGGCAAAATTTGAGGCATTTGCTAGAAATTTAGAGATCTAGGTAAATTGCAATGCGTGGGGTTTAGAGTGGCCGCCCTACACCGCGAAGTGCAGCAGGAGTGGCCCAATTTGCTTGATACTCACAATCATTTATGAATATGTTCTTTGAGCTTTATGTATGATATATTGAAATAGGAATAACTTTGGATTGGACAAAGGGAATGGAGCGATGTTGCGAAACGAGGATAAAAGAGATACAATTGTTTTAGCATTATATTATTCCTTGCTTTGAACGTGAGATAAGGCTCAAAGTCTTGACTTTATGTGAATAATCCATTTTTGATATCCTTTATATTTTTTATATTTACATGCATTATTGACCGATACTCTATAAATATACCTACTTTACAAACGAAATTAAATCTATCTATTGTTTCTACGCTCATGTGTGTTTTTTACGTATCAATTTTTCGAAGGCAATATGTATAGGAAAAAAGTATATGAATTCAGAAGAATTATCTTTTCAAATCCTGATTGTTTATTTTATATGATTAATACACAAAAACATTTGTGTAAGTGGACTTAGTAAGCTTTATAAACATACTTCATAAAAAAAATCATAGACTAGATATAATAATATTGCGTTATGTAGGTAATCATTGTAGCTTTTATATTGATTTAGGATCGGCTAGAATTTAAGGGCGTACAAAATAGAAAATAAGGACTGAAAAGGGTCAGCCGCAAATCCTATATTGTATAAATTATTAATGTTCTTTACAACGATAATAATACGAATGTAAAACAGGTTAATATTATCTAAATTCAATATTAATACGCATGGAACTTGCCTTTGTTGTGGTCGTGGTAAGGTTCACAGACTGTAAATTCAATATTGGACCCGAACAGTTACGTCTTCTCATAAACTTGGTACAACAGAATTCTATACAAACCAGTTTCAATATTATATTATTGGGTTATGTGAGATATCTCGTCATGATATATTCTTAATTTATTATATATTAATGCATATTCGGACATTTTTATAGGCAGATATTATTTCATTTACCTATTATTATTAAATTGTTAGCAGGGTTCTTTTAATAAGAAGGTAAATATTATGCAGAAATATACAAATATTTTTGTTGACTTAACTGAACTTGGCTCTACATTGCACATTGCACAGACAACAGAATATATCTATAAAAAAACTTTGATTATTTTTATTCTTCTTTAAAAAAATCAGGTCTACGTTTTTAGTAAAAGTTACGAGAGTTAAAAATAGCGATCCATTAATGAAAATCCTCCAAGAAAAGAGCAAACAATGAAGAAAAGATAATATTCATACTCGTAGCGTAGACCCTGTAGTATGTATGCTACGAAATTGCGAATATATCCGCTGTATTCACATTCCTTAGGGTCAGATTTCAATCTACAGAAAGACCTGACAGCGATTGTTACAATCCTATGGCCACATCTTACTGTAATCCTTTGAAGTATTCAACTTTCAGTTTAATATAGGCGAACAATGCGACCCATAGCCGAGTTGTAACAATAGAAAACTTTTCGTTTCAAGAGTCCATTTTATCTGCGCACACCCTTTTGTTGATTTGTATGATATTTGTGCGATGCTGTGTATTTTATGATAATGAATATTACTTAATATTCATATTTAATTTATCTTAAAGTTATAAGGCGAAAAGCGAAAATCTTAATGTAAAGATATGCCCTCAGAAATATAAGTTTGAAGTACGAAACTGTAATGATTATTATTTGAATAATTTTATTGTGTGTATTGTTTTGGGTATATATATACAATAATTTACAAATAACTTGGAGAAGGGTAGTCTTAAGTAAATCTTAGTACTTAGTCTCTTTGTAATATCAATAATTATGTATTAAGTAGAAGTCTTCGAAGTAGCAAAATATGAATAGGTACATATTGTATTGTATTCTATTATAATTACACTCAGGTTGCCGGTATTAATGTTTAATATACATATTTACGAAAAATATAATGTGTAACATATAATAATGGATGAACTTAAAAATATTAACTTGAGTAGAATTATTGTCGGTGAAAGAAATTACATGGTAAGAGCAGTCTAAAAATATACCCTTCAAAGGAGCTGCGACACAGCCGGAACCAAGGCCCTATAAAGTAAATATATCGAAACTCGAGAAAATATGAAGTTTATTAATCTGAAGCATTTTCTGTACGTTGCTTTTAGTGTGATGAAAGTTGGTTCGCGAAGTCCCTAGTGCCGTATAAGTCCATTAAGCAAATGGATGGAACAGAAATGAGAGCTCGTTTTTAATTTCGTCGTCATGCAAATAATGCTAATAATGTGTCCCTCGTTGGCTTATATTTATTAATTATAACTTTCAGCAAATTAAAAATATTTCACATCATGCTTTTGTCTATTTATTAACGAATAGTATTGTTTTTGCTTTCCACTTAAAGTAATAGTTATGTGGAAATAGTGTAATAATTGGGTTCATATTATAATTTCCACGGTATAATTCATGTAGATTGAAAATTGCTTTCATCATACTAATTTATCAAGAAAATCACAAACCTAATTAAAGTCTCCAATTGTTTCGCAGAACATTTTTATGTAAGTTATTTACTCGTACCCTTGAGACGTTTTTCTAAAATCCAATTTATTTGAATAATGGGGGTAATACGATTGTTTAGTCATTTCGTGAGTCCACCGTACTTCAGGACAACCACTTGAAGGCAACTTTTAAATTACGTCTCCGGTTTTCTTAACTTATTTACTCCATATAAAAAGAAACAAAATATAATTTCACTTTTCAGGTCAGAAGATAATGGCCTTTGATAACAGTCTGAAAAAGCTTTCCGCTGTTTTGTTTCTTTTATCATCAAGTTTACGTGGACTTTTTGCAAAAATTATAACTTCTGAGATTAAATAAAAAGTTTTAATAAATTTTCCGGGGTTAGCTGGGATTATCTTAAAGTAACCTTTTAGATGGCATTTCAGCGCAAATTAAATTTAATGGCCTAATTATTTTCATTTTAAAGTGACATTCTTAACAATGGGCTTTCATACCTGCAGGGACTATGCGACAGCTAAATTCATAAAAGCACTTAAGTATACGAAAATGTTTCCGCTCGTCCTATGTTGTCTTTGCGACTAAGTAGTATAATATAAAGAGTATGAGAATAGCAATAAAACAAGAGTTGCCTTCACACCCAGTAGTCGGCATCACAATGGTTATTATGCAAAATTTGTGCCAAAACGTAACTCTGCGTGCAGTTTTCAGTGTCGGAAACCGTTGCCTTTTATTTACTTGCCACGGGAGTGCAATAGCAATTGCGGCTCGCAATCACACATTACTAATTGTCAACTGATTACTGTTCAAATTGCTAATTAGCGTTTCGTGAATGACTTTCATTATGTGCATACACATCTCTGTGTCACATATCTCGTTATCATATTTTACACGGGAGCGCCGTTTATCATGGATAATTTGGAAATTATTGTGGTACCGGATAATTGCGAAAGTTTTAGCTTTTATTGTTACATGTAATTGACTCGTGCAAAGAGTTAAAATTGTTTAGCGTAATGGCGATTATGTCTCATATTTCACGGAAATGGCCGCATAATAGAAATTATTGTTTAATGTGTGTAAAATTCAATTTTCGGTTTAAAACTTTTGCAATCTTACAGGATTAATGGAAGGACCTACGCAAACAATTAAGGGATTACAATGTTGCTGTGGTGGTGTAAAAGTACCTAGGTAATATGTCTTCATTTTTGATTTTCCGGTAAGTCGCTCATTCCTTTTTAAAAAAGATATTCAAAATAAAGGAAATAAACTTTTGGATAACAGAACATCATTATACGTAGTTTTGGAATGCTTTTAATGAATGTTTCATACATCATTGCCTACAGTTTTATTGAAGTTATTGTGTTAATGAAAATAAATTGTAGATTATGGGGCATTTCCTGTGAGGGTGACGAATATATAAGAATCGCGAGATCGTCATATTCATACTTGTACATGATCTCGATAATACATAACAATATTATATGCAATTGTTTTAATATCAAAAAAGCGGATTAGCCAATGTATGATTCATGGCTACACGTGCAGGGAACACAAGAATCGTTAGAGTAAAAAGGTTGAACTTCGACCATCGATTCTTATATTATTTTTAAAAATAAGCTATAACATTGTAGACCATTTCGTATTTTTGGACATTTTTATTTTGTCGTAGGCTGGTTTTCGTTTGATTAGCGCTTTTCTTTGAGCATATTTTTATTTACTGATGTTTATTTTTGTGTTCATCGTACCAAGTGATTAGTAGAAAGGTTGTTTGTCAATAAATAATTGTACCTTTGTCACAAACATCGCAGTTCTCAGTAATAGAAGTACTAATTGGTGACCGCGCCCATGTTCCTGTCACCTCATTTACCAAATTAATGACAAATAGAGGCCAGCCTTGTGTCTATAGTCCACTACCCTGTTTTTGATGGCTAATTGACGTTAACCCTTTGTTAGGACTGGTAAATTGGAACACTCAACGCGACACGGTCATCGACAATATAGTTCTTTTGTCCAAACGATACTTAATTGAACTAGCTAGATAAATACTAATTTTGTTATTTTAACTGTTCATGATTGTATTTCATCATATAAAGGGTAAATAAGTTGTGTCCGAATGATATTCTGTGTGTTAAACTGGATGGAGTAATGGATTTCGATCTTTTTGATTATAATATAATTTTGTCATTTACGATGTCGTTTGTTTTGCTAATAGATATTTGAAGTATCCTCCATATTTTACTGTTAAAAATTATGAACTTCTACTTGAAACTAGCTTGAGGCTTGATTTTCAAAGTAAGAAAGAAGATTCTCTAAGGTTTATCTATCACTATACAAATATTCATAAATATCCTTGTAGCGGTATCCGCAGGAAGAAGATACACACAGTTAGACAGATCTTGCTTTCGTATTTATAACATAATATTATAAACCTATAAAAAATCGTATATACATAATATAAATTTATACGTATATACAGTTTTAAAGATTTGAATAAATATTAGGTATAATGATATAGCCATAGGTGTGATAAGTTATAAGAAGTAAAAATATTAAGCATTTATATATGAAATCAAAAACTTCGAAAATAATATGATAATGGATTAAAGAGCATATTATTCTTACTCGTGTAATCGTAGAAAATATTTATTTGTATATTCTTGTTATTCTTTGATGCATCAGGTCACGATTATTAATTCATATTCAAGAGGAATACAATTACTGATGTTTTTTGAACTTACAAACGATTTAATGTTTTAACAATCCTTATTAATAAATAAAGTCCAACCAAATAAATGTTTATGACTTTAAAATGCTTTGGAAGTATATTGTTATTGACATTTAATATTAAAAACGGCAACAATATTAAAATCCGGTAACGAATCTCATATAACTTTCATAAAGGTAAGCAAATGGACTACAAATGAAAAAACTTTTATACGATGTTATTAAAAACTTCCCCATCAAAATCATTACTATGTCTATCACGATTTTCCATCACAAATTGATTTTTTATCAATATTATTGTTTATTGAATTGATGGTTTAACATGAAATAAGTAGTATTGAATATTTCGCACCATCTGAACATAAGGTCGATAGGAAGAGAACCGTCGTAGTCTAAGCAATTTCCTCTTGAATTGTCTCTGTTGGTTTAAACAGTCTTAGTACAAATACATTGGATGCAACCTGTATCAACTACTTTAATTTTAAAACAAATGGAATTGCTACTAGTACTAGATTACATCGTTCATAGTTTTTTTGATGAAACCAAAATTTTATGTGTATTTATAATTAGGAGAATATATATTATATAGACTAGGTGGCCAGTCAAATTTGGCCGCAAAACTATGTATATCATCGTCATCATCATTTTGTATAATTTTGGCACTACGCATATACCGTGAATACCGTAAAACCAAAGATTATATTTTTAACGACACAAAAGACACTAACGCACTAACGGAAACTATTTCACACACGACTTATTAGAAATGGAACGTTCAAACAACAATTAAAGCGATAAGACGTCATGCATTGTAAGTGAGACTGATCGACTTTCAATTGTATTACAACATAATTGAGTCCATTATTGTTTACGTGGTGAAACACATGCTACCAGCTTGCAAATTGGTCTAGTATGTGCAATGTACATAGGTGTACATCCAATTTAGTACTGCAATCAACTGTGGTTAATATGCCACTGCGAACAGTGTCATCTAGTTACGTATAACACCCTGTTGATTGTATACTTGCTTAATTCGTTATTGCTTATTTTAGTGCTATTTTATATATCTATTATTGTTGAGATATTAACTAATTACCTACCAATTTGCAGCCCGTTGTGCAGAGTCTACCCATAAAGGCTCGCATTTGTATATGACCTCTGAATTATCTATCCTATCTATACTTTGGAAATCTATGAACAACATTGATGCACATATACAACCAATTTTTAGTAATATTTTGTCATTTTACGACTGTTTTCATGTTGCGTTTTTTCAATACAAGACAGATAACATATATAGAACAAACTCGCTGTTTATTTTTAAACCGATAGGTTCCAATTTCACGCTTCAAATAGTTTATTTTTAAAGTTATCATTTCAATGTTGATTTAACAATTAAAATGTCAACTATAATTCAATCGAGTTTGTTCATCGCGTAGGTAGTTGTAGTATCAAAACGTTTGATTTTTACTCAATTACCTATCTCTATTCAGCCGTATAATGAAGTTTTGACACATCAGCAAATACGTAGATACCTATCGAGAACATGTAAAATATGATTTTATTTGTAAAGTGTATATTAATATAGGAATACCTATAATCGCATTATATAAATGAACGAACATGAACGTAAGTACTGATAATTATTTGATTTCTCAAAAACATAATATAATTACTTTCTTATTCTATTCAATAGCAGATAGGTAAATGAGCAGGAATATTGTCAAGATTTTTTGGTTTGGTTGTCTTTAAAGGGCTCAAGCATTTTTTTTATAAATGATGAGCTTCTTTTCTTAACAAAATATAAATTATACAGACAGACAGAGTTACTTTCACATTTATAACATAAAAAATAATAGGGAAGGGATGTTATATAAATTATTGAGTCTAATTTAGAGAAGATAAGAAAAAGGCAAAATGTAAAACGCCGAATCTAAATTGATTTGGTTCTATTGTATCCTTTTTTTAAACGACTACAACAAAATTTAAAAAAATGGTTTAAATGTATGGCTTAATTTCTTTCTTCATTTTACGCTAATTAGAGACTTGTTCGGAAAATTCTTCAGATACTTTGAACAATTGGATGTAACAATATTATAGATAAGAAAGATACTTGGAACTTTCATTGATAAACTATTTTCGTTCTAGATAATATAGTAATAATATTTCGCTGTCTTAATTTTTTATTTCTGGAAAAGTCTGTGTAATTGTAATACACAGACTAAACTATTGTATTGGCTTTATCTGTAAGACGTTTAGACAATAAAACTTCTCGACCAAAAAAATATGCTTATCCTAAACTAAGACATCCAACTTTGTTGTGATAGAAATTTATTATAGTCTGCTTGTTTTTTCCCTTCTTCGTTTCACCTAAATATATTAAATAGCTACTAGTTTTATTATATGAAGCCTATAAAATTTAATTCTAAAACAAATTTATTCGAGAGTAATTGGATGTTCATTGAATAAGGTGATCAAATTAAATGAAAATAAACTTAAACTGCAAACTCTTAGGGTATGAAAATTTCATATTTCCAATGATCAGGAAACTCGAGTCGCCAATTATTTTATAACGATTTTAGAAAATGGAGTCGAGGCTTAAAGGTGGAAGCCATTGATTTAGCAAGTCGACTTTAAAAGTTCCTGGATCTAATTTGTAACATCGATAATTAAATCATCGGCCGTTGGTGCTCCCTCTAATTATAATGCGATTCGTTCCGATAACTCGATGCTTCATTAAGTTATACTTCACTGTAGAAACGTACTTATTTATAGCATGATTTTTTTCGTCTTCATAAAATTAGAATATTCCATCAAAACAAGGCAAAATTATACATTCAGCTTTTAGAATAGTATTTTGTATGGTAGTTATTTTATTGTTTCTCTCAGATCTTATATATTGTAATTATTCTTTCTTTGATACATTCTTATAAAAAAATTGAATTGCAAACATAGACAGCATAAATAAAAATTTGGATAAATAATTGTTCAAAAGATACTAGCAGGCAGCAGGTAATCTGTCTACGATAAGTTATTCTGTGATGGTACGCCAGCTGTTTTTAAAATTACAAAATATAAAAATAATCTTCTTTTTTTGCATAGGAGGAAATTAAACAACGGAAAAAAGTTACGTTGTATGCTATAAATGAAAATATGGTGAAGGTATTCATCATTCATACTACTTAATTGTTTTTAAACTCTTTTTAATACGTCTTTTCACATTCCAGATCTAGTTGAGATCTAGATAATATTCAGGTCACACATAGAAAACAATCTTGTACCTTCTAGTCTTTGAATGTACCTAATTGAGTAAACGTTATCATGTCAATTTTTATTACAGAAGATTAGAAATAAGAATAAAAGACGGAGATTAACAAGAATTGCAGAGTGAGGATCCCCAGCGTATAAACAATGATAGCGCAATAATACAATAATGTCGGGAGAAATCAGAAAATGCTCGCCAAAATATCTTTTATTTTTACCGAGTCCCAAGTAGACGTGCAAATTGTACTTCGTAATCTTCATTCCCTAGCTACATCGAAGCAGCTATAATTATGAAATACTCTTGATACGAGCGCACCTGCTTCTAATATTAATTTAAAGTTATGACGAAAAATTTTTTAATCCGCTTTACGAGAGTTCTCTCGTTATTTCAACGTTAATGGACATTAAAGTTTGAAGTATCGGGTGCTGGATTTAATTGTAACACTTTGTTCAACGCCTTGCTCGTATTGTCTGGGTATAGCGTTCATATTATATTTTCGTGTCGTGTTATATAAGAATGGAATATGGATTACCACGTGTTTAGTGGATTAAATAAAGTTGATAAATTTTCAGATGTCTTAAATTTAAGTTTGAAAAAATAAGTAGGTATTACGCATTGACATTTGACACCATCGTATTATGTACTATATGTCATCATAAGCCTTTTTTGTAGAGAAAAAACACAGGCTGTTACACAGGTCACCATATTACCTACAAAAACTAAACTACTTAAAAAAAAAAAACATAAACTTATAATATTAATATCTTATTTCACTTAGTTTTCATTACTGAAGAACGAGTTTATGGATATACTTAACTTCTTTAGTCACAATAATGAAATCGACATTTCATCTTCATAATACAAACTTATGTGCTATAAATAAACCACTCAAAATCAATAAAGCAATGCTTTATCACAAACATATTTAAGCGACCATATAAACAAAATCGAGAAACGTTATAAAAATGTTTAGTAAGCGTTCTATTTGGTCTGGGTTGTAGTTACACGTCGTATAGTGAACGGTGTAATACAATTTTTATAGATACCTCATCTTTCTGCAATGCGAACAAAGTTGGCAAGCGGCCCGGAAACTGGATTCACACCAAACTGCTCATATCTTTTTTGAGGGTTTAGTTCGAAGTACGGATATTCATAACGTCAATATAAATCCGAGAGACGAAAACGCAACCGCATCTATGGTGTTTGGTGTATTTATCTAGATAAGTACGTGTTATCAAGAAGTGTTATAACACAATTAATCGGTAGTTTGAGCTTAATAATCTTTGATAGGTCTTTGAGCTTAATAGTTAAGGTTTTTGGAGGTCATCAATTAATTTATAGTCAACTAGAAATAATAAAAAAAACGTTTTCGTAAAGTGTGATTATTCACTACTTTACATAAAAATAGTTATTAACTCTTATAATTATTGATATCTCTACGTTATAAAAATCGCGCGCCTCCTTATAACATGTGGTTGTACAAAATAATAAGGTAGCTTTACAATAATTTTGTAAACTTGGTAGTTAAACTGAAGCTGCGAAAAACTGCTTTTAAATATGAATTAATAAACAAAACAAAAATCTAGACTATTTGAAAAGATTATTTTTTGAACTTATTAAGCATTCGCCTTGAAAGCTCGGTAGATTTTAAAATTTTAGATGAGTCGTGTTTATGGTTTAGAATTTTGATGTATTTATTTTGCAGAAATATTTAAAAACTTAAGCTAACATTTTTGTGGTATAAATTACTAAGCTGCAGTTATAACTTTGGCCTTAGAATTTTTTATTACATTGCAAAGGCGACATGCGCATGAAAAGCTTTATAAAATTCCATTTTTTGAGGGAATTAATGTTCATAGCCAGTGTAAATTAAATTAAAACGGATTTTATAAAGCCTAAAATGTGAACAGCGACTGTGTAGTTACGTTACTCTGCACTTTTAATACATTTTAGGTACATTTTATTATTCTGAGTTAGCCACTATTTTTAGTCATTGTTTTCAGTGTGTTAATAAGCTATTGTTATGTATTTTAAGTAGCTTTAAAGCAGTTTCCAAGTCTAGGTAGTTCAAATATGTTCTAAATTAACTGAATTCAATTTACAACTTGGCCCTAACTAAAATATCTGTGTGTTTGATATATTTTTGAAATAAAACAGTATTATAAATTTATCTTCAAATACATATATATACAGGGTTACTTGTAAAACACCGGCAACCTCGCAGGACAAGATAGCTAACATCATAAGCAACAACATTTAATGTTCTACGACTTTTGATAATTTGTTAGATTTTATTTTCATACAAAAATTAATATTCATTTAATTTTCCGTTTGATTATTATAAACTCTACGCCTCCCAAAAATTACGTAAACAAGAACTGAACGAGAGGGGGAAGGGGGTGTCGCGTCGACCATCCGATAATGAATAGAACATAGACTTACAAATGTTAGGAGAGTACAATAAAAGTTTAAAAAATCATTTAAAAATAATTTATTGCGTTATGCCAAAAGTCGTAGAACAAATGTTGTTACTTATGATGTTAGCTATCTTGTTCTACGAGGTTGCTGGTGTTTTTCAAGTAACCATGTATAAATGCTTTTACATAATCTTTGTCGTAGATTAAATAGAGCTACTAACACAGATAATATAGTACAATGCTAGGTACTTAACTAGCAATCATAATAAAGGCTATAAGGTTGTGCTCTGAAGTTTGCCATTAATAATAATTATTGCTCGAAGGTATCACGAATAATGTGGTGAGTGCTTCACTATACTTACTAAATTTAGTTTTTATTTCGTATACCATTATATCAAAATAATCCTAGTATATAATACTAGGATTATTTTGATATATTACTATTATAAATACTTTAAACGCTTCTTTAATAATCATAACAATTGATTAAAAACGGCTTATTTATTTATTTACGGGAAACAACAGCTCCTCCACAATTCCATACATTTCCCTTAGATAAGGATGAATAATTTAGCGTTTTCGTTCCAACAAGTGTTTTATTAAAAAAATATATTAATATATGGAATTAGGAAACATAATCTATATATGTTGAAATTCGTTATATACTTCAATAAACTTTATTATGTGTAAAGATTATCGCTTTTTCATTCATTATTGATAATTGATTATCCAGTAAAGTGAAGCTTACAATGTCAAGGATATAAATTATATATTATAAAATTACCAAATTATAGTGATATAAATGCCCATTATTTTAATAGCAATAGCCACCGCATACTTAATACTTACCCTCTATAATGACCACTCCTAGCTTAGGCTGAAATTAAATTACACCACACGACGTAGCGGCTTTTTGTCGATAGGTTATTGATATTAGATCGATATAGGAGCGTCCAAAAGATGCGTCATCAATAACGTAATATAAACGCGTTGACCAACACGTCGGCCACACAAAGGCCCTATTATATCCCCTAAAGAATGTATGAACCGTGTTCCATGCATAAAAGCTTAAATTTGAATCGATAACGCTTTCAACTCTCGAATATTGGCCCGTATTAAAACGATAGATTAAAATAATGGTGCGATACACGGTATCGATGCTTTTTATCGAATGTCGGCCTGGGTTGAATAATCGAACAGAAAGTTTAAGAGTTTTTCTTGTTCGTATTTGGATGTTTATGTGTTCAATGTTTTTTTGGACGGAAACTGTTACAGTTAGGGGAGCATTTCGTTTGAATCTTTATCTAAAATAGGAAATTGGTTTTGTAAAATGTTTGATGAATTCAAAAACAATCCGAAGTCACAGCGTCCAGCAGAGTTCAATATAGACCAATTTCTGCGAACACAAATTGTGGCCAAAGACAGTCCAATCAATCGCTGCAATTCGTTTATAGCGCCGCTTTACTTTGGACCGCTTTGTTTTGTTTAAACTAGCATTCTATTTTTTAACCATTTTTAATCCAATTGTTTATATCTTATACTTGTGATATTTTATTACTATTTAAATTAGAAAATAGTTTTTTTATAAAACAATTTTAAAACTTTTTCAATTTTAAATTCCCGCATGCAATATGTCTCCGCTTTGTAAATAATCACGCGCTAAAAGGCAATATCTCTTCAGTCTAGTACGCTAGAATAGTTTGATGTATACGAAATGTTTCTTAGAAGAAACTCAGAAAACGTAAGCAACTCTCTTCAAGCAGCTATTCATAAAAATTTTAATAAGTGGAAGCTTTTCTCATAGACACTAAAATTGCAATTTATTTTAGTCCCAGCTACGTATTGTAGAGGCTGATTATGTTCCGGATTTCACTAAATAAGAGAATTTATCCAAAGTGCGCCGTCAAATGTAATCGAGCGTCGTGGAAAGTATTAAAGAAGCAGACGCTATATTGCATAAGTTGAGATGTAACAATGAAAACTTTGAGTGTAGCACCAAGTGTGCGCAATTCCTCTTTGGCAAAATACGTTCAGCCAAGGGGCCGTTACGTAACGTTTATACGGATTTGCGTTCGTCAAGCCACAATAACATTCAATAAATTTCTCGTAAAAACTTCGCGAATTTCATCCAGTTCTAAAATATGGATTTCGGAATTTCAACTTTACTTTTATGTCGTTTTTCACGCAAACTTATCTCCAGGCTTTGTGATATTGATGCGGTTTTATACACAATGCTATTGTTGTGAACTTACACGAATTTTATATGAAATTTATGTTTTATATAGTAAAAGTAGTTGTTAAATATTATTATATTTGTATGAAAGGTTTTTTATATAAGTTAAATTATATGTTTTAAGATTGATTTTATCTAGTGAATTAAAATACAGAAATCAAACACCATTAGCAGTATTGATATGAAAGTATTATTAAAAATATGTTTTCTCCCATAACAGTAAAACATCATTGGAATCGGTTGGGTAGAATTTTCTCGGAAATCTTGTTTTTACCGTTGATATTTTGCCGACGCGTTGTTTCTACGAGGGTTTGTTTCGCTACATTTAGTAAAGGGGGGTCGCTACATTTCATTAATACGCCTTTCCCCCGTTCAATATTGTTCTGCTGTGTTTATTGCGACTACGTACTTTAATTAATTTATGTTACTGACCTTTTTTATTACTTTTTAATGCGAAAAGCGCTTATGTAATTACAACTTTTGGTTAAGAAGTGGTTGTTAGAATTACGACATGAATTTTCTTTACGTTATTTAGGGAACCAATTCCGCGTATTCGACTTTGAGAAACTATATTTGAAATTAAATTCATTCCATGGACATTATTGGAATATGTCGAACGAATTAAAATTAATCAATATAAGCGACGATATGACTAAGCCCACAATTTTACCATAACATTAATATTTATTTAATTCAACAAAACATTTTTACATCACTTAAAATAATTGCTTTAATGAATCATTCAGATTATATTTCATACGGTTAAATAAATGTATAGATTACAACTAATTTATTCTTAATTAAATTATTATCAATACAACTAATTAATCTTAACTAATAGCGGGCTTATAGTCAATTATGATACGAGCGATGTAGCTAGGTACTTATATATCTATTTTGCTCTATACCTACCACAGAACAGTAAGAACATACCTACCTACGCAATAATGAATGAAATATTTGCGTACGATATTTGACATACCTTCTGCGATCGAACTTCGAAAAGGAACAAGGAAAAAAGGGAGGATGATTATAAATAACGTTCAACACATGTTCTCTGACAGGAAACGACCGAGGAGTTCCACTCTTCCGATCCAGGTTAATCACGGCTCCACCGTTTGTTGTTTTAAAATATTGCTGTATGCATAGGTGTGAGTCGAGGAACTAGTTCTAGTTTGAGTTGAGAGCACGATCGGCATTCTCTGGATTAGCTGATGCAACTTTATCTAACAATTACGTGTTCGTTATTAAATTGCTGATAGTTGATAATGAGAGCGAAAAGTTCCGTGATCATTGTTATTACTTTTAGAGTTTAATGTTCAAATTTACACATATAGCTTTATTAGTTTTAACTTTAGACTAATTCAATAAGACTCTAAGAAAATCATTGTTTCGTATTTTTTAAGGAGCCGATGTGGTAACTATGTAATTCGATAATTTAATAATTTTAAACCTTATGAATATTTTTTATGTATGTTGCTGTTGTTAGTGATCATTTTCAGCGACGTTGTGTTGTGTATGAAATTTATTAGTATTTTATTATTTCCGAGAACACGTTTGTGTAAGAGAGCATCTACGATGATATTATTGGGAAACATTAAGCTGCTTTCCATGATAATGAATCACGTATTAACGTTTAAATTTATCAAACCGTTACATTATTTACAGTAAAGAGAATTTAAACGATAATCGTCAGTGATAAATGAATATCTTATGTAGGTATAATACCCAGAACAATGTAATTAATTACTCATGTTTGTACGTAATTGTTGTCAACATTTCTCATTGGCAGTAAGCACTTTGCTTTGCGGTTATGCATAAGTGCAATTAGTGTCGGATTTTCTTTATTATGTTTCTATTATAAGTATGTTTGTGATTAAATTATCCGGCGCATTAATCAGTCGTTCCCAAATCGCCTATTAATCACGTTAAAGCATCTGGTTGACAACAAACTGTCAGCCTAAGTAGCGTTTAGTTTATGTTTAGTTTGTGTAAACAATCATTTGCGGATGGCTTGTCTTGTTGGAGCGTTTATTGTTTAACTGTTTATTCTATTTGAGTGACAGATAAGTTTGCGTTGATTACCAAAACGGTTGGAGATAATTAAATTAAATTGTCACTTAAATTTATTGGAAATTGATAAATTACTTATTATGTCGAATGTAAAGGGCCCATTGTTTGGAGAGACAATACGGCTTGAAGCCTATAAAGTTTGATTATGAACTAATTTGATAGATTTAATCGGCACATTTTTAGGCAATTTTTTTTACAAAATGACGATGAATGAATTCATGATTGCTAAAAAGTATCTTTCTGAAAAAGCGGCGAGCCGTAAACGTACGAAATAAAATGTATTCGGCCTAGCGTATCAACAATGTCATTAACCCCCGTAGTGTGGCAATCAGAGAGTAAGTGGGAATTTCCGCGTCGTTTGATACAGCTCCCGGCTAAATGTTAAGAGCTCGCCAGTCGAAGTACCGGCCCCTCTATCGCAACATACTGCAAGGAAATGTAGCTAACATTTTTAGTTCTTGGCAAAAATACCTATTTTTTCAATTTATTTAGATAGGTACTTTTTATGTAAGTCACTGATTATGAATGAAGAATAGTAAGTAAAACATTTTATTGAAAAAATCAGTGACTCTATATTTATAGAGCTAAAGTGACAGTGACTCTATATTTATAGAGCTTATTTATTTAAATTTTTTACATCATTTTATATCTTCTGAAAAAAGAAATCAGCTGAGAAATTTGAAAAAAGATGGGTATAAAAACTGAACTATAGTCGAGCCAATTTAATAGGCAACATTTGACGTCTATCAATTTTATCTTCGAAGAGAGGTAACCTGCTTAAAAACATCGATTAAAGTGAATTAATCGATACGGATTTGAAACATTTGTCAATCGAATTTACTAATTTATGATGATTTTTTTCACAAGTAATCAATGCATTCGATTCTAGATCTAGATTTCGATTTTTAGAGTTACATCTCTGGTATTTAAAAAGAAAAAAGGTTTAATGACACAAAATTGTAGCGACGTCAGTTCTTCAAGTCAGAAATTGTTCATTATGTTTAGAATGGTTTATCAGTAAAATGAAATCTTAAAATTACTTCTATCGGTCATTATTATTATAAATATGTAATCATAATTGAAAAAAGTTAAGCAAATGTGCAGATCTAACAAAACGAAATATCATGTTATTCTATGTCGTCGTTACAAGGTTACGTTTTTGAATTTAGTTGAACTGTCAAATGTTGCCTATTAAAATGGCTCTACTATAGCTTATAGGGTTTCTAAACTAAGTATATATTATGTGTCTAAATATTCACAATGTACTGTTACTGCAAGGCAAAAGTTGGCAAATCCTTCCAAAGTCTGTGTGTCACGCGTTAATACACAGAACGATAGTTCCGTTTCTATTAATTAAATGCTTCTGTATTGTTGAGCACAGAGGACGAAGATAGTTTTTTAGAATACAAAATTTAATTATGAAATTTTTTCTCATTCCCCATTGTGCACAAAGCGAATATCGTGCATATTCTCGTTATAATTTAATTTGAAAGGAATTTCAATAGTATAACGAGAAATATAAACATTCATGTACCTAAAAGGTTTCCGTTCAGTGACGGATGTATGTCGTTTTATAAAAAGGCAAGTTATGGTGTTATTTAAGTATTGACTTGTATTGTCTATATGTGCCTGTCGTGTGACGCTTCCATGAATGGCGGTCTTATCCTAATCAAAACCACTCATTTGTAAATAAAAATAAAAACTGAACGAAAGAACGAATACTCTAACAAAAGCTGTTATAATTCTTCTTAAAGTGCCTTCTCCTTTTGGAGAACCACTGACGAAGATTTCTGAGCCATGATATCCGTCTGCGGCCAGGTCTGCTGCCACTATATGCCCTGCATGATTAGTTGAAGGAGTTCATACTTCTTACTGTTACGCATGTTTTAATTACAATATGCCTAAAGGTGCCTAAGTTGCGTAGATAATTCAACATTACAACTTGTGTTTAAAATATGTACTTTAATTTTTCAAATAATTTATTAATAACAAAGGGAATGTTAATTCAAAGCTTTGATTCAAAATTGAAAAGTTTGTGAGGATTGGCGGATGGATGGCTGTTTGGACGGATGTTTTGTTACCGTTTCGGACAAAAAGTACGAATTGATCTTTATTAAGAAGGCACCAGTATGACGCAAATAAAAAGTTATTTGAGCTTTGTTTGAAATAATTAGGTATCTTTTGGGATATAACCTTAAACTTTTGACATTTGTCTGTATTTGTTATCTGTTCTGTATCGCGATGGCTGAAAAGTATATGACTTGTTGTTTACATTTGTAATGTAATAGGATAATTAAAGGTAGTTTATTTTGACGAGTAAGTAAGGTCACAGAATATAGTTGCTGTTTATTTTTTAAGAATACATTTTTTTATGAGTAAACACAACTCCCTTGTTTTTCTTATTAATATTTTTAACCAAGTAAATTCTCTGCAATGTTCGCTCTGAAATTATTTATAACGGAAAGTTTCTTACACAGTATCGCGAGCTTTTGAAAGATTAAATATTCTAAAACTACTTAATTAATACTGGTATACAAATTAAAATTAGTCTCCAAAGTTTGGCAACTTTTCATAATGTTTTGAGAGTATCTACACAAAACAAATTTCTAGCTGTAAGCAGAGCTGTGTATATTTTTTTTAACCTTAAAACTCAAATATTGTATTAACTTAATATAACTTAAATTCGAACATTTTCACAAATCGTTAGAGGAAAAACTCGTGCATGACAAGATATATGAAAAAATAAAACTTCCTACACTTAAAATTGGTAGTGCTAATAAAAATTTGCAAGAGCTCTGTAAATCCGGCCCTGCCGTGAAATCTCCTGCTTACAAGCTACCTCACTTACAAAATCCATGTTTATAGGTCAAGCAGTTTTATAAAATTCACGATTTGTCAATGACTTTTTGAGTATACTTTCACTTTATAAGCATACAGGTATTAGATAATTTAATGGATACTCTCAAATTGTGAAAAAAACTGTAATAAAATTTTATTTGAAAATTTTTCTTACAACGAAGCTTTACGGAAATATCGTAACAAACCAAATAAGTATAATCTAGTAAACGCAACGTTGTCATTTCTATACATAATATTGACTATTTCTTATAAAAGTTATAGAAAGGGTTTACGCTGGCCGTCTGAAGGAATACGAATATCGCGGGCACTCAGCTGAAAGTATTGGAGCCCCTTCAAGTGTCCCACCAAGCTTTAGATATTCACTGCTTTGTGAATCAAACGTCGACTTATACGTTTTTCGTATTTTAATGCTCTTTGTGGATGCTCTTTTCCTAAGTGATTTTCGAGTATGGGAAAAATTTAATTCCATATTTTCTTATACTTTGTGCGTTTAGAATTTATGTTGTTTGATGTATTTTTGGGTAGAGTTTTTTATTAAGTCCTTTTATAATATGTTATAGCTACAATTCTCGGCTTTGCTTGCGATCTACTGCTATAAATAGAACATTAATTGTGCTATTCTACTGTCTTGCTGACTAGTACATATCTCTGTGTCGTAGTTAATACACATTCATTTAGTCCTTCCCGGTCCAAATCTCTATATTAAATCCATTGAAACTTTTGTATATTTTATTATTAAATAGCAGGACTTGTCCAAGCAGTATGAACACATTATTCCAAACGTTTTGTTTATGTTATACGTATCTGTTGAAGGATATTATTATATTAATAGGTAAAAGCATCATACTTTTAATAGGCGCGTTTTATTTCTATGATACCTCAAGGCAATTACAGAATCCATTGATGTAATTTGTGGAAAATCATAATGAATTCACCCTCACAATTTTTTCATAAAATATTTATTTTACTGAATACACTCAATCTCTGAAAATTATTCATTTAAAATTTTCAAGAGAGCACTTATATTGCATTCAAAAAGCGCTTGCTTCCACAACGGGATTTTTTTAAATCCATTCTATCCATTATATTCGCAACAATTTTTGAATTTAACTTTTCTGTATTTTTGAATGGTACTCAAACTTCTATTCCAATTATTATATCTCTCTTTCCCTTTAATTGCAATTAGTTAGAATTTGAATAGCTAATACTAATAAAGAATTAAATTTCGGTGTAAAAGTAGAGGTAAATCAAAATTTTGCGGCTGTCACATGAACATGATGTTTGTGGTAAGCATTCATAATTACCGGTTAAGTAACAAATGGGAATGGCGTGCAGCTACGTGCGTGGCTTTTCATCGCATGAACAAAGTCACTGCGCAACAAGTGACGTTTCCTTGATCTCCTCTATTCTTTGCTGAAGATTAGCGACTTTTTTCTCAAAACATGATGTAGTTTCTCTTTAATTATAATATACAAAACTTTATTTACTTTAAAGTAATATATATAATCGATTGTTTTCTTATATATTTTTATATCGCTCCTCGTGTCCTCTTGACAAACTGTTCGTATGAGTTTATTTACTTTCCGCCACTTTTAAATTAGGAAAAGTTGTGCGCATGCGCGGTTTGAGAAAGAGAAGAGGGGAGAGGGACAGACAGTTCTACTCGCTCCGACCAATCGATTAGTCGCATAACGATAGCGACTTGTTAAATGCAGATGTGTCGTGTACAGCAACGTCAGTCGGTGAGCAAGGGTCTCCTCGACAACTCGGCTATGGCCTCGGCGTGCCGGCACGCGTCACACCTCGCGGCCCTTTGTAATGACAGGGTTATTAAGCCGGTTTAAACACATCACTATCGAAAGTGGCGGGCCGACGTGCTGTGAAACGAAATAAATATAAACTGTTTTATGACTGACGATTATAAACATTGGGACATATGATTTCAGAGCGGGAGATTCGTTTGTGTCTAAATAAGATGAATTTACAAATGAAGTGAACAAAGGATTTTAATTAGAAGGTAAAATTAATTTAAGGAACCAATAATATAATGCATTTACACACAAAATTCCATTGTTGTTTGTCAACCGCAAAACCGATTTTAAAACAATATTTCCTGTAATCGCTGCATTTTACAGAGTCTTACAATTTATTTTAATTAGCTTAACATTACACAAGTCAGTTAGTTATTCTTATTTTTATTCTGCGCTAAATTTTCATTTCATAAATACAAAACATAACAAACATAATTTCTATGTGTTTGTGAAATTGAAAATTAAAAAGAAATACTCGAATAGCTTTTATCTATTTATCTATAAATTAATAAAATCATAGTATTAAAATTACTTTTAAATTAATATTGATCAATTTCCTTTTAATAAATAAACAGAGCGGATCAGATAGAATAAACATTATCCGTAGCGATAATTTCGTAGCACATTCGTAGACTCGTAACAAGCAAAATTAAGGTTGAAGGTATTAATAAAAGATATCGGCGTCTTCGGAATATTTCGGGTACAGTTGTCACCCAATACGTGATATCTGCGGTTTTATAGTCCCAATGTTATGGAACATTTAACGATCACACGTGGAAGCGAGCGTGGATAGATCGCATACTAATGATATTATTGTCAATATATAAATTTTACAGCTAGCAAATTCGCATTTTAGCGTTTCAGGTGTGCACATTTTCCTCATTTTTAGTGTTTCGCGTGTTTACGACCAGGAATTCAGACAATGAAGTTTTTTATCAGCGTAGCAGGTTATAGGAATTTTTATGATGTGTCAGTGTGCATTTTTACACTTATTGCTTTACGTGTTATGTTTGTTTTTAATTGAATCCGTCTATTATAACAATAAAAGAAGTTCTGATTACCGTGCATGGAAATATCAAAAATTCCCTTTATAAGCACTATAAAAAGTTTGTAAATAATTTGCGATTTCTGCCTGTTGAAAAATCGTTATATTATCATTATGGCTATTTGATGTCCTAATGAGAAGAATTAGAGTCTGTTATTGGTAGAATAAGGATTTCATATTACTTTGAACCTTTTCTTGGAAATACTTGGAAAATATTTTGGGCAACGTTATTGGGGTATAATAATGATGACAAAATTGTTTGTTTACTTGAAACAGGAATGAAAATGAAATCAATGGAATAGGAATTTATTCATATAATGTAATTACCAAACATATGCTATAACCGTTTATATATTTATTACCAATTTTTCAATCACACAAATACTTATAAAAAATTTATTTACCTACGTATTAAAAATTAAAAATAGGTATGTATAAATGTTGCAATTTTATATTGATGAAAAATAACTGATTGCAACAACTGTTGGTTATTAAGATTAACTTGATATGTTCTGTTAAAAAACCCACAAAATTGCATTCACCAATGTCTGGTAAAAAGTCCGATGGGCTGTAAATAAGCATAGGTACTAAATGTACAGCTTTCTCTTATTTTGTTTATCTAGAGTTATACATTTATCAAATCCTTTTAAACGGATATAAATGACCATTTCTACATAAATTGCAAATCGATCTATTGAAAAGTCCTTACATCTAATTATTGACGGTATTAACCGTCAAAAAACACTGGTCGGTTCATCCCAATAGAAAACCGGAGCGAACCATTGCTTTATTATAATTATGTGAGATTATTACTTAAAGGAATAACTTTCACTGTGTTTATTATTTTTTAGTCCTAAGACCATTTCACGTAAAATTAGATAAAGATGAGAAAATATTTCGAAGTTATTGCGTATAAAAGCGTTATAATGTTTATCTTTTGGGATAGAATCCTGCGGGATTTTTAATGTGGGCTTTGATGGATCGTTTATAAAATAAATATATAATGTTATTTGATTTACTCCAGCTCTTTATTTTGTATCATATTAGAATAAACCGAAATAACTTTTTGTAATATAATTCCCTTTGAAGGGTACTCAATGGGTATTTGCTTATGAATGCTTTTTATTATCTACTACCGTATGATAATCTCAATTTATTCAATTTGAAAAGGCTATAATGTTCGTAAGATATTTTCTTGAACATGGAAAAAATTTTTGAAAGGGAATCAGATTACTTTTTACTTAATGAGAAAACATTTACTTTTCGAAAATTCAATTCCGAAAATATCCACAAAAACAAATATAAAAACCGGACATAGAATATTGTCTTTTTCGTTGAAAAATTAATTATTCAATTTTTTGGAATAGATAAACTACTGGTATAATATTATAATATTATCTGTGGATAAAATAAAAGTAAATAATCGATTTTGATTATATTGATTGATATTTGATTTGATTTCTTTGTATATTATTTCTGAAGGATGTATATTTTATATTTCATCCCAGGCTCCTGGATAGAGCTCGAAAAAGTAAATATCAAATAATAGGATTAGGTAGTAGTTTTTACATTGGAAAAAAAAAACCCAGTGAATCCTTATAACAAACAGTTGTTCCTTCCATAATATTAGGTTTAAATTCAACCATAGTGCATCTTAGTTATTAGCACTATACGTGGATAAGACACGTAGACTGTTCAGGAAATCTATGTGCTAAGCCCACCCCTCATATCTGTAACTGACTAGTACTTCCCGATAAATTCCTGCCTACTCGCGGGTGTAACGAGCCAGTATGAAATTTATCACCTTTAAAACGTCACCGAGAAAAGAATTGGGCGTTAATCTTGTGTAAAAATTCACGCTGTCGTATGAATTATGAATTTACGTGTTTGTGATTTAATGACGGCTTTGTTTTTGTATCTGGGAAATGAAATGGATATTATTTGAAATTGCGTTGAATATTTGTTTATATTTACGATTTACGCGAATTGGAATGATTTTTAAAAAGATGATGATATGAATTGCTTTTATATTAAAATAAAAAAAACTAGAGATAAACAGCATTTCAATTTGTTGAATTCGTAGACTGGAGTATTAAATGTACATTAAATTGAAGAATAATAGATTAAAACAGTGTACTAACGGCTGCGCTATTAAAAGAATTGTTATTTTAATATCACAATTTCGAGCGCTATCTTCAGTCTATTTGTTTTTCTTCCTCACTATTTTACAGTTGCGTCCTATATAAAATTCGCTTGTATCTTCAAGTTTCTACGAAACTTAAGCGTAGGAACTAAAAAGAATTCTTTGAATACAAAGAAGTGTCGTGTTGTAAGTTAAAGATAGGTTCTACTACTCTTTTGGTCGGATAGGTTTAAATGCGATTTATTTAATGGCAAATTCGCTTTATTTGAAAATTTCATTTGAAATATAAAAAGCTCTTTAAATATTTGCTATTCATTTAACTTACATAAAATATTTTTAATTATGGTACTGGTATTAGACTCATGAACGCTTTGCAGAAGAATTAGGTAACATTTCAATCATCCTAATTTTACTAAGTTAACGAAATAATCCCGATTGAAACTATAGGTAATAATTCATTAGGTTAAAAGCATTTTTGGTTTATAAACTTCACAATTGTCCAGTCCAATTGGCTTACAATTTTTATTTAATCTTTGAGAATAAAGCATTTAAAAGTTGTTTTTAACTCTGTTGCATGCAAGCATGCTGTGCTAAAAGATGCCAGTATAATGCATTCAAAATAGAGACCAAACTATATCTCTAACAATATTATTCACGTTTTTTTTTTAAGTTTAGGTTAAAATATGATAGGGATGGTATGGTTTCTTACTAAAATATATAGTTGTAAAAGTTGTATGTATAGAATAACGCAGAACCAATAGGATTCAGGTGCAATTTGGTACACACATTGCTAAGTTTGTAACCTAGTTGAACATATATTTATATAACAGTTTAACCCAGACGTAGACATAAAGCGCTGAGCTTCTTTCGCCCAAGAATAATGTTAGTCGTTAAATGTAAGAATCCTACACGAAAAAAGTGTCTTATATTTCATGAGTTAAACCTCGTCGTTTTATAGAAATGCCTACCACCAGAGATCAACTTGTAAGACGACTTATTCGTCTCACGAAGGCTTTTGAATTTTTAATATTTTATGGTTCTTGTGTATTTCTAATTCATTATTATTAATTGCGAATTCGCTGTTTAAAAATAAACATAAAACGTTATTCCAAAAAAGGAACTTTTTTTAAGTGTTTATGAAAGCAAAAGCGAGCTACTTTTTCAACGATTTCTTAGAATGTTTTAATAGTTATACTAAGTATTTCACTATTATAATTAAATTTTATTTCTGTGCTTAAATAATCACTGATAAAGGTAGAAGAGATCTTAATAATAACATTGTGAATATAAATAGAGGCTATGAAATTGGATCTTTTCAATAAAAAAAAAAAAAAAACAATTAGGCATTTTATTTTCCTCTTATTTATATCTTAAATATCGTTAATTTATTATTAACTTTCCCATACTCATACTACTCCAACAATATATTTGATATTTGTGTACATACTGCGACATATACTATTTTGAATGAATTGCCAATATACATATAAAAGATAACTATAAAAGACCCTTGAAAAATCAAGAATGGTCTGTTACGATTTTGGTTTCTCCGGCTAAAACAAACCTTATCGAATGTTGAATAATATCAATTGTGCCAATGCTACGTATGTGCCCCACTTTAAGTAAACATCTCTATTTTCGTTTAGTGTACGAAAGCAGTCTTGAAGATAATAGTGCAAACGCTTCCTCTGCCCAAGTCAAGCGAGATTATTTACCTGTATCTGATTCTTTGTCTATTTTCGCTCCACAAACTTCGCTTTATTTGCTCCCGGCGATTGGTTCATTCTGCCATAACAAATGTTACTGAGATATTACTCGTTTGCTCGGATTATATTCTTCGGAATTGTTGGCAATTTCTGTTAACACATACGTTAATCTTAACTGTTGATGGTTTTCTTAACGATCGCCGTAATTGCAAATGTTTTATTTTTGTGCCCCAATTTATTCTTGATTGGTATTGATATTATTTGTGGAACATTGCGGTGATAGGCTATTAATGTTGTGCTTATGTGTATCTAATAGTTTTCAAACATTAATTAAACTGAGCTTTGACGGTCAAAATAAACAAATCGTGTCAGTGCAAATAATAACTATTTAGTATTATTGATTTGAATTTAAATAAGCGACACAGATGTTCAATATCAAATTAAATTTTCCTAAAAAAACATAAAATGAAAATGTTTTTGAAGATTTTTATAAGTAACAAAGACGAATGGCTATAAAATAGTAATATAAAAAGCCCAGAGAATAAACAATTCATACAATTTATTAAATACAAACATGATAATATAAACACTATATAAACAATTGAAATATATCCGAGACAATTTGATTAACAAATACTTAACCGCGTTCGATGTCTTGGTAGAAACATTTTCTACATATATGTATATTTGTTAGCGAAGTTTATCTTATGTAATTCAAGGTATATAGAGTAAGCGAGTTCAGCAAAGAATGCAGGCTAAATTCGTAGGAACGTTGGCAGGTATTTTGTCTTCTAAATGTGTTAGTATTTCCAAATCGTTTCTCGTTATTTACCGAACCCTAGTCTACGACAATAACCTCAAATCAAATGCATTACGTTTTAAAGCAATCGACGGAACTTGAACGGATGCAGTAGAACCATAAATCTTGCTAACGTGATAACTTTTATTCCCATTGGATAGTCGCATGTGACGTGGACAAGGCGTTCGCAAAAATATTTTTAAAAGCTTTCTTATGGAGTTAAATATGAAATGATTTTCCGAGGAATCTCTGCATGAACAGAGCTGTAGAGTCCGTTCCGTTTTAAGGTATTCTATTTAAAAATTTCACTTACAATAAATATGTGTATTAAATCTTTGTTTATATTTTAGTATTTTATATGTGTGTGAAAGCTTTCCTTACTTAGTTCACAGGTTAATCAAAGAATATAAACACTATTCCTGATTGATTCTTCCACGTTCCTTTAAACGTACACAGTTTCCTATCGTTCCTTAGCATTATACTAGTAAGGTCTGAAATATTACAGCATCATGTCATTATTTTATATCAAGTTAAAATTGAAAAACCCTGAAAGAGGAGGACGGGCGTAAATCTGTTTAATGTGACGACGTGAATAATGTTTCGAACGCGTTGTTCAGAATCACTTATTTACGTCAACGAAGTACTTATAGGATAAGTAATAAGTATATTGTTTTAGAATCGCGCTGGAAAAACCGGTGATATTTTTTTTACCTTTTCGGTGGCAATATTTCAACAGGAAGTTTTAGGTTTTTATTTTTTATTTATTTTCCTTTACACTTATAACTCAGACATTTTAAACATTTATTATGCAATATTTTGTTTTTTGTTGATGATGTAGTAATGTTCCGAGAAAATTGGAATATATTAGAATTTCTTTTAATTTTTTATCAGTAATTTACGTGTTAGCTTATTTAAAAGGTGTAGATACTAAGCGAAGCGTTTTCGTATATTTTGTTTATCTTTCAAATTAGATTATCTAATTATTTTCTAGCATCTGGTATAAGACATTGAGAACGAAAATTTTAATTACTTCTAAGACTTTGCCTTTATTCTGTAGCGCATTCTAGCAAATATTATTACAAATTATATTATCTAGTCAAACTAATCTCTCATTCATTATAAAGCCACTATTCATTCGTCACTTGACATAAATTGCGAAAAGTTATTTAAGAAACGAAGAGTCATCGTTTTAAAAACAATTCGCAATGGGAAAAACGGTTAGTTCAGGCGGCATCTACAGACATGCAACTAACGAAGGCGTTCAAACGTGCCTTTTGGCATATCGCTTGGTCATCTGCACCTCCCCGGCTCAGACTGTATGCCAAAAATTAAATTCTATGAATCCTCGTTATATACTAGTCTTTATACTTTCAATGCGAATTCGGTATTACGGATTCGTATTTTTATGATACTTAACATTATCACCTCGTGTTTTGTAATTTTCGCCACTCTATCTTTCAGTTCTTATTTAAAAGAGCATCTTACGTAGATTACTTACCTACATGTTATGTTAAAGAAACTGCAATATTCTTTTCATCATGCCAGTCCTGAAGAAAAGAAAATAAACAAGATAAAGAAAGGTAAAAGGGGTGTTAAAACAACGTTACAGCATAAATCCAACAGCTCCTGTAATGGCGGAGATTAAGGATTATATTTCTGCTAAGTAAAAAGGGTGGCGTGTCCAATAAAAATAGAAGAAATGTTTACTAATGTTACGGTTTAGATTTTTCTATTAGTGTGGATTTTCAGAGTCATCTAAATAATTTAGTTGGAACAAAGTAGAAAGAGCTTTAGAGATTAAACTAATGGATATTTATTTCTTAAAACATAGCTACTTTATATTACTTAGAGCGGGTTTAATCGTAAATAACCACGCAGACGTGTTCCTTTTATCACGTTGACTTAAAGGTCAATGAACGCTTTATGAACAAGATTTTTAGATTTCGTTTTGTCAGAATAATGATTAAATTCAGTCTCTTTTTTTTTAGCTCTAACGACTTTCTACGACCTTTTTACCGCTAAATATTTACTTAACTACTAATTTTGTTCATTAAATCCATAAATTAAATGTTAATTAGTTCAGTCACTTACACATCTGCAGTCAATTTACACTTTGTTTGCTTAGTTTACCTCTTCAATTACCTCCCTATTAAAATTTGGTATTAAAACTTTTTCTACCTCTTATTGTCTCGTTTATCTTCTTTACGAGAACATAATTATAATTGGGGCATTGAAAATAACATAAAAGAGTATTTAATTTACCGACCGGAATTGACAACTTGATATCTAGGTTGCGATTTTCTTCCAACTATAGTCTCGTGAGAAATTAAAGAGGTCATTATTATACTGTTCAAGATTTTAGTCTTTTGTTGTAAGAATAATTATAGACAATACCGTGTACGATATAGCTTAAGCGTAAATATATAGGTACCTGGTACAGGTTAAGTATATTATTTACGATCTATTTAACCGACTTCAAAAAAAGGAGGAGGTTATCAATTCGGCCGGTATGTTTCTTTTTTTTATGTATGTACACCGATTACTCCGAGGTTTCTGAACCGATTTACGTGATTCTTTTTTTGTTCGATGTGGGATGGTGTCGAATTGGTCCCATAAAAATTTTATTCGGATAGGCCCAGTAGTTTTTATTTTATGAGCATTTTTGTCTGTATTTGTAAATGTTGCAAGTGCAAGTTTGAAGTCGGTTGTTTTTAACGCAGTTATAACTTGTTTCTATAAACTATCATGATATTATGCAAGTGACTTTATGTATCAACGTTATGTATCAACTAATTGATGTTTTATACTCTTTCAATATACTAATACGAAGAAAAAGTCAACCTAATATACGAAAATAGCGTGTATAAAATCTTATGAGCTATAAAACTTTGCGTAGGAATCTCATTTATTGGTAAAAAATACTATTGACCGCCTCCCTGGTATAGTGGTTGACGCGTGAGCGTAGAACCGAAGGGTCCTGGGTTCGATTCCCGGTGGAGACGAAAAAAAAAAATGTCTCGGTCTGGTAGGATACAGAAGGCTGATCACCTACTTATCCATAAAGAAAATCGATCAGTGAAACAGATGTATGCATAATGCATCTGTCCCTTACCCCACTACGGGGACACGGGACTTCACTTATAGGTATCGAATACTACAATTTCTACCCTGAATTGCAATTAAAATGTACTTTTTATGAATGTGAATATAATATTAATAGATAATATTAATATTATATCACTAAATCAGCCTTAGTTAAAGCATAGTGCCAAAGCTCATAAGTGCAAAAGCCTAATGACTATGGAATGTTGAGGTTACGAGATAGGCGAGTCCAGCTATAAGCAATAAAGTACAGTTTAAGAGCTCACCACAATGCTACGGCGGAAAAGGGTATGAAAGGAATAAGCAATCGTGGCCTTAGTGAAGTAAGCAGAATGTTGCCATTTTATCATAGACTAGATGCTCCGCGCGGTTTCACCCCCGTGGCTCCACTCCTGTTGTTCTTAGCGTGATGATAGCCTATAACCTTCCTCGATAAATGGGCTATCTAACACCGAAAGAATTTTGCAAATCGGACCGGTAGTTCCCGAGATTAGCGCGGTCAAACAAACAAACTCTTCAGCTTTATAATATAAACAAAACACGGCGATATACTTATTATTTAATAAAAAAAACCTCTTTCAAAACTTTTTCAATTAAATGAACAATAACGGAGGAAATTTGTGTTGTGAAAAGTTGTCCAAGCGGACGTAGAAATGCATAAGAATTTTTTTGCTATCTTTTAATATTAACCCTTTTATTATGAAAGCTTTCGGATACTTTTTATTAATTTTATTATGTAGGTAAGTATATACTAACAGTTAATTAATATAATAATGTATAATCAACACTTAACTAACAGCTTTGTATTCGTTTTTAGCTAGGTAATGTGTTTTTAAATTGATTTTTATGTATTTTTTATGAAATATTTATAATTTAAACCTGTATTTTTGATATTATAAATGCGAAAGTGCAGAAAAGGAACGATTTTAATATGATTATGCGTTATTAAGAGCCTAGAGAATGATAGAGGCTAGTTTTTGCCGCTACATCTCATTACAATGGGAATTTTCTTTAATTAGAGTCTAGACTATGTGGTAGTATCACACTGTCTCTATTACGTTCAATCTGTTTCCCCATTTTAATCCTTATTTAGAATTCTATACATCTATTCGATGCCAAATAAAAATGATTATAACATAATTGTAATGCAATAACTTGTAACTTCACGTACATTCAAACCAGGTGCAAACAATAAATCCTCTCTATACCTATCTGATCATTGACCGATGTTGTTTATTGTTGCAGAAATGGTGATAAATAAAGTGATGTAGCGAGCACGTCACAATGGATCAGTGGGTGACGGCGGCGAGTTCGCTTTTGGCGTTCCTGCTGTACTACAACACGCTGGATGCCGGATTTGTTTACGATGACAGGTATTGTGACTTCGCTTTATAACTTTCGACGATACTACTTCCTAGGATTTTGTATGGAGATAATTGTACTTGACGTGTGAAAGCGATCTAGAGAACGTTCTGTATTGCAACGATCATATTATGACATTGGCAAAACGAATAATATAGTTGTATTGACTATGGCCATAAAATAAATAATAAGGCACGAGCTCGTTTCGTAATTTCAAGAATAATGTAATTTTGAAAGTGAGCTTACATATTTATAAATAGATTTTAATGAAAATTTGGAATAATATTTGTTAATTCTCACAAAATAGTATAAGTACTTTTAAATCGTGAAAATAATTCAGCACTAGAATTGTATAAGTATCAATCAGAATTTTCAACCTTCGCATAAACCTTGTTACTTACTCGTACCTATAACAAGCTGCCGAATTTCAATATCTATTGAATTGATCCAATATAATATTGTCTCATCAGGTGTGATTCAAAAGTTACGTAATTAGTGGAAGGTTCAAGTAGCTCGTTAAAATGAGTTTAACTTGACTAACAATCATTGTTTTCAGCAGGTCTGTATTGCGACGCTAATTGCTATTGCTGACATGGCTCTTGATTTGTGAAATATATTGAATATAAATTTTGAGGAATAACAGAGATAGCTTTTGATTTGAACAATTTTCAAATCGGCGTAGCATTTTGAGACTAATAGTATTAACAATAGTTTTTTATGCTCACATGTTGGTTTGTTGTTCAACTTTTACTAAATAATATTAAATGATTGGTGTAAAATTCTGTTTCATTTTTTGATCGAAGTTAAAATGAATTGTAGGCATTTATGAAATTAACACGTTCGCGGACAGTGCAATCTTACAGGTTGAAGCTAATGAGACACTACTTTTTTTCATACATTGCCCAGGGGCGTAGTGTAACAACACATGGTTAAAAAACCATATGATATGACAGAACGGATATAGGCGTAAACGTCGTAAGCACTCAGCATCAGATTCATAGTCACCCAAATGGGTCTTGACTCGATTCAGGGGTAGACGCTGCATCAAACAGCTCTTGAAGACGTTTTTGTTCTTTTTCGAACGAGTCTCGAGACGCCATCTGCAAAAATATTCGTTACAAATTTAGTTACACAAAATCGTGTTCACAACATAAATATGTTGTTTACAAAAGCAACTAGACTTGAATTAGTATATCCAGTATGAGTAAAATAATTAAATTACGTTGGAAACAAAATACTCACTTTCTAAATTAACAATTGCGCGCGAAAACATGCAGCGACACGCGGGATCACCGCAGCGGCGCAGTACTCGACTAACCGTATGCAAACATGGCGCCCACGGGCGTAGTGTGCGCGGGAGAGGGGTATAAAAATATGAATGTGTGCGTGGAAGTACCTTCCTTTGACGAATTTTTGTAAATAATACAGTGACAGTACAAAAGTCCTAATTATACCAGTCAAGACAGTACAACATGCCGTTCTTTATGATAGTATGAAAAATCGCACGGCGTGTGGCGTACTGATTTTATGCAAGTAAAAACTGATACGTCGACAGACGTACTGTCGTAACACTTTTAGCTGTATAGACGCCTGTGTTCGTTACTGTCCGCGAACGTGTTAATTTTATTCTTATTCTTATTACCTTTTCGATATTTATTATTTAAATGTGCTTTCGTGTATTATATTATAACTAATTTCTTGGGTAAAACCCTTATTACTTAATTATAAAAATGACATGTATTCGTAAAACTGTTCATTATAAACTATATCTAATATAAATTTTATTTATATAATAAAGATACAATTATTTAATAACTGGTACGAGTTTAGTGAAGATTATGATAAGAACCCGGTGCTTATAATAAGAGTCTTCAATTAATGGGCGTTAGTGAAATCAAATTTCAAGCAAAGCGTCCCTTCTCACGTTATTTTCCTCATTAAATCGAGCTAAGCATACCAGATCGTTGATTGCATACAAAGATTAACCTTTCATCGAAGTAAAGGTTCACCTTTTGGAGTTATAATACCGCTTAGTATATTTTGTTAAATAAAAATCTGTCAGAAATATTGTTTTGCCTTGGATTTCGATATAAATTGCTAAAAACTTTACGATTGTAATGGAGCAAAATTATGAATTATTACTTTTGAATAAAATAATTGTAATTAATTTATTATTGGTAATATTTCATGAAATTATTTCCAATAACAACTTACGTGTGCCTCTTTAATACCCAATACAGTGCAAATACTTAAACCATGCCGGAGTAAATCTCACTAAATAATTCGCACAACCAAATAGCTTTTAGTAAACCGATTAATTCGTGTAAAATCGTAATAAACATACGTCTGTCGACAGCTCACTACCGGCAGATGCTATTTGCCTACAGCTTGATACATATTTGAGACGCAGTAAGTGCAACTCCAGGCACGCCTTGACTAGGTACATTTAGCTCGTTGATATGCGAAGCTCTGCTTATGCTGAGGTTTACTGGGATGTCGTTGTTCCTCATAATCCGCTTTACTTGCGAGCGGCGCTAGGATTAATGCTGAAGTTGTGGTGTATGGAAGCGATACTAATTTTTTAGACGCTAAAAGTTTTATAATTAAAATAGTTAAATGTTTGCAGTTTTCTTAGTTAAAGGGATTTTCAGTAACAAAAGAGAGGGATCTTATTATTAACGTAATATGTAACAAACTCTATTATTAAGATACTAGCGGTCCGCCGCGGCTTTGCCCGTGGTACATATTCACGTTTTCTCTACATAAGAACCATCCTCGAACTTCAAGGAATATTATAAAAAAAGAATTAACGAAATCGGTTAAGCCGTTCTCAAGTTATGCGCTTACCAACACATTTTGGGATTCATTTTTATATTATAGATAAATTTTATATTGAGTTTTCAATTCATAACTTTAAGATTTTCAATAACAATTTAAGCCTAATTGTTATTGAAAATCGTGGTGAGTATTTTAATGGATCCTCTTTTAATATTACAATAAATAATGTTTTGGCGATGGCGAGCTTTTAATAGCTACATAGAGCGTTCTGAATTTATAAAACAATATATCAACTTATCAAGTTAAATTTATCTATACAGTAGGCAGGAAAGTTAATAAGTTGAAGTTAACTATGACAAAAATAAGTAACAGACTGGACAGATTATGCTTCACTCAATCGAATGTCACGTTACGCTAAATTACATCACACAAAACAAACATAGGATACGTATTGATGTAATCACATCTCTTTGTTGTCTCTGCCATCTGACTGATTCTATAGGAAATAAAAATAAAGTATGTTATTTGTAGTCTATCGACGCAGCGTAGTGAATCGGAGCCGTATTCGCACAATAATAAATTTCTTCCTCTCGTGAACGCTCCGAACGATAATGATGATAGACTCGCTGAACTTTGTCCTGGGCGGTTGCAAGCCACTCTAGTGTTTCGTAATTGAAGGCTTACGTGACGACTGTGAGACGCACGCCACAGCTGCCCGCAACTTTCGCTGCCACGAGTTTTATACCATCCCAACTTTATCTCAATCTAAGTTTGGGCCTCGCTGCGAATGAAAATAGTTTTTATTGAAACGATTCTCAGAAATCATACAATGCAGAATATCGTTCAGCTCTTTAAACTTTTCATTCTCTAAAAGGTATCACTAGTTGGTTCAATCTTGGTTGCTTTGAAATTTATGCCAATAAAACAACGTAAACTTTGTTGTTTGACTTTACATTAATAAAATGATTTGTTTCTATTCAATGTCACCGAGCGAGAGTGATATAAATAGATAGAAATGTCTCCGTTGGTTTCAAGCTCATTTAAAATAAGTCGACAAGTAACAAAGGCTTTCAGTTTTGATGAGAGAATCGTTTAAGCGTGTCCACCGAAAGCAATTTCTGTTTATCGTTCTATACGACTATTATTATAGTTCTTTCGAACAAAATAAAAGTAATTTACTAACAAAATACTCAGTAAAGTTTTTATGTAAATAAGTGAAGGGAAAGGCGTCTTACTCACAATTTGCAATACAATGGCCAAATGTTAGAGATGATTTTTCCCTCTTCGCATAGTAAGCACGGTTTTGCCCCCATAAAAATATATTATTCAATCGGCTTTTTACTGGCTTTCTATTCGAAATCTAAAATGAAGGGATGAAATGTTTAGGGATCAATAGGTAAAATTGTCTCGAAAGGTGAAAAGCAACATACAGTTAGGATATCTTTTAACTCTACAAAGGTATGAAGGGTCTCATAATTTAACCACAACTCTTAGCAAATATTGTAATTAACTAAATGTATAAAATGCCTTAATTATGTGTGGGTATTTAAATTTGTAGACTTAGCTTTATTACTGTTGGTATCTTGGACTCTGTCACGATGAATGTTTTATGAGCTAAGCTTGAAATAGAATATTTATATCAACAGCACGCACCATAATTAACTAACATTATGAATATTTATTTTTACTCGTATATTAAATTTTGAATTATATTCTTACATAAGGGTTATGTCATGACGTTAGAGTTAAGCCCTATTTGTGGTTTGACGAGGGTTAGTCGTGTCTTTGTATAACTGGAAATAGATCTTAATTAACGAGCATATTACAAAAATCCTTTATTTTTCTTCCTGAATCAATAGTTTTATTCGGAACGTAGTTAATTAGAAAAAAGGACACCTAGTCTTAAAACTAATTTAGCCTTATAACCTAGATTAAAGAGGTTCAGAAAATTAAGTAGCGACTTGACATTAATTAAACCTTTAAAGTTCAATAAGACGCTGTGAATCACGAACGGGATACAGAATCCAATAAGCGTCAAATATAGGGGCCGGAAAATCAATCCCTCAAGAAGGATGGGAAACGTATTCCATTATTTAGATGGTATTGCACTGTTGATCGAATAGATTAGATCTGTGGCCTTGTTAATATGCGATATATTCGGGAGTAAAATTAGGGTATCTACATATACGTTATTGTCTCGCATGTTTTTCCATGCTTATATTATATGGAGATAAGTTTTTTTTATGATGGTTGAAATAATCAATAAACTCCGAAGTCTGAAAGAAAGAACGGATTTTTTAAATACTAAACACAACAGTGAAAACTACATTATTATTAAGTGGCATAAAATACCTGTAGTTTTATTTTATTTTATCTCTTGTTAACATTTGATGGAAAATCTGGTGCAAGCGATCAATACTAATTATACATAATGGACTAAAATATTCAAACTGATTGCTCGTGTCCTTGATTGGGGTGCATTATGTTATTGATTTTTTAACGAAAATAATTATTATACCAAAATAAAAAATTCAATCAATGAATACCACAGAACTATAAACAATTTGTCTCTCTATATGTATAGAATGTGATTGGTGGGTGGAAAAAGCGTAGCTATCATTTGCAGGATGTTTTTTTGTATCTCTATTGTTCATGTTATCTTGGAAAAGGAAAATATTTACATAAACTTACATCGGAATATTTATTCTCTACTTATATTAATTTATATTAATACTCTACTTAAAAGTATTAGTTGCAAATATTATTAATGTCCATAATCTACAAAGATTTACTAGGTTCAATATAAAGAACAATTTTTTAATCAGTATTCATTACAGGACAGACAGAACAAAATATTTCATAAAGTCACTTTCATGATTCATATTGGTTAGTGTATTTATGGGAACGTTTTTAATCAACGTTAATGAAAAAATACACCTACGTGACAGGAGCTCGTTTATTGCAATATTCCCACGAGGCATTTCACGGCGACTGTCACGAATGGCATCAAACTCGAAAATATTTCTATCGTCTTTATGCCTTATTGCATTAACATAAACCTGTGAAGCTCGAGTTTTCAAACGGTTGTTAGCGTCGTCGCGTTCCTTGATGGAAGTTTGGTGACTTGATTACTTTGGAATATGAACAATCACGCAATCCGTGTCGATTTTATATTTTATACCTAGTAGGTAGCAAAAAAATGATCACATTTACCATTTTAATATTTCTTAACTAACATTTCTTGAAAATGTACTTTAATACAGTAGGCATAGAGTATAGTTTGCTGCATTGAAAAGTAAATGGGATCAAAAACTAATTTATTTAATATTAATACAATAAATTTGATTGAGATAATCTTCCTTTTGTGTTTAACTTTCTTAACTTTGATTTGTTTCTTTCACAGGCGGGCCATTCTCTCCAACCCGGATGTCATCGGGCACACTCCGATAAAGTCTTTGTTCGAAAACGACTTTTGGGGAACGCCGCTCACCGATCCGGGATCTCATGGCTCTTATAGGCCATTGTGTGTCGCAACATATCGCCTTAACTACGCCTTTAGTGGCTTTAAGCCATGGAGCTATCACTTCCTCAATATCCTTTTTCATTCCACGGCAACAGCACTCGTAGTAATAACGGCAAAACGCTTGTTACCATCGTATTGTATGAGAGTCGGAACGGTTGTCGCCGGGTTGACCTTCGCAGCACATCCCATACACACAGAGGCTGTAGCGGGAGTTGTAGGACGAGCAGATTTAGCCGCGTGCAACTTTTTTCTACTGAGCTTTCTTCTCTACACGGAACATTTGAGGATCAGAAATGAGAGCCATCGGCGGAACTGTCGGCACAACTACAAACAAATCGTCCGACCTTTTGAAACCGTAGATCAAAATTTTCGATTAAGTTGTCATGGACTGGTACAACACATATTGATGAATGTGAGAAAATTGCTGAAAGCGAGCAAATCTGGACCATTGAAAGTGTTGAATGTGTGTGAAGTTCACGTTGAATCAGTGCAGCTTAATAAGTGTCATTGCAACGGTTGTGCCAGTGAAGATACTAGTGAATTGTTGCAATGGTGTACTTTAGTGGGAACACTTTTATTCGCGACAGCTGCGACGCTGTGCAAGGAGCCAGCTGTAATGGTTGTGCCTCTATGTATTATATATGACTTTTTAAAAGACATTCGACAGGAAGAGCCGTATTTAAAGGTAAGATATAAAATCCACCTTTCCTTATTACATTAACGTTCGTTTTAGATCGAAGATATGTTATATATCTCCAAAAGTAGGTGTCATAAAGCCGTTTGATATCGTATATCGCACTTTGGAACTGAGGGGTTTTGTTACCGGGTTTAAAAGGTCTGGGATATAGATATCCAATTCTTTATTTTCACAAGCGGCGTCTTATATTATATAATAAGACGTCTAATGATATTGTGTTAACTTTTTTTTTAATGAAATGATGTGTGCGATATATTCAATATCGGCAGCCGTCGCTAGGAAGATTTTGGCTAAAGTAATGAAACAGTAACTACTTACGCAATCCTTCTAATCCAATTTGTATCTCTGAACGTCTTGATTGTTTTGAAGTCGTGGTCAGAAAGTTTGATTAGATGACTGCTTGCAAAGTTTTCTCATCCGACCGACCGTAAAATAATCTGTAACACACGAAAACCCAGATACGAGTTCGACATAGAGGATAATTCATAGTATATTAAAGCATTTGAGTAGTTATGTTAGTGATACGTATAATGTTTTATAGATATAGTTTAAAAGGATAGTAAGAATGAGACTTTAATAGAAATCTCTTTTTAGTATACATGAGCGATCCATATTGGAACCTAAACTACAAACGATGAATTTATTTACTTTACAATCACATTATAACATATACAAGACGACATCGTTCTTTAGATGGTATGTACCTACTCAATTCAAGCAAAGCAAAAAATTGGTATAGGAAGTCGTATCACCACAATATGGGAGGTTAGAAATAATTATTAAATTAATTATGTATGTAAATAAGCATATAAGTAGCGTTATCTATATACAAACATATATCATATACTCAAGGGAAACGATGGTAGATAAGGCATGTATTCGTGAGCCCTGTTTCACACAACTGGCTAATTAAATCTAATTTTCGGACGCGGGTTACGATAACGGAGATATTTCGGGCGTGTGGAAGCCGACAGCTAAGTGAGAAATTCGAGCCACATGTAAAAAATTAATTAACTCGGAAGTTACATGATGGAGGACTGTTTTACCATTGAGTTTAATTTGACTCCAGTTTTTATTAGGTTTGTGTAACGAATGGTTAAACCAATCTATAGATACATAATATAATAAATCTGTAGAAGGGTCAATTCTGTACAATAAATAGCAGGGGGTGTTACTGGATCTATACCAAACCCAAATATGTGATTAAAAAAATTTTGTCTGTCTGTCTGTCTGTCTGTCTGTCTATCTGTCTGTCTGTCTGTCTGTCTGTCTGTATGTGAAGACATCACGTGAAAAGTAACGGTTCGATTTCGATGAAACTTGGTATAATTATACCTAATTATCCTGGGCGTAATAATAATAGAAAATTTAAAATTTTTATATTTTAAAAAATAGAAAATTTTTATCCTGGAAAAATACATAGAAAAAAATTAATCTTAATTTTTCAGTTTTATCCATAGACATTCTATAAAACCGCGAACACACGTTACGTATTATTATATATTTATAGGCTTAGCCGTATTGGGTCCAATAGATATTTATAAGATGTCATTGTCAGAGTTACTCAAAATGGAGAAATAAACCATCCACGCGAAGACCGACATCCGCGCGGACGGAGTCGCGGGCGGAAGCTAGTATATCATATAATTAAAATGTAGGTAAAATTTCCCTTAGCATAAAGAACAAAAAAGTAATATTGACAAAACAAATCTGAGACTGTCTTGCGTAAATAAAATGACAATTAAGGAAAATCATAATTGAGAAAGATGGAACCTAAAGGAATTAATTGGTATTTTATTGTTCTAATTGTATGAACGTTTTGTGTTAATTGTAAAGGAAAGTTGGTAGTCAATTGTTTTTATTTATTTGATTTCCGCTTTTACATTATAAAGATTTAATGGGTTTCTATAAATGATGTTTATTTAAATTTCGGTGATAATGCGTCGTTATTTTACAATATCCGTATGTATGCGGTGCATAATATTACAGCCATTACAATAATAATTGTCCCATTAACATTTTTTTTTACTGGATATAAATATATAGAAATGACTCTAAACGCAAAATTTTAGTAACTATTAAAACGGTCGAATAGCAATTTGTTTAGCAAACTTTCAGATATACCCTGTAATAACGGAGCCTTGAATTTAACTGTTTGTTTTCGTTATTTAATAGAACCACGTTTAGTTTCTATTAGGGGTTAAAGATCTACTGAGTCAACAGATTTACAGCAAGTAAAGATAGTTGTGTTTGGTTTTGGTAAACAAATGTTTCAGGCATATGGTTAGAATTACAAAGGACTTCACATAATTCAACAGAAGTGTTTTGTTATACAAAGGAGGGCACTCGGTAGATCACGTAGTCTTAACTACTTATAACTCATAGGAGTTATATAAATTCTATGAGCTCGAATTTCATTGTGTGGCACAGAACTTAGGGCGTAATCACTTTTAAATTGTGATTGATGTCTCACAGGATTAATTCATAGTCTCGAAGTGTATGCTGATTACCTTCGAGTAGGATTTAAATAACTTTTGTGATTACTAACATTACCCCGAATTTGTTTCGTTTGAAGCTATTGCATAGCTTCTATCGCGAGCCTTGAGCGCGGGGACCGAATCGAGAAATTCCGTAACGAAAAAACCTCACGCTCCCCACTCCGACGGGCTCGGAGGTGTGGCTTGAAGGCATGCTATGCAATAGCTTTACCGCGGCAGTCCCAGAGTGCCACACGTCTTATTTTATAGCTTTAATAGGTATATTATGTAAGGATTTTGAAAAAGACAAGATCACAACAAGGAATCAAAAATTTAACAAACAAAGGAAGCATAATAAATTTCACGGATGAAAATATACGCAGATATGGAGTAAGAACAATACAATATATTAATTGAATTCCAATTTACGCCCTACAATTAAATGATATACGGGTTGCGCGATTGTTTTTCGATACCGAAGCCATTGCATTCTCGAATTAAGTGAGCGGAAGATTGCCATTAAATGAAGCATTACGTGGCGCAAGCAATAAATACACGAAAGAGCACACTTTTATGGCATACCTATTTACCTTACGTTCTCATATTGGAAAACATGTTTTAACCAGAATATTTTATTGCGTATTTATGTTCCTACCTCCCAAATCCTTAAATCTTATATATCACGGAGATTATACGACCCGAACAACAATGCTCTTCTCAACAAATACCGCTTTACTTTAGGTACTGATATATTTAATATCGGCTGTATCCCAAAAACTAACGAAATGCGCAAAGCAATATCTTCCCGATTGTATAATAAAAAATCAATAAAAGAAAGAAAACCTTCATTGGTTTTTTATTACACGACCCGGATTGGAGGTAGCTTGAGATCGGGAAGGCAAGGCTCCGTTCATATGTATGATACGTATCAATGAATATATAATAAATATCGGATTGTTTCTTAATTTAATTTTCGAGTTTACTTCCGAAACGATACAATGCTATAGTCACATTTTATTACCAGTGCCTCCGCAAGTTTATGCGATCTCATGCAATAAAGTGATAAAACAGTTAGCTCGCAGAACGTTACGGAACTCTCTCAGATATATTGGAGAGAACACAATAAAACAGCCATTAAAAGCACAAACTTGCCGAATGCTTTGTTTTCTCTTTTTCATATCAGTTCAGACAGGATATGAATTATTTTTAGAAGTTAATAATGTTACGATACAGAATAAATATAAAACGGCAAAGCGAACTGATGTTGAAGATGAAAAGAAATTTTAATAAATCCCAGCAACGTACTCGAATGTAATATGAGAAACATTCACACTTCATTAACGATAACTTTTTTATATAAAAGCTTTTTACCGTAAATCAAAAATGTTCTGCGATACGGCGTAGGTACTAATTTGCATGATATCGTTCTTTCACCAACATAATTGTATGCGGAGCCAAATGAATATCGATTTAGGGCCGTTTCGCTCACAGCTCATTTACCCTGCATAAAATTAGTAGCTGGACCTTTTCGCGGATGGCGGGCGATATTTCTCCTATCTTGAATACTAAAGCAATTTTCTGTAGCTCTCAACATTAAATTAACATTTGGGCTTTTTCTGCTCTCACTTGGCCCCGGTACTTTACGGTCCCTAGTATATTTCAGCGGTCGCGTAATTTGTGGCTCGTAAATGTTCTGAAATTGGTCATCCCTTTGGTTGAGGTGAATTTATGACCTCCTCGGTCGGCCTGTCGAAAGGGGAATTAATAAGGCCCCCCTAATGGTGAAACGTACCCTTACCATCAATTTGAATGTCCCAAGATTACTGTGGACCAGTGAAACGAGCGTCTGGCCGTGAAATATATCACTAAAGCTATTTTTCATGTTATCCTATCGAGTAAATTGAATTCTTCTCTTTTGAGAGATATTCATCTTTAATAAGGCAAACATTTTCAATCGAATCTATTCAAACACGCTTTAATGCGTACCTTTTAATATTGAAGATTTATGTATTATAGATATTTTATTTATTTTAAGAATTTAAATACTTATAGGTAATAGACATTTCAAATGTTTTTTTTTAAGGAAATAAGAAATCCAATATTATGCAATTTATGCAGACAGTTTTATGTTCCAAAGTCACAAAAAGTTATAAAACAGTTTTCTCATCACATACCTACTGTGATGAATTTCAACGAATGAAAAATAAAAACTCTTCATTCCGTATAAGTTATTTTTTCTAATTCATTAGTGTAAGTCGATCTCCCTCAAATAGTCAATAAATAGGTGACCGAATCATATCTCATCAACAATCTCATATACTATAAAAAGTAAAAACATTTGAATTGTAGTCATCGACAGAATTACATTTTCAGTCCGATGGTTAAATGACCATATAATTCATAGAATAATTAAAAATTTTAATCCAATTTTGTATAAACTATCATTGCAAAAGTAACAAAGTAATATAGTAGTTATCAAAATACACCCGGAAACAAGAATATGGTTCTAACTCCACGTCTTGAAAGAATATTAGTATTTTCTATTTCGTTAGGCTGGATATTGTATAGTTACGTTCGCTCGGATGCTTGCCAGCTGCGACGCACAAACTCCACTACCGACCGAGATGTAGACTTGAGTGATGCTGGAATAGTTAAGGATTTGCGTCCTTTAAGTAATTCTGTTGTAATTGGGAACTTCCACAGATTTAGACTACGCTTGCTCATTAACTAGTATGGAGGAGGTCTGCGAATTAAAATCATTTGCATGTGATTCGCTGAGTGTCAATACGCATGAACAGTTTGTTTTTGTAGAGTATTGACTTCAAAAAAGTGGACTTCCTCTTAGTTTGTTAGAAATATTGAATGAAAAAGTTGTGTGGCAATTCCACAAAGTCCGCTTTTAACTGAATTTATAGCTATAAATGAAACAACAACGGAGAATATTTATGCTAATCCACGCTTGAAAACTAGTAAAGACTAAACGACATGTTTTTTCTTTTTTAAATTTGTTTCTATAGTTCATAAGGAATTTGAAAATTAAATTATGTTTAATTGATCAATCTGATATGCTAATACTTTCGATTTTCGATTACGATTTCTTTTTATTCAGAACCTTCATATCCTCTACAAAGGTAGTATGTATCCTAATGACAAATTACCTTCATTACTTGGCGCACCATTAAAGTAGAGTCAATAATTTACAATCTATGTAGGTATGTCTCTTCCATTTGATCGTTATCTTATGGTCCCCGGTCTTAAATCAAAGAGCTGTGAAGTCTCCCCCATGCTTCCATATTTTCACACCCCAACAACGTCGTATAATAGCTATTGACCAAATTTATAGACTTTCATGTCCCATTTTCTTCTTTATGTCCCGTTTGAATTAGCTAAATATTAGGGAAGAGAAGCCCTGTGATATATCGGTTATAGCTTTAGGAATAACTTTCTTATAAAAGTATACACCATCAATGAATTCTGTGATATAACATATGAAGGCTATAAGCGGTTTCTTACGTGTTACAATTATATATTTTTTGTTACTGAAATGATTCGTAAACCCTAATTGACTTAATAAGAAGTGAGCACTCCTAAGAATGCCCTCTAAGATGAAACTAAGTGGCACAAAACACTTTAATACTTTGAAAAGTCATTCGCACACGTATGTTCCCATTCAAAAGGCTGGGAGAAGCTAGCGTGAGCAATCACAAAAGAACGGAAACGAGCAGCGCAGAAACACAGCCGTTAATAAACGTCCTTCCTCGATGTCGTACGCCATCGAGTTTTCAAAGAGAGACATTTTTGTTTCATTTAAAAATCAAGTTTCATTTCACAGTTCTACCAGGTTGCATCTCTTTGACATGTATTCAGGTAAATCAAAAGAACATGCCACATTCACGGTTTGTACGCATCTTTTGTGCTCATGACTGAATAAATTGTGGTGTGGGTGGCGTTTAAATTTACTTGTATAGTAAATGTAAAATGTTCTACTTTATTGCGACGTAGCACATAAAAGTGCTTAGCGATAGAGTATGAAGTGATGTATGCAAATATTTGTCCACGCCCTCGAGTTCAATAATTTATACATAACGCTCTACTCACATTTAAGCGAAGAAAGCTTTGAAAGCATTTGAATAAAAAATTATAAATGTGTAGTGAAAAGGCTTATGCAAAAAGCATGACTTTGTGACTTTATTATCGCTATAATACATTTATAAAATTATTAGAATGTTGTATTAAACATAGAATAGTATAGGATAGCAAACAATGGGAGCGTTGTTCGACAAAACTTTTAGAAGCTAGAAGTGAAAGAGTACCGTGAATTCAAAAGTAAGGCGACAGGTGAACTTCGTTCGCGTTCCAGTTGTAAGTTGTCAATACAACAGGCGGGCTTGAAATTTATGGCACTTTGAAGTCTTTAATATTCCTGAACTAGCTACGTATGTTTACTTCTGTTCGATTTATGCTCCTGCCTTTAAATGCCTACGCTGTAAATGTGAAAAATTTCAGGAAATATCAATAGCACAGGATTCCCAATAGTTCTTTAAGATGATAAACTAGCTCTTCAAAAACTACATCATACACAGATAAATTCGCAACGCAACGCAAATAAAAAATAAATAAAATAAAAACGATTAGAACGAGTTTCCTTTTACATTTATAGAGTATTAATAATTCCAGTTTTCATACGTAAGAAGTAAAGTAAATGCGGCGGCGGGCGAGTGTTTATATTAAGCCTGTTATGAAACCATCGAACTGAACGTAGTACGCTTTATTAAGCCCTTCAGCGCCAAGAGCTTTCTTTACACAAACCTTTTTAATGCGTTCGCTCGGTAATACCTTCTTAATTAAAATTTCAGGCATTAATATGAGCTTGTTAGTATACTATGTATATGTTAATAGCAGTTCTGTGTGACTTTGATAGGAAATAATAGTTAAAATGTCATGCTATTTATAAAAACAGTAATTTAGGATTGGTTTGAATTGAGATGATTATGATTTTCTCACTTTTATATTGTGTGGTGGATGAAATTCCTTCGTAACCAAGAAATTTCATAAGAATTTCTTAGCATGTAACTGCTTGAACTCTCAAAAAGATACAAGTAAATATTTCATAATTTCTATAGATACCGTATTATATGAAACAACTAATTCTTAGTATGCATGATAATAAGTAGTCCAAATCAAACTAATTCATTGTTCTAAAGACAAGAAAGAATTTCCTTAATCATGTAAACACTAGACACCCCTTTCTTTCACCCTAATTTAAGTAAAAGTTAACTCTAAAAATAAAATGTAAAATATTTTCTACAAAGAAAAATTAATTAACTCAGTACATAGACCGTAAGATTGGATGAGTCAACAAAGTATGTACTTTGTACGTGTCATGGGTGTGTGAGTGTCTTGCCTTTGTTGCTAATTTGTGTGTTACTTTATCATTACACTTAACCTTTGTAAACGTGGAGGGAATACCGGAATTCGTTTGTCTTAAAGCTTGTGCTCAATTAGCTTCAATACTATGTAAGCGTTTTTATACTACAGAACGGAAAGTTTAAACAACGAAGCAAAATAATAGTGGTTAAACTTAAATGTTTAACACGCAGTTAGCGTGTCTCTAGTATCGTAACTATTGATCAAATAACCAATTTGATTGCGTTTTTTAAATGGAACTAATTCCAGGTTGTCAGCTAGTGTAGTTAAATATTCTAAATGTTGTTTGTATATAATATTGTTCAGAAGAATTTTCTTTATTGTTATGCATACAATTTTATGTTGAACGTTGGTGTTAATGAAAAGAAACGCGGGTCAAATAATATAATGAACAAAGCGCGTTTTAATTCCGCTGAGAAGTCTTTAATTTGTATGTTCTATATAGCAGCCTAGCTTTTGCTTTAATAATTTTTAAAACAATGCACTTTTATGAAACTGAAAATTAATAAGCCATTACTGCGGTAGTTCCTAAAAAATATTGGGCTTGCTTCCCTAGTGCGCGCTCAAAGCGTTTCCAATCTTTGTCGGAATTTATTTTTCATATATTTATTTGAAAGCTCAATTAATTGGATGCACGAGCTCTGTGCTCTATCAAATATGCACAAGAGGGCTGTGCACTCCATAGGCGGGACTGAACAATTGTTGTGCATGAAGCCAACTGATGTGAATTAAAAATGAATGCGTAGTTGGAAAGTCGGCAGCGTTCGTGAATATGGAAAATTTTTAAACAAAAGCGGCACGTTTACAACGTCCAGATTAAACATAATTTATGAAGTTGTAAAAATAAAGCCCGCACATAGAAATAATATTTTTTAAAAAGAACATAAATGTTTGCTTTATTGCGCCTGTTTGCTTTTGGACTGAAGGGAAACTGATTATATTAGGTTATGTTATTTTATTATTTATGTAGATTACAATCGGATGGGGTGATATTTACTATTGCGTAGTATAAAAAGAAAAATCTGCATTTGAAACATTTTTATTCGGTTAAATCGTGTTAGAACTAACATTCACAGTTTATAGATGCCGGATTGTAAACGCTTAAAATAACAAATTTGTGCGGACTGCTGTCCGTAATTGTTTTACCAATTATTCGCTGTTAATTCAAAGTCCTTACCTAAATAAAATGAAATTTATTACATCATGTTTTACAGGCTCCCGAGTTCCTTAATCTAAAATCGATAGAAACGACGTCGGACTAACTTGTGAATGGTACCTTAAGTTAAGTGCGGAAGAAACTCGCTTCTTTTCCTTGAACACCTGTGTAACGATACGGCAATATGATAATATTCGTAGTTTTTAGACCCAACACCAAGAGTGAGATAACACCAAATGCCCTTTTCGTTGCTGAAGTTTTATGGGCATTTTTATCTTTTACGATACAGTATATTTTCACATTTTCGTAAATGTCGTTGATAGTTCACTATTTGTGATAAATGCATGAAAATTTTATGTATTATTAGATAATAAATCGCAGAAGAAATAGAAATTGGTACTTAAAAAACACAAACAAATAATTATCACCTTCCTTTTTCTTCTCACGGGGCTCCTAACGCTGGATCCTTTTTGTTAAAAGTGTAACTATTGAGTCATCTACATGTTATCTATGACTATTTTGATTTTTGTCAGTGTTCACTTTCAAGACCAGTTTTTTTAAGCCTACTCTGAAGAAAATTTTATATATTTTCCTTAGGCTGGTTGCAGAGCTTGACCGACCGTCAGTGCGTACCGTCGGTCCTGACGATACGCATCAACAATTGTATGACTGTGACACTAATGCGCATGACAATACGCGTGCGTATGGTCGGTCTAGCTATGAACGGTTTTATGAATTTCCATACATATGACAAGCGCGACAGCCTTATTGTTTAACACTTAAATAATTAATGTACCTATGAATAAAATTTTAACTGATGATTGTATATCCTGACATTGTAAACATACTTTTGACAAACAACTGTTTATAAATAGGTACTATAAATACTACACCCATTTAATTTTTCAATTATTTGGTAACAATGAATTACAGAATAGACCCCGAAATTACACTCAATTGTTGTTAATGATTATATTAAACTATGCTTTCATTATGTTTCACTAATATTGGAAATTTAATTGTGTATTAATATACAACGTCCAATAATAAATATCAAGTTTGTAATTGGAATATTCCGTAGATTTCGATTCAATTGATTTGCTCGCGGAAAAGGGATCGGAATGGAATTTCGAATTTTAAACGTCAAGTCGAAGAGTCTAGAATTCAATATTGATTTCAACTTGATAGCTCAAGTCACTTCAGAGAAAAATAATAATTGTTACCGACAGACGAGCGGCGGACAAGAGAAAAATCTTATAATGCTTCTCCTTTTAAAGTAAGTAATTTTATTCTTATGCTGGGCGTGCATTCGTGTCTTTGTATTTGTATCTATGATGTTTTTATAAGCATTTTAAAGATATGTAAAGTAGCAGTAGAACGTGTATCTCAGCAATAATACATTTTTTTTAATTTTCGCATCTACTGTTGAAATACATACAAGGTTTATTCAAAATATATTAATTATAATATTCAGTAATGATTTATAGCAGTGAAATTATAATTAAAATTTAATATAATTTGGATTTACATGATTCAATTTAACATACACATCATACAGATATTTCTTGTGGCAGAATACAAATGCTTTCAAATACCTACTCGCAAGTCAATCTTATTTCTGTGTTCGCAAACACAGAGTTAATCCGGCGCGGCGCCAAAATTAGATTGTCACACTCCTAGAAATGTGGGTCGTTCAGAAATCTTATTACTTATTGAATAGGTTATAGGCTGAAATAAATTATTTATAGCGCTCGTTGGAAATTATTGGGTGCCTAAATTCAATATAAAGCCTTTACAGTATTAACAAAATAGGTATATGTTTATTTCAACTCTTTAGGCTTTGTACAAACATTTTAACAGAGGTGTTCGTAGAAGAGAAATGTTAACCAATTTTTTATTAGGTATAGATGCAGATTTTTTGTGTACTCAAGCAACGTTGGGTTAGACCTTGACACTATAATTTCATGGCTGAATTTAGATCAGGCCAACTTGCATAGATAATTCAAGGCAGATTATATCGCATCGGTTGTAATTCTCACAACAAACTATATAAATTGACTGGACTAAGCTGAATCGAACCGAAATTCAATCGCCAGAAACCAGTGTTACGGATACTACAAAATATTTGTTTGTATAACTGGATATTGGACTACGTACATTGAGTTTTAGAAAAGTCATTCAAATTTTTATGATAAATTTTCGCATAAACGAAGAATTTTTTTTCAACATGAAAAAGGTCCATAAAAGTAGTAAGTTTCCTCAGCGGCTGCACATCCTCTCTTTAACAGTGCACCTCTCAAATATTCGAGGTCTGCACTCCAATCTCACCGCTGTCCACCACCATCTCGAGACAGAAAAGCCTCACTTACTATTTCTCACGGAGACTCAGATCAAGTGTCCTGCTGACGCGACATACCTCATGTACCCCGGTTATGCTCTTGAATACAACTTTCACCCCAAGGCAGGCACATGTGTTTATGTCCGCGATGACATTTGCCTATTGCGTCTCCGTCACCTTGAAGAACCCAGTTTCTCTGTCCTATGGGCCCTCGTCGATACAGGCTGTGAAAAAATTGTGTATGCATGTGCTTACCGATCGCATAGCGGAAATTCTGAGACAACTCGTCTATTCAATTACCTCAGTGAAGCAGCAGACCGCACACAGGAACTATACCCTACAGCCCAACTCGTCTTTTTGGGAGATTTTAATGCGTGTCATGCAGACTGGTTATACCCATTCAAGAAGACTGACCATGCTGGAAAAGAGACGTTTAACTTCGCCACATCTTTCAACCTTTACCAGCTGGTGAATGAAGCTACTCGGGTCCCGGATATTGAAGACCACACAGCTAATTGTCTTGACCTTTTTATGACAACTGAACCAGACCGATATGTGGTTACGGTTTCCGCTCCACTGGGATCATCCGACCACTGTCTGGTTAAGTCAGTGTCGACATATTCTCCTCCAGACAGCACTATAAGAGGAAGAAAAAGAATATGGAGATACAAGTCAGCTGATTGGGACGAGATGCGTCACTTTTTTGCATCATATCCCTGGCGGCAAGTATGTTTCTCCTCCACCGACCCATCGAAAGTTGCAGATGATGTTACCGACGTTATCCGTCAGGGAATGGAATATTACATTCCATTCTCTGACGTTCTCGCGGTTGACAAAGCTAGACCATGGTTTAACAAGGAATGTAGGCAAGCTGATCATGTTAAACAGAACGCCTTCAAAGCATGGGTCGATGCTCGCACTCGCAAATTACCCGATGTTGGTGCAAAAAAGAGATCCTTCAATAGAGCGGCCAAGTCATGCAAAAAAGTTTTGAAAAAAGCTCGACATGATCATATCCGACGGACAGGTGAAAAGCTTGCAAAATATCCACCCGGTAGCAAAGCTTTTTGGTCTCTAGCAAAAGCTATTGAGTCTAACTTCTCTCAGTCTTCACTTCCACCACTCTTGAAACCCGACGGTAACCTGGCTCATACAGCAAAAGAGAAAGCCGATGTTCTGGCCTCACTGTTTGCTAATAATTCACATCTCGACGATACCAATTTAAGTCCACCGATAATACCCCACCGTGGCTCACACATGTCAAAAATTCGTATTACCAACAAAGAAGTATTAACAATTATGCAAAATCTTGATGTGAATAAAGCCAGTGGGCCCGACGGGATTCCTGCAGTGGTTTTGAAGACCTGTGCACCCGAGTTGTCTCCTATTCTGACGCGCCTATTTCGCCTTTCCCTTTCGTCTGGAATTGTACCTAAGGCTTGGAAGCTTGCCAACGTGCAGCCAGTGCCTAAGAAGGGATGCCGTGCTGATCCGTGCAATTACCGTCCGATTTCAATCACGTCTTTACTATGTAAGATTATGGAACGTGCATTGAACTATCGACTTCTCGCGTACCTAGAGGCCAACGATCTACTGAACGATCGGCAATACGGTTTTCGCCCTAAAAGATCAACAGGCGACCTTCTAGTACACGCCACGCACCTATGGGGAGAAGCCATTGAGAACCATGGTGAAGCATTAGCGGTATCATTGGATATCTCGAAAGCCTTCGACAAGGTTTGGCACGAATCCCTTCTAAGCAAGCTCCCTTCCTACGGCTTACCTCCAGTCCTCACAGCTTGGATAGCCGACTTCTTGAGGGAACGATCTATTCGGGTAGTCATTGACGGCTGCTCGTCTAATCAATTGGCAATCAACGCCGGCGTACCTCAGGGGTCTGTTCTCTCCGCAACCCTCTTTCTGATACATATAAATGACCTTCTCCAATCAAACATCTTTGGGTATGCAGACGATTGTACGGTTGTGGAGAGATACCTGTCAAATGCTCGTGCAACTAATGTTACCATCCAGAACGAGAGAGAGGCCATGGTGCAGCGAATAAACCAGACTCTACAAAAAGTATCTCAATGGGGAGATGCCAACTTAGTGAAGTTTAATGCTGCCAAAACACAGGCGTGTCTTTTTTCTGCCAAAAGGAGTCCCCTCACCTTAACTCCCTCTTTCCGCGGTGTGTCGATAGAACTAGCCGATAACTTAGAAATGCTTGGAGTTTCACTATCGCCAACCCTCAACTTTGGCCAGTTTATTACGTCCAAAGCTCAACTCGCAGCCAAAAAACTTGGCATTCTAGCTAGGGTGCGGCAGTATTTCACATCTGAACAGCTTTTAACTCTTTATCAAGCTCAAGTTCGATCTTGTGTGGAATACTGCTGCCACCTCTGGGCAGGTACCGCCAAATGTCACCTCGATGTTCTGGAAGCTATGGAACGTCGCGCCAAGCGAATTATTGGAAACGACCGGCTATTCGAAAACCGGCTTCTGAGCCTTGGTCATCGCCGCAAAATTGCCAGTCTCTCAGTTTTTTATCGACTTCATTTCGGGGAATGTGCAACTGAATTACATGGCCTTATCCCAGCTTCCCCTTTTTTCCAAAGAACGTCCAGGCGCACGGCGGGATACCACCCTTACCTGGTAGAAATGCCGACTGCACGCACAGCACGCTTTGCGTCCTCCTTCTTAATGCGAGCTGCCAAAGAGTGGAATTCTCTGCCGGCGTCCGTCTTTCCAGAGAAGTATAACATGGGAATTTTCAAGAGACGAATTAACAGGCACTTTCTAGGCGGGCGTGACTTACCACCTTAGATCTCGTCACCACTTTCCATCAGGTGGGACTGGGGTCAAACGTCCGCCTATCTATGTATAAAAAAAAAAAAAAAAAAATTTGAATTAAAGTTGAAATTATAGGTCAAAATATGGGATTGAAATTAAAGGTGAATAATATCTGGAAAAAATGCAAACGAGTAGAATGTTTATGATTACGAAAACTTGGCGATTAAGACTAGTTCTTCAAAATAAAATAATTTACCTGTTCTCAAATATGGATGGAGTTTTAGTCTTCTAGGGCAATTTTAAATCAGTCCATAAACATTTATTATATATAGTGATTCTAAATTTTTAGGTCACGATGCGTAGTCTACGACTGATATAGAATGAATAAAAATGTTATTCATTTCGTAGACTTTTCTCTCTCAGATATGAAAATTTATTTCGATTTATTGCATCTAGTAAATAACTTTCGTTCATGCTTTCATTTTAGTTCCTACCCATAAGCTTCTTGGTGAAACTTGTTCAATCCACAGTTTTTGTATTTACCTAATAACATTTACCGGGAAAGCAGCAACTGAAAACTTTTCTCAATACATTAAGAAAATCGTTACTTCTTGTTAAAAGAAATCGCTGACTTCAACAATTCTTCTGTAGCAGTAAGTGCAGCGCATTCCCAATCTATTTGAAGTGTCATTCCAAACGATCGCTTGGTTTTCTTTTTAAATAAATTTTAAAGGTTCAATGTAAAAAGCAATAATCGCATGATGTTAGTTATGAAAGTTGTAGCTATTGTGGCTATGAAAATTAATTGCGGTATCGGTGTTTAATCATATGTAATGAATTTAATTATCGTTGCATTTTTGTTAAATAAATCTGTTTTAATTTCAAGTTTCCATAATTGTATTTTTAATTCTTGTATAAAGAACATTGGAAAATACCGGAAATCCAGTATTTTCCAATGTTGTTTATCCCACTGATAGTCAGATGTCAGCTTCTAATGGGGGTTTGCAGTAAAGTGCGAGTTAGGATAAATATACTGGCTGAAATGTCTCTATCTACCTCCCCAGTAACGTTGAAATGTGTCCAAATTTGTTAGGACAAATACCATAATCGGATAGAAGAGAGCTGCTATTATATCCACTGCAAAATTAATTAATGATTAAACAAAGCAGCAAACATTTAAATTAATACCTTTATAAGCTGAATTCTACTATTTGATATTATTTTTCATTCGTATTATTCGTTATTTACTGTAAATGCTTCACCTGGAAAACATTTGTACCTAGTCCACTAAAAACAAATGTATGCCATCATTTGTTTCTACAATAGGGAAAGTTGAGGGCTATTTCTTTTTAGGTTTAGTATAATAAAAATAAACTACCCGTCCGTACCCTTGAAAGCCCTGCAACCTATATCGTGTACATTGCTCTTACAATTGGTAGAGAAACCAATAAGCTTCTTAGCTAAAAATAAAATATTCATACGAATTTATAATAGAGCTATCTTGGCAAACAAATAAGACTATTTTCGTCACCTTTTGCTATTAAAATAAAAAATGTGTGCGTGTACTAGTGTACACACGTAAGGAGTGAAACTTCTTTATGACCTTATTTTTGAAAAAATAATTTACTATATGCAAATTTACAGAAATACGTGGAATCAAGCGTGGTAGGGGTAAGAAGAAGATGGCGCGTAACGGAAAAATGTCATGCGTAACGAAAAATATGTTACACTAAATTTTTTCCAACCCCGATAAAGAAGTTTGACTTCAAAAATAAAATAAATAAAGGCTTTGTATTTGTTAAAATGTAAATGTAAATTTTCCCAATACGATTCATTGATAAAGATTATATGTACCTATTGTTTGTTAAAGTTTTTCATTAGAGAAACAGGAGCAAAATGAGCATAAGTGGATAGTAAAAAATGAATCTATGTAAACCATATACAATATCGTCATTTGTAACTTAAGATAATCTTTTAAAGTCTCAATTATGTATTGAAAAACATTACCCTCCCTAGTTTCAGTTGCAGTTGGATAGATATGACAATTGAATCGAAATTATTTCATTTCGTATCGAGTGGAAAATTATGTAAATTTATTTAATACGTTGAATTGGTTAAATGAAATTATTTGCGTGACACATTTATTGTTCTTTTATATTAATTTTGAAATCATTATTGCGTTGTATGTCTAATTTGAATACGTAAATTGCAGGTTTAATTATACAAGGTTGACTTCAAATACCTATAATTTTAAATTGTATAATTCATGTAATTCATGTGTGTTTTCATTATTTTAATACGTGTTTTGTACACACTAGTGCAGGACTCTCAATAATGATATTTATTAAAGGCGGGCTATGGTATGATAATTTCTCAGACTTACATTACATTTTTTGGATTTTATGTTTATTGGCACAATAACCATCTATATTAAAACATGTTCCTGAAATCCTTTATTGCAGTTACACGTATACGACGCGGGAATTCACATTTCACATGAACTGAATAAGAAAGCATTTCTTAGAAATATAAACTGTTTTACGAGACATCGTAACATTTGTATTAAAATGTTATAAGCGTGTCAAGACGTTTTTGTTTTGTAGCAGTCTCGCCAACAATCGCGTAGAAAAAGATCGTATTGTGAGTCAACTAACAACCAGTCTGAGATAATATGTTACAATTTATTTTATCTTCCTATGGAAAAAAATTAAATCTGCCTCGCCGACTGAAGATCACGAAGCGATGTTTACATATTATTATTTGATTTTTCTTCTTTTGATTAAAAGGCTTATGGATGTGACATCTGTATTTTCTTATATTGTATTCATATCGGAACACGTTCATAGATATGGTTATTTTGATCAAGTTTATTGTAATTATATTAATGAACTAACTTTTAATTAATATTAATTAGCGATACTAATTCCTAAACGCTTCTTAATAATGTATTTATGTAAGGTAGAGTTGTTAAAGACACACAAGTCCATAATTTTCCAACGATTTATTGTATTGTTTAATTTTGAAATGTTTAAATTTAATCAATTAGCAATTAATTATATAAAATTACGTCAATCAATTAATTATTGCACTCGATTGCAAATGTAATACGAATAAAATATTAATATTAATAATTTTGTATCTCTATGATTATCATAATAGGTATGAATTATAATATTTTATCCGTACAATTAATAACGTACAGATAACTTTTCATTAGGTAGGTATTATGGACAAGCACTCTTATGTCTAGAAAAGTTGCTCTTCATAGATTATTCAACTTTAAAATAGGAAAGAATAGATGAAATACAATTACTTAAACACAAGTCCCGACAGACGTACTATTTCACTCTCGCCTGCTATCGTAATACGTTTTCTGTTCTCGTCACTCTCCTTGCCCTCCCCCCCCTCGCCCCGGGAACCACCCCTCCACCCCTCTGGCTCCAACTGTCAGTGCCACCAACAATGACCTCCTATTTCAGAGGGAATTGCTCAAATACGGAACTGAACTAGCACGGAATAGCTTTGGTATTTTATTATAATGTTCCATATCACACACCGCTTAATACGAGATTTTGGGTGGAATTAGAAATTGCTAAGATTTATATGATTGACGAAAATACCTACCTATCGTAATACAACTTATATAAACGGATTAAAATGTACATAATAACCAGTTATCGCGATGCTTGTTAATCTCAAATACTTTTTAACCCCTTTATTAGACTAATGACAATTTGTATACAACTGTTATTGTTTGGCCTCCAATGAATTTTTCAGGAGCAGAATACCGAGGGTTGAGTGTAATTTTGTTTGTATAGAGGAATTGATTGCGCTTTCGAGAAAACTTTCCGAGGCTATCACTTCCGTGAGTTAAATGTTTGTTCAAATATTTACGACGGCGATGCACAAATTCGACGATTTATTTCTCTAAAAATTGAACTTAAAGACGTTTTATCTGTTTAAGAATTTATTACATGTGTTTCAATAATGGGGTGATATATTTATACATTATTTATTAAACTTTGCATTATTTTATACATTATGTTATATTGTCCGTAACTTTACTTCTATTTTTTTTACTAGATACTTAATTCGTTATCTCGGACCAATTTCGAATAACGCTGACGCTGACGCTGTTACGTTTTAAATACAAGATAATTTCACATTAAAATTAAAAACTTTTTACCGTTTTGTTTATCAACAACATAGCCTCATTATCCTGAATGACAGATAACAAGACAAAGTTGGTTCCTATGAGAGAGACCATAGCTGACACAATTATTTATTTAAAGGCAAGTTCCAATATAATAATAAACGATGCATTAATATAATAATATTAATGCGTCAAATGTGGGACCTTTGGAAGGTTGGTTCAAATGTGGGACCGTTCTGTGAATGAAAAGAATGAGCAGTTCACTTTATAGTTAATAGTACAGAAATATAATGTGATTGATTATAAATGAGTTTATGATTATAAAGAAAGCATGTATAAGAACTGAACTATACTGGAGATGTTTTTATTTTCGTACGACGCGGACGATATGATATGGAAATTGGTTAAAAAACGCACCTACTTAATCTAAATATCATCAAAATTAATAGGAAGTGTCTGTTAATGAATCATAATAAATTAAGCGTTGATATCTTATATGACTTATATTTATTAATAATATCTTTTAGCTATTTTCTTATCACGCTTATTTTTACGATACATTTTATAAGGTAAATAAAAGGGTAGGAAACAAAGTAATAGGCCATTATTATACAATAATTTAATGATCGCGTTACAGGAATTTGAATTTAAATTTAGTTTGAAATATTACTCTTGTTTAAATGCTAAGGTTAAGTAACTGATTACTTTAATAAAAAGAACTTTAAAAATTTTAAATGAGAAACCTTGTAATTTATACACTTTTTATAGGCTTGCATGAATGTGGGCCAGTTATTTATTGTTGACGATTATAAATGATATTTTAGATTAGTCATGAGCTACAAATATGACCTTATAAAATGGGTTTTTTATTAGGTCACGACGAAAACGAAATGTAAAGGAAAATGACAAGCTGTATTTTAGCTAAAAAATAATTTGTTGCTTTCCAATGGAGAAACGAAGCGGCGAGGAAAATCGTCTAAAAACCTTTTCTCATAATATCCCACAAAATAAAAGAGAAACAACTTCCCGGCGTGAATGTAACTTTAATGTTTAAAAACATATTCTTCTAAACATCTATAGATAATTTAATTATCAATATGATGCCTGAATATATTAAGTATAGTTGCTTTCAATGACACAAACTGCGCCGACCAACCTACATCTACCAAGGTGTGATTTAACTACTATAATAATATTACATACCTAGTGATAATTAAATAAAATGAAATAAAAATGGTTGAATAAAGTAAAAGCCATATGATTATACATTAATAGGCTTGAGACGAGTTTCAAAGGCTTCAAGAATAATAATGTTAATTACAACGCACGTCGCTATCTACAAATGTGAGGACACGGTTGAATCTTTAAGCATCTACGGAGTGCTTGGAAAATGTGTAAGGAATGTTAAGGCAGTACTTTAAAAATTTCATTTAGTTCTCTTTGAGCGTTGTCTCTTAAGACACGAACAGGCTAAGTATACGTCTCTCACCTGACCTATATACCTTGGGCTCATTATAACATTAATTCTATTTAGTGCCTTTACCATTCGCTCTGAGACTTTTCTTGTGACACTGCTGTTATGAGAAAAGTTCTATATGTATAGTGTATGTATACGGAGTATCAAAGAAGGTTAGAGTTATCCTTAATTTTTACATTTTATGGCATGCGTTTTGTACATCGTTTCTTTCAACGATGTAAACGAACACGAATATAGGTACCCAATACAAAGTAAAGTTTTTATATGACAAATCTTGATACAGATGACAATGTTCGCCTGCCCATATTATAAGATTACTATTATTTCTTATTCAATTAAAAGATAACATATTCATAAAAATAATAACTGAGTTCTACTTGGCAACAATTTATAAAAATATATGCACACATTATATTGTGACAAATAAGTGTGTCAAATGCAAGCTCTTTTCACGAAGAAATAAATACATATATGTATAAACACGCAAGTGCAAAAAGCACACATTATGTGTAGTTACGATGACGACTTAATCACTAACTGCCACTCTGTAGTTATCGATAAGATTGTTGTTGAAAAGTTACAGCTAAAAACAATATACAACGATTTTACGGGCTACACAATGATTCATGAAAATATCAATATGTTATTGTTAAATGAAATAATAAAAACAAGCGCGATCGTGTTTTAGCAAATATTTCTGCTGTATGCGTAAATGAAAATGTAATTCGTATATATTTTTATATGTAAAATTTCGTCATGTAGTTTGCCTAAAATACTACTTTTAAATACTTATAAACGTTGGTAGGTTCAAGATTTATTTTTGTACGTATGTGTAAAATTATGTATGTTAGGAAGACAAGAGAAATAAAATATATTTTACATTAAAGATAAAACTGTAAAATCATTAACGAAATTAAAATTACCAATGCTTTTATTACACAAAAAAGTCTATGTTTACACACAAGTTTTTGGTATTAATATTACACCAGTTAGAAATTGTAACGCAGTAGTTCTCGTAGCACATCAAAAGCTCAAAAAAAATTGTTACAACAGTCAGTCAGTACTGATGTCATTTCACTTCAATAATTACTATTAACGATCCTCCTGAGAATGTTGTACAACTATAAATAGAACAAAATAAAAACATAAGGATTTTAACATCAAGATAACAAGTAAACGTACATGTTAACGGTCTGTAAGCACGAAACTTTCACCACAATTTTAATCTATTATTAAGAATCTTTTATAATTACTAAAATTAACAAGGCTGGGTCTTTCGGGGAAATTTATATTCTGAATGTTAAGTATTTTGTTGTCGGGTTGTAAACTGATATTTGTGATTTGTAAGTCAATATATTTTCGAATTCGACGAATACGGTTAAATTAATATTATTTACAATACAAACTAATTTATACCCCTAATAATAGAATTTCTATTCATGAAAACGGCAACATTGTATCACGTCGATTGGTAAAGGGAAGTTGTAAATATCAGTTATTATGTATTATTACTTTTATTTATAGATTTTTATATTTGTTGAACTAATCGAGGCTCAAATACAGGTCAATGGTGGATCTATTCTAGTATTCTTTGTTCTGCCTTGAAGCATTCTCATTTCAGGCAATTTCATCTCTATTCGTTTGCAACTAAAGATTTCAATAAATTCAAAAAACATGTATACAAGAATTAAAATTAAAATTGTAACTAAATACAGTAAAAAAAAATTCAGTAAAACCTTCCCTTAAATTTTTAAAACGTGACATAAGGGAGCGGTGATGTTGCCAATTTAAATTTGAAATTGTAGATGATGACTTGATAATAAATTACTCATTACTGTAAATCTATATTAGTTGTTATATATTGAATATTCATATTGCTTAAATAACATTCACCTATGGCCAATGGATAGACACAAACATTTTGGAAATATCGTGTAAACCAAAGCCACATCGAGCGGCACAAAAGCCAAGTATTCACGTCGTATCACTGTATAGTGAAGCGAGAAGTCAATTGTTCAGTATAACAGCATTGCTGTAAGCTCTTAATACGGTTAATTTGATAGTCCTACAAGTATGATGTATTGATATACATATGATCAATTCTGAGAATGAGTGGGAGAGATACTAGGTATTATAGGCAATTAATTTAATTTCATTGGCAGCTAATTAATGATAATTGGCTCCATTTGCATTAATTATGGTGTTTGAATTATTCATATTGTATGAAAATAAACAACGCTTAAAATTGTTTTCTAAAAAAAGCAATCCTTACCATGATTTATTTTTCTTAAAGCTAGCGAAAAATTTACTTGGTTGAAAAATACAGCAACCCTACACCTAAACCTTACACCTACTGTAAATTGTAATATTTACTCTCGTATTACATCCTTCACTGTTTGCATGTTTGTAAAGCATATAACCTGTAACGGACGGTCCACAGAAGGCGCACACTGTACACTGATGTACTTTGAAGTAAGTAATACGTGAACCCAGTAAATAAAGGTAACCCGAGTATTTACTGTGGCAGTCAATGTCAATAGAATGTTCGCTTTGTAAAGTCAAGAGCAAACAAAGGTAATCCCCACGATCCGCAAATTCTCTAAAGACTCCGCGCTCCGAATTGCCAAATCGATCGACGACGAAATATTTAAATTTAATTATAATTGGATTGAAAATATAACGCGAGGCCCTTTTTTACGTGTGCTTTTCACTACGCATGCTTAATATAATTTTATTCAAAGAATTAATTTGGTTATGATAATAATAATATACATTTACTATATCACTCTCAACGTGTGGTTATTAAATGTGTTTCCAAGAATATTTATCCAAAATGTTTTAAAGGAAAATTGTAATATCTTTAAAAATATTCATTTTGTGTAGCTCATTTTAACTTGATTAAAATTTTAGCGAGGTGTTAACGAGAGATAATTATTAATATTAACAGGATCCGAAAAATGTCTGTTTACCTGACAATTAGAGAGATAGCTGTCGTGGAAGCTGGCACGATATTTATTTATTAGGCAAAAACACCGCCTTAAATCTTAATTCCTTAATATTGGTTGGAATACTCTCCTAATTATGAATTAAATTAAAACTGATTACAATTCTTTTTATTCATAATCATTGAATGGTATAAAAAATATAATATCGTACACTTCATTGATTAGGTTATTAGTAATACAATGAGCTAATAAATAATAATACGTTTTAAACATTTTGTTGTTGAATTTAAAATGCAAAGGATTATTATTAGCCAATAAATAACTATAAGACTAAAAGTAATCCAGTGAAGACGAGGCTTAAAAAAGTGGTTTGCGACGAAATAACTTTTTTATGCTCCTTTTTTACTATCTGAGGTCGAAATTAAAAAGGTTTTTCCTGTTGGTGGAGATTTTGTCATATAGTTATGAGTGTATTAAAATTAATGGACCCCTCGGCGCTCAGCGACTTTATGACTTTATACGCAAGGTATCTCAACGGTGGCATTTATTTGCAATTTCGTTCCACGAGATTTCAGGCGAAATTTTTAGACGCAAATTGGCCCACATAAAGTAACATAACTAATAAAATCCCTCACCCGGATTTTAATAAAGTTACATTTTGTAGTAAAATTGAGGAAATTTTATAGAATAACCACAAGTTGACTTAACATTAAATTCTTATATGTTTATGGATTTCCATAAAGGATTCCATTTTTATATTTATAAAGGAATTTATTTTTCATTTAAGTATTAATAATAAAGATAATATTTGTTCATTGCACTTCCATGTACAGTGTGTTGCTCGGCTGACACAGTGCCTGCAATTGGGTCACCGAAACAAGGGACGCCCACTTTTACATATTACGTGGGAGCGATTTCTTCCTAGAATTGGTCTAAAAACATCGTTGATAAAAATTCTCATTAAAATGTAGCTTTTATTTAATACCTTTACCATACTTTTAAATGACTTTTAAATAGTAAAAAATATTCTTCGTCTCTTTCTAAAGTTACAACACTCGAAATTAGTAGCACATTGTAAAGAAGATAAGTAAATCAACAAAAGTTTTATATAACACAGTAGATATCATAGTTCTAACCTTAGAAAATTTTTATTGTGAGTTAAATTCCTCCAAACAGTATAATATCGCTGCTTATAAACTAAAGTGCCATATCTAAAAATGCCATTTTTTGTCAGGAGAGCACATATAAAAAATAATAATATTGTTTTGTTAGTTTTATCACAGTCCTTCGTTCAATTATTTTGTGTTATATATCATTAGATGCGTATTTTAATTTCCTACCTTTCGTTGCCTCTTACGTAGTGGGAACTATATACCAAAGCTTACTAGAAGCAAATATGGCCCTTTAGTTTAGAAAATATTGTTTTCAATAAATTTTAAATTTAATAAAAAAGGCCACAATAAGAAAAAATAAAAATGTTTTATTTAAAAAAAAATAACACAATTTGTATTTTAATACGAACTTCAAAAGTTTTAAAAAGAACATAAAAAAGCACTCCTCTTGCATACATAAATCTTCAAAATAAATCAAAAACCTATTTTTTATGACAAAAATAGTATTTTGTCGTCTCATATTATATTATATAGGTAAATAACAAAAATAAATGCTCTGAAACTTCTACATCATTAATTAACAATACTAATAAGTAACACACTATAAAAGTTTTTATACAATCATAGTAAATATGCTTAAAATCCTTTGTACTTTAATTACCTAGAACTAGTATATTGTAATATAAGAGATCAACATTTTTACTTAAAGCATTTATGTTTCTAAGGCATTATTAAATATAAGTAACAATAATAATAAGTAATAAAATCAGTCTGCGACAAAGGCAACTATAAAATATCTAAAGATTAGAATAAAAAGCTTTGTAATACTTTGGTATCACATTTTTTTCTATTAATTTCAGAATACCCTGTGTTTTAGTGTGAGGAACTTTTATTTTTTGTGTATACAACTTTTTAAGTTTTGGGGTTGCTACAGCGTATGACTTTGTTTGTCTTTTAGCCAATGTGGACACAGATTTAAAGTCTTTGTCTTCATAAGAAGTCTTAAAAAAAAACTTATTTGGATTTTCTTGATCAACTCTCAAAACTTTTATGTCAGCCCATCTAATTTTTTCTTTATCTTCTGTATCTGTGTAGTTACCAACAGCCAAAGCTTTTAAATCATAGAAAGAGTCATGTGTTAGCTCTTTTACGGTATAAGGCTTGCCTGTTTTCTTAGCTGTTTTAATCAAGGTTATGTATTGATCTGGAACAAAGATTGGCGAAGATTTCAATGCATTTGAAATATTCCTCCCAATCACCGAATGTACCGAATCACCCTCGTTTTGGGTGTGGCCCTTGATCAAATATTTGTGTGTTATACTTCTAAGTTTTGGAAACACACGGACAGCGTGTTGGTACATTGCCAACATAAATTTGTTCTTCTGCTGACCACAGCAGTTGTCACTATAAAAGACTACATCAAACGCTTTATCTGCATTATCGTGCAAATTTTTTAAATACATAAAAACGCATGAGCCCAATTCGTTAACGCCTCGAGCTCCTTCTCCTTCATGCCATACAAAACATAAAGTGTTTTTAGTCTCAAGCTCAGTAATAGTAAAATTTAGTAAGTTTACTTTAGAGATGTAATAGAAACTCGAAACTTCACCTCGAGGACATGGCATCACCGCTTGTAGATCATAGACAGCAACTATATAAGTATCACTAACGTTAGCTTTGTCTTTATCCTTTTCAGATCTTGCGAGAGATTTCTCTTTTAGGTGTGTGTCATATTTAGGTTGTAGTGATATTTTATCATCGGCATTAGCAAAGGCGACACAGTCTTCACATTGATCTTTTTTTGGCTGCCAAAAAGAGATATTAAAGTCCTTTTTAAAGATATTATAATATATTTGGTATGCAGCGTAATGTTGTCCCTCGCTTTTACAACTTTCAACATAATCTCTATGTAAAGCAGCGACGCTCTTCCCACCTTCAATATACTCACGTCTCGTTTGAGCTCGACAATAATGACTCTCAATCCGTGGGATTGAGTTAATGTGTGCTTTAATGCCATCAATCAGATCAGTTTCAGTCTTATTGTGGTTGCCATGTTTTCCTCGGTTTTCTTTTGACAGAATTCTGAGGCTGGAATTTTTCTTTTGAACAGTTCTAATAAATTTATCGGAAATTGCAAGAGTATGCATAAATAAAACTTTACACACTTGAATGCGAGTCTCGTTGTGGGACAAATAATAAGCGTGATTGAGATTTTTTCGATTACTGCCCTCACGGACATACCGATACTTTGGGGTAATTTTTGTCATATGGTCGTTGACAAATTGCCTCTGAATATGCAAATCAGCTGTAGCCCAAAACCCTTCAAAAATGGACAACCGTTCTTCTTCTTTAAATTTAGTAGAACATTTGAGCTTACATTTTTCACCACAAATCGGTCCCATTTTCTTAGCTTCAAAAAATTTTTTTGATTTCGCCAAAGATGTATAAGCCTTACCACTATTTCTTAGAAGTTTTGCTTGATTTTTCTTCCATAACTCTGGATTTGCCTTCCTTTTGCGAGAGCTGTGCTGATATTGTGTATCGACTAATGGAGATTGTGCTTCGACGCTGTCTAGCTGGGTGTCGATGCTAGCTGGCTGCGTGTCGATGCTAGCTGGCTGAGTATCGACGCTAGCTGGCTGCGTGTCGATGCTAGCTGGCTGAGTATCGACGCTAGCTGGCTGCGTGTCGATGCTAGCTGGCTGAGTATCGACGCTAGCTGGCTGCGTGTCGATGCTAGCTGGCTGAGTATCGGTGCTGGCTAGCTGAATATCGACAGTGGCTGGCTGAATATCGACTCTAGCTTGAATAGTTTCGATGCCTCCTGGCTGTTGATCACAGCCAAAACTCAGTGATTCTTCATTATTATTTGCTAAAAAAATGAAACACATTATTTCATTAATTACCTATGAACTAATTTTCATCTTAAAAAACTGAACTTATTTAAAAAATACATCTCAATCAAATCTTAACTGAACAATGTGGCTTACTTGAACTTAATACATCCATATTATAAGTTCCAGAAGTTGCAGGCAGTGAAATATTGTAGTTTTTTATTGACCTTGGTGAATCATTATCTGAGTCTGACTCAGCTTCAAACACGTCGCATTGGTAATCCGGATCTATTACACTATCGTCTGCTGAAAAAGGATCTTCTTTACTGTCTGAGCTCGAAGATGAGTCACGGCTAGAACTTGAACTAGAATCATCTGAATCTGAGCTGGAATCATCTGAATCTGAGCTACTCTCTGGGACAATTACATGAGCTTTTTTCTGCCATTTTGTACCCTCATCACGAATCAGAATCTTCATTATCGATTAAATCGGTTGGTATAGGATTAAAACTGTGTAAGGACAAAGAACTTTGATTCTGTAAATCGGTAGGTGAATTCTTGCTTTCTGCCGGGATAGGTACATCACCATCTGGCTCTTCGTTTCGAAGATGTATGCGTTTATTGGTGTCAGGTAGAACCATGTTCATAATTCTTTGTATTCTGTTATTCATTCTGCAAGTGGAAATAATATTAATACGTAAATGAACACAGTAAGATTAAACAGTTAAATAAGATAGCTGGAAAGATGCCCAAAAAAATTATGTATAAAATAACATTAATTTATTATTTTCTACATATTTTTTTAAATAATTATATCTAGTTGTATCAATCCTATTTTAATTACAACATTTTTTCTTAAAATAAAATCGTGAGAACGCAACAAATATTTGAAGCAAAACTGCCTTTTTACAAAAATAGCTCTTAAGTTTATAATAAAAGTAACAAAATAGACAGTTTTTTAAATTCTAAATCGACACATTCCAAAGTGTGCCACCTTAGTCCTTTAAATTTTATCATATAAAGCATATTTTAAAATCCATAACGACACATTCCAAAACCTGGCACCTTTGTCTAATAAAAAATAGGTTTACTTACTTGTTTTTTATAAGCTAAACAGACGCAATCCTAAATGTGGCACTATCGCATACAAAATTCACTATGAAATCTGTCGCCTTTTCGATATGTGGCCGTTTAGCGCAGAAGTAACGTGCACTCACGCTGGCAGTCGGGACGGAACTAAAAAGATGGCCGCTTTGCTCTGAACTTACACATCAGAACGTCAAAATGCCAAAGAGGCGCATGCATTAATTTGTGATTAAGTGACCGATTTCGATGGATGTTTTCAAGTAATATCACAATACGGGTTATTTTGCTTTTATTTTTTAATAAAAAACGATTTTGTTTTTTTTTTATATGTGGCCCTTTAGTTTATAAGCAGCGATATGATAAACTAACATTTCACGTAATAGTTGCATATAAATAGCAACAGCAAGATTTCTATACCATTATTATATTTTAATGTGTAAGCTTGCTCTATTTCCATAGCGCCACTGTATGAGCATATGACTTGTACGATTTTAAGTTCATTTCCCTGGCGATCCCGCTTGCCTTCATAAAATATTCAACAAAAATATATTATAGTGTCTTATGCTTAAAACGATATGGGTAATGGGTATTCTAAAAATATTTATGAATTTTAGAATACCCATATGGTTAGTTAATGTTCGTTATGTGATGATGAATCGCTTAGTTATAAATGTTATTTAATCATTCATTTTCATATTGTATTAAATGTAAAAATTAAAAAATTATTTCATACGGAAAACAACACTTAATTTAGACTCTAACTGCACATGGAACAATTCGTTGATACTGTTTATTCTAAAACATGACATTTTTTGATTGTTTGATTGTTGATTCAATTCCCATGAATAATTTCCCGGCTATTTTATCTCCTACGTCAGTTTCCCGTCATTTTGTTTGTCTTAAAATGTCAAAATTGGATTCGAACAAAAATACATACCTATTTGCTATTTTAATGATTCTAGTATCAATTAATTTATACTTATTACATAATATACTTAAATACCTATTAAACGAGTTTCATAAAATGCAACAATAAAGTATTTGTTACTTACTATGAGTTGAATATCTAAAATAGCAAAGATTTAGCGCTACATAGTTGAAATCTTCCTGGATCGGATTAAATATTTCTCGCAGCAACTCTCACCTCGTATAAATTCTAGCAGAAATCCTATACGGATACGTTCAGTGGCGGTTCCCGTGGGCCAGGTCGAATAGGGGACGCAGCACTTACCTTCATAAATCTTTTCCTCCGGCTTCCCGCAACTAACAAGCCGACACTCGGTACTTTCAACTCGTGTCGATACGAACCCCACGCAGTAAATAACAGGGAAAACTTTCATAATACCTCCCAAATAGATTAGAAAACGGGGCGTTTTAGAATTAATAGCGTTCCAAAGTGCTAGGTAATTTCGTGTAGTATTTTAATAATGATTAGTGACGTTCCAACGGTTTTATCCCTTCGTTTGGTTAATTTATTCTAATTGTTATATTCATTATTGAAAAAGTTTGGGAAATATAGATTGTGGGTTTATTGAGTTTTGGATTTTTATTGAATTGTTACAAATGGCCAATTTTATAATTTATAAACAAAATTAGGACGCGGTCGTTTCTCATGGAGTAATTTTGTATTGCTCTAAATACCAAAATACTTTAACAGAAGAAGTCAGTTAACGTCCCAACTTTCAAGCATCTTCTAAAAATGTTTTGTTAAGTTGCGGCTAATTTGATTGATATTAAGGAAATTTTGAAAGTGGTGATCAATCAATGTTCGCAAAGTTTATAAAATGTCCGTGTTGTGGATATTTAAAAATGAAAGTTGTGTCATTATCTGATAATATTAATAAAAACATAAACGATGCTCTAAATTCATAATTTATAATGGTTATTGTATTGACTGTTACTTTTAACTTTTTATTACGTAGTTACTTATTCTTTCTATTTCTTATATCTAACATTGCTCATCACATTAAAATTGATTTTGATCGCATAGTAAAAACATAAGTCCATGGACATGTTTGTTCAAATATGGTTTCGCTTATAATAAAGCACCTCTATCCCATATTTGAATATATTTTTCTTTTCCATGAATATCGGAACAAAGTAGATAGGTTATTGAGGTTAGGGATTTTGGCGAAACAACGAAGAACGGCGAAGCGATTATTCATCCATTCAAATCTTGGATGTTCCTTATAGCCTCTTTATTGTAACACACTGTCAGACAAAAGGGAACATTTATGGAATTGATACATCATTTGTCTTTGTAAAGATATAAATGATAAAATAATTTCCAAAACGATATGATTTAATATCGCTTTAATAAAAACTAGGACATGCGACATAAAACAAATTCGACTGAAACTATCTTCAATTATTCTGAATTAATAATGAAATGTTTGATTTGTAGGTACACAAGTTAAGTAGTGTACCATTACCATTTTAATCTAGGTATTATAATGATTGTGTACTTCTATTTGTTCAACTTCATAGTATAAATTAGTTCTTAAATAGTAGTTAAGTATTGTGTATACGTATTTCATATAAAAATGAACATTAAAAGGATTTTCTTTTGTTACAGTATCGGTGGCGTAGCATCTGCGCTCTGGCCACGGGCGGACTCACATTATTATACTGGCGATTACGAATCGCCGGTGCTCCATCAGGATTCGCCGCCGCCGACAATCCAACATCGCGCGATGCTTCCTTTTTTACTAGACTTTACACCTTCACTTACCTTCCAGTTTTCAATTTTTTTCTCCTTTTATACCCATTTCAATTGAGTTTCGACTGGTCCATGGACGCCATTCCACGAATCACGTCCCTCTTCGATATCAGAAATATGTCATCGTTATTTTTCTACGCCGCAGTATCTAAAGTAACGTGGAAAATATTCACGAGTGAAATAAAGAGGCAACAAGAAAAGAAAGAAAAATTTTATAAAAAGCAAAATAAGAATAAGCAGAAATGGAATAATAACTGCAAACACTACAGTAGGAGACAAGACTGCAGCGAAAGAAAGAGCAACATGCCACATAAAGAAAACGCGTCGTCGAAAAGAGCTTTGTGCCCGTGCAATGGCTGTAAACACGCGCTCACGGAGGAGCACACAAACGTGTGTCGAGCCATTAACAACAATAATATTATGCATACCTCTTCATGTGTATGTCCGACTGTATACGGCAAGACGAAGACTCAAAATCAAAATAAGTACCCGTATCGCAGTCCCCAAATAGCGATGCTATTATTCACGGCATTTATGGTGCTCCCATTCGTGCCAGCTAGTAATATTCTTTTCTACGTTGGCTTCGTAGTAGCTGAGCGTGTTTTGTATATTCCTAGTGTTGGTTTTTGCTTATTGCTCGGCCTGGGTGCGGGCGCTTTGACAAGAACTTGGCGGCGTAATGAATTGCGAAGCCGTATTTTTATGTTCACGTTGTTAGTGACTTTATGCGCCATGTGTGGCTCTACGCTACGAAGAAATTTAGATTGGCGTGACGAAGAAAGTTTATTTCGAAGCGCCTTACATATTAATCCGCCTAAAGGTGAGTTTTCACATTTTCTACTTTTTTAATTTTAACTTTAAAGTTGTAGCAACGTTATTTTGCAAGCAATGACTAGATTTTATATATTTTTATATTTTTAATAACGATATAACCAAAGAACGCCTTGTTATAAGCTAAATATATAATGATTCTCTTTGACCTTGTTGAGAGTGCAGCGTTCATTTTGTACCTTCTTCAAAAGTTTAATACGTAATTAATTTGTTTGAGAGACAGCTACAAACTAGGTGTCGAAGCTGCGTTAGTTCGTTAAAGTTAGAAAAGAGGTTGTCGGTGGCTACTCGGACCTGCTGAGTACTCGGGAGCTTATAATGTATTCACTGCTTCTACTCGCAGTCGGACTCTTGACCTTTCTAGGACGCTATTAAACATGCATGTATGGCGCTCCCGGAGGCCGCCCGCCTCCGGTAGTTCACATCGCAAACTTTAGTGCAAAGAGAAAAGTTTCGCTTGATGGTTCTATTTTACTTTAATTTCGGAACTTAAATTACGTCTTGGGAAGTATGTTCATTTATAAACAAACCGAACTTTAACGCTGCTGATTAAAATATTATGTATGGATGTTATTTGTTGGGTAAACAATACCTACCTGTTGAGTTATATGAATATTGATTTACTTACATAATATACCTTTTATGATAGACATAAAGAAATTGGAATAGTAAAGTTTATCGCAAGACTAAAAGCAATATTTCAAATATATTACGACACATGTGGATGGCTCTTCAATGTGTAACTATCTAAGTTCGCTGGGCTGTTAAAAGAATATGAGAGGGTTCGTAAAAAGGCTTTTCAAAGTTTTATTTTTGTATATTTGCAAGAATAACGAAACTTTCTCTTACGATAGGTGAATATAAAAGCAATTCTTCTTGGAAACATGCAAAATGTAATACAAAACTTGGCATTATTTACTATACCTACGTTGTAACAGTCTAGGCGTAGAGTTATATTTTAAGAGTTGTTTCTTCAAATAATTGTTCTATCGTCTGAAATACATAATAGGAGGATCATAATTTTAATAACGTATTATTATAGAAATAAATTTAGTAGTCATTTATGTTATTTTGTAAAACGTATATTTACAATACCGATTTAATTCATTATTAAATTATATTAAGCTTTCGCTTACTGCGTGAGGAATGAAACAATCAAATCTTATGAATCACTAACTAAAGCTAAAACAACATTGTTAGATAATAGAATTACAACAATGTGCATCCAAACATATCTAAAGAATTTGTACGGAATACCAATAACCCATACGGGGCATAACATGGTATTCTGTTATTCTGATCCAATTTCAGCGATGTTTAAGAATAATAGGTATATTCTGTTATTCTGATACAACTTCAGCACTCATACGATGTTTAAGAATAATAAGTTCCTACATATTTTCATAACGCTGTAGAAATTACATTATACTCGCTAAAAGCTACTCACATTAAAATCTCTTTGTGGTATCATCTGAGCTCGCCTCTACTATCAGACTACATTACTCGCTTCGAAATGTAATATGGAATAGGAAATTAGTATTGCAATAAAAATGTCATATCTGTACCTTATAAAGGACTTGTAGCTTGCTGCACAGCTACTAAAATGTCATTTAAGTGCTTCCTTTTAGATATAGCAATATTGCTGAGCGAAATTTAAAATAAATTTTTATTGGAGCGCATAAAAATTATTGAATTTTGATTCTAAAACAACTATTTTTAGTTTTGAAATAAGTATAAAAAACATCAATAATTTTCAAACTTTGAACAAATATCAAATGTATATATATATATTTTTATAATATTATGTTTGCATTATTGATAACATCTTATGTAAACAAGAATAACATTATGTAAACCTTGTGATGATAAGCCTCTATCTAAACTTTATACGCAGTCAATCATCGTTATGTCAATAGTTATTAAATTATACCCTGACATGACGATCCATTATAATTACATTTCAATTTAGGTAATTGCTAAGATAGCATTAGTTATGTTCAATACATAAAAGTTTGTATGTCATTGAATAAATTAAAAGACATCGACAGCTTTTCCAATAATTATGTTTCATAAGTTGTACGATAAGTGTGTTAATTTTTGGTGAAATGAAACATAAACCTATCGAAATTAGTTTTGTAAAGTTAATAAAGTACTGAAAGTAGTTTCGTAAAGTTAAATTGGGAAAAGAAAATTGTCTATCGTGATAAAATTAGACATATATAGTGGGCGGCATTTAAAATTCTAAATGTATTGGAATTATTTATGCCTCGGTGCTTTTAATCGTTTAAATTCAAATTGTTCTCTGGCTCTAAGATAAACGGGGTTGTATGAGAATTCTTTTAGCTCCCACTAAAGGCTAACTGAATCCAATTTATCTGAGCGGGTATTCGAAACAAGCCAATCACAGGCGTTCTCCCACTTACGATTTTGCTAGGACAAAATTGCGATCTAATCAGACGAGCCTCAGGCTCTATCGAGTACACCTTTTGCAGTGATAACAGAACCATTGAACAGGTAAATCTGTGAGATTCGTGTTTTACTAAGTCTGCTTAATTGGAAATTGGTATTCAATAGAATGGGAGTAACGATTTTGTTAATATTGATTTTACGATTATGTTTTAATGAGGTTTACAAGATGATTAACATTTTTCTGTCGATGAAAATTATTGAAGTAAATAAAGCTTTCTCAGATATTATTAAAATACCTATTCACTTTTTATTTTATTAAAATATAAATCGATTAGTCTTTCATGGCTAATATGTTAGTTGATTATGCAAAAGCTGTGGCAATACTAAGATTACTGCTTCCTTCCTTAAGAACCTACTTCACTTTAAAGTCTTCTACCAAGCATAGCAGTCGCTTGTTGCACTGACATTTTATTTTACAACACATTTTTTGCAGTTTTCTACTTGATATTTCAGTATTATTCTGAATGGACTTCAACCCCAAGCCGTCCGTAGCATGTTAATAAACACTTATAATTGTATAAGAGGCGCTTCGTCACGTCGCCAGATGATACTTCAAAGAACCTACATCGTTTGAGAGCTATCAAATCCACAATTAGCAAAAAAGTGCAAATATTTCTCACAAGCTTGCATTAACGTTTTTCATATGAAGTTTTCAAACGATATTTAAATATCGCGTGTGAGCGAGTGGTATTAATTTCTGCAATATAAATTTTGTTACAGTAAGTAACTAGGATTGTACAAAAATCTATTTAAAACGTTTCAATAGACGTTCCTTTCAATTAACCGAAATAGGATAATAGTTTTATTTTCAATAGGCCCCGAGCTACAAAAGGTAGAGGCACAAAAAGCGATTTATATTTAATTCTTTCATGTTTACTTTTACAAATCGATGTGTTTATTTGTTTTCTTTTTAAGAATTTTTAGTAATTAATGAAATATTATTTGATTGAGTCAAATTGATAAACTTTTATTGGAAAATACCTTTTAAAGTTATTTACGTGCTTTCACAATTTTAGTTCAATTTGTAAAATTAAACGGTGTTCACTTTACAACTTTTAGAGAACTTAAAGTCTTAAATAAAATAAATGAATTCTTAAATATGTTTATCTTCTTTATACGATACTAGCTGTTTCACCCGCGTGGCACCGCTCCTGTTGGTCTGAGCGTGATAATATAATATACTTATATAGCCTATATTACTCGTGGATAATGTAGATTTCGAATGGTGAAAGAATTTTTAAAATCGGTCCAGTAGTTTATGAGCCTATTCATTACAATCAAACAAACAAACAAAGTTTTCCTCTTTATAATACCTATTAGTGTAGACATAGAAAATCATATTAATAATCAGTGGCTGAAACTACTACATTATAAAATATATAATATTATAAACCATTTATTAATAAAAATTGTGTACATTCCAATATTGCCTAAAAGTGGAAACATTTTTTTTCATAAATCTAAATTATATTTCTACTTTAAGCCACCATATAATATCTTAATCCGGTATTATTTGATTTAATCACATTGTTCAACTGTTCGACAACAAAGGCTCGAAAACTTGTGATGTGTTAAGTTGAAGATAACATCAGAAAAGAGCCTTATCAAATCCATCGCATGGCTCTCAGTGACTTTCTGAAGATTAACTTTGTAACGGAGTAGGCTGTCACTAATACACATGTAGACTTATTATATTACTGAGGACATTAACTATGGAAATTAAAATGTATTTGAAATATTTATAGAAATTAAAAAATTTCTTACCTCAAAGTTTTATGTTCAAAAGATTATGTATTCAATAATACAATAGAAAATATACCTATATCAATATTTATAGCTATACATCGAATGTGAAATGAACAACTTTTAATTGAGTTATAAGATGTAACAAACAGAATATATTTGAAAGCGCCTGAGGGTCTCAAGCGTCTCATGTTATAACGAATGAAAACGTACAGAAAATATAACATAGACCGAGATTTAAATTGCCATGAATATTTGGCGAATTCGAAGAAAAATAACATTAAACATAAATGTTTAATGTTATTTTTCTTACGTGAAATAATATAATTCCGAGAAAAGACAAAAAACGTAAAAAGATACAGTAACATTAACGACGAAAAGCTCAAGTTGATATACGTTTAAAATAAAGCCGCCGTACACGTAGATACACATGTTACACTCCCACCTATTCTATGAAAATTTATCTCACCAGAATATATTTTATGTCACAAGTTGACCTAAAAGTCGGTAGTTTTGTACTCAGTGACGTGATAAATGTGATGGCATCGAATCGGTGCGGCAATAAGCGCGTCTATTCAAGCCCTCAACCCGAGCGTGTGGTTTTCAGAGGTCGATAAACGTATGTGCAGATATAAACGTAATTTAAACTATTGTTTTATACAAAAATTGAATAAGAAAATATCCGCTCAATTTATTATAGTAAGGCACAATGCTGACGATAATAAATCCACAGTTGCAGAGGAATGGGGAAGGATCGGTTTCTGGTTTGGGTAGGAATATTGTTGCCTTTGATATTGTTTTGATGTAGATCTTCCAAGGGTATTTCATTCATTGATCTTGTTGTTGTAGCTTTGTGCATAGCAAAACTTGAACATACTAAGAAAGTTCTCGATAATTCTAAAAGTGCTATTCTTCATTTTCTCTTATGCAATATTTTTCTGCTTTGAACGATTCTGAACACCTACACAAGTATATGCGATATTGTAATCAACACCATTGTACATCGCTCAGAGTATATATTATTATGTACATCCTATAGTAGTATTATGTACATCCTATAGTACATCATAAAGTTATTTTTAAAGCGTCATTTAAATCTATTATATAATAGTTATTACTCATTGAAATTTCATGGTCTAAGATCCGAACATAAGTCGACCTGCACCGGCCGCGGCGCGGCGTGATAATAGAATGAGACCAATTTTATAATAAATTTAGTGTATTAAAAATGGGTTGACTGGGAAAATCCTGGACAGGACATTTTTAATGAATTAAAAAAAAAAATTTAATTCATTGCAGTATCAAGATAATAAAAAAAAATTATTAGACTAAAAAGTATGAAACCTACAGAATGTGCAGTCATAGTCGTTTTCTAATATTTACCGGGACAAACGGCTAGGTTGGCACTTGGCAGGTATACTTTCACTTAATAGGATGATGAAAAAAAAATTATGTCAGCGCTGTTTTATTACAAAATTATTTTATTATCTCGAAACTGTAATTAATAAAAAATGAAAATAAAAGATTTTTTAATAATTAATTAAAAAATATCCTGTCCAGGATTTTCCCAGTCAACCCATTTTTAATACATTTTTTAATACACTAAATTTATTATAAAATTGGTCTCATTCTATTATCACGCCGGTGCAGGTCGACTTATGTTCAGATCTTAGACCATCAGATAGACGTATACTATGCTATACTATATACCCATCTATTTAACATGACCACTACTCGATGTCGACGGCATGTCATTTAAATAATTTATCGACTTAATGATATTCAGTCCCTAATAGTTTTCTTAATAGACGGTAGATTCGGGAATGTTCAGTGAATTTCGGGAGTAGAAGTTTAACGAAATCCTAGTTCATGAATAGGGATCAAGCGGAGATCGGTTTGGCGTTTGATATCAGATCATGGGAGCCATCAGATTAGCGCGCAGGCGGCCTCTATCCGATGTTTGTGTAATGAATTTGCATTGACGTCCTTATTAACTGGCTCGTGTTGGAGGTTTACGCTGCATTTTCATTCGCTTGTTTGTGGAAATTGATTCATTATAAACGTTGCCAGCTTTTCAGTGTTATGTGTATATTTAATCAGCGCGCTGTAATACGATATTTTACGGCGGAGGTAATGATTGTATTCTCGTATCTTGTAATTGGCTTCCAAATGCCGAATTTATTTTGAATACACATTTAGTTTGCGCGTTATTTGATATATCTACAAGTAGATAACTGCGTTAAAAACAACCGACTTCAAACTTGCACTTGCAACATTTACAAATACAGACAAAAATGCTTATAAAATAAAAACTACTGGGCCTATCCGAATAAAATTTTTATGGGACCAATTCGACACCATCCCGCATAGAACAAAAAAGGAATCACGTAAATCGGTTCAGAAACCTCGGAGTAATCGGTGTACATACATAAAAAAATAACATACCGGCCGAATTGATATCCTCCTCCTTTTTTGAAGTCGGTTAAAAATGGGAATTGTTTTTATGAAGCGTAGAACAATTTCGTTCATTTTAAAGGTATAATATCGCATGTAAGTTAACAACTTCAAATTATATATAACCTGAGGTGGCTTTATGGTAAAGTTAACAATCTTCCCACCGCATCTACATATTTAGACATACCTCTGTTTAACTACGCCCGGGTACTGCTTAACCATCACGCAGGTGCGTCTTTAATTAGTTTATATTTGATTAGGTAGTTAGCTATCTTCTCTACCATTACTTAGCAATGTTTACATTAGAACGAGTAATCAAATTCACATACTAATTAGATGTTGGTTATGTATTACATGGTTAAAGATTTAATGAGATTTTCATTCAGCGTGGGTGTTTAATAAAATAGATTTTCCTAAAGTATTGGTAATTTTTACGCTAAAAATATTTTCACAACTAACTTAAAATTCCAAAGAATAATACAAAAGCTATAAGGCATACAATATACGATGATTTTGTATAAAGTAACTTACTGATAAATGCAAAATTTGAAATAATGTATGCAACATAACGTAAATTTATAAAATGTTAATGTTTACTGAAAAAATTACGTAATATTATAATTTGCTCGCTTTGACTCTGATCCAAAACCATTAATTGGCGTTCATTAGCAGGAAATTTGTTTGGTTTTAATCGTCTATTTGATATTTCCATTTCATGTCAATCATGAATGTGAAATGCAGTGCAAATTGCTGCCACGGAAGCAAGCTTTGTGGCTTGCAGAAAGTGCGCTACAATATCTATTATATTTAGAACTTAACTTTGAGGTTTATGCATATACGTATTTCGTTTCGAAATAAATTGTGGTGTGCTAAATTTAAACTTTATAATATGAAATTTTCAAATAGAATAATAAAATGAATAATATAGTCAAAATTGTATTACATACTATAACAGTAAGTATTAATAACTTTTTAATGCGAACAAGGCTACTTCTGAAATGGTTTTTGAGTCGTTGAATTTTTATATACATTTTCATTTACACGAGTGTTTAGAAATATGTAACTGTTAATTATCACATGAAAAAAAAGTATCTCTTTTTGTTTAGCTTACGGGAATCTGGGCAGCGTTTTGTCTACACAGGGAAGAATTGCAGAGGCTGAGGCTGCGTTTGAAAGAGCACTGAAATATAGACCAAATATGGCCGATGTTCATTATAACTTGTGAGTACCATTTTCACATTATTTTCGAGGTAGTACGTACATTAAATGTGACTTTTGTCATACAAAAGTAAAATAAACAAGAATTTCTTGGAGGTAATATTTGTTCTTTACATTCGTAGAAGCCTATCAATGTCTTTTGAAAGTCCTTTATTTCGTCTTTGAAAGAAAATCTTTTAAATACTGCGACCTATTATAAGTTGTATTACATTGGTTTCCTTATTTTGCAAAAAACCTCGACAATTTATAACTCCGTGGAACAAATAAAAGCAAAATTAAAAGAAATGAAAGGGTGTTCTGGTAAATTCTAAATATTGTAATCGAGATAACAAAAGTTTAATAATACATTCAAAAAGGTTTCTAAGTTCACTCCAAGGGAAGACGAAAATAATGTTCTTTGTACCTTCCTCGGGGGATTGAAAGGTAAAGGTTCGACCCTTATTAGGGACACCGAAAAATATCGTAAAACATAGATACTGTAATCTTTAGTGAGATAAAATATATACCTGATGTAAAAATTCGCAAGCACAGTGATGAGAGCAATTATAATTTGATAGGAAGGCGAATAATACAAAAAAAAAATGATAAAGTTTTACAATACCTATAACATTACTATATTAGTTGTTTTAGCTAGATATAGCAACACCTGCATAGATTAAATAAATAAATTAGATACCTATGAGAGTAACAGATTGTATTCGTAGATATATCTAAAATTTTGGCAAGATGATATTTACACGTATTCATAATATCTATGATGTGATAACATTATGTAGGTTTGAAACATACTACATACATATTACGATAAAAAAATCCATTTGATATCTAAACAAATGTAAAGTAAATGGATTTTATTTAAATTTTTAAACAACAACAAAACAAAAAAGGAAATCGTTAAAGGGCATCAGCGCGTGTTTTCGTTGGCATCGGTATAAAGAGAATTTTAAATTAACTTCCATAAGTAAACATGTATGAACTTAAAAATAGCATACGTCATTAGAATTCGATTTTAACCCGATTACCAACCAGTAAAATAAAAATTATTTTAAACCGTTCAGTTGTTTTGTTTGTGAAATCAACGTTAAAACAAATTTGAACAATATAATAATAGATCGGCATTTCTACATTGCGACACAAAATCAATAGGCACACAACACAGGCTGTCCCATTAATTCACTGAAGCTTCGAATACTTGAATTAATCGGGTACGCTCCTCTCGACTCCACCACCTAAGCGTCGGGTTTCCGTGCAGTTTCACAAATTAACGTCAAGCCATACAGCATAATTACTGAAAGCTCGGCCTAAACTTTTTCTTTCACAATAATTTGGGTTCCCTTTGATGCCGACTCGAGTCGAAAATTGAATTGTAAGATCTCTTCAGGTCAAAGGAGAAATATTTTGTTTTAGCGTTTTATTATTTATTATGTAGAGGCTCAATTGGCGTTTATTGGTCGATGAAGGAATGATATTTGTTAGCTTTTTCCATTATTCTTTCTTGGTATATTCTGAACGAGGTTAAGAAAATGAAAATGTTTTTGCTGAGCGACTAAATATGCCATCTTGCGTCTTATTTAAAATGTTAATATTATGCCGCTACGTAGAAGCTCGCGTCTGACATGGATGTGGGTAGATTGACAATTTAGGCCACATTAGTCAGCGTGATTTATTGTATGCTAGCGCTCAACGCATGTTATGTATGCGAAATGTATATTTTAATAGACTTTCAGAAAAGCGTTTATTTAATATGGATTTGGAAAACCCTTTACTAAATTACGTTTACATGAAATCACGAAACCGCTATTAAACATTTGTATTATTTTGTGACAACTGTTTATGTGTGGTGTTTAGTAAAAGTGCTAATCGATAATTACAATTTATTAAAAATAATAAAAATTGTATTAATTTTTATGACTCTACAAGTCTACAATAATTAAAACTATGCCTATAATTAGCCTATGTCTACACTCTACATAAATAAACTAGTTTCGATCATATTATCACCATTGTAGGTGTAGTATTATAAGAGGTATTATTTCATCGTTAAAACAGAATTATCTTTGAGAGATTTTATTATATTTTGAATACATATCAGAACATAAATATCCTCCATAAAGTAGAATCGTTAGCGAGAGATCAATTTTAACGACTGCTTTACAAATGCAATACGATTTTATTATGTACTAGTTTTCCGCCCGCGGCTTCGCCCGCGTTTTCAAAGAAAATCCCGAATAGTTCTCGTTCCTGTGGGATTTCCGGGATAAAACCTATCCTATGTGTTAATTCAAGTTACCCTCTATATGTGTGCTAAATTTCATTGTAGTCTGTTCAGTAGTGTTTGCGTGAAAGAGTAACAAACACACACACACACACATCCTCACGAACTTTCGCATTTATAATATTAGTAGGATGGGATAGGATAAAATAGGATTAGTAGGACATATTTGCTTAAAATAAACAAGTGCATGATAACAAATTCATGACGACACAGCACTCTATTTCGTCGATCTTATTACATACAAATAATATTGTATCAGCCACAGACTTAGCTTATTTGATATTCAGTTCTCGCACAAACCTAACAAATAGATGGGTGTTAGTAATGCCGATATACATGTATCATGTCACTTGTACCTTATATAACCTGCTTTCTGCATGAACACGATAACAGACCGCGTTTCAAACACGATGGAGTTTGAAATCTCTACCATCTTATTCTATTAAGGTCATGTAACGCGCATGCTCTGATATTATCTTTAATAACATGCGCTCGGTATAATCGAGTGAAGGGGAGACAATTACAAATACGGGAGTTGAGGCGTTTTATTACTTATTGGTTTTTCGCCCCTGATTTTGTGTTCATTAGAAATTCAAATATGCGAATATATTACACGTTTCAACATGTAAGTTATCCAAGTTTGTTTTATCACATTTAGAGGATAAATAATTTTATGTTGATTGATAACATAATGAGGCTCAGCATGTCGAGTTTGTTTTGATAATTAAAACAAAGGTTTTAATGCGTTATTGTACCGTACAAAACATATTATATATTATATAACAACAATAGTTTCTTATCAAACTATGTATTGAATTTTGATTGAATAAACGTATTCGTAGTCAATTACACATATTTCATTCGATTTCGCACTAGAACAATTAATGCCAGGGTACGGAAGAGACAGGCCCTCGCTAGGGGGTAGCATTTCCCCAAAGACTTTAGTCGACCTGTAACTGTTGGCCGCAGTTACTATTTCCGAACGTGAATTTAAGCTAATGTAATTACGTCCTATATGTTAATAAAATACAGAGGGATGAAAAGTAGAGTGTAATTAACGAAAACAGTGTAATAAAAGTTAATTACCCCAACCAGTATTTAAAAAAAAAACCATTTTGTTTCATTAGAATTATTAGTTACATCTAAAATCAAAGAATAAAGATAAATATAAAATAGTTTATTTACGATACTCATAAAAATTATTTTATTTTAATCCAAAATTTGTTCATTATTATTATTTACATACGTTGTGTATCTTCTATACACGTTGCATTCCAAATTGAACGTTTACCTTTTTGGGTCGTAGCAAAAGCGAATATGTAGTTGCTTCAGGTACGCCACGTCTAAATATAAACTGAAAGCAAACATACGATTTAAAAATCCTCACTTTGCCTCGGATAAAGTTTTCAAGTATTTTTTGCACAGGTAAGTTGGTGTCGACTCGTTGATGAGTTATTGTTACCTATATAAGAATTTTATTAACGTCGTTACAGCGTACGAATTGCTATCTGAATATTTATGTTTCAATTTTAATGTTCGCGTATCAGTAATTCTTATGGATTCTGTGTATTTATGAGTGCAATGCTGAATTGATGATATTTTTTACTACCCCTATTCTTTATTACGGGATTTTCATTACATTATAGAGAGAATGATTATAGAGAGAAGGAAAAGTAAATTTTTGGTGGTTGGAAAATTATAGCACTTATTTAATTATTGTGGTAGAATGCTAAAAATGCACAGAGCATCGGAATTGTAGTATTTTTTTATTTTTTATCTTGGATTTCATGGCCTCAGATGGAAAGCTCACAAAAGCTCACGTGCATTTTCCGTGACTGGTGTTCCAGCTTGGACTTAAATTGGCCTACAATTTACTTCGGCAACCCGAAAACATATTCAATAACATTGGTATCTGATTAAATGCGAATTATCGTTATAATGAAAAGAGATTTGTAAAAATATTGAATTATGCAGAATAATATCATGAAATTTCAATAGGTAATGTTTACAAACAATATGTTGATATTTGGTTTTGAAGGTGATGATTTCTAAGATACTAACAAGTTCTGAAACATAATTATTTACAAGTTTTCAACATTTAATTCATCTTCAATCAATTTGTTTTTCCAGTGCATTAATAACTATTTAAAACAAATAACAATATTATCGCCATGGGTAGGTATTGAAAAACATGCTCTTATTAAATAGAATATTCATTTTCCTCTGAAATACAAGAATAATAAGAGCATTAAATTATGTAGGTGCTAAGATGATTCCAATTGTAGCGACGCAATCACTCGAGCACGTATTGCTATCCAATTTATTGCTGAGCACATTCATGAGTTATATTAAATTGTTATATTTATGGAATCTTCTTTAAAAAAAAAAAGAAAAATATGCTCAATATTAACAAGTGTTTATTCGCCCTAAATATAAGTATTATGTTGTATTGCTATGTTTAGATTGTGATTATTATATATGTTTATCTTATCTTGAGGGGTTTATATTTAAGACAATATATTTATAGATTTATTGGCCGTTTCATTAATAGTTTAATCCTCAATTTTAGAGCAATTTTAAATTAATAATCATTAATAATATTACCTAATAAGTTAATGTTAAAATGGACTGAAGATTAGTTTCTCTACCAAGCTCCAATCAAGTTAAGAACTAGTATTATAACATAAACTCAAATATTTTTTTTAGTGTAAATTAAACCTTCCTCTCAAAGGTATATTTTAATCAAAGCGACTAAAATACACCTAATACAAAGCGACTCAAATCGATATCTAATATTCAAGAGACGGAACTAAAAATAATAGGAAGCCCGTTTCGCTCGCAGCAAAGGGTTCCTGGAATATGAATTTAATACTACAATTGTACAGCAAATATTAGAATATTTCTAGCTCATAAATCGCGCTTACGATACTATCTGCGCTGTAGGTGCTAAATGGTGTGTTAAAATCCATTTCCACCAATGCAAATCCGAATTCACTTCACACCGCTTCCATTACGGCGAAATGGAAGCAATGTGGGATACACATTACACACGTAGAAGTGAACCAAGGCGGGCGTTCTGGGACAACATAGCGTGTCCCTTAGATAAGGCGTAGATTAAGCTCATGTTTGCACACACACACACATATTTAACATTCCCGACAGCTAGACTTGCGACAACACTTGCGAGGTATTTTGCATATCGCCTGTTTGCGAAACAATTTGGTTTTGAACACATTTGCCAGTGGAAGTTAATACGGTTATTTACGTATCTGCTGGCTTACTAGCGGTGTTTACACTTTTTTGTTACTCTATTTTATATAGCTGGCATCAATGAATAATACTTGAGCGAATATCTAAAGCTCAAGTTGATTTTATATTTGTTGTAGATAATATGATATTTCCATAATGTTTCTTTCGTTATCGCAAATATTCATTCTCTAGATTAATCAATTTCTCTCTTGCTGATTACGAATAATTTTTTATTTTTTTTTATGTTTCAGTTATATTTATTTCTAGGTATATCGAGTAGAAAAAAGTGATCGTTAAACGTAAAATAATAATTTTATAAATGAGGTTGATAATATGTCTCTAGTGGATTTATTATTATAAAGCACTTATAAAAGCATAAGTTTAATATTTGCATTAAAACTTTATTAGATGATGTTTTCAGTAACATGCAGGAACTATCGTTAATTAATTGACTATCAAGAACTTGTCTAGTCGTTCGTACTTGGATATGAATTATGTATTAATATCTATATGTACACAATGAATTAGACATTTCGGCTGTAATTTCGTGAACAAGGAGAACTTTTTATAAAAATACACCTTCAATATGTAACTCGACATATTAGTAAACAAAAACAGCGAGCCGAGTTTTCCCAACGGAAAAAAGAAATAAAACAGTACCTTACATTATTTCTATAATTTCTAGCTTTTATCTAAATTACTAAGGTTGGAAAGAAATTAAGGACGCCCACGTCAATAACACGGTGAAATGGTATAAATTTTCATGACATTAAGTTTAGGTCGAATCAAACATGTTTTTGCTCGCAATAAAGCGGCTTTCGAGAAGGTTGTCTTTACAAAATGACGCTCTGAAAATCAATTTTGACGGAACTTTTGTTACCCATGGCCGTGTACGCGGTCCATGCGATGTTTGGCTCAAATATGTGATTTTTCAAACCAGATTGTCCATCAACCACTTATCTTACAAACATATGAATTACTAATAATTTTAGGAAATTTTATTGTCTATATAGTTAGTTAAGAGTTTTTTTCAATTAATACAGTATTTGTGAATACCATCAAGATAACTGAGCCGATGATTACTTGATTTCACTTTTAGTGTCAATTTCGAAGCTAAAAATATCTGAAATTGCTGACAGATCTAACACACATTTTTTTTAACTAACTGCAAAAATCCTTATTAAAATAGTTAGTTAAAAGATTTATTTATTTTGGACTCCTAACTTACGAAATTAAAATCAGAACAATGTGAATTTTTTTAGAAATTATAGTCGACAAAATGATTATTTTCACCAAGATATTTGACTTAGTTGAATATAATTTATACATATTGCAATAAAAGAACGTATTACTTATAAGATAAAATTTAAAAAATCAACTAAGGTACCTCTATTATTTTTCTACAATTTTTTTTAAAGTACTATAAAACACTGCGCGCGACCCGATTAAAATCAGTCGGCAGCGAGCCTTTCCAGAGAGAGGACATGTTGCTCGGCGCTCTCCTGTGGACCTATGCTGTTCATAGTAAAAGGATAGCGCAAGCCGCGATCTATCGTAATAGATCGCGGAGATTTTGACTTGCGTTAAATTGAATAAGCGCTCTTTACGTCTCACGTATATATTTTGAAATTATGTACTCATTGGCCTGTTTAATTTGTAGGTGTTAAATATAATATGTACGTTTTAATATGCACGTGTTAATATGTACGTTTATATATTATTATCATTATATTCATCTGATTAATACTATAATATAATAATTCTAAATCTGATATTTTAAGCGTTTTTTGCTTGAATGAAGCATTTGACCTCTTCTCATTATTTTATTTACATTTACACATAAGTAGAATCTCGGGTCTGAAATAAGAATGAATTTGAACCTATCTACCCTTATCTATTTCTATACAAATATGTCACATTCAATAAATATGACTTTATGTTAACTCTACGCGCATTAGGGATTAACGGGGTACCGAGTTCAATTTACGGTTTTAATTAATAGAACAATCATTTAAGTCTAACAGTCTAATATTTAAAAAAAGTTTATTTAGAGTTTAGCTAGAGGGCTGATAAACCTTTTTCAAATGTATTTTCAGAGCCAAAATTGATCAATACATTGTTTATTTCACTTCTGATAAACAGTTGAATTTCGTGTCGTCGTAATCGAAATTTTTTCTTATTCAGTTTCTCACGGTCTTAGTATTTTTTTTATCAGAAAATGAAATTAAACTAAAGAATAGTTAGAACTAAGTTTTAAGAAACTTGCTTAAGTGATAGTGCTTTGTTGAAATAATTCTGTCCCAATTAAATTTATTTCATATTCATATTAAGTAATTTGCATTTGTTGAGCTTATTATATTAACCAGAAACAATGCATACTAAATCAGGATATGTATCCGCGGGACCGTCAAATGACTTTATATTATTCAAACGTACAGCGGGGAATATTACAAACTATGATTGTGTTAATGTGGGACATAATTTGAGTGTGCAGGTAAACATTAATTCAATTTACGATTTGTCACCTCGGCTGAATCGTGGAATGTCGCAATCGCGTGACAAGGCTGCGCCTGGCGGAAGCTTCGTGAGCTTTCACTGCATAAATTACTTTCAATTGATCCGAGCGCCTGTATTCAAACATACCGCATCAAACAAATATTACAGCGACGCCATTAATATCGCTGAGAACTTTGTTATTGCGGTTTGAGGCAGACTTTTGATCACTAGTTCACTACTTTGTATCAAATTGTATTGCTCTACGTTCAATCATTTTAAGTTGTAAGTAAGGCTGACTTCAAAGCCAGATGAAATTGATATTGTATACTGCTTTGCAGCGTTTATATTATTTTTAAAATATTTTAACGCCAGTGCTGAATCTTAAGTTTCAAAGAACTTTTATTCCGATTGTCTTTTGTCATCATTTGGTTGTAGGTGTCTTACTTCATTCACTAGTTGATATATCGGAGAGTGAACGGTGTAGACTTTTTATTCGTAGACTTTATAGATTAATAATTATTTTACATAATATCTTGTAGGTAACTAAATATAATAAAAAATTCGCTCTCAGCTTGTTAAAGCTATTTATTTATACTTAACAAGTAGAGGTCGAAATATGTAAAAATAAAATACATGGTCATTTCATGCTAGATATTTTCATGGAACAAAATTCCATTGCCATTTTTATACAAAAAATAAATAAATGGATTGTCGTGTTTATAATTAAATGGCTTTTAAGTGCTGAGTATAAACATGTAAACGCTTTTAAGCTTTAGTTAATTTTGTTGGGTGTCAGCTTATCCAAAGCTATTATCTTATTAACACACGTTACTTTTATATTGAAATTAATTGAATATTTCACAATGTGTATGGTATTTTTCCATTTAAGTAGTCCCTTTATTTTGAAGATATTTTACACATATAGGACATGTGACACTTCTCAGTGTAGATCTATTTTAATAAACACATTAATATGATGAGGTTGTGAATATTTATTAGAATTTTTTTTAAAGCATGTAGGTATATTAAACACAATAAAATTGATGAATACCTCCTAGTTGGAAGCTTACGAGTTAGGCCATCTCCTTGTAATTTCGCCGATGCTAGTAGGCCGTTCCCGCACGTGCCTCGCCGCGCCTCACGTAAACCAGCGAAAGTTTTTTTCCCGTAACATTGAACAGTACAACGTTATACCCAGCACGTCACTATAATTAGAGGGGAATTAGGAACAAATTATTGCTGGCGTAGACGGGGTGCAATGGCCCGAGTGGGTTGGACGATTCTCATTAGTGTTCGCTGAGCCCACGTTGAGCTCGACCCATAGCCTGCATTATTCATGCGGACAATATTGCACTGCCGCATCTATGTATTATTAAACTAGGTTTTTTTATCTCACTCGACAACCAAATGACGTTCCGCGCTGATGATATACGATGGTACATTCTCGAACATGCCACGTAGTTGTGCATGAATTATTAGCAAAAACGGTTGTAATATTACGATAACATTCATTTACATAAATCGTGTTATCGTTTTGTTGTTAATATTGTTACTTCCGCTAACAGGGAATACAAAAGGTTTTTTGTTTTATGTTATTTATGCTACGAACAATACATAGATTTGCATAGCGATTTAACCAGATTTCAGTTCCAACAAATATCTTGCAGGTATAAATTAAAAGTTGTTTACTTGTTCTAATAATAATAATAATTAATCAAAGTACAATTTTATAAAAAATAATGAAATGAGAGTTATATGAAAGTATTTATATTCAAAGGAGAAAATGGAGGAAACGAAAATAATACGGTTAAATAAAATATTCTGAAATCAATATTAACACATCAAATTTATTTTTTCTTATCATAAATTCGAAGGGTAGTCTCTTCAAAGATCTTTTGTGAAGAAGGCAAGGGGAGATCATAAATCGAAATCAAACGTGGTGATAGCTACGGGCAACAATTTGAGTAAATATAGCGGTATAATGTATCAAATTTGAGACCCACTTTAACGTAGCAATTGTAATTGAGGATCAAAGGATAAACATCGTTAAGCATCGCGTTTGTTCAAAGCGAGGCATATTGTCCATGAATACATAACTGAATTATTGGCATGTTTATGATGAATTGCCTACTCAAGACAAAGCTTCTACACGTCTTTTTATTCTTTCATTCACTTCGCTTGCTTCTCAACGGCTTCCGAAATAATGAAAGCTTTATGTAAAGGAGATTAAACGGCTGTATTGTTCTGATCGAAGCGCTATGGGTTAATTTTACTTCAGATGTTGGTTATTAAATTATTTATTTATTAGAGATGAAAGGAAAATAAAATTGAATGCTTGCTTCTCATTTTATTAGAAAACATAGCAAATATGTTGAATATAAAAGTTCATTTAATTCAATTAAATTTAGCTCTACCTTATAGCTCTACGAAAACTGATTGTTGTGTTATAGAAGCCAGAAAGTAAAACATGGAACAATAGTAAACAACATCTTGAGGATATTTGTCGATAAACAATGATCTTCGCCCACATGAGCAGGTTTCATATTAAATTTAGTTTATTTCTATACAATAAAGGAATTTTCCTATGTTGTTGCAGAGGAATTTTACATCAGAATCAAAGGAGATACGGAGAAGCTATCAAAAGTTTCGAGAGGGCAATTTATTTTCGACCTTCCATGGCTTGTAAGTGGATATTAATTTGTATACAATTAATTTGATGTAACTTTGCCTTATGGTTGGTTATTGGAGATAATATAATTTCACATAACTTTATCATCTGTCCATCTGTTTTGTAACATTTTGAAATAAAACAATTGGAATTAGAAGTAAAAACATTTATTAATACTGAATCACCATACTGAAATATGATAATGAATTTTCTTATATGATCCATAATAAACATGTATAATGTATGCACACCATGTCACCAAAAAGATCAATACTGTCAAAATATTCAAACCAAACGGCTCCAGAATACTGATCGAGATTATTTCAGTGGCATACGTGAATCTCGGCACATCACTGATGGCGGACGGTAGATTAGCGGAGGCCGCCAGCGCGCTCCGGGCCGGCGCCCGTGCGGAAGGGGTCCGCGTACGTGACCGGCGCGAACACGACGCGGCGCGCGTGTCCGCGTTAGTGCAGCTCGCTGCCTTACACTCGCAAAGGGGACATTGGCACAAGGCGCTCACATCCTACAAAGAGGCTTTACAAATACTCCCCGTCACAAATGCGCCCATCGTCGGTTGGACGCGACACGTACGTTACCACTTATTTCAACCTCTCCATGTCACTGATATTCAATTGGGTCAACATTTCTCTTTGAATATTCAATTCATAGCTTTCACACTGATCACATTTTATTAATTGCCCGATTTAATAACTAGTGTTTTATGCGATGCTTAATGCATATTTCGAATATATTAAATTAAAACTAAATTTCGTATAAAAAGATTTAGCATCCGATAACTGATTATTTATATGTAATATTTATTAGAAAAATGTTTTGTACACTCGAAAAGCCGACTATTTTAGATTGACTTTATTTTTGTAGAACGTCCTAACAATGGCGGGCGATATTTATGTACAATTGCAACAATGGGCCCTGGCTGAGCACAGCGTTTTATCTGCGTTAGCTCTCGCACCTGATCACGCGGCTACGCACCTAAGCCTCGCTCAAATTGTTGCTAGAAATGTAAGTGTTTTTACAAATATATGCTATTTTTTAAAACTGTTTTCCACTGTAATATGATCTTGATAAATTTCCTTGCAAACGTAATTTTATATTCTTTTTGCAGTCGAGCCGGAGTATGGAAGCAGAAATGTGGTTTAAAAAGGCAATAACTTTAGCACCTCATGACCCATCGATACGAGATCAGTTTGGTATGTTCAAAGGAGCTATATATTAGCTTCTGATTTTCCACACATCTTGAATACGTAATATCGTAGCGTAGCGTTAAACATTGAAGCATATCAAAGAAGAAAAAGACTTTTAACTTTCGTATACATATAAATTAATTTGGGGATGGTCCCTCCAGTTAGTTAGGTAAAAGATATACATAATTTAATTCCCTTTTTAGGTATGTTTCTAAGATCACAACGCAGATTACGCGAATCAGCGGAACAATTAGTGACAGCTGCTAGATTATCGCCATCTGACAGTTCGCGGGCTGCGGCCGCGGCGCGTGCGCTACGAGACGCAAGGAAGTGCCGCTCGGCTGAACGCTGGTACGCTAAAGCTGTGGAACTTAGTCCTAATGTGCGTATATAGACACTAAACAGTATTTTCAGTTAACATATAGAATATACACGGTTAGCTTATCATCAAAATAAATCTCATGTGTTATGCCTTTGTAAATAGATAGGTATTATCTTAGATATTTTATTAGTACACGTTATGTAAAAGTTTGGAAACCAAACATTTTGTGTTTGTTAATATTGTTGCGATGTTTCAATCAGTTGTTTTAACTTGTGTAAACTACAAAAATTTACCGTAATACACTCAATAGAATGATTAAAACAAACATAAATATTAAATAATAAGTAATTTGTATAAAAAGTGAACAAACGAACTGCCGGCAAAAATTGTATGTTTTGTTGATAATAATCATATTATTACGATTCAGTATTGGAGTACTCGGCTTTTCAAATACAAAACAGATATAATATTATTCAATATAGGTATATTATCATATTTATTTAAACAGTGAAAACAAACGCAGTTCGCGTTCCCGTGCAAAAAATTGCACGTTTTGAATTTTATTCTGTGATTTCAGTCACTGAAAATAAGTTTTGCATAAAATCAAATGAAATGAGAAATTCTATTTTATTAATTTTTTATTAGTTGCAGTATTATTTGATATTTATCTATGTAAATCTATTTTCGGAGTTTTTAAGTTTACTATTGAAAATAACTACATCGTCGGAATATTACCAAAGCGTACGCTGAAAATCACAACATACTGGCGAAAAATGACTAACGCCGGTTCAAATAATACAAAAAAGTATAAGCTTCATCACAGATTAAAAACGTGGACCGACGTACTTGTTTACTTTTAATGCAGATTATTTCACGTGTCTATCGCAGATTCTGTCAGATTTTACAATTTCCATTCCTTTTATAACATTTATAACACAACTCACGTCAACTAATTGGCAATGTTACACCGTAAAAGAAATAAACCCGTGAAGATGTCATTATAATCTCACAATAGACAATCCACTAATACAATGTTCATGAATTTTTCGAAACAACAAGTTGAAGCATCGACAATTCACGTGCAATTCCAGGATGCGGAACACCACTCGAACCTTGGCGCAATTCTGCACCTCAATGGGAAGTACATCGCAGCCGCCACTTCATACAGACGAGCTCTTCAACTGAAACCTAACGATGAAATCACTATTACCAATCTCAAGAGGGTTAGAACACTAATGAGCAATCAACGGAATAAATGATCACGTCAATTGCCAAATAAGTTATATTATTACGAAACGTTTTGTATTGTACCAATATTGTACAGTCGCCATTAAAGATGTCAAGTGTGTTCTAAATTAAATGTATACCAATTACTTCGTTGAATATATTATTATAAATCAAACTTGGTGTGATGTGAAACAAATAGAAATCGATAATCGATTTTTCATTACAAAAGTTCTTTTTAGTGGCGGCTGTACGACAGCGCAATATTAATGGTTATAACTACTTATTTGATTTAATTTTTATCAACTTCAATACAGTAATCAATTATTGGTTGACCCTTGTTAATATAAAAATTTAATTGAAGTACCCGAAGACTTACGATTATGAGACATGTAAAATTAGTTTATTTGTTCTGATAATATATAACATTAGTAATAAACGGAATATCTAAGTACATAAAAGGATCAATTATAGTTATAACAATAAATTGTATTTGAAAATATGTATATGTTATAAAATTACGCGAGAAGTTTTATTGGTTTTAGTGTTTCTAGAAATCGAAAAAACATCAACGACCAGAATTTACTTTATTTTTTTTCGAGTCGCCTTGTATGTACCTTTTGCTGTTTAAAGGGAAAGAGAAAGTAACGTTTTCATTCTACGCCTGAATTCCACGTAATCTAGATAAAACATTTTTTTTTTGTATTCATCCATTTCGTTTAAGCTCTAAAATACTTTGAAGTTTTTCTTTTGTTTTTTACCATCTCGTAATTAAGAGGGTTTAAAGCATTCATTTAGTGTATTTACAGCACTCTTGTGTGAGAGTCTAGTCAGAAATGAAAGTACAAATGACGTGCTAAATCTATTTTGTTAAACCAACGATGTAAAACAGTGTGAAAGTCTTAATTTTGTTTGTTACAATGACAATTGAAACTATTATTATTGAGTATTATTTTTCGCATTATTCTAATCTTAGCAGTAATCTTATCTACCATTGTCAGTTGTCACTGTATTATGTACCAGACTTTTATGTTTCTTGATTCAAGTCATAATAGGTAATTTGATTTCATTTATTACCATTTTATCTTTTCGTCACTAAGCAATAAGCATTAAGCATATTTCACTAAGCATAATATAATCTCTCGTCTCATTAATTTTATTTTAATAACGCTCCACCGTTATGAAATCTATGAAATTGTAAATATAGTATATATTTATCATAAATATAAAGTAATTTTTATACGCATTAATATTGTATTATAACAGTTATTCCCATGTGTTGAATTACTGTCGGGAATTATTTTTTAATTAATTTGCTTTGTCTTCCAGTATACTTTAAAAAATATTAATATAGTATTTGTTATCTCAATATGGAAGTTGTTATGTCATTTAAAAAGTATTGTATATTCATCTATGACGTGGCATTATTAAAAATAATCAATGATATAAATGACTGAATGGGTTTTAAATTATTAAATATTTTTGTATTACTTTAATGCCTTTGTTGTTAATTAATTAATATGAATATATAAATTGCTAGGTTGGCAGCATTACTGTGTCTTATATTTGTTGTCATCGAAGCACGTGAAGGTGATTAATTAGTTCATATTTTATTTACTATTATAAAATCTAACATATCTATTTAATAAGAAAATATCTCATTCATTGTTATTTCGTGGTAAAAATGTAAAAAGAATTTGTAAATAATGTTTAATATAAAACTCATGGCAGTCGTGTGTCATACTAGGTTATATTAATAAAATAATTCCCAGATATTTTTTGTCATTTTCTTCTCATTCTCATACCTGTGACAATAAATGTATATTACGCTTTGTAGTAATAGTTCATAATGCCAAATTAAACGATCAGTTTATTTGTATTTGAATAATTTACGTCAATGTTTTAGGTTTGAATCGTGGAAGCTTAAAGCTTTTCATACATTCGTTCCTTTTAATGTTTTTGCACGAATATTTTATAAACATAAGTAACGTAGTACATGAGAATATGGCTACGTGTAAAGACTGTATTATTTCATATAAGTTATTTTATTCAACGGCCTAAACTGCTCATTTACTGATAAACATTATTGTTTCCTATAGTTTTAATTACCAGAATGGCATTATGCATATATTAATTATCTTTTACAGCTAGTTATGAAGTACATACATAATTTTTTGAATAAAATAGCCAAATACAGTCCTATAGTAAGCATACTAAGTATCAAATGTGCCTCTATCTATTGAATCTCAACTATTACTGTTCTTTCTGTAATTTTCAGCGGCGAACTTATCGAAATTTAGGATATTGCCTGCCTTACTTTTATTTTTAAATCCAGAAATTAAACTATGGTAAAGTTACAATGTGAAACGATACATTGAAAATCAAACTGTTGTACCTTATATAACTACCTATAGGCAAAATAATAACTGCCAAAATCCTTTTACATGTATGAAAGATTTATGCACGTGATATTAAATAGTTACACAAATCAAAATCTATGGATGAATATGTTATGAAAATTAAACAAAAGTGAATTAACAATTAATTATTTCAGGACACTGATATAATATAACAATTATTAGTCACAAACCATATAGAAATAACATATTTCTTTACTTCATAGCTTCATACTACTACTTTAACTATCTTATTTAGAAATATATCTAATTACGAATAATTTATCAAGGAATTGTAACCACTATTGTTTTTATACTAGTTATATTTATGGTGTTATGCAAGTGAAACTGCAAATTCCCAAAGTGATATTATATGTTGGTAATTTTGTAAATAAAAGCTTCAATATTTTATTTGGTGTATTATTTTCCCAAGTCTTTACATAATTAATTGAGAATTTATAATAATTTTGGAATTTTTACAAAAGGTTATTAGACTAGAGTAGCTTTTTAATTGAATACATAAAAGAAAAAGTCTGTTTCACACGATGGAATAATACGAATAATAACGAAAAAGTCTGATTTGTCTTTTTATGCCTTACTCGTATTTAAGCAAAAACGTTGAAAATCTTAATATATACTAGCTTCCGCCCGCGACTCCGTCCGCGCGGATGGTTTATATTTTCTCCATTTTGAGTAATTCTGAAAATGATATCTTATAAATATCTATTGGACCCAAATACGGCTAGGCCTATAATAATACGCAACGTGTGTTCGCGGTTCTACGGAACAACGTCTATGGATAAAACTGAAAAATTAAGATTATTTTTTTTCTAAGTATTTTTCCAGGATAAAATGTATCCTATTTTACGCCCAGGATAATAAGGTATAATTATACCAAGTTTCATCGAAATCGAACCGGTAGTTTTCACGTGATGTCTTCACATACAGACAGACAGACAGACAGACAGACAGACAGACAGACAGACAGACAAAAATTTTTTTAATCACATATTTGGGTTTGGTATCGATCCAGTAACACCCCCTGCTATTTATTTTTTTAATATTTTCAATGTACAGAATTGACCCTTCTACAGATTTATTATATGTATAGATAAATCTCGTGTCACAATGTTTGTCCTCAATGGACTCCTAAACCACTTAACCGATTATAATATAATTCGCACACCATGTGCAGTTCAATCCAACTTGAGAGATAGGATAGTTTAAATCTCAAATCGTTTTAGAGAAAGCGGGCGAAGCCGCGGGCGGTAAGCTAGTAAGCATATAAAATCTTACTCATTTTTTAATCCTTAAGGGATAGATGTGGAAAGAATAAGCATTGATAGGAATCAATAAAAATAGCCAAGTTGTAGAAGCACAAAGGGTACCATAATGATATCATTATTTCTTTGAGAGCTTTTTCCTAACGTGCATGCTTTCTGTTTCATTTTCCCTATCTAAACTTAAACAATAAAATGTTTTGTTTGTTGATTTTAAAAATATGACAAGTATTTTTTAATTTTCACAGTCTGAGTAAATAGCACGAAGAACTAAGCCCAATTTATTGCAATTCTAATGTATCAGAACATATAAACGCTATAAACAATAAAATAAAAACAAGTAAAACAAGTTTCGCAGGCTATAAACAACAACAATGTTTTAGTGCATGGATTAAGCCACAATCCCTATTGTGAACCGAATAACCACAAAGCCTTTAAAGGCAACACCGTGTGAAGAAAAGTAACGACCAAATTAATTTTAAACTCTGCAGCAAGTAGGTATGCTGCGGTTACGTGGCCCATGGCTTTTTAAAATTAAAAACATTGTTTGAGCTCTGAAAGGGTGCGGTTCTGCGGGCGAATTTCATTTGTTACGGAGTAGAATAAAGGTAAACATACTTAATTTAATTAAATTCCAACTATCGGTATGCAAACATTATATTACGACACAGGTAAAGAAGACAAATATTGTTGCTAAAAGACGGAACAAATAATAAATTTCATATTAAAACAAAGGTTCGTAAATATTTGGTTTTTAGAAACTTATTGGGTTTGAATATGTTTATGCTACGGTTCGTACTTTTGCCGCCATAACAAACCGAAAAGTCTTCATAAAAACGTTTTAAGATGCTTCTATAGAGATTTTTATTGCGTGACGCATTAACGCCACATCGCGTTTGCGTCGGGTGATATTTTTTGCGGTAACACACCGAACACGCTGCCAAGATACGTGAAATAAGTTGGAAAAAAGGCACTTAGCCCATACGAGATTTTCCTTTGTAGACCCATCCCTTAAGCTTCATAATAATTTCCCTCGAACACATTATTATCCATGCTTCGCGCTCACCCCGTGCCATTTGCTTTATCCATCGTTTCCTGCTTCGTTTTGTAGATAGTATTTCTTATCAAATTTATACCGAAATGTAACCGTTTTATTAAAATGTTTGTTGTTTTATTACGTATACGATTTAAGTCGGAATACTAACGCGAAATCTTTTATATAGCTGCAAAAAGCAAATACTATTAACTTTGTTATTCTATGTTTATGATAGGATTACAGCTTCCTCTTCGGGATCAATGATTACCTACCTATCAAGTATATTTGTTTAATTTATGGGATCAGTATTATAGACATCTAGCACGTGTATTCGTCTCGTTTCGTTCGTATAATATAAGTCTTGTTTTGTTTTCTTTGTATGTACTAAGGTAAAATAATAATATGTGATTATTATTTAATTACTTAATTAAATAAAAATCCATATATAAATAATATTAGCATTAAGCTAATAATAGTACTTCAAAAATAAATTTAAATCATAAAACTTAAGAGTTATTTTCAGAGAATAGCTTTTAAATCTTTATCGAGGGCTTATTAATAATAAAGGAGTTGTAAAATAATGCGTACAGACGGATTTTCATGAAAAGATTAAGCAAGTAAAAATTTCCCTTGCCAAAGAAAAATTACGCTGCTCCAATTTTCCTTATTTTGAGGTTCTTAATTTATAAATGCTTATTCAAATTTTATTATAAGGTAGACTTGTAAAGATTGTTTAAAAATTGTCGAAATACATATTCTAATTGATTATAACAGAGAAAATATAATAAATGAATTACATTTTCGATCAGATATTAATATATTAATTACTCTCCTGAAATCTATAACGGCAACTTATATGAACTTATCAAAGAATTGTAAATGAAAGAATACTCAAAGTTACTTTGTAATACCTATATTTATTTTATGTTGTACTAGAGGTCCGCCCCGGCTTCGCCCGTGGTACATATTATGTAAAAACTATCCTATGTCCTTTCTCGGGTATCAAAATATCTCCATACCAAATTTCATGCAAATAGGTTCAGTAGTTTAGGCGTGATTGAGTAACAGACAGACAGACAGACAGAGTTACTTTCGCATTTATAATATTAGTATGGATTGGCATACGTTTAGATGTGGTTAAGAATATACATGCATTTGACATCTAATCAAATGGACTGAATTCCCAGAACTTTATATTTACTGTGATATATCTTCAGATCTGTAATAGACGAAGAATGAAGATGACTATGGTACTTTGTTTTAAGTTAGCTATATTTACTTCAAGCATAAAGTGATTTTAATATTTTGATATGAGTTGCCTTAATATCTAAACTACAATTATAAAGAGAGAGAAATCAGATTTTTCCTCAAAAACTTTTTGCCTAAATCGCATCAATACATAATTTTTGATTGTATTTTTACTTAACTTGCTTGATTTGTAGTGTTTTTGGATAAAAAATTAGAATATTAACATACTTTACATAATATTATTATATATTTAGAAATAATTCCGTGGTTATTATGTACTTACTTACCTCTTTACAAATAGGTAACAGTATATTACAGCCAAAGTAGAAATTATCAATACACGTGTTCCAAAAACTCTGTGACACATGTGTGTTCGATTTTCAAATATTCTTGTTACTCTTGGCTGTCAAAATGACATTTCACGCTTATCTCCAACCGCTGTGTTGCGGTTCTTTGCTAATTGTATACCACACCTACCGAAATTTCTGCAAAAGAAACATACATTAGGACATGATAGGATAGACATGATTATTATTCAATTAATAGAGTTCAGTTTGTCAGCCGCATTGTTAGTATTTGTAAAATAGGTAAGGAATTTTACTTTAATACACCAACAATGCTTTAAATCAGAAGGAAATTAATTACATCTTGGAATATTATAATTTATATAAATAATGAGGACCAATTATTATTGGTATTCCTACTTGTAAAATAAAACGAACTAACCTGAAATTCACCTTTTATTCCACAATTCTAAATCATATATGAAATCCATATCTATTGCGAGCAAAACCAAGTCATTATGTAGGATTAGCCGGCTAATGCTAAGCATAGTGGAATCGAGTAAGCTATCGATTCTAGCTTCCATATAGAAGCTTCTAGTTAAACCTAAACCTCATTGTATAAAACATTCTGCAAGCATAATATTTTATCATCATTCACTATGAAAATAAAAAAATATAATGTTTGACGCGAGCCACAAAGCATTTTAATTTGAGATCCCGCGCTATTTATGGTTTAATCAATTCAATTCGAAGTGACTCGTGCGGCTCTAATTTGCACATTGTTTGTGTAAATTCAAAAGAATTCGTTAGTTTACAGAACGCAACAAGTTCACAGAGGAAAGTCGCGATTTGCATTCAAAAGAAGTATAGAAACGTACAGGGTTGGCCGAACGGCGTGTCACAGTTCATTAATATTAATCGTCTCAGGCAAACGAGCGGCTACTGTTTTCTATTCATGCATAATTTCAGTTTTGCATCTCTTGAACATTTTAATTGCTGTCTTGGAAAACATTACAACTTTGAAATACTAACAAACGTCAACACGATGACTATGGAAATGAACGCTCTCCACTCTAAGCTTTTTGCTTTATTTTTCTTTGAAGTTTTAAAAATATCGTTCATACTTTGATTTTGATTTGCGGAAACGTAATTGAGTATTAATTAATATAGCATATTTTTGTATTATAAGATTGATAAAACGAATTTTAATGAAAAATAGGTACATATGTTATACTTATAAAATGACTGACTTACATTGCGATACAAAATTTTCATTTTTGTCGACGGTTAGATAGAAATCTAGAATTCTTTTATTAAAATTCTACGAATACAGATGCCGAGATGGAAACAGTTCGAGCAAACTTCCTATGCTTTGAAAAGATATCGAGTATTGCAAGGAATGAGATAGATTAATATATTTTATTCATTGAAATATATTAAAGGAGAAGTCTTCTAATTAGATACTGGCTCAAAAAAAAAATATTTGCGATATTTCTATTCAAAAAATGTATATTCTGCAATTAAAGGTTCCAAAAGTGAACTTGAAACATTAAGATAGCTTTTTATAAACGATAGATATACGTATCTATTTATTTGTTTTAGGAACCACCATATGTATGTTTGAATTTCCGACTCCAACTTTAATGGAATTTTAAATGGAAATTAACTGCTTATTTTTATAATTAGGAAATTTAACGAGTGCCTATCCGAAATTATTCGCCTCAAGCAGTTCCAATTACGGCCAACGACATTAAAATAACCTAAAACCACTGTGTTAAATGACTGAATTACCAGAAAGCGTCTGCTATTCCGTGCCTATTTTCGCCGTCCAAACATGTCAATATCTTCAATTACATCAAAGGATACGTGGTCGACATGACTTCGAAGGTCACGTTCCGTGATGAAAAGGGTCTGGCATTGCTGCCAGCCTCGAGTTTGTGATGTAGGCGTACACATGGCTCCTGTTTATTTGATCTTCATGACCAATCTAAATTTAATTAAGCCTCGTCTATATATGAATTATATAAATATAATTAATTCGGGATAGACTGTAATGAATGATATTACTACGTGATGTAGAATGAATAATTCACCAATTCATTCATGTTGAAAAATCTTGAAGACAAAGTTATGATGGAATTCGAAACTTAAGTAAACTAAATAACGATAAGATATTCCTGATATCAATTAATTATACTGCCGGATATCAAATTATAAAATATATAATATAGCGGAATATGCACTGCTTTAAATTTAATTAAATTGTCTTATGACACCTATGCATTACAAGCCGTCTTGTATCAAATTTTCAATAAAATCCGTTCATCAATCAAAAGCGCTCCTTAAAACTGATATTTTCGTTTTAGTAAACAAATTATATAACAAAGTATATTTTCCATTTGTTCTATACTAACACGTTAGAAAAATTGTAAGTCTGTTTTATATTTATGTCATCCTACAAGTCAGTTTACATTGTTACTTTATCTCAGACAGCTTGACCCGTCCTTGCATGCGCTTCGTACAAACCTAGATAGTATAAAGCTGAACATATTGAATGAAAATCGGTTCCTAACATTTGCATACTGGGACGCATAATGTACTATTATTTTTTACTTTTCTTCCGAAGATATTATAATGTCTCTAGTGCGGTAAGATAGTACTTAGTACAGATTTTGCATAAGTCTTTGAAAAAGTTTAGGTGACAATGTGACAATATATTAGTTTTAAATTTTCATTAAATATGATAATGGATGACGTTGTTAAAAGGTGTTTTTAATAATGCAATGCAAGTTTTTCACATTAATATTAATAGGTATAACTTCATATATTATATTACACACATTATATAAATTAGTTACCCATAAGAGCAATTATTATTGTAACATTAAAAATTAACCGTATCGTTTCATGTGTTGAATAATAAAATGAAAACAACCAGCCACAAAATAAAATAACGTTGAATTTTAGTTCCAAATACATTATGTAGTAAGTATTGATTAAATTAAACACGATATTGTAACGTAAGACTCTTGTACTAATCACTTATCTTGTAATGTATTACGGGATCACGTTACCGTGTTAATTAGACAAAATACTTGACATTAAAACGTATTAATGGCTGTTCCACGAAAAACCCCTTTATACGCATGGAAGCACAAATAAAGGTAATAATACGTATAATAACTTTAATTTATCCTTCCCAAGTTAACGCGAGGCGCGAAAGCCCAAAGCTCATTAAGTACTGACACAAAAAGTTATCGCGACGAGATCCGTAGCGGAGTTCGTTCACGTACTAGCAATCTGCCATCTCGGAGGAAACAAGTATAAGATTATTATTGCTCATCCGGAACCGTTTAATATTCATTAATTACTTACCAGCCTTTACGTGGAAATAAGCTTACGAACGGAATGACCAATTGTACAGAAATAGTATTATAGGAATACGATTTATGGAATAAAATAATAATAGTTAACATATTTGATATTATATGAAACCACAGGCAAAAAATATGATTGGAAAGAATTAAAGAATAAGTATGAATTATGTTTGAAAGGATTATCCCAATAAAATTGTAGCTTTGTCTCTTTATTGACAGAGAAAGCCATCGCGAGGGACTTATTTGTGGATTATCTAAATAAATTATTAAATATTTGACGTAGGATTGTCTGGACCTTTGGAAAACTTCTTTGGCAATAAACAGTGAATATTTTATCCCTAAACACATAAACTTGCAACGAAAACTAGACAAATATAAGTAACGTCCTACACTCACGCAAGATACGTTTACTGTTCAAACAAATGACAACTTATTCGGAAAATATATAATATAGTACCTACTATAAGCTGCCTAACAGCTCGTAAATATGTCTGAATCTTAAAATTAATACCCGGCTTAATTAAGCAAAGTTATAGCCTAAAAATAAATAGCTGGTAAAGTAGTTGAAAATTATTTATGCAACAGCTAGGGGCATTTGCTTCGAACGTAACTCATTGCAATAAGCAGCCACCGAGCTATCCGCGCTTCGGAATTAGTTAATTGTGAATTTGCTGCTGTTTCAGAAACCAAGTGAAATTGTGACGCCATCTCAAAGATGGTTTAAGAATGGAAGGAACTTCTATTTGATGCTCTATTTTCATATATTATGGAGATAATGTGAAGTGATTAAGGTAAATATTTAATAGAGCTAATTGATGCTTTTTTAACCTTATGATTCGGACCGAGATTTTATACTTGACATAAATTGTTTCCGTTGATTGACTAATCCCAAAATTATTTTACTTTCGTAAAGTTATCCAACACTTATTAATAAATTCTTGACTTTTCTATTTCAGACTCAAATTAAACAAAGTTAACATAAAGTCTACATTAACAGCGGTCTCGGTTGTAGCCTATGGCCTATTTATTACTTAGTATTTATTATATTTAGCTAAGAGATTTTGCGGAAATGAAGTCTCCGAGCTAAATGTCATTTAAGCCTCTAAGTGACTCTTCGTGTAGTGAACGTTGCTGGTTGATTAGAAAAGTGCTATATTAAAAAACTTAATTAGTTAGCTATTAATTTCACTTTATAAATATTAGGTCGGTATTTATTTTAATGAAATGTCAACGACACATATTTTTTTATTGGTACAAAGGTTAAATATACCTTTTTGTAGAAGTAAAATCATTTAAAACCAGTCAACAAAAACCGATGAATTAAAAATAATTGCAGACATAAAACTGATTAAATGTTTTCATCGAAATAGATAGAAAATATATTATTCATTTAAAATAAACTTTTACAGGAAAAGCTATAAACCAACTCCACAATAATCAAAATTTATTCAATTTCCCTTTTAAAGGATACCGGAGTTACCTTTTTGAATAATGCTTTTAAGATAAAATTAACGTGGGCCGAGGAAATGAGAAAAAGTAATAAAATGTAGCAGACGGAGTGTTAAAAGCGTTATCATAAGTGGCACATCGCCGCTTTCATATACAATTAAAAGAGGAAAAACGCAAAAACTATCTTCGCTACATGGAAATTTACTTTGCTTTAACGCCGCGCTAGAAACTTAAAGAAAAACTGACGAACTACAAAGCCAACCCAACAACTATGAAAAAGGTGACAAGGCACAAATCAATTTTGTTTGAGTTTCGTCCCAAAAAGGATAAAATAATTTTTGTTTTGATGTGATATATTCTAAGGATTACCATAAACAATTGAGCTATCTCCGTCTACATTTTTGTTTTATTATTTTTGCCCAAAACGTAAATAAGCGGTTTATTGCTTGTTTCATTTACCGGACTCGTTTCTCCCGAGGACATTTGGTCCCGTTCATATTTTCCTCAAATTCATTGCTCACAATCAAAACCAGTGAAAATTTCATTAAGTTTTATGACAAATAATTCAAGGGATATTATTGTCTGTTGTTGCAGGAAAACTTTGTATTGGTTAAGAAAAATGTTTAAACATATAATTATAATTATTAAATAAATCTGACTTCTGAGTAATAAAACTCCTTCTTATTTCATGTCGATTCTGTTATTTTAACTCGCCAGCTCCAGGGTCTTTTCATTTTCCAACTTTTGAAGCAATTACGAAAGTAGTAGTAAAGTTTCCCATCGTCCCTCTCAGGTTTTCATTTTCAAGAATGAATTTTCAAATTAGGAGCGTTCGGTTTAGCCTTTTAAGTATTTCATAAATAATTTATTTTTTAAATATAAGTCGCTATCATTAGCCGAAAATATGAAATACAAGCTAAAAGTACTTTTATAAATACTTTAACATGATGGCCTGTTTCTTAATGATTCATTTGAAAAATTTAGTACAAACGGTTTAATATGGGATATAAATATATCGTCTAGCAAATTAAGTGATCGTATGAAAAGCTTGGTTTCATTTGCCGCCATTCGCTTTAAAGACTCGATTAGGTCTTTTAAAATCGGTAAAGATAAAAATGGATGAAAATGGAGGCTGTTAGTGAGTTAAAAGAGCATTGTTTTCTAAAAAGTCTTTTGTGGCTCGTAAAGCACGTTGTGGTGTGAAGTACATGCGAATTCAATTTGTGTCATTGTAGCGCTTTCACTACAAGTGGTCACTACAAAGCCCGTCATGCAGCGTTAGCTAAAAGCAAAGTTAAAATCATTCTCGTAAGACGCTTTTTGTTTAATTCATAGCAATGCTATATTCCTAGGACGCTTAAAATACCAGTGACTTCATTAACGTTGACGTATTGTTTTAAGAGGTAGTTGCAAAGTGAACAAGCATGCAACTTTAGCGTAGGAACTTTTAAAATAACTGCAAAAATAAGGTGGATCTTAATTGTATTTGGAATGGTTCACCGTAATAGAATGAGGTATCAGCTTAACAGCGTAATCGGAGAAGCCATGTCGATAATATAAAGGTCAAAGTAATTCAAAAGCTTTTAAAGGTTTATAGATTTTCCTTCAAACAATATTCCATTTTGATAAAAGAAAGAATGTGGCACGTCTGCGACCTTCGCACCACCTTTTAGTTTGTTATACAATACGGTGGACATTCATAAATATTTCAACTTCAGGATTTTCTTAATATTGTAGAAAGCTTTGGAACAATTTTTATTGGCATTTTTTTTCATTTACCCATGTTGACTTTTTCTACTCGAAAATGTATTTTTCTCGATTCAACACGTATTTCTAGGCTATTGTTATTTTTTGACATCAAAAATAGAAAGGGCATTCATTTTCACTAATTTAGAATTACATAATTACCCGCTAAATCGTGCTGTAACCACAGTTTCCATTGTACTGTTTTGACAAATCCAACTTTAATCTAATATTAAACGTAACACCCAAACGGCTGATTTGCGACCTTACTCATGATGCCATAAAGAGAAAATTGCGTATTTCATGAATTACCTACAGCTCTCACCATCACAGTCAGTAAATATTTAAGCTTTCATATACTGCGTGTGCTTAGTGCTGTGCAAACATCAAGCGAGTCAAGAATGTAATAACGAAGTACTATTAGTTGTTTTTATGATATCCATTGTTGACATTTTCATAATAATTGTGAAGTATAAATCTGCAAATTGCCACTTGAAGTAGAATATAGTTGTGTAGATAAGTGCATAGGTAGGTTATATTAAATATAAAATGGAGATTTTATGAAATTACTAATTTATTTAAGATTTGATGCCAGAATTCTCGATTTCATTTAGGTGTAACAAAATACACGATGTAGGTGGATAGATTAGGGCTAATTTTGGAACTCAGCATCTAGAATTCCTTTTAAGTTGTAATTTGAGACGTCTGCTAAAGCAAAAATAGAGTATAGCCGTAATAAGACTGTTACCTATTTTTAACAATTTAATTTTATATTTAGTAGAATCAAACATTCGCTTTGTAATGTTATTCATTGTAGTCATATTATAAGAAGAAAAAATTTCACTGAGAGGTAAAGGAAACATGGTTATTGGTTATATTTAAATCGATTTTTGTTGATTGTATTATGCAACCTACCTATCCATACTAATATTATAAATGCGAAAGTAACTCTGTCTGTCTGTCTGTTACTCAATCACGACTAAACTACTGAACTAATTTGCATGAAATTGGGTATGAAGATATTTTGATACCCGTGAAAGGACATAGGCTACCTTTTATTGCGAAATATGTACCACGGGCGAAGCCGGGGCGGACCACTAGTTTAAGATATAGCAACATAAACGGAATATACAAACATAACAAATTATAACAAAAAAATTTTGTTCAAATAAAAATGTTTATAGGTAAACATTCTCACCATAAACAATACATATAACATAGCAAGTAAATGTACTGTTTCAGTAAATTGCAAGACATTAAAATTTATAAACGGCCGCAAATACGATACAATATTGAAGATGATAGTTCCTATGGGATTGAGGCCGACTCCAAGATTAAATGCTTCTACTATTCGGCAGTGATTTTACGCTACGATGAGTTTTGTAAGCATATTTTATTCATGATTAAAACAGTATTTATGTTGCAGCCATCTTTTTAAATCAGCCATTTGATTAAAAGTCTAGGCTCTTGATAATTTGGAGATTCTGCTAGATATTCTAATTATAAATAACTCGCATATTATCGCTTATTAAACGGATATGGTGCCATTATATTTTATCTAATAATTAAATTTCTTTATTATAAACACAGACTCATCTGTTAGTTACGTGACTTAAAAATATGTTAGTAAATAAAAGTAAGAATTACACATCAAATTACATGTGAAATAAATAAATACATAATTACATTATTTTATCATATTCTAATTGTCATTATGCATCGAAGAAAGTAGAACTTGTACTACAATATTATGATGAATCTTGGGTTAATTATGCATAATTGATTTCCACAATAGCTTATTGTATGAGACTTTCTTTCATAGATAGTAATAATTTAAAAGCTATTCACTGCTCAAGCACTTTAATAAAGAATAATTTTTATTTCTTTTTATTTTAGTTCAATAATTAAAAATGTTTCTAACAGTATCATTGAACATTGTTGTTTTGTTTAAAATAGCTTTAAGATCAGAAATGTATCATGGTGCATTTACATCAAACCAGCGAATGTTCATTCTAACTTATATGTCAAATTCTTTTAGTGTAAACAGGCGTAGAGCATTCTTTCGTTGTTCTTAATGCGTTCGTAAAGATTCGATGCAATGTTCAAATATTAAACAACACTGAACTACGAGTTTTCGTTTACCTGCACAGACTATACTACAAGATCACGAAATAATGCTCTTGCTCTAGCTCTAGCTCCATGTTCGTTTGGTGTAAATGTACCGTCATGCAAATGAGCATCTACTTATCCGGATAGAGATTTTTTTTTTGTTTTGTATAAATGTCTTTCAATATCTACAAATTAATATTTCTAAAGTTTTTTTTGTCAGTTAATTTTTTCTTTAACATGTAACACAAAACATGTTTATTTGTTGTTCTTATAATAATTTGACCTTCTGGAATAATATTCATTAAGTTTATTGGTTGAGATGGTTGTTAAATCATCTCAATAGATGGCGCGCGGTGTGTCCCTTAAGACACATAAAACTGAAAGGATAGAATAAATTCGATTACTCGGGCGGGTCACGAGTGGCTGAGTTGGTTAGGCATCCGCCCCGGAATGGCGCGAAGGATGCGGGTTCGAGTCCCGCCTCGTGATCGAATTTTTTCTATTCTTTATAAATTTATATTTATAAAGCATTTGAATGCCATAAAAACCAAAAAATATAAATTCATTAAGTTTCAAGTTTAAATACATTTTTAATAAAAAAATGACAGCCTGAATTATTAACTATGGACATGAGAATTACGAAGAGTGACGCTTAACGTTATCCATACTATTGTTCATCTATACATATAATAAAATCGTAGGAAAGTCAAAACTGTACATTGAATATTTTTTTAAAAGAATATCTGGGCCGTGATCTATAATCGATATAGAAGCCAAAAACATAGTTTTTAGAATTTTTGTCTGTTTGTCTGTTTGTCTGTTTGTCTGTTTGTCTGTTTGTCTGTTTGTCTGTATGTTTGTCCGAGCTAATCTCGAAAAGTACTGCATAGATTGACTTCAAATTTTGCATGAATATTACTAACAGGTCGGGTGAGGCTATAGGCTACATATTATCAAGCTATCACCTACGGGGGAGGAGCTGTGAACCTTTATTTTTCTTACGTATTCCGTGTATTACGACAGCGTACAATCTAAAGACTCATGTTTAAATGTTGGTTTCGAGTAAGCCATGCTATTATCTAGCTTTACAAAATAAAAACTATGTCATTTACGTAATTTGGGCAGAGAAACAGTTTAATGAATTTAGTAGTATAAAGACAAATTAGAAACAGCGCCATCTATTAAATGTTATAAAAATCAAATCAATTTACACGTTAACTATTGGAAATTAATAATCAAATGACGCATATATAAATGTTGTTTGACAATATCTAGATTGACACTATAAAAATTGTGCCATTTAAGTAACTTGGGAAGAGAAACATAGCTTAAAGAATGTAAGTTGTATAATGTTAATTTTGTAACAGCGCCATCTATGAGATTTCGTAAAAATCAAATCAATTTACATGTTAACACTGCTGAACACAATGTTAAAAATTAATAATTTAAATATAATTATGTTATTTATTTATTTAACTCTTTAACCCATATCTTCCATTCCCTATAAGATATATTTCGTGGAAATAATAAACTACATTTTTTTTAAAGTGAGGGTACTTAGATGTTTATTATTTTAAGTAAAAATAGACACCATTATCTACAGTTAATCTAATGATTGTGTTACAAAGAGTATAATAATATATTGTTGTGTTCATTAGTTACAATTTTTAAAATCTTCGTGTTTTATAAATTTACTAGCTTACCGCCCGCGGCTTCGTCCGCTTTGTCTAAAACCTAATAAATTATGTACTAAAACCTTCCTCTTGAATCAGTCTATCTATTAAAAAAACCGCATCAAAATCTGTTGCGAAGTTTTAAAGATTTAAGCATACAAAGGGACATAGGGACATAGGGACACAGAAAGCGACTTTTTTTATACTATGTAGTGATATTTATAAAGCAATTGAATGCCATAAAACCAAAAATATCAAATGCAATCTTCGTGTTTTGTGAATTTTCACCATCATGCGTTCCCACAAAAGGTAAGTTGTTACTTACAGGTATTTATTGAAATGAAATGAAATGAATGATTCTTTTATTATTTTGAGGTGCATTGGGAACAGAAGTTTTTGATAAAATTTTATTTGTAAGTACTTAGCTTTTTTTATAGATTTACAGTTAACTTTTGATTTTTTTATTCAATGCTAATAAAATTATATCGCCTTTGGAAGACGATTTCTGCTGATATTTTTACTACACCACTTGAAAATTGATGATTTGATGATAAAGACAGTAGCAGCGAGGATTAAGTGGAAATTAGTAATCATCCGCTTCGTCAATTTTTGACTGAAGTTAATGTCCAACGTCCAATGGTTCAATCATTGGAAGTATCTCGGGAAATTTTGGAGGATATTTTTCAGGAAGGAGAGGAGGGGCAGCCAACCACATATCAAACTACTACGTTTTAGTACCGAAAAAAATGTTATTGCCAAATGAAACGTAAATTTTGCACTCACAACTTTACAAGTAATGTTTTTATTTTGACTTTGCGGTTATCTGATTATAATATTAATCGTTATGGCTATCGATGTACCGACCGTACTGGGATCAGAGTAGGTACATGATATACAGTTCATCATCCAGGATTGCTTAGAGCATTTTCACACTGAAAAAGATGTTTTCTTTGAATCGTAGTTGCTTCATTTATTTATTTTTAATCATTTTAAATAAAATGTTTTATATTTTATAAATATATCATTTTCATTATTTAAGTAGATAAAATAAATTATGTTACGGTTTTATAAGAAAACACATTATATTTGTTAGGCGACGGTGATTTCTTCCAGGCAAAAGAAATCATCTTCAGGATGGAATCATCCTGGATCATCTTCAGAATCATCTTCTGAATCATCTTCAGAATCATCTTCAGAATCATCTTCTGAATCATCTTCAGGATGGAATCATCATCATGGATCCAGATGGGGGTCAAGTGACGCGGGCCACGTACCACAAACATGCTTTGTTTGTGGTATCGAGCGCGAAAGATAGTCATCGTGTTTTTAGTAAAGTTACTATGTAAACTAACGTAATTTAATACTTAGGTACATATTCTATAATGGTGTGCTCAAACTGTTAATCTACATTTAATTTAGATTATTATTTGATACTAAGTAATGTAGAATTTAAACCACATTCATGTTTTCTTCAGATTTTAAGATTTTCTTATCAGAGTGTTCAATTTTAATGTAGTTAAATTTTATAAGAGACAATAATTAAGAAAATTTTAAAATAAAGTGTCACGTATTTTTTTTAAACAACGAATGACGAAAAACGACCTAATCGCGGACGAAGTCGCGGGCAACAGCTAGTATACTATAAAATCCTCACAATTAGTAGAGCGTACTAACAAAGGGAAATTATAATAGTAACTACTCTGAATAGGACTGAATATAGAGCCTCATTATGAAGGTCTACTATAAAGCAAGCGCAATTAATATTTTGTGCGACACATTGCTGAACAAAAACGCAAGTAAAGAAAGTTTCTACAAAATGCACGGCTGCTTTATCTCGTAGCAGAAAAATACTGTTGGTTATAAATCGTAAGAGACAGTTTATTTTAAAATAACTGATTAATTGTAAATGTTATACAGTTTCTAACTAATGTTTAATACTTGTTGGTCAGTAGGTACTGAGCAGTAAGTTTTTCCTAATGCATAAATAACATCTGAATAATAAATATAGCCTTAAAAACTATGAATATTGAAAATTAAAATGAAATTTGTAAATGTCATTACAAAAAGTGAAGTAGGTAAAAGAAAATCGCAGTACCCTTTGATGTACAAATGCTCGAATAGGATGCAAGGTGGATACAGTTATTTCAAGGTATGTTAAAGCAGAGGAACGTATGTATAAACCCGATGCGGTCTGAGACCGCGAGTTGTCACTGCTAATTTGCACCCAATTGTTCATCGCAGAATGAAAGAGAAATAAGAAGAAAATAGCCGGAAGTCTATCTAACTCACTAATTAGCCTTGCGAATTTACATTCCTTTTTCACTATGAGGTAACACAATTGAATTCATTTGTAATTTTAAACGAAGCCGGTTGATGTTGATTTATTCAGTCGTCTGAATTATTAATAAACTTACAGTCTACCTGCGGAAGACGCTTCTTGAAAATTTTTGTATTGCAATAAACCGCTCTGAAACAAAACTTGTTTACGATTGGGTTGGAATATGATAAGGAATGTTGATATTAAGCGGTAGACTAAAGCAATTGAACGAAAAAAAGTCAGATCTTTAATAAAAAAGGTTATTTTTTATGTAGTAAATGTAAAAGAAAACCACGAAACACTTAGAAAAATAAGGTACAAATTATGTATATATATCCTTGGATAAAAATGATTAAAAAATAAGATTTACAAATAATTTTAATTTCGCAAGTACGGTAACAATAATAATCTCACATTTATGCTTAAGTCAATATAAAAAAGATAATATGTATTCACTTCTTTTATTTTAACGTCAACGAACAAAGAATATAGAAGACATCGAATTATATCAAATATTCTGTATCTGCGTTTGGAATACGGCAGCCAATGAAAGATAATAATTTGACAGATAACTGACCGAACCGCCTGGATTGTTTCGGTGTCATCGTCCAGTCGCTATATATAATTAAACCGCTAAATATAATCGGTAATCTGCCATATTCTTACTTATATTAACAGCGAATTATTCGAGCATAATTCGAACCGTGAATAACTATATTGAGAAGCTTAGCAACTCGCAACTCATGAAACTATTAGCTCATTTCAGAATATGTTTCCCAAACTTTAGCTTAAGCTGACCACAAAACGAGGAAACTTTTAGGATCTGTTTTGCGTATGTTATAATATAGAAAACTGTATTTAATACGTAGACTACACTCGATTAGTATTATCAAATATTTATTAAAAAGGACCAATGTTTGAGTTTGGCCTAGCATTAATAAAATATGTTGGTAATTTATGAAAACTAGCAATCATTAATATTCATGGCTTACTAGATCTAAATGAGATAATATAATAATTGTAAAATTTTCTATACAAAAAGCACGTAACAGTTATGGGAATTATTATCAAATGGATGAAGTGGAAATGTGGTATTTTTGTTGGTCCATAATAATATACACTTCAGTGTTTTTGTTTCTAAAATATTTCCGACGATATCTATAATTGTATACCAAAAATAAACGTGTGGTTGATCTCCATTACTGTAAAGATTTTTTTTGTTGGTGACGTACAACATTGAGAGTTTTGAATGCATTCTTTGAACGTTGAATATGCCTTAATAATGGATTGATGCGTTATATTAAAACGAGTTAAAGTCTGCGGTTCGAAGTTCAGAAGCAGACGCAGAAATTTGAGTCAGCAGCTTAACTCTGAAGATTTTAAGCGCGTTCCATTCCATTTCACTTGTCAAGGAATGCTACGAGTGAATTCTAATTTAATTTCTTTGGCGCGAATGCTAATATTGCTTTTATATTTCTTTGAAAAGATTAAACGCAAGAGCGCAGGAATGCAAATTTTCTTTGATCAGCACTATTGAAACAATAAAATAAAATGAACAATTTTCGTTTGCATAATCTTTATTGTACGTTGAACTGGAAATTTATTTATTTTTTAGTTTTATTGATTTTATTTGTTTGATAGATTTAATAAACCCACATTCACACGTTAATGTGTTTCAAATTATCTAATTCATATTTTCTTCTGTATGGAACTGTTAATAAATAAATAAATTTCAGTTAGTAAACTAAAATTTGTACCTACTCTCATAACCTCTTAAACAATAAAAGTACACTCGTACTTACGTATACCAATTTTCTTTTCTATTTTCTTATTATAATTAATTAAAACATAGAAAGCCATCGATAAAATAAAGTAATATTAAATGTACGGTGCACAGTTGAACACGTCTGTACTCGTGTGGCAAGTTTCCTTTTATTATAAACTTTTAAAAGCCCTATAAAATCAGCTACTAACAGTAACTGCTCATTAATTCTTCATTATTTTCGATAAAGCTTCTCTTTCACAGAAAAACAAAGTTTCACACAAAAAACGAACATGTTTTTTGTCTCCGTTAAACTTTTATTCCCTCTATTACGGCTGAAAGCAAAGTTTGTTATTAATATCAATTCCAGTCTTAAAAAGTTTATACCACGAAAACAAGTTACAAAACGTAGGATTATCATCATTTCGAAGAAATCCTTTAGCAGTGTTTTATATTATACCTTGTAAAAAGCTATTAACTTGACAAAAACAAAAAATATACTTAGGTACCCTAAAATTTGGATTGGCCTGGTAAAAGGTGTTTCAAAATGACATTAATCTGACTGAGACTTGACTGAGACTTGACTGAGACTGAGAACCTCAGCTGAGAACCATCAATTCCTATAAAATATTCAAAACAATATTACATGCTGTGAGCTGTCTCTTCCTATATTACTTGCTCTGTGTCAATATCAGTACAGTACGAAGTAAGTCACGACACGAAGTAAGTCAAGTCTGTTGAACGCGAGTCATTGCGCTCCGTAAATTTTAATCCAATTTTCGCAAAATGTCGCAGTCTAAGCTCGAAAAAGTGGTTTCTGAGCTGCACAAATCCATCGTCGAGCTCACGAAAAAGGTGGAATCGTTGGAAACTATAATAAACGAGCAAAATACTTTAATTAAATCTCAGGCGGATTCAATATCGAAGTTAACAAAGCAGCAAGCAACGGATTCAAGTACCTCCAAGTTGCAAGAAAACAATGAGGTGTCATTAAGAAACAGACCAATCCGAGCCGCTAGACTTCGTGTACCATTGGTCGCCAACGACGTGCGCAAGAAACGTGATGTGCTGCAGGGCGCTGCGTCAGCGAGCGACGCCGCTTCCGCGATGAGTGCGAGCGAGGACGACTGTGCTAACTCCCTTGCACCTATGCAGAACGCGAACACTGTCATCGACGCAAACGCCGTACAATCAACGGACAATAATAACTGGATTCAAGTTAAACATAAACGACCAAAAAATGTAATGCGCGGGAGTGCAGCCCCCGGCAATTCTATGATCGAAGCTTCTGAAAGATGGAAATACTATCATTTGTTTTACGTAAAGGCGGGAACCGCTGCCGAAAAAATTACTGAACATATAATGAAAACTTGTAAAATCGATAACTGCACCGTTGAAGTATTAAAATCGCGAGGTAATTATTCGTCGTTTAAGATTGGCGTACTTGCAAAAGTATCTCAGCTGATTATGGATGTCAACAATTGGCCGGAGGATGTTTGTATAAAGCCGTGGCGCAATAACTTTCGTAAACAAAGTAGTGATCAATAAGTTTTGTTATATGACTATTACCTATCAAAATTGCAGAGGTTTACGCAGTAAAACAACGGAGTTTAGAAAGTCGGTGTTTAATTCTTCATCACATATATTCGCATTGACAGAAACATTTTTGAACGATTCTATGTGTGATTCGGAGTTATTTCCCAATAATTATACAGTTATAAGGAAGGATCGTGCAAATGACACAGGTTATGGTGGTGTTTTATTAGCGGTACGCAGTGAGTATTCAGTGAAACGTATATACGATGTAGATGGTCTTTCAAATGATAAAGAAATAATCCTCGCTTTGTTATCATATAAAAATATTAGGTATTTGTGTGCTGTTGTGTATATTCCCCCGAGTTATAATGATAACCAATTTTCCAATATTTTATATGTGTTAGAAAATGCAGTATGTAAATTTTCACCTATAGATGTACTCATTTTAGGAGATTTTAATTTGTATTCCATGAGCAGGCACTCAAACGAGATATTTAATTGTTTTACAGCCTTTTGCAAACTAAATCAACATAATACTGTTTTAAATAAATCGGATAGAATGTTAGATCTTGTTTTGAGCAGCATGTCATTGCAATGCGTATCTGTGAGCGGTGATATACCACCTCTCGTACCCATGGATGCACACCATCCACCACTCGAAATAACAATAAAGTGTAGGCGAAGTACAGCCCTCGTTAGTAAGGATGAGGAACCCCCTTCATCCCAGGAATCTATAAATAAATCTTATCAATATTTTTGTGACTGGAATTTTCGGAAAGCTGATTTTAGTTTGTTACTAGCTGTTGCCCGCGACTTCGTCCGCGATTAGGTCGTTTTTCGTCATTCGTTGTTTAAAAAAAATACGTGACACTTTATTTTAAAATTTTCTTAATTATTGTCTCTTATAAAATTTAACTACATTAAAATTGAACACTCTGATAAGAAAATCTTAAAATCTGAAGAAAACATGAATGTGGTTTAAATTCTACATTACTTAGTATCAAATAATAATCTAAATTAAATGTAGATTAACAGTTTGAGCACACCATTATAGAATATGTACCTAAGTATTAAATTACGTTAGTTTACATAGTAACTTTACTAAAAACACGATGACTATCTTTCGCGCTCGATACCACAAACAAAGCATGTTTGTGGTACGTGGCCCGCGTCACTTGACCCCCATCTGGATCCATGATGATGATTCCATCCTGAAGATGATTCAGAAGATGATTCTGAAGATGATTCTGAAGATGATTCAGAAGATGATTCTGAAGATGATCCAGGATGATTCCATCCTGAAGATGATTTCTTTTGCCTGGAAGAAATCACCGTCGCCTAACAAATATAATGTGTTTTCTTATAAAACCGTAACATAATTTATTTTATCTACTTAAATAATGAAAATGATATATTTATAAAATATAAAACATTTTATTTAAAATGATTAAAAATAAATAAATGAAGCAACTACGATTCAAAGAAAACATCTTTTTCAGTGTGAAAATGCTCTAAGCAATCCTGGATGATGAACTGTATATCATGTACCTACTCTGATCCCAGTACGGTCGGTACATCGATAGCCATAACGATTAATATTATAATCAGATAACCGCAAAGTCAAAATAAAAACATTACTTGTAAAGTTGTGAGTGCAAAATTTACGTTTCATTTGGCAATAACATTTTTTTCGGTACTAAAACGTAGTAGTTTGATATGTGGTTGGCTGCCCCTCCTCTCCTTCCTGAAAAATATCCTCCAAAATTTCCCGAGATACTTCCAATGATTGAACCATTGGACGTTGGACATTAACTTCAGTCAAAAATTGACGAAGCGGATGATTACTAATTTCCACTTAATCCTCGCTGCTACTGTCTTTATCATCAAATCATCAATTTTCAAGTGGTGTAGTAAAAATATCAGCAGAAATCGTCTTCCAAAGGCGATATAATTTTATTAGCATTGAATAAAAAAATCAAAAGTTAACTGTAAATCTATAAAAAAAGCTAAGTACTTACAAATAAAATTTTATCAAAAACTTCTGTTCCCAATGCACCTCAAAATAATAAAAGAATCATTCATTTCATTTCATTTCAATAAATACCTGTAAGTAACAACTTACCTTTTGTGGGAACGCATGATGGTGAAAATTCACAAAACACGAAGATTGCATTTGATATTTTTGGTTTTATGGCATTCAATTGCTTTATAAATATCACTACATAGTATAAAAAAAGTCGCTTTCTGTGTCCCTATGTCCCTATGTCCCTTTGTATGCTTAAATCTTTAAAACTTCGCAACAGATTTTGATGCGGTTTTTTTAATAGATAGACTGATTCAAGAGGAAGGTTTTAGTACATAATTTATTAGGTTTTAGACAAAGCGGACGAAGCCGCGGGCGGTAAGCTAGTAAATTTATAAAACACGAAGATTTTAAAAATTGTAACTAATGAACACAACAATATATTATTATACTCTTTGTAACACAATCATTAGATTAACTGTAGATAATGGTGTCTATTTTTACTTAAAATAATAAACATCTAAGTACCCTCACTTTAAAAAAAATGTAGTTTATTATTTCCACGAAATATATCTTATAGGGAATGGAAGATATGGGTTAAAGAGTTAAATAAATAAATAACATAATTATATTTAAATTATTAATTTTTAACATTGTGTTCAGCAGTGTTAACATGTAAATTGATTTGATTTTTACGAAATCTCATAGATGGCGCTGTTACAAAATTAACATTATACAACTTACATTCTTTAAGCTATGTTTCTCTTCCCAAGTTACTTAAATGGCACAATTTTTATAGTGTCAATCTAGATATTGTCAAACAACATTTATATATGCGTCATTTGATTATTAATTTCCAATAGTTAACGTGTAAATTGATTTGATTTTTATAACATTTAATAGATGGCGCTGTTTCTAATTTGTCTTTATACTACTAAATTCATTAAACTGTTTCTCTGCCCAAATTACGTAAATGACATAGTTTTTATTTTGTAAAGCTAGATAATAGCATGGCTTACTCGAAACCAACATTTAAACATGAGTCTTTAGATTGTACGCTGTCGTAATACACGGAATACGTAAGAAAAATAAAGGTTCACAGCTCCTCCCCCGTAGGTGATAGCTTGATAATATGTAGCCTATAGCCTCACCCGACCTGTTAGTAATATTCATGCAAAATTTGAAGTCAATCTATGCAGTACTTTTCGAGATTAGCTCGGACAAACATACAGACAAACAGACAAACAGACAAACAGACAAACAGACAAACAGACAAAAATTCTAAAAACTATGTTTTTGGCTTCTATATCGATTATAGATCACGGCCCAGATATTCTTTTAAAAAAATATTCAATGTACAGTTTTGACTTTCCTACGATTTTATTATATGTATAGATATTCTATTTTTGAGAATATAGATTGGTCTGATCTTTATGCTATAAAAGATGCAAATGAAGCCGTCGACTTTCTTTATTCTAAAATTTGCAAAAGTTTAAGCTATTGCGTACCTTTAAAAAATGTTAACAAGCCTGCTAGTCGTTACATTTATCCTACTTGGTATACGGCGGAGATTATTTATAATATTAAAAATAAATATTATCACCACAAAACATACAAAACAAGTGGTAATTTAGTTAACTTTGAACTTTTTAAATATTATCGTGCCTTAGTCAAGAAATTGATTAACAAAGCGTACCAAGATTACACTAAAAGGATTGGTAGTGAGATTTGTAATAATCCTGCAAATTTTTGGAAATTTGTCAAGGAACTTCGTAAAAGCAGATGCGCTATGGATTCATATAATTATAACAATAAAACCTTAGTTGGGCAAGATGCTGTAAATTCGTTCGCTGAATATTTTAGTTCTGTATTTTTGCAAAATTCTCCCCGCTTAAACGTCGAAGAAGCTTTACAAATTTCTGATTCAAACTTTAATGATTCTTTATATGTAAAAATTGATAAATTTAAACCTTCTGAGTTAAAACAGGTCAGTAAAAAATTAAAGTCGCATTCTGCCGCCGGACCGGACGGTATCCCGCCCTTCGTAGTTAAGGATTGTATATCGGTTTTTCTGAGTCCCTTGTTACACATATATAATTTATCCATAGAGCAGTCATTATACCCCGCTGTATGGAAAATTTCCCGTGTGACTCCCATACAAAAAAATAGTGATAACTGTGATATAACTAACTATAGACCCATAGCCGTGTTGTCGACATTTGGTAAGTTATTTGAGATGCTACTTAATAATCGAATTAAAAGACAAATTGAACCTCATTTGAGTGAATGTCAACATGGGTTTAGATCCAAGCGATCGACAACAACTAATCTCACAAATTTTGTAAGCTATGTAAACGCACGTATGGATGAAAAGAAACAAGTTGACGTCGCCTATTTTGATTATCAAAAAGCTTTTGATAAAATAGACAACGACATACTATTATATAAATTTGCTCTATTTGGCTTCAATCCGAAGCTCTTACAATTTTTCGCTAATTACCTAAAAGATAGGAAACAGTATGTACAGTTAGGAAATTATAAATCATATATGTATTACACGAGATCGGGTATAAGTCAAGGCTCGAATTTAGGGCCAACCCAGTTTTTAATTTTAATAAACGATTTGCCAAATGTAGTCAGCACCGCTAGATGTCTGATGTTTGCTGATGACCTCAAGTTATACTTGACAGTTAATAACTTTACTGATCACCAGATGCTTCAAAACGATATAAATTCTGTTGCCCGGTGGGGTGTAGAAAATAGTTTGCTTTTCAACACTGAAAAGTGCAAAATAATGAGCTTTTCGCGCTCTCTAGTGCAACAAAACTTCAATTACAAACTAAATAATTTAAATTTGCAGCGCGTTTCAAATATAAAAGATTTAGGTGTCACCTTTACATCTCGCTTAGATTTTAAAGAGCATATAATTAACTTGTGTAACAAATCCCTAAAAACGCTAGGATTTATAATCCGTACTAGTCATAATTTTGATAATATTAAATGTGCCATCTCTCTTTATACCGCATATGTAAGAAGCAGCCTCGAGTATAATTGTACTATATGGGACCCCTATGAACATAAATATATTTTAAAGCTCGAAAAAGTACAAAAGAAATTTTGCAGATTTATTTATAAAAAGATGTACGGATACTATCCATACATTTATCCCTCCTTATTTGTTTATGGCATGACAGGCTTTATGTCACTGGAGTCGCGACGCAAATATTATATGCTAATACATATGTACCAACTGTTACACGGGGGCGTGGACAACCCAGACGCACTAGAGCAGATCTGTTTAAACGTTCCGCCTAAGATCATGTACAGCGTGGCGGGTCCTCTGGACGTGGGCCTGCGACGCCTTCGCGATTTGTTCACCGTCCAGTCGGGAGGGCGAACGAAGAGTGGTAGGAATGCTCCCCTTATACGAGGAATAAAGCTGCTCAATGACATGCTCGCTCACAGCAATGAATGCGATATATTTTATTTAAGTTTATATAAATTTAAAAATATTATTGTGTTCTTTCTTAGTCATAAAAAATGATGTAATTTTAGTTAAGTAACTGCCTTGTAATGTTTTGGGTATACATACCTGTAAATTACTTGTGTTGAAAAATAAAGAATAAAGAATAAAGAATCTATTCATACTATAATATTATAAATATGAAAGTAACTCTGTCTTTTACTCAATCACGCCTTAACTACTGAACCAATTTGCATGAAATTTGGTATAGAGATATTTTGATACCCGAGAAAGGAGATAGGCTACTTTTTACCCCGGGAAATAGGAAAGCTTTTATCCCGGAAATCCCACGGGAACGGGAACTATGCGGGTTTTTCTTTGACTGCGCGGGCGAAGCTGCGGGTGGAAAGCTAGTTAAATAATAAACGGATTCTTAAAAGATGACAGATATAATTTTCGTTTCTATAATATCACGAATATAAGTAGCCATTGTGAATAACTTTGTATAACCCCAAAAAGCCAAATTAAATTAATTACATAGTATCAATATTCGAGCCTGAAGTGTTCATTAACAAATAAGAATTCAATCAAAAGTTTTCGGAATACAAATTCGTCTGAACAATTAGTACAAACTCGAGTTGGACGATGAAAGAGATCGCGTGCCTTTGAAAGAAGATAGCAGTTAGGAGTAATTACGATTGTTGTGCGCGCCGACATTCACTTAGAAGCACCTTATCTAAGGCCTGCTTAAAGCTTACTCGGCTATTAAGTCATAAATCGTAGCCAGTCACGCAACAAGCTGACGATTCGGCGGTTAACACTCTTATCTTCGCCCTGCAATCTAATTAACCGAATTTGTCTTCGAATTGAACCTTATAAATCCGTTGGTCATGATTAACAAACCCAATGAATATCGAAATGTCGAATTTGGGTAATAAATGAAATCGGATTTTCCCCTTGTATACTGTATAGTGAGCAATGTAAGCAATAACAGGATAGGACGGTGACCGAATTATACGGCTGAATATGTACGGGTGAGATATGCGATATTCCATTTTTTGCAAACGTTTAGACGGTTAAATCTATGAGAGTATTGACACGTATTGAATACATACAATTGACATACCTTTCTGCATTTGATTTCTAATTATTCAAAATTACCTCATTATTATGCCTTTTTATTCATTATCGCTTATAAGTGCAGTAAATAATGTTTGTTTTAATACTATCATATTTGAACTACAATATCTTAACTAGAATTGGAAAGGTAATTCATATTTTACCAAAGGAATAAATAAGATAAACATTATTTCTTCTTCCAAATTCATCCAATTCAAAATTAACCTTACATTTGTATGTACTTCAATACAGATGAATTGCCTATGAAACTTTTAGCGGCCAATCAAAATTCAGCAAAAAGTTGTTTAACTAATTTGGTAAAGACTTCGCAACTTCGTTGGTAACTCGAAAGTAATTTGGCTACTTATTCAGAAAGGTTTCTATTTATGTTAAACATTATTTCCATCTACGTGAAAGCGTAATTTTTTATCTTGTCTCGCTTTTTGTATTATCAAATATGTGACATGTAAGATATGAGATGACTCCACTCTGTTTTCTGTTTGCCAATCTGGTGCGACACGTTTCGTGATATTAAAATGTGTCATCTCTGAAGCAGGCATAAAAAGTGACAGCACGGGATTAATTCATTCCTTTTTGCTTAGCTTTGGAAACAATGGTTCACATAATTTATTAAATCTCATGCTTTTAATGTAATAAATTAATGTCCTTTCCTTTTTTTCAAGAAAAATAGAAATTTTATGTAGGAAATACTTTTTAACTAAGGTTTAAACGAAATATGATCTAACATTCAAAAAATTTGTATCCTACCATTAGAGCTAAAATTTAATCAAGTTCTACAATCGATCGATCTACATAAGCAGTATAAGTTATGGTATTTAATTAGTACGTTCGAGTATTGCACCGTGAGACATTGAGTATTTTTAATTCACATCGTGTATTTAGTTCAGGATACATCGCCCATTTTTGCAAGTGACTATAACTATCAAGCTAATTTTCCGTTTGTAGCTTTATTTTGATGAGACGCCCAATAATTTCGTGTACGAAAGTCTCGATTGTGGTAGCTAACAGAGATAACAAGGATAAAAATTTTTGATTTGATGGTTCTCAAATATTTATTACTAACTGAATGAATTTTTTTTGTTCAATCTCAAGATAATTACCTGAATTATTCGAAAAAATATTTGTCCTACAAAATCTATGGTTTGTTCAAAGAGTCCCCCTTTCCAAAGTGTATCGATAACGAGGTCATCATAAATGATTACTAACAAGCTGATTTTTTTGTTTTCACTTAGTTAATGTTTATATAATTCAACAGACATATTGTCCTACAAACTGCGTAATAAATATTTGAGAACCATCAAATCAAAAAATTTTATCCTTGTTATCTCTGTTAGCTACCACAATCGAGAGTTTCGTACACGAAATTATTCGGTGTCTCATCAAAATAAAGCTACAAACGGAAAATCAGCTTGATAGTAGTCACTTGCAAAAATGGGCGATGTATCCTGAACTAATTGGGCCGCGGCCACTGTCAGCACTTGTGCAACTTATAACTAATCGACCCGACGATAAAATATATAACGTGTGCACGTGAAATTAAATTGTTTTAAAAGAACGTGCTGTAGTTTTCAACAATTTCGCCCACAACTCTCTAGAAAGACCAAACTTCCTCTTTTAACGGGTAACTTTGAGCACCGTTTAGTTTTTGTTAATTAAATATTTTTTTAATAAAATTTTACAATATACTTATAGCAATATTGGGATACGTTTTAGTGGTTTTATTTAAAAAATATACTTACCTTATGTTTAACATCATGTTTTGCATGTCTTTTTAGTTTTCTTCATTTCAATAAAGATCTATGTAGGAACATATTATAATTACCTCTCTATGCAACGTTTATACAATACAAAATATATGTAAGGTTTTTAATTAATAGTCTGACATTGTTTCTCTTCAATAATTTCTTGTCTCTACGAGAAGAGTTGCGAAACTGATTGCGAGACTGTGGAAGTGTTTCACGTGTGTGGTTTGATTAAAATAAATTTAAAAATTAGTAAACAAGGTTTTCCATATTTTTTGCTCTTTATTTTAGGCTTTATCGCAACGCTTTAATGTATCCCAAAGTCACCTCGAACACAACAATAACGACACAATATACACGAGCTATATTTAACTGCACTCGAATGGTGTTAAGTTCTATAATTGCAATATGGCCAGTAATAACGCTTATAAAATCCAATCTATACAAGCATATCGATTAGTACCAATTGCTATACAATACCGAAGTTTGATGTTATAGCGATGTTGTTAATATTGAAGTGTTTATTGAGCTGCTGTCGAGTTTACTCTGAAACAAACTTTGTATTCAGGTATTGTGAATTCCTCCAGTGGGACCTTGATACAAGTTATAAAAGATAACATGAAATACTTTATGCATTTGATCTGGGAGTGCATGTTTGTAGTATAATTTTTCATCGTGTATCTAACAGATACTATCTAAATAAAATAACTGGTTAAAAAAGCATTAGAATTATAACTTGCTGACCACTTGCTGACTATTATAATGCTGTTTATTTTATTAAAATCCATAAGCATATCAAAACCTGCTGCATAAAAAAATATTGCTGATTTTAAAAGGAGGTTCATACTCTCACATGTAGCTGTTACATTTTTAAGACATGAACTGATTTCATCATTCGTGTTTTTATAATAATATCACGATACGATTCTCAATATTACCCCTAAAAGTAATATAAAATCCTTTTTATTGCTTAAACCCTACTTAAACATACTAAATAAACATATGTAGAATCAAACGATTTTTGTTTTCATATGCTAATATGTTGCCCCAGTCTTCCGTCCAATGTAGCCCATATAGCCAAAGCCAACAAAAAAGGTATAATGTTTTATGCAAGCATTATACAGTGGGTTCGATTAGGGTCGACACGCTCTCGCCTCTGTCGGCTCCGATGATAGATTGGCCTCACATCGAATTAGTGATTTTTTGCATATTATAATATATGCACTTTTTGCGAAGCTTTTCCTAAATATTGCATTAATTATTGTGTCAGTGTGGTCTAGTATTTTTTACTTTTTTTTTGTTACAATGTACATTTTATCCTATAAGTTGTATTTTCTATGGAGCCGATTTCGTCCAATTATGTATCGAGTCGTCCACGGTCTTCGAAATATGGTGAATATTAACATATATTTTTTTTGATGGGCTAGAATAAATACTTATCTTTTCTTAAAAAACTGCTCAAATAACTTCAATTTGGTGTTGTCAGCCCCTTAAATAAGGGTTTGTTTCTCAGTTGTTCTTGCATCACAGTGCCATAGTTTCAAAATTCGGGATGATTCAAATCATTATGCAGTAAAAGTCAACGTCAGTACAATTGTGTTTTAATGTACCTACTGTATAACAAGCAATTACATTGGATTCTAGATAAACAGGCTGCTTGCATTATATCATGAGTAAATATTGATGTGTTGATTAGCATAACATGATACGTCGATGATTAAAAGCTGTTACACGCCTAATGAAAGCGATATCATAGCGCACAATCATTGTTTGAAATTGATTATACTAATCATAAAAACAATAATTATTTACAACAATTACGGTATTCAATAATTAAGTTCTTTTATGATTAATGGAAGAATGTTACTGTAACAACATAAAGGGCTTCAAATGTTTTCAGGACTCTTTTTTATGTACATAGCTAATCCATAGAACTGATTTAGATGAAATTTCTAATAAAAACACCACAGAGAAGGGTCAAATTAAACTTTTTATCACAAATCAACCCCTAAAGACTTCCAAAAACGGGATAAAAGTTTTTGAACCTGGTTTTTTCCGCATGGAAAATCGTGGATAGCAGCCAATATGAAATAAACGAAAAACATCTAAAAATAACTTTTATATTTAAGGTTTTCTAGCTACGACTAACACGAAAGGTTTATAAATTTAAAAATTATAGATCGTTAGATGTTATGTATTAACTTAACTATTCCAAATAATTAATAGTGCCTACGAGTCCTTGCTCGATTAATTTAAAGAAAATGTTTTTGGAATGTATGGTACCATAACCATAAATTTATTAACGAACAAAAACGGCCTAGTGAATGGGGAATAATTAGCGAGGTTCATTTTATACTCATATAATGTGGAAGTCATCGTATTTTCATTTCAGCCCCGTCATCCAACACGCCTGGCATATTTGCGCGTCAACGCGTATCTATGGGTCACTGATCTTCTATCACCTATTATAAGAAATGAAGATAAATGGACTTCTCTACAAGTTTAATACTTTAGCGGCTACGTCGATGTACTCTGCCATATTTTTCATAACTATAATTACAAAAGTTTGCCAACGCTGTATTTTTTCTTCCGGCCGGAACGGTAGCTGAGTTTCATCAGCCGCAGCATTTTTTTTGCCTGGAACGAGCAAAATAAAGCCAATCTTACTTTAAAGATTAAAATGGAAATCCAAATACTTCAGGCTTTAGTGAGAGCTCAAGATTGAAAAATAATGAAAAAGATAGTAAACTTTGGAAATTTCATATTTTCGAACGGGAACGAACGTAAGCGTTATATTTTTGACTGGATCATAAATATTATTCAATATATTCAAAAGTTAATAAGTTATGATTAATTAATATATTATAAAAAAAGTTGTAATACAATACTAGTACCAAATACCTACTAGTGGGATCGAGATTATAACAAAAAAAAATTATATTAAATTAAGTAAAATTGTTTTTTTTATATGTTGACCTTGTTTTATTTTCTACATTGCGTCGGTTGAGGTATGATTTGCAAATTTCATTTAGTGAACCCTTATAATGATACCATAATTACCTTCTTTCTTAAATTTCATGGAATGGAAAATACTTGACTTCCTTTTAGGTACATGTTTCTGTAGGCTTAATAAATAATTATTAGACATTAAAAATAATATTGCGAACGAAAAAGCTTTTATATTCAGAAAAATGTCATACAATTTTAATATTAAGTCTTAACGTTAATCAAAAAAAAAATTACATTTATACTCAATGAAAGAATCAGGACGAATTACAATTATTACAATTAACAATATTATTAGAAATCAAAACAATATGATCACCTTTACAAGTTAACTGAAATAGATCATAATATTATAATGATAAATATATTGTAATAGTGACATTTATTAAGAACATTCGAGATGATAAACAATAGAAATTAGTCATATGATAAAGATATTGCCAGCCTCAATCGAGTAACATTACTTATCTATGCTAAATTATTTATGGAACTATATTTATGACCGATATTCTGTAATTTATTTTGTTTTCTTTTTTCTGTATTAGTTCTATTACAAAATTAAGATGTATTGATTAGATAATACATTTTTAAAAACCATAAAAACAAGTCGTATGTGAAGTAATGATTAAAGAAATAGTCACATTTGGGTGTATAATATGTCAATTTATATACGCTTAATTAACATTATAATACGTCTCTTTTCACATAGAAAGGCGTTGGATGTCAACAGTGAAGGACTTTATGTGGGTAGGACGTATAGTAGGTAGATAATAAATAATATATATTATATATTATAAAATAATTCCAGGTCATTTTGAACTACACACCTACGACTACACACAAATAAACTTATAAAGAACGTTTTAATAACGTAAACCTGTGCTTACCGTAACTCTATAAGCTTTCGAGCATGTGTGCGCAGAGTGCGTTGCAGTCGAGGCACCTATCATACACAATAAACTATATTGTAACTCCTGGTCAACACAGAAATGTATTTTTCAGTTCTTTATATTGTTAAATTAAAAATTAACTATTAATCCAAAAGTTCAAATTCAAATGTAAAAAACGAATGTAACGAAAATCTTCTATCGCATTAATGGAATTCAAATATAAGATCCACTTCTTTAATTTTAAAATTACCTACCTATTTACCGCGGTATAAACGAAAAATCCAACCTCCCTGAATCAGAACGCGTATTTGTATAAGCCGCGGCTTTAATTAACCAACAAAAAATTTTACAACGAAAGGGATCAAGGGTTCGCCCTTAGAGAAAATTAAAACAATTAGAAATGATGTTCAAGGGGTATCCATTAGCGAGTTCCGACCGTAACTGATAATGCTACAGCTACGTGGGGTTATTGTTCGGGCCTACAATGGCGGCACTTACGCTAAGGCTCTTATCTCGTCAACCACCTCGTTTGTACCGGGACGGTGACCGGCCTACCTGGCCCTGATAGCAGCCCGACTTTGTTGATACGTCAATAGGCTATACTGATCTTTCAATCTACAATGAACTAGCCTGCTGAGGCATTCAACGTGGAAAACTATTCAATATTGACTATATAATGATATTAATTATTGATAATTTCGGAACAATTTCTAAAGGAGGAATCATTATTCATAACAAAATTTATTCATTTATTCCAAAACTGTCAAGATTTTGTCAACGCTATTATCTTAAAAAACAATTGTACGAAGTTAACATTGGATAAAATACTTACTGGTACTTTGGACTATCGCAACTAGTTGAATCGGTATCGATGCGTAGGGATGTATTTCATAGACGTACCTATACGTATTGTTGGCGGGGACTTATCTATTGTGTAGCTTTAGCATGTAAGTACATATCTCTTTATCCGATTGATCCACGTAAACAGCGAGTGGCTATAAGTAGATACCTACAGTTTTTGCTAAAATCATCACATTATTTCTTATTCTAAAATTTGGATGCACCACACTTTTCCGGTAAAAAACGAAGAACACAAATAAATATTTATTAAAAAGAAGAAATTATAAAATTACATCAATAACAAAATTGATTTAGAATAGAATTATAAAATTTAAAATAGTGCTTGTCAAATTCCAGTGAAATAATAACCACGTCTGAAGACCACCTTTAAAATCACAGTCTCACAAGCTGCATTTTCTTTTTTGTTTTCACAATCGCGATCGTTACCAATTTATTCTCAGCTATCGTGCTCTTGTTAAGAGAAAACTTGAAGATTATTTTTAAAAGTATTTTGAAAGAGTATATTTGGACTAACTATAAACGTTAAGTATTAATTCAGTATACCTATTCAGATATCTTCGTTGAACGCTGCGGCCGGCATCAAGGTACAGTAATATTTTATTTTTACTTAAAAGATTTATATAAAGAAAGAAGCATTATATTTATTTTCGATGAACTTATCTGATAGTTAATATTTTACATTTGATAATTTAAAAATATGCCGGTTTTGCTGTTTGTAGTCCTTAGTTTGAATCGAATATGCGAATTACGGGAAGATGCGGCGCGACGTAAAACTTTACCCATTTTACAATGAACATTTCGAACAGAGTAAAATAACTTCAATTAGGTATTCCAGTTCAATATTACAATTATTTTGATTTAGTTTATAATTGTGTTAAGAACAAATAAGTAAGGTTTTGAAACAAATATTTCGGAACAATTTCTAAAGGAGGAATCATTATTCATAACAAAATTTATTCATTTATTCCAAAACTGTCAAGATTTTGTCAACGCTATTATCTTAAAAAACAATTGTACGAAGTTAACATTGGATAAAATACTTACTGGTACTTTGGACTATCGCAACTAGTTGAATTTTTCTTTTAAATCTGACATGACATTGTGTTGCAATCTTGTATGATAAAATACAAAATAATTCAATAGGGATCTTTCCCGCACAAAGGTTTTCAATTGATATTGGCATTGGTTGTATAAGAATTTCCATTTTATTAAAATATGATGCAATATGCGGTTAGGTATTTTTTTCATATTTCATACAAATCCTTACTCTTTCAGCATGAAAAGCTTTATATACTATCTTATTTATTTTGCCTTTTTATCATAGTGAAGCCGTATGTATTGTTATTGAATGAAATGTGCACATTTTAATTAATTAATTTATACTCTTTCATACTTTCAGATCTTAATTAAACATCATTCATAAATATACTCTAACGTATAAAAAACTAAAGTTGATAAATATATCATGATAATTTAACAATTCTTGGACGCCCAACTTCACAGGGCGGCCGTAATTTTCCACATAGACCAAGCTGTTTTGCGCAGCAGCATTAGTTCGCGAGGATGTTCGCTCTTTTGGGACTCGCCTATCGAGTCGTATCGTATTAAAATAAAACACGATCTGGAAAAATGCCTTTGCATACTACTCTTATTTCCAAATTCAGTCATGGTATCGTAATGCTAGGTTAATTTGATTCACAATACTTATAATGTTTAATACCTACCTTCTATTCTTCTATCGTTCTATGTCTTAAACGAACGTTGACAACCTAGTAGTCCCGTTCTCCATTACAAACAAAAAATAACAATTATCAATTGTACACGAGAAAACGAACTAAAAACAGCGAGCTTTTATAATTAAAAACATTTTATCGCTCGCTCAAAGTTTCCTTGCATAAATTAATGCAAGAATGATACCTCAAATTTGAACAAAGAGAAAATAACGAAGTTCTGTTTGACATGGATATACTGAGTTTATAACGAGTTGAAAGAAACGAGAGTCATTACTCATGGGCGTGTGCCGAGCATTCTACATCTTTTACTTACCTACTTATCTTGTATTCCTACTTTACATTCCTGACGAGGTCAACTTGCACGAATGACAGTTGTTGTTTGCTGAGTTAATGGGAACCATTTGTTTTTTGTTCCACCAAGATTTTTCTTGGTTGCGGTTTCTCGTTGCGACGTTTCTATTGTAAGTCTCATTACTTTTCTTGATTAAAATTTTCTTAGATACGCCACGTAGTAAGTTACAAGACAATGCTGTAATAAAATGTGTTTTTCATTACTTCACAATAAGCTGTAATATAATATGCGATGTTAGTTGATATTGTTGTGTGATATTGTTGTATTAATCTCCGCGGTCATAACAATATCAAGTACTGACAGTATTAACATAATTAAATTGAATTGATTAGCTTATGCAATTATTATAGTAATACTTACATGTTAAAAATATTTACAATAATATTAAAAATGCTTTTCATCTCATTAGTTAGAAGTGAAGTTAGTCAAAGGAACAGGTTTTTTTTTATATTTGCATAAACAACGGATATCTTACGGTCTGCTTCAGGATTATTATTTTTATTTCTTCATAATTTTCTATTCTTGTTAAAATGTATAGAGATATAAACGGTTTCGATAGGTACTTGTTATATTATTCAAGCCGACGTTAACAACCTCAGCATATTATTTTAATTAATTAATAAAAATTCAGAAATACTCTCGGTTATTATTTCGCTCAAAATATATTATAATCATATACCATTTAACAACGTTCGTAATAAGCCTAAGATATGAAAAACATTACGTGCATAGACTATTTCTGACACATAAAATATTTCTGAATCAAATCACGAACAAAGTAAGCAATACGATTCTAGCGGGAACTCTATGAATAAAATTATCATTTTGGAGAATTGATTCTGGAAAACAGTAAAACACTTGTATTATGACCGCTTAAGGTTTTAGCCTACATATTGTTATCCTTACCACATTTTCAAACAAAATTGGGTTACAAGCTAAATTAATTTATGTTATCGTATCGCCCTTTCCTTGGTTTCAGGTCATATTTGTGCTATTGATTTGAAAACGTTATGAGATATAGAATTTCGATATAGTTTTCTCGATTCCGATATCTTTTAGCTTACAATTCTTAACACAAGCAAATATTAAGAGATTACCAAACAATTTCGCAGAAAATTTTAATCAAAATATGTTCGACTTCGACGACAAAATACTGTAGAAAATATTCATATATAACAACATTAGAATAGCTGTAAAAGCCTCTATTATTCAACCCAAAACATCATTAAATCAATTACATATTTGCTTAGTCAATTTACCTTGTTCCTCCTCGAATTGCCATCACTGGGATAGTTAAAGGGCTAGCAAAGCCTTTGACAAACTGAAACTCCTTTCCTGACGCTAGCACGCTTAATTGCAGTACAGGTATGGAATAAGGCTCTCTCTGAAATTTTATACAACGCGTTTATTAAATCATTTGATTTCAGTCAATTTATGGTCAATATTTTTAATTGTATTAAAAAAGAAAACAAATATAACACCTATCTTATAATTGTTTAACTTTGTAGATAACTTATACTTATAAAAATCTATGTTAGTTCTTGTTTATATTTCTTTCGTAGCATTCTTCAACCGAGGTGATAAAGATCCACATTTTCTCTTCTTTCTAGTCAATTTCTTATAATTTGCATAACTGCAGTCGATCCATTCGACGTAAATATCACGTACGAAAGTAATCAAAACTTATAGTAGAATTTAGAAGTCCAACAACGTTTTAGATCTACAAAGGCATCCATATCGCTTCAATAAAATGAGATATCCACGGTCCACATCGGAATTGCACGTGTGAAGGAATATTATCAAATACCTTATTCCAACGGAACAATTTCAATTCAATCCCGGATTTGATCAACGTACAGGATTCTCTAGAATTCGCCTTAGGGTCGTATCAAAATTGGCATCATATTTCAATGTCAGAGCAAATAACTTTCTAACGCCACACTCGAACTTTGTACGAACAAATCAGTCTTGGATGCACACAATGGGAACTCTTGGGAATAGTTCATAAGTTTCGAATATATAATAATGTCAGGCGCTTCATGGGTGCTTCAAACATAACGTACAACTTTCAAGTTCCTAATCAATTCTTTGTTAGTTTCCTTTCATTTGTGACATCATTGTTATTTCAATCACATCGTTTTATTTTACTAAAATTGAATCATTGGATAGATAAAGATTGTATTTGTATTTTAACGGTTACACAACGATGCATAGGTACCTATGTTAAATAAAAAAAAACTATGAACATAACATTTAAAAGTAAACAATGTATTTATATAGTGGATGTCATAAAGCTTCCGAGTTTTACCTTCATACGAGTATAACGACGAAAACGGCTTCTAGAGCTTATCTATTCTAGATCCAGGTCGACATTGAATACTTTTAGTTGACGTTCCTTGACAATACATTTAGTCTTGAAAATAATGGTACTCTTCTGCTTTTACGAGTCAGCCAGAAAAAGTGTAAGTTTCTTTATACGACCATATTGGAATACCTACTTGTATTTAGATACTTTTTATCCGTTTGTTTTTTGAAAAAGTATTGTTTATTATTTCATGTAGGTATCTTGCACAGTTTAATATTAGGTTGATATGATTTTTTTCAGTTGTGTTGGAATACACCCCTAACGAGTGTACGGAAATAAATGTTAAACCAGCGTATAATCAGCAGATTTATAATGTATAACGTCATCACCTGGATCCTCTTTACCCTAATAAATTTGATAAACTGATTGTGCAGGCATTTAACATACATTTTCGAACGCCTACGTCATAAGGCTTCTTCTTCGTAAGCTTGTTTAGTAATTTTGCAATAATGGACGATTATTATACTCAAAATTGCTTGTATTTCGATCTGAAAAGAGAAAATGATAACAAATATATTGATTTAAGACGTATAATTATATAATGTTCATCTTTAACATTCAAAAGGCAGTCTTTTCAATTTCGGCAGCTTGTTAGCCGTTTTACACAAAATACATTTTCAAAAGATGCCGGATCCTTTGTTCTGTAACAATGAAAATACTTGAATATAAACTGAGTATCTTATCGTGGAATTTGTTTCTCAGATCCTCGTTGTAAACTTTAGATATAAGTACTGTTAGAGTTATATTATTTTTTATGTCATCTGTGGATTACAACAAAATCCTCCATTTAAACCTCGGCCTCGCGTGAAAATGCTATCCGAGAGACTCATTTTCATTTTTCGACCTACTAACTCAAATAATTTAGGGAGCATAGAGCTAAGATTACTGTTGAAAGCTAAGCTTGATTATTTGGAGCAAATGTTAAACAGTTAAAAGATAAATATTGAACATGATGTGTTACTTGATATAAATAAATGCTGAATAATATGCAACTGTATGTAACATAATGTATCACGAATTGAATGCTCATCAATTATTGCAAAATTAATAAAATTATGTTTTGATTAATTATGTTTAAATATTTTAAATTCAATTCAATAAAAAAAAAACATTATCATAATTAATTTATTAAGCACGATAATTGTTTTAGAAATAAATAAATAGACAAAATCACCTTAGGCTTTTAAATTTGGATGGTGTAAGTATAAAAATTAATATCGTCGGAAAAACGGCATCCTTTATTTTTTTTTATTTATTCTAACAAAGCGTATTCAAACAAAACCCAGCTTAAACAAAATCATAATAAAGCGTGCAATGAAGCCAAGTATTAGAGGAATTCAGTCAAACATGCTTTTGTCCGTCTACGCAAAGGCATAATGTAGGCATTCTCTCTTGTTCCAATATAGTCAATGGATAGTGGAATTTATATGAAACCTATTGGAAAACATGTGTTGTTATTAGTATGCGCATTTCCTTTTAATAATTATGCAAAACAACTGCTTTTTGTGAATGAAATATAAGCCTGATTAAGAGAATAATAGTAATTTAAAAAATAGGTATATTAATAAAGTTCCTGTTAAATCTAAGAAAATTTTTAAAAAGGTTTCATGTTTTGAGGATTATTAACTCAGTATCTAAAATCACAATCTAGTCACTTTATGGTCCGTTCCATTATCGGCAAAAGTTTAGACCTACTTAATAGATGCGAGATTAGTGAACGATTTTAGATGAAGCGATATATTGCATACTAATTATTATAGCATTACGCCGCTAGTAAACCGACGCATGCGCGTGCGGCAGTGAATCTCTGCGAAACTACTGCGTAGCGAAATATCTGCGGAACGTTAGTAAACAGCAATGTTTTCGCAACATTTTCGCAATGCGTCTGTGTAATGGCCATTTCGCAGTTCCTTGCGAAACAATACTGACAAGGACGCAACTATTTCATCTATCTATGTGCTAGAGTGAGACATATCATATGCGAAAACCTGCCATACTACTGACAGATTTTTCGTTGTTTCGCTGCCGCTCGCGAATGCGTCGGTGTACTAACGGCGTTAAAACTATAAATTTCCGGTTAAAATAATTTATAATTTTTTAATCTTTTAAAACCATATTTCTGAAAGTAAAAGTGACATGTGTTAGATAATAATTCTATATTTCATAAGCCATAAAGGCACTTCATTTATCCCTGAAATACTCGTCAACGGCATCCTTTGCCGCTAAATATTTAACGACGATCTAAACTCAGAAATCCTACTATTGGAACGGTTTGTTCCCAAATTCCGAGATATCTGAGTAGAATTATCTCAGCTATCGGATAATATTCTTGTGGGCTCTGTAAATTGCAAACGCTTGGTTCAAAGAGATTAAACCAAAGCACATTAGCGGCTTTACATGAAGAACGTGCATGCTAAGGCTGGTAAACGGTTTTAGATCGAAACTTGCAAATTGAAAACTAGTATTACCCATGTATGTAGCGATTTATACGACGATTGGAGAATATTTGCAGCAATGCAACTTGGGCCTATATCCCTATATAGTGATATAAAATCGGCAAAAGTTATAATGGGATAATTTATTGTTGAAATTAGTATAATTTAATGTAATGAGATAACGAAAAGGTATTAAATGAGTATTAACTCATATCGTAAGTTATAAAAAGTTTCCATAACATGTATGACGATTACAAATCGATTATAATAAAAATGATATAACGATTCAGAGCCAACACGGAAATGAAAAGGGTAACTTTATCTATTTGCTTTGTGAATATCTCTGTTGCCGCCTACCGGTACATTTCGATTTCAGGAAAATCCAGTATAGCTTGCCGTACCTACTATTGTTAAGGATATTTAGAAAATAGAAGCGAATATATTATATTAATATATGGAAATACAATTTTAATGACAAAAATAACACAACGCAAATGTCCTCTGTACGCTAAAGCGGTGTTAGATAAGTATTCACAACGGTATTTCGTATGCATACAGCCAAATCTATTTTTACATCACACAGTCAGAAACATTTTATCGCAAATTATACGAATTTTAATTTTCGTAACCCTCGGTCTTTGAGTCAGAATCAAACATTATTTGATAACACCTTTTTAAATTTTAACTTCATCCCTTCGTTTACAATGACATTTATAAAATGTTAGTGTTATTAAACATTTTTTTTTAATTAAATAAATAAATAAATTAATTAAAATCTGTTTTCACCTATTACCATTCGCTTTTAATATATTTAACAAACTGCATACAAAAGCAGTGGATTGTGACGAAAATCGGCAGTTTTTTGAATCGCCTGGTATGTCGACCTATTCAGAATGATATAATATTTCACATTTTTTACTGTGCGAAAGCTATCCAACTGCAATGCATTTTTAAAAACGATTGATATTTCGCAATAACCCACGCTCACAATCCAGATGGATGGATCCCCTGGCGGTATCAATCATACCGTATACCGTATATGCGGTATCAAGTTTGTGGGGTGCGTGATAATGAAGGTTAATTACACTAGGTACTGTACCTTTTGGTGATGCACAAATAACCACACACTCACAGTTTTAACGTTTATTACTCCACATAGAAGGAGAGAGACAATTATCAGATACAAGCAACACTTTGGACATGAAAATACAAGAACAAAAAAGACACTGACTAGATGCGCATTCGGTAACTAAGATCGAACTGTTAGTTTTAAATTGTTAAGAAACTTGAATGCAAAGTATTACGATCTACCCGCTGGATCCGTGATAATTTAGTCGCGGCACGCATACTACGCAAATACCGCGACTATGCTATAGAATAATAAATATTATAATTATTTTGTATAAGTGTAATGTATGTCTGTATTTCTTGTGTTTTTGTGTAATGAATGTTTGTGTTATACTTAAATACGAATATAAATATGAAATAAAATATTTAAATACTTGTTGTGTGTAATAAATACGTATAATAAAATACATACACTAAAATATTGTGTGTTAGCCACATCACTCCCCTCCAGAGACCGGGTTAAGGGCGATAAAAGTCTGGGAAGTGAACTCTCCTCCCAGAGCGAGTGGTATATGCCACGGGAGCACTGGGAAGAGGTAGGGGAGGACTGGGAGGTGGAAGAGCGGGAGAAGGAAGGTTTTCAGGAGAAGACGACAGTAAATAGGCTGGCTTCAGGCGGTCTATGCTTACCGTCGTTGACTTTCCTTTTAATTTAATTTTGAAGAATTTGTGATCTCTTGAAATGACCTCGTATGGTCCTGAATATGCGGGTTGTAAGGAGCCACGCAGTGCGTCTTCCCTAAGGAATACGTGACTACATGTGGCTAAATCTTTGTAGATAAATATTTTTTTCTTGCCATGATGCTGAGTTGGTACAGGACGAATATTCCGGGCAAAATTCGTCAACCGAGCTGATAAGTCGGTGATATCAGTAGTGTAAGACGAGGTGTCGTGACCAAAAAATTCACCTGGTAGGCGAAGTGGTTCACCGAAAACCAGCTCAGCTGAGGAAGAGTGTAGATCCTCTTTTACAGCACTTCTTATGCCGAGAAGCACAAGAGGTAGTGTTTCTACCCAATTTGCGTCAGCGTGACAGGTAATTGCAGCTTTCAATTGTCTGTGGAAGCGCTCCACCAAGCCGTTGCACTGCGGGTGATATGCCGTTGTCTTACGGTGATCGAAGCCGATAGACTTAGCGAGCTGCTGGAATAGGGCCGATTGAAATTGTGCACCGCGGTCGGTAACGACGTCGGTTGGACAACCATAACGGGCTACCCAGCAGGACACAAAAGCTTTCGCGACTGTTTCTGCGGTGATGTCGGTAAGTGGTACAGCTTCCGGCCATCGCGTGAATCGATCGACGGCTGTAAGGCAATACCGATAATCACCGCAAGGTGGTAAAGGGCCGATTATGTCTATATGGACATGTTTGAATCGCGCTGAAGGTAAAGCGAGCGTACCGATAGGTGACGCGACATGCCTGTTTACCTTCGAGCGCTGACAGGTCAAACATGCCTTAGACCATTCGCGGCAGTCCTTCCGCATTAAAGGCCAGACAAACCTCTGTGCAACGAGCTTGGCTGAAGAATTTGCACCTGGGTGGCTTAATGAGTGCAGACAATTGAAAACCTGCTGACGTAGTTGTGTAGGGACGAAAGGTCTGGGAGTCGGTGTACTGACGTCGCAGTACAATGGAGTACGACTTCCAGGTACATTCATCTTTTTAAGGCGAAGAGATGATTCACCTGTGAGATGCGCAGTGAGCTCAGGATCTGAAGCTTGCAACCTTGCCATCTCTTCTAGATCGACCGGCCTCTGCAGTTCACATACGCGCGATAAAGTATCAGCGACGACATTATTTGCACCTGATATGTGCTGTATGTCGGTTGTGAACTGCGAGATGTAGTCGAGGTGTCTATACTGACGCGGCGTGCAGTTACTTTTCCTTTCGTGGAAAGCGTAACATAACGGCTTGTGGTCAGTATAGATCGTAAAATGATTAGCCTCCAGCATGTGTCGGAAGTACCGTATGCTCTCGTAGATGGCAAGGAGCTCTCGATCGTATGGTGAGTATTTCACCTGTGATGGGCTCAACTTGCGCGAGAAGAATGCGAGCGGCTGCCAATCATCATCCTTAAGCTGTTGTAGGACCCCACCTATCGCTGTATCAGAAGCGTCAGTGACGAGTCCTAATTTAGCTTCACTGGCAGGATGAGCGAGCAGGGCTGCTTCGCAAAGGCTTTTCTTACAGTCCTGGAATGACTGCAGCGAATTTCCTTCTATGACCACGGGATGAGAACCTTTAACAGAACCTACAAGCAAGGCGTTTAATGGTGCTTGAATTTGGGCAGCATTGGGCAAGAAACGTCGGTAGAAATTGACCATGCCCAAGAATCTTCGAAGCTCTCGAACAGTTCTTGGGACAGGAAAATCGGCGATGGCTTGCACCTTGCTGTCCAAAGGTTTGGTTCCCTTTTCAGAGATTTCGTAGCCTAGAAATGTTACCTTAGGAGCGCCGAAGACACACTTGGCTGTGTTTATAAGAACACCATAATCTCTCATACGGGTAAAGAGTTGGCGCAGGTGGTCTTCGTGCTCTTGTGCTGATCTGCTGAATAATTAATTATTATAATTTTAAGTTTGTCAGGAGCCAGGCGTCTAGGGGAACAGGAAACAGGAGGGCCAGGGGTTGTGCGAATGTGGTGTGTAGTGTTGTGTTTGACAATACCTGGAGTACCAGCGGGGCGTGTTAATTCTGGGTATTGCGCTAAAATTTTATGATAATTACTATCACCATGAGTTACAACCTTAACACTAGAAATATTACAATTAATCATATTACAATTTGTTGCTGAGCTGCTGACATTGGTTAAGCCATCGATCAATTGTTTCTTACTTACGTCAACAATAATTTGGTAGTGTGAGAGAAAATCTACACCAATAATTGCTTTAGTGACGTCAGCTACAACAAAACGCCATGGAAAAACGCGACGTAAGCCTAAGTTGAGATTTAACTGAATGTAACCGTAAGTGTCGATGACGGAACCATTGGCAGCACACAGTTGGTAATTAGTTTTACATCGTTTTTCAGACACAGCAGTTATAGGGAAAACACAAATATCACTACCAGTATCTATTAGATATTCAACATTTAGAGTGGGATCCGTAATGAAAAGACGACCAGGGGAAATGGGACAGGCGTTAGTCGCCATCACTGAATGTCGTACGCGTTTCGTGTCGTGCGATGCCTTGAAGTCGCATGGCTTAATGCATCTGTTAGCCTTTGTGCCATGTTTGTTATGATACCAGCAGATAGGATAACGCCGGTAATTAGAGTGGGATCGTCGAGAAGGAACACGTTGACGACGATGGGGAGAGGGGTCTCTGCGCGCACGGGGACCGGGTCGGGAACTGCTTACTTGGGCGGATAGCGCGCTCGCCTGGCGCGTCAGCTCCGCCACCTGGCGTGCCAACTCGTCCATAGGTGATGAAGGTGAAGATGCTGAAGCTGCCGCAACATGAGAGGTAGGAGCCGCGATGTCATTTACACGATCAGCTAACTCGGCCAGAGCGTCCAGGGGTAGCGTAGGCTGTGACGCCACGATCGGCTGCAATCCGGCAGGTAACCGGCTGGTCCAGATTGTTTTCAAAAAATCTTCTGGGATTTCGGGACCCGCCAGGTGCTGCAAATGCCGCAGAAATTGGGACGGCTTACGTAGTCCTTGCTGCTCGTGCATCAACAGCTGTTTCACTTTATTTTCTCTGGACACGGACAATCTTTTTATTAACTCTGATTTCAATTTATTATAATCAGCAGGGCCGGTAAGGATGTCTTCGACCTCGGCCGCATACTGCCGGTCCAATGTGGCCAATATGTGATAAAATTTTGTAGTATTGTCAGTTATGTTCATTATAGCGAATTGTCCTTCGACTTGTGCGAACCATATTGCTGGCTTTTCAGGCCAAAAAGGTGGGATCCGTAAATTAACGGATGGTTGCTGGGCGGGCGACACGTGCGACGGTCGTTCCGCCATTTTGACGCACCTTCGCGCTTGAGTATTTACTCGATCAGCGTTGTCGGAATCGCTTGCACTAGACATAGTTTATATAGGTATATAATTATAGTGTTCATCGGGGTCACCAGTTTGTGGGGTGCGTGATAATGAAGGTTAATTACACTAGGTACTGTACCTTTTGGTGATGCACAAATAACCACACACTCACAGTTTTAACGTTTATTACTCCACATAGAAGGAGAGAGACAATTATCAGATACAAGCAACACTTTGGACATGAAAATACAAGAACAAAAAAGACACTGACTAGATGCGCATTCGGTAACTAAGATCGAACTGTTAGTTTTAAATTGTTAAGAAACTTGAATGCAAAGTATTACGATCTACCCGCTGGATCCGTGATAATTTAGTCGCGGCACGCATACTACGCAAATACCGCGACTATGCTATAGAATAATAAATATTATAATTATTTTGTATAAGTGTAATGTATGTCTGTATTTCTTGTGTTTTTGTGTAATGAATGTTTGTGTTATACTTAAATACGAATATAAATATGAAATAAAATATTTAAATACTTGTTGTGTGTAATAAATACGTATAATAAAATACATACACTAAAATATTGTGTGTTAGCCACACAGTTTCGCCTATATTGAGTATTAAAAGACAGCCATTGACTATTCAAAGAGAGACTGAACAATTTTTAATAATCCCAACAGCAAAGGTTTTGGCGCAATAACTGTGTGTTGATAAAAGTCATAAAATCTTTGTTTATGAAAACCTCGTTTTAAGCTCTTTTTATGAGGCATCAGGGCAAACAGACTAGCCACTCGACGGTAAGCAAGCTTTTATATTTGCCCGATATAAATCTAAGCACAATATTACGTTGCATCTGGTTCTTACATCGCTACAGCCGTCTTATTCTTGCTTTGAGTTTACAAGAATAAAACATAATAATGTACATATCTGGGGGCACGGTAGTGCCCCCGCCAAGACGAGCCAAGCGAAAGTGAAGCGCACGGGCACTACCTACCTTTTCTCGAAGCGCTTCGACGTTTTTTTGAACCCTCATAACTTGGGTTTGGATTATGCTAGATCAACAAAATTTTCGGGATATATTGTCAATAGCGGGCTTATTGAACATATTAAGTTTTAATTACATTAGCTTTTATACTTCAGATTTTATTTATATCTAAAAAACGCTAATTTCGTCACTGACTCACTGATGATCATCAAAATTCTTAAGGTATTTCCTAATGTCCTAGAAAGCTGAAATTTTGTATGTAAGCTAGTATTAGCACATAAACAACAAAAAAATTATAAAACTTGTAACTTTCATCCCCCAACCCCTTAAACTAGGGGATGGGAGTTTGTATGAGACCTGTAATTTTAAATTAAATTTTGATGACGCTAGAGGTCTAATCTAATAATCTAGAACTTCGTTCCCCTAGATATATATATTATATATGTATAGGTAATCCTTGTTAAAAAAAAAACGACATATTATATTGAGACATATACTTCAGATCAGATCATATAAATATGAATGAATAGAAGTGTTGCGAACGTCTCCTGCCTCTTACGTCCACACAGTAGCTAAAAATAAAAAAATTGTCCTTGTCAAAAGAGTGGGCTATAAAAAAAGGCGTCTCTGATGTGCTAGAAATACACCCAAAAAAAAAAAAGAAAAAAAAAATTGTTACAAACAACTTACAAAAAGAAATGAAATCCCACCAAAAACATTTTCATGTAAAATGTTGCCAAGACGAGCCCATATGACTCGCACTGTCAAAAAGTTATCAGATCTCATGTAGAGCCAAGCTTCTAACACTACACGCCCTAACTCTACAAGGCCTAACTTCACAAACTCTACACCTTAGTCAAAATATGTGGCTTGGCCGTTCGTTACTACAAGAACTATTGTATAACACAAAAGTAATGAACAGTGAATTAATTTTTCACCTTACGCCGATGTGAAAGTAGCGAAATGGCCAAGCCACATATTTTGACTAAGGTGTAGAGTTTGTGAAGTTAGGCCTTGTAGAGTTAGGGCGTGTAGTGTTAGAAGCTTGGCTCTACATGAGATCTGATAACTTTTTGACAGTGCGAGTCATATGGGCTCGTCTTGGCAACATTTTACATGAAAATGTTTTTGGTGTTACTTTAAAGAAAATACTACCTAAAATGAAATAAAATTGTTGATTGCTTTTTGTTTTTTGTTTGGGTGCTTTTTGATGCATTTAACGTGACGAATAGAAAGTATTATTATATAAATTTTATATAATGCATCACAATTCCCGATATTAGATTCCAATAAGAACGTACTTTAAAAAGGATCAGACGTTGTAAACTGAAGAAATCTCGTTATTACGAGTTCATATACCAATGGGAAATAACAGATAGTGATATCGTTTCCTGTGACCATCAGTGTGTTAAATTCATATATGTATTTCTATTTAAATAAAATAATAAAAAATACGTATGGCTCGTCCCCGAGGACTGCCGCGGTAAAGCTATTGCATGCTATGCCTTCAAGCCCAAGCCACACCTCCGCGCCGCGGTGACAGTCGGAGTGGGAAGCGTGAGGTTTTTCGTTACGCAATTTCTGGATTCGGTCCCCACGCTCAAGGCCAACGATAGAAGCTATGCAATAGCTTAATAAATAATAAAGTGTATTTCTTATCCTTTCCCGTAGACTTATAGATTTATTATTACAATATCAGTAAAACATTCAAATAGATATGCATAGAAGAAATCAATTGCCAACTGCACACCAAATACGTTTCGATACCACATCATAATATTTGCAGCTAGTAATACTTTAGCATTATAAATAACTTAGTGCTATACGATTAACCTGTGTAACGTTCGACGTGTAAGTGATTAATGACCCGACCGGTGCGTCAATGAGCCGTGGAATTGATTCCCGGTAGAAGTGCTGCATTTAATTCGCTAATATTTACCGCAACTTTACTACAACTTTAAATTGTGTATTGTAAAATTAAGTCGATTTCCTATGATACTAGGTTGCATGCGATGCAATGACATAGAATTCGTGTGATGTAAAAATTTGGTACGCATTGTTATGACGTCGTTGGTATAAACAGTTCTATAGACAATAAAATTTTTGAAGTAAGACAAAACTATTCCATACCCTAAAAATAAATTGAAACATTTATTAAGAAATTCAATTATTAATCAATATTAAAATCGATACAATCAATTAATATCAAACAATATCATATTCCATTGAATAAAATTATACTGTAGCTAATATCTACCGATAATAATTAATATCTCTGTAGTTATATAATTTCTTTGGAAAATTTTTAATATAAAATGTCTTTAGCTTTAATGTCTTATTATTTTACAATAAGCAAACAGAGCAAAAACAGGAAATTCTTGATAGCTAAGTAGAAAAGTATCGGCGCACCGGTGCGAGTGGCAAACGGAAAACAACATGATTTGATTGAGATAATAAATCTTACCGATGAAACGGAGTTGGAAGACCTACGCTGAAAGTGATCAAAAAAATATTGGGTCTTATTTAGAATGATAAAACAAACGCAGCCATGAGAATATTAATTACACTATAATAATAAGCGTAAAGCTTTAAATCATATTGATGTGCTAACAGTATAAAAAGTAACGTGTTTTTCAGTTGTTATTATAAACTATGCTTATTTCGATGAGGTTACAAATCAAGTAAATAAAAAGTCAAAATTGTGAATTTTTTTACTAGTTAAGTAGGTAATTTTTCTACAAATAATGTACGGTCTAAAGATTTATTTTTATTAAAATAATTTATAAAGACATTGTATATAATATAACCTTGAGACAAATGACATTAAAAAATCGGCATGAATAGAGAGAAAAAAAAATAAGCACATTGCTTCTATAATTGAAATATAAAAGGTGAAACCATTTTATTTAAACAAACATTGCTCGTTTGCAGGCACAAGCAAAAAGAAGCAAAATGTAAAACGCAAATTGGTTTCGAGGTTTTAAAAATCGATGTGAGTTACTATTGAGATAGCACAAAAATATTTGGACATTTGAAAAACAAAATGTTTCCAACATTTATAAGTGAAAATACGATAACAAAGAATCTGAAACACAAATAAAATTGAAAATAGACAAGAACTGACCTCACATTCTGTCATCGAGATGCAAAGTTATACCTTTGTGATAAAAAAAAACACTCAATCCACAAATCATTACTTGCTATTTTTATTCGTAGATAATAAATAAAATATCAAATATAATTATTATTTTTATTCTTCTTTGATAACGCCCACAGCGTTCCCACAGCACTTGAGGATACACAATATAATATGATGTGACGTAGATACGGGTAGGAAAGAACATAATATGATGAAGAAAAACGCAAGAATAAAACTATACTTTGACTAAAATAAATAAGCAGAAAGAGATATTAGATGAGTAACAATGACTAGGTATATTGTGTACTACGAATGTCGAATACACTGTTATCTTATAGAAAATAATAATAAAATACTTATATATTATAATACTTGTATATTACTAGGAACGTGTTGCATACGTCATGAGTGGAAATTGAAGTCAAATAAACACAATAAAATTAGCACCATATCAACGAGAAATGGAACAATTAAAATTATTAATTGTAGTAAACTATTCATGAAAGAGAAAATTAATATCTTGTTAGATACGCTATGCGGGATATTAATTGTTTCAGTTAAATTTACACACTACAATTTTGACACTACATAAAGGTAAGGTATCTCATAAACAATTAATGTGTCGATTAAATTAAACGCGAAGTCATCAATATAAGTTATTGCGTAGTAATAAATTAGGAGGGTACAACTATATACTCACTAGAATCCCTTTCACGAAATGTGAAGGTATATTAATAATTATGTACTTGTAGTTTAATGTTAGTTTTTATTTACATGTTATCATACGTAATAGTTTGTTTTGACATGATGTGTTAATAAAATTTGTTTTTGTTTTTGTTTCGAAAAAAATATTCATACGGACTATAATAAAGCTGTGTAAATAAACCAAAGACCAATTTATTTTCAACAAAATTATGTACTTAAGTAAACATTTATAATACAAACGCCCGCCCTTTTACCACTCTATGAAACCATCTTAATCTCACAATCGCGTCCAGTAAAATATAGCGGTCGTAATGATTAACCCAATTGTATATTTAAGGTATCTATGTCTGCGATGAAAGCCTCAAGGATCGCGTGCCATGCGAGATTTATCGCTCAATCCGACAATCAGTGAAACGCTTAACTAGCTGACGATAAGGTGTCGACGAATGATTGGCTCGCTCTATTTGGAGATAGGGTATCGTTGTTTCCCCCACACTGTTATTTGTTTTCACATGGTAAAGATTAACTTTATCTATCCCACAAATTATGGGATAAACGGGTTTAGAGCAAACGGAATGATACCGATTTGTTACGTATAGTGCGTATAATATTTAAAAGCTCTATTAACTTAATTTCGTATTATTTTAGTAAATTTGTGAACTTAGAAGCTGTTTTTCGTCAGATTCGCTTGAATATAATCAACCGAATCTATTAGATCTAAATAGATCTCTATAGTCTTCGAATAGTATCACCAAACTTTGTAAAGAAAAATAATAATCCATATAATTTTTTCTTTACCGCAAAGCTCTGTACAAATATTGCTAGGTACAATATTATTACATAAAATATGGTCCAACAGCAATAAGTATTAGATATCAGGGCGAAAGGAATCAGTTGCACCGTGCACGTCTCGTTTCTGCTTCAAGTGCCTTCACACGGTGCATTACCCGCGTCCACCGCATTTCAGCTCGTGGGTGGAGTTAATGTCGTCACTTTTCTACTTGAGTGTACTGTTTATTTGTAGTGTGGAGGTATTTATTTATTTATTTAATTATTTATTGCACACACAAAAGAAATATAGACACATAAAATACAGATAATAGGAAAATAATGTGTAAAAACGGTGGCCTTATCGCTAGGTAGCGATCAGGCCACCGTATGTAATATGTAAGGAGAGACGTTAAAAGGAGGTGGGTGAGCAAAAAATAAGGCTTTAGGAAAAAAGAAATTAGGTATATGGTAGCTAGTAGTTTATGTAGTTCTAGTTACTAGTCACCTGCTAGGTACATATCGATTTGATGGTTTGATTTTTAAATGGAGTAAGTAGTTGTTATTTTTCTTGAAGACGACAAGTAAACGTTCTAGCTATCAGATACGATTTTTGAAATTCGATTATGACCTAAATATATAATACGAGGATGTGTTGTGATGATTTATAATATTATGATTAAAATAATGATCTATGTTAAATAAGACATACTATGTATGTTATGTAGATAAAGAGCTAATTAATAAAAAAATTAAAGAGACTTCAATGAAGCACTGCTTAAAATTTGAGTGTTTTAAACATAAAATAAGCACTCTCAAGCTCAACACTAACCCAAAACATTAATGCAACTTAAATATACCCACTTTCGTATAAAAAGTTTTGAAACTAAAATACATAAAACGTTAAGCCGTGCGGAGGTGTAACCGTAACTTTCTGCATCCTTTCGCGGGTAGAAATACAAAAGGTGTAAACGAGGGTTGGAGCTGTTATTGCCGTCGTTAGCTGAAATTCCACCTTCAAAACACTGCGTCAAATATGACCCATAAAAATTGGGAATATTATTTTTTGGCGATTGCGTTTACAGCCGCGGTACGAATATTAGAATTTGTAGCTCGTTTTATAGAAATGGCTGCATGTTTTTATACAGTGGATGATATTTTTACCCAAATTTAGTTTGCGTTACGATATGGTGAGAGTTATTGTGTGACAAGGGTTTTAAATATGTGTTCAAATAAAATGAAGTTCAATAGCGTATGAAATGGTTTTATCTGTAGTTATATGCAATAAAAGTCAATCAATTTAATCGACTTGGAAATAAATATTAACTTAATAATTGTACAGACCTACACCGCAGCTAAAATTTCAAATTTTATGTAATGTTTAGATTCATATTTTATCAATTGGATTCAGTTGTTGTACTAGTTTCGTACTAACAGTTATGTCTTCATTTCGCTCTTTCAAAATAATTCATCTAAGGAATCATAAAAAGCCTTTCTATTAAAACCAAATTGAATGTATGGAGCTCCTAAAAATTATTCATGAAAATTTCATATTCATGTTGATATACAAGCACATATTGTGAAAGCAATTCTTTATAGTGAGGTTGTATTAAATATTTCAACAATTCATTTGGGAGCTATAACGTCATGCGCGACATTCATCTGGTGTGAGCATTCAGTTCAACAAAACAAACTGGCAATAGAAGAGATTTCCCAAGAGAGTGCTATGCGACTTTTCATATAATATGTACAAATATACAATGCTGTAATTATTATATAAGTCAATGAACCATCGCGTAATCCAACGCGTTATCTCTATACCTACATATTGGGCATATAGAATACGGATAATTTAATCAGTATCTCGTTATATTTTTAGCACTATCCCATATTGGGTACTAAATAGTTACTAGTACTATTGCCCCTTTCCAGAAAAGATCAGGCGCTTACTCAAGAACACACAAGTAATAAATTATTATCCATTATTATTTTCTTTTACAAGTGCAGGTTTTAGGTTAGATGCTGCTATAACGTAGCAAACTTTTGTTCATAAGAAAATAACATTGAATAATGAATTACATATTTATTTATTTATGACACTTTATTGTACAATACCAGTAATAAAAACATATATAATTTAACATGGAGAACATGAATATGGTAAGTGCACAATAGGCGGCCTTATTGCTTAAAGCAATCTCTTCCAGGCAACCATAAAAAATAAATATAGCAAAAATAATTGTTTTTTGCCAATAAAATTCGCCGTGTTATTATATAAAATTAACTACAACATCATAAGCACGCTATACGTAATACAAAAACGCTCTTCTAATAATAATTGAACAAAAATAAACCTTTGTATTTCACGAATATCACAATATTACGGTAAAGCTGATGAATGTTTATTGGATTTAATTAAATTGAGCCGACGTTCACAAAAACATTATACGCTAGGATTGATTCTATTATAGTAGGAATCATAATACAGAACCGATTCTGTTAGAACATTGTATTGAAGTTGCATAGGAATTAATAATCCATTTAGAAAATGATTATTTTACACACAAAATCACTACATAGTATAAAACAAAGTCGCTTTCTATGTCCCCATGTCCCTTTGTATGCTTAAATCTTTAAAACTGCGCAACGGATTTTGATGCGGTTTTTTTAATAGATAGAATGGTTCAAGAGGAAGGTTTTAGTACTTACCCATATAATTTATTAGGTTTTCGACAAAGCGGGCGAAGCCGCGGACGGTAAGCTAGTATATAATAACTCAAATATCATGGTTTTTAACATAAAAGCCACGTAGTATACAACCATTATGTTCGTTTTTAATAAGACATAGAATTCGAGAGACAAACTGTAAGAAAGAAAAGCACTTAGTTCTGAAACGTTGATAATCCGATACTACAAAGCTAGAATCTTCAAATAACTCAACTTCCGAATCAGTATTTTTATTCTCTTTGGGCAAACTGAGAACCCGCTTTTGTAAACGTGATGATTAAAGGTAAAATCGATATACAGAGTGGAAAAACTGCTTATATTGTAGCCATTAAAAAGATTAGGTACCTAAGAAAAAAAATATAGCAATTAATAAAAAAAGAAAATAAAAAAATTGTAGGCTATCATTAGGCTCGTATAGTAATCATTGTTTTTTTAAAATGAATTAAAGCAAAACAAATATATAGAAATTATACTATAGTAGGTTAATTAAAATTATTGGTGTCACAAACGAAGTGAAAACTCCCATTCAACTAGAACTTGAAAATGTATCGCAAGCAATAGTGTAAAGAGCACTTACCATACATCATGTTTTATGTACGAGTATGTGGATTCTATCGTATAATTTACTCAGTGGTGGATCTTCAAGCGCGATAGCTGATAAATTGACGCGAGATGTACGTGACGCGTCCCCGCAAGCGATGGCTTGTAGTCTGAGATATGACTCTGCGTTGCTTCATCTGAAACTGCAAATAACTGGAAATTTGTACGTTGCACTTGAAACTGTGTTTGTGCTCAATCACACGGAATAGCTGATGTGGTAATGTTATTAAAGGAATGTAGGAGTCTGATATACCTGTAATAGTTGTAGTTAATCTAACCTATTATCGGTGGGTGTGCAGATACGTAGAATTACAATTTCACGACTGTTATGCACAAATATGTGTACTTTACTATGTCAACTTGCTCTTTCCAAGTCATGTAATTTCACTATAATAATAATTTATTTCTTTCTTTCCAGTACATATACAGTATATAAGTTACATTAAACAGGTGTGTAAACCTGTAATACAGGTCACCAGGTAATTTCACCATTAAATTTTTGTTCTCGTTGATACAAAAAATATTGTTGCATCACCATGATAAATCAACATACACACACTATATACGCTTGATGCTTATCAGCATTTCAGTATCGATTATACAGCAATTGTTATAGTAGTAACAGTAATATTGACTGAGAAATTTTTAAAGAATAGAAAAAATTTGATCACAAGGCCAGATCGATCCTGCGTCTTCTGCCTTACCGGAGCGACCGACGCCTGGCCTCTCAGCCGACTGGGATCCAGCCAGAGCAATCTATAACAACAAAAATCTAGAACAACCAACATGTCATAGTTATTGTAAAAAAAGATAATATTATAGTATTTAAAAATAGTTCGCTCTTAAGCTATGTAGTATCATGCTGAGTCAACGGTGTCGCAAACATGAAAACTGACTTGTGCGGTTGGACAATAATTTGATGTTTGATGAGGGCAGACTTCGAACGAGTCAGCTTTATTTTGGATCTAGTGCGAATTGATTTTTCATGAGTTACCCCGTTATTTTCGTATATAGCTTAAAGTAAGTACATGACATAATCAGTATTATTATTTATGTCACGACGGACTTAATATAATTTTTTGCTTAGATTTTTTGAATGTTGTCATTTCCTACTTATGATTACTGATAATTAATTGAATGTAGGCGCTATTAATTTAAATCAATATTGTTTAATTAAGAATATATGCAACGTTATATTAAATTTTATTATTCCTGTAAGACATGTGTCTTGCTGACGTGGATAATAATGGGTATTAAATCCGTGTAAAATTGTAAATTTACTGAATAAAATGGAACCTACACAAATACGTTTTTTGAACACATCACGATGTAAGACCACCAGTTAAATTATTTCAGTGCAACGAACGTAAAAGTCTGTTTTGTATCCCATTACGAGGCTGAGGTCTGCGCATTCAGCCAATTTCAGCAACGTAAATACGTAAAAACGAAAATGCTGAATAAAAGTAAGTTATTTTTAACATAGAAATGAACCTCAAGTTCAACTAATGATATAATTTAGGTATATAAGTACTAGTATAGTATTATATTATCTACGGTATTACGTAGACTAAATCGATCCATTGATTTTATTTTTTTACCATGCAGTTTTTTTGTAGGTTTTTTGTGATAGGACTTTTCGAAACTCGATTTGAGAACTAAATGTAAAATTATAAATTTTCAAAAGATTGCGCTGTCCCGTTGAACTAAGATTCAGATCTCCTAGTTTTCTTAACAAAAATCCATTTTATTTGGTACTGAGACAAAATTACCCAGATATATAATTATCGTCTTCGAAAGCTGAAATCTATGTCATGAATCCAAGTAAACAGTTATAATATTATATACTACGAATTCATTATCAATGGATATTCATTCTCAGGAATTTTAGTCTTGCCATATCCATTTTCCCAATCTATCGAAGAGTACCGTCTTTATCAGCACTAACGGCAATTATTTTAATTTTTTCTAGATAAATAATACTCATACATTTTCTAGAAATATTATAGAAATAAACAATAAAGCTTTACATCGATACAGGATGCCGCCTACGCCGTGACAGCACTCATTACTCGTACACGTTTATAACCTTCAACGTATGATATGAATCCTACGTTATTTGTATTTATTAAGAGAAAATAATATTGAACATAAAAGTTCAATTTCAAAACAATTGTATAAAACAAAAATAATGATTCACGAGAAACGTTAGATCTTTAATATTTCAATTTGGTTCGAAGTAAGTACCTACCTTATAAGTACATACGTAATTAGGTCGGTAGTATCTATCAAAAATAATTGAATGTTGTGTTCAAAATGTTTGCCAAATGATGTAAAATAAAAATAAATAAAGGTAGATAACACAGGGCTCCTTCCCCACGGGCATGCAAGATTTCTTTACTTAAAAAATGTCCATACACATCATATTGACATCCATACTTAATATTAAAAATGCGAATGTAACTCTGTCTGTCTGTCTGTTACTCAATCACGGGAAGGACATAGGCTACTTTTTACGCCGGGAAATAGGATAGGTTTCATCACGGAAATCCCACGGAACGGGAACTATGCGGGTTTTTCTTTGACTGCGCGGGCGAAGCCGCGGGCGGAAAACTAGTAAAATATAAATATATATTTTCCTTTGAATTTAACTCAAAAAATATTAAATATATAATGCTTAACTATCTGTTCTTTATACATCCGTACATCCACGTCACTCATAATATAGCATATTATATTTTCTTTTTTAATTATATGTTTTATCTATTCTAATATTATAAAGCTGAAGTGTTTATTTGTCTGTTTGTTTGTTTGAACGCGCTTATCTCAGGAAGTATTGGTTAAATTATTTCAGTGTTAAATAGCCCATTTATCGAGGAAGGCTTATATATTATAGGTACGCCAGGAGCGTAGCCTCGCGGGTGAAACCGCGAAGCGCAGCTAGTTATTAATAAATGTCTTAAAGCAATGGACGATCATAACATAATAACATTTTTAGATGTAGGTAAATTAATAGTTGAAATATAACATCTGCTCCAAATTCTCGGAAGCGATTCTTGTTAAAATTTACAAGGTTCATATTCAAATATCCAACATCTATTTGTTTTCATTTTACTTTCCAGCTTCTTTATTTAAGAAGTAATTTACAATTTCTCTGAGTAATGTGAATATTTATTGTAACATAAAATTTCCTATTATCATTAAACATAATGGATTTTAGGTGTGTTTGTTAGAAAATTTACACATTCTGTATGTTCACTGTCTAATCGAAGTGCATTATGATTTTATTATCCACTAGCTGTGCCCGTGGCTTTAACCACATTGCTCGGGTCCTATTGGTCTTAGTGTTATGATTGATATAAGCCTTTCTCGATCAATGGGCTAGCTAACTCTGAAAGTATTTTTCAAATCGGACTCGTAGTTGCTGAGATTATCACGTTTAATCAAACTCAGCCTAATAATATTAAGTAGAAGGTACAAATATGCTACTCTCATTATGCCAGGTGGCACTGACGTGTCCAAATGTGTATTCAATCGATAAGCATTATTTTACTATCGATATCAATTTATTTTTTTAAGAACATACACAAAAAAGAATCAATATAATTTATTCCATGCACATTCCGTTTCAATTTTAACTATAAAATGCAATACAAATGCAAATGTTGGTGCCGTCACGTACTTGATTTAAAATCAACAGATGCTCCAGCCGCCGGTCAAATCATTGCAATATAAAATTAATTTACATAATTACAGTGGCATTTCAACTGCCATTAATTAATCTTAATTTCTTACATAGTTGTATAATTTAAAAAAGAGGTCAGGAGACAGTATTTCTGTCCTTTTTTAGGGAAAAGCGTTCACGCATGCACAATCAGGCTTAGCTACAAAGGTGTTGATTGGTTATGTCTGACTTCCACAAACCATAATGCAGTGTATTTATGCCTAAATTCCACTGTTTTAGCGGTGGGTTAGTGTGTATTATATTTCAGATAAATTCGCAACCTCTAGACATTCAAATTCGTCAGTAGATACTTAGTTGAACTACCTATACATTATTGTCACCACATTCACCGTTCCCTCTTTACATTTTGGTATAAATTTGGTATAAAGGTATCATTTTATATCTTACATTATGATACACAATCAGTTGAAAAAGGGAATTCAGACAAGGACAAGACTTGAAAGGAAAGAATTGATACAATATGACAGATTGTTTTACCCTCAAAAAACATAATGTGAGTCATTTATAGAAAAACAAAACAAATATAAACTTTAGTTACATAAATAGACTGAACTGAAAAATTCTAATTTGCAAACATAAGCACAAATACAAACAAGCTGAATTGTCATTTAAAAGTACCTATAAAATTTCTAAAAATATACGACATTCTGACACTAAGTAACAGCCTAAAAATGATCCTTGTCACGCTACAAACCCGTCATTCTGTCCGTTCGTTGCTTAATTCCTCGTATCGTCCCTACTCCCTACATACGAAAATATCATAGGATTACACGCAGCGCAAATAATGATTGACGCTTTGTGACCAAAAATATGGAGTTTTCTAAGTACAAGCGTTTGTGATGCAAGCTTTTAAGTGTAGCTTTGAAATAATGAAAACGCGCTAAAAATAATGATGTTGCAGTAGAACGGGAAACAATGCGGTAGGTTTTTGTACTACATTTAAATTTTGCACATTGTGCTCATCAATTCCAAACATTGAAAAATTCGACATGATGTGACGTCATAAAATTCTGAGTTATCATTACACTGAGCCCTTTGCATTATGTCATTGCTTCAATTTAGGTATATTTTAATAATGTGTAATTTAATTTACCTACCTATTTCGTAACTTAAATTTTCATGCATGCATTTAATTTAAGCAAAACAAGAATTTCTTTAAAAACTAATATACTTAATATGAAATGAGGCCACATCAAGTTCTGTAAATTTCTGAAATCTTAAAGAGGTCTAAAAAAACTGCCTTAAAGTGACTGTTTTTAAGGTTATTTTTAAATCACGAGTGTACCAACGACGTTGTTACTTTCGGTAAACGTGAAACTCGGGCCAAGTTGCCGTCTAATTAGCTAAGTTTATAAATTTGTTACCTATTTGGTATAATAAGTACCTCAGAAAGGCGGCAGGAGAGATCCCTACAATATTCTCTCGTAGCTTTTACTTTAAACCATTTAAAACTTCGCAAACAACATTTAAAACTAATGCTACATAATTTACCTTTAAATAATTGTAGACTTTATCATTTTATACCCGAAACGTTTTAGTACAATTTTGGCAAATTTTAATCAGAATTTAATTAAATCGATTTAGGAACTTCAATCTCTATGATTTTGAGGTCGAAATATCATAAATAATAAATTAATCAATTAATTTCTATATGACCTTTTTTAAAACGAACTCATTGCTTGAAGACTACGTACTAAATCTATTTTCAGTAGTTTTAGATGTTTATAGAGACAAAATGGTTAGTTCTACGTGGGAACGTAAGGTGAAAATGAAAATAAGAGATTTATAATACATTGAAGAATTAAAGATGTTTAATACAATTTGTAAAAATAAAGGCACTTCATCGATTTATTACAGAAGAATGTGTTCTCTTTTTTGATACTTAAGTACATTGAATATAAAGAGTGAATATAAAAGATTTTGTATTAAAATATTAATAAAAAAAAATGAGTGGCACTCGGGGACTGCCGCGGTAAAGCTATTGCATAGCATGCCTTCAAGCCACACCTCCGCCCGTCGGAGTGGGGAGCGTGAGGTTTTTTCGTTACGGAATTTCTAGATTCGGTACCCGCGCTCAAGGCCTGCGATAGAAGCTATGCAATAGCTTAAAAACTAGTTTTGTAAAATTGTTTCTACGTAATTTAAAAAAAAACATCAAAAATAATAAAACGGATTGAATCTTTCGCTGTACACGAAGAAGCATTTTATGCTTTGGTAAAAAGGATTGAACTTTGTTGGCAAAAATAAATATATAGTGAAATGATAAAACTTTAAGTGAAATTCTCTTAAATATTTCAGAGGATTACCTTCTGCCTCGTAGCAGAGGTCAATGGGGACGTCGTTATTTCGCAAATAATGATGAAAAATATATTTTAAAAAGCTTTCAAGCAATAACTCGTCATTAATTTATTTGTGAAAGCTTTTGATACAGATATCAAATAATTAAAAGTAAATAAAAATATTGATAAGAGGGTATAAAAATAATGGGTATCGAAGTAATTTGGTGAACAAGCTAACATCGAATATTTTCGGTTTATAAACAAGTTTAATGATCGCAATTTTCTATTATGTATAGATACTAGTTTAGTACCTATTATATTATCTGTGGTATAGAGTTAACAGTTAAACTGTTGTTAAACCAAGTTTTTCATTTGACGAAACAATTATTCTACTTCAACATTCATCGTGATCTGCGTTATCTCACACTTAAAATATTGTGTAATATAATTTACAATCTTTGACCTTTCTACACCAGTAGATATAAAAACTTTGTTTTCGTAATCCTAATATCGATTAATTGAAAAAAGTCCATTAAGCAAAACCTCTTGGAAGCGAAAAAAAACCTTTTCACACGATTTTAAATCGTGCGCCTTCCGTTTATCCAATAAAAGAAATTCTCGGCCCTTTTAATTGAATTTTTTGGGCTTGACAGGTATTGATCGCCACAGGTTTTCAATGGGTACTGTTTTATTTCAAAAATACTTAACTCCTGGATAATAAATCACGAGGAAAGTGAAAGCCGCTTTTAAAGCCTTTCGAAGACCATAAATCATAGAGCGAATGAGGCGCTACCGAACACACGAGTAAAGGAAGTTACACAAAACATGGATTTATGCTGTGTAATTATGTGTTATTGTATGTTGTTTTAGCGTTAGCACCGACGAGCCTGTTTAATACAATTTACTGAAGTGTAAAGACTACCTTTACGTTCAGACTATCACTATAAAAAAAAACTTCATTTATTCGTTGACTTCTTGAAGTGTTTAATAAAATAAGAAAAATATATTTTGTTTTCACTTACATCTTTTTATAGTGCAAATACAGTACAGAAATATGCCTACCCATAAATAATAGGCTTACCTACCCGTATGTCAATTGGCATTTACAACAAAGCTATAAACTTTTAATTAAGCACTCCAGCTATAAATTAGTTTCAAGGGACGCCCTACAGTCCATGACCTTCCACTGGCCTTCCACTAGGTATAAGCTCCTTTAATTAATTTCGTTTTGAGATGATTGAAAGTGGTATTTAAATGGATATGTACTGAAATTCAAATTATGTAGACTATAATCCCGTATAACAGCATGTATATATGTATATTAGCACAAAACACACTATATAGGTACTATATAAGTATATATTGTTATAATATATGTACGCTAAAACTCATAATAATTATTTGTAAACGGAATGTTTTATTATCTATGTAAGTACATAAAAGCTCAAATTCCAAACACTGAACGTAACCAATCGACCAGTTAATAACATTCCGTAGGTACACGCTAATACAAACTATTTTAATAATTTGAAAATGGAATATTTCGGTTTATTTTTTTTAATTCTCTGCGAGCATGGAGCGTGCGAGCGTTGGAAACAATTTCAGTGCAGTTGAACATGTTAAACTGACCCGCCCTAAAAACTAGTAAAACAGTTAACCCCTTGTGGTGAGTTAAGCCACAGCGCCACATTATAAACTGAACAACGGGATAAACTAGCACCAATTTTAACTCGCTTTGAGCATAGCGTGTTTAGAACATAATTTAAAACTGATGAAGTTTGTAAAAGTTATTGTCATGTAACATGGTTATTATTCATTACATTTCACTGGACACTAGGATATTAAAATGTACACTGCCATTAAGTAGAAAGCACGTAAATTAATGTTAAACAAATTGATGAAGTGCATATTATACCTAAGTTTAAATTTCATTAATTTTATGGCGTCTTATTGTAATATCAATATGTTGTATCAAAATATTCAAAAATAGATAACAGTGATATCACAAAACGTTATTTGTATCTGAAATCGTAATATAAATTAATCTTCAATTGAAGTAATTGCAAAAAATCATTTATGAAATTTTTGTGAAAATAATATGGACAAATTAGAAAAGATGGAATCCATTTTATATGCGGCATCGATAATTCGTTACCAAGTAAGTATCTATTTTTAATATCATTTATCGTTTTATTTGTAAATTGGGATAATTTTAGAATACGTACATATATTATTATGTAGATAATAAAAATAATGTTAAAACATTGAATGGGATCAAATTAAAATTAAATTAGAATAAATATACTGATTATAACAAATAAGGTTATTCGAATAAATATGTATAAATAAACGCAAGCGTACCTTCTTCATAATTATAATCAAATTTAAAACCTAATACACAAATTGTATCTCTAATATGTATGTGTATAAATATGGATTCAAAAACTAAAAGGTAACGTATTTCGTATTCAGAAACTATTTAACCTATTTACATTCAACCTATGTGGGTTCACTCAAAAACAAACAACAAATTTTGTATAACAACAAACACTCGTCGTAGCCATAAATCATTGTAGCATACGCAAACTTAAGTAAAATAAACATCGTGCGAACTAATTAGTGTGCAAAATTCATGCGGGACCAAACAGGGTAATATGAGAGAAGTAGAGTTTGATGTTGAGCTCACAAAATTAGGCAAGTTTAGGGCCAAAGTCGACCTCGAGAGTAACAAGTTAATTTAAACTGCCCGAGTAATTTGTACCGGACCGTGACATTAATTCAATTGCTTTTGAGGTACAAAAACGAGTGAAAACATTAACGATACAAACAATAAAAAAATCACGTAGATTTTTAATGAAATCTGTTGATGCGGAAGTTTAATTCAATAAGGCTTTTTAAAGAGCGGTCAAATTACTGTTTTTCCTGTTCCAGTTTTTTGAATATATTGCTTATAAATTATATCACAGTTGTATCGTTTTCCAATGAAATAATATATCAATTCCCAATTGCCGTTTAATTTTCGTACCGTTTCGTAGATATTAAACACGGAAATAATGTCAAAATAAAATACAAGAGATAAATAATTATTGTACCTAATATATAAAATAAAACACAGGCGCGATTTGTACGTCTCGTAGCAAAGGACAAGAAATTCATGCTTCAAGTGTAAGTTATAATGCGATAATATTTCTCAGTTATCTTTGAAACAGTACATTATCCCTCACAGTGCATTCTGCTGAATAGGATCTTTCATTGTATTGTTGGCTACACCAAGTTTAACATAGCACTAGTTCACGTACAGAAGATTTGTCACACAATGCATTGTAGTTTAGTCATTGTCTTACCCGTCTTTATATAAATTTACAACGTAGCTTTGTGTCTATGTTGCAGCTGATTATTTATTTAGAACTAGGTTTCCGCCCTCGGCTTCGCCCGCGCAGTCAAAGAAAAACCCGTATAGTTCCCGTTCCCGTGGGATTTCCGGGATTGCGTCATTTTCCCGGGATAAAAAGTAGCCTATGTCCTTTCTCGGGTATCAAAATATCTCCATACCAAATTTCATGCAAATTGGTTCAGTAGTTTAGGCGTGATTGAGTAACAGACAGACAGACAGAGTTACTTTCGCATTTATAATATTAGTATGGATTAAGCATTACAAGCACAAGGTGAAAGCCTTAAATTTTTATCACAGTTTTGAGCGACTTTGCAAGCGTATAGGTAATCTTATGAGTGTATGGTCGGCGTCAACTTACTTTTTTCATCAGCCAAAATAGTAACTAGTAAATCTATTCCAATAACGAAATATGTTCGTTTATGCGAGGCCCTCAATCATTTTTAAATAATTTATGTATATTAATAATTAACACGTAATAAGTGTTAATTTCAAAATCAAAAAGTCTGAATTGACAAAAACATTATCTTTATAAAAATGAATCAGTGAGTGTAAAGTTCAAGTCGTCGCAACATAAAAATCCTATAAGCAATTAAATGAGAAAATAATCTTCTTAACCTGCCACAATTGTACATTTCATCAAACATTTCAAATAGATGGAGATAAACTTTCTCTTGATACGGACCAATTTCCTACCATATAATTCAATTTGCTTTATCCCTTTCCGAGAAAATGGCGGTATATCCTCGTCGATAACTAAATTAATAATTTCGAATGACGCCATTATTTTGACGAGATTCAATCTTCATCCCGGCTGTAGCTTCCTCTCATACGATATCTTGAAAATGGTATGAACAAGATTGTTCACAGTATATTAGATTAGTTTGATGAATCTATTTGTCTATTTTGTATTGTTTAGCAAAATATTAATCATAATAATATATAGTTTTGGCTTTATTTGTTGGTAAGGAAAACTGGACTTGTTTAAGAGGGCTTATTCAATTTAACGCAAGTCAAAATCTCCGCGATCTATTACGATAGATCGCGGCTTGCGCTATCCTTTTACTATGAACAGCATAAGTCCACAGGAGAGCGCCGAGCAACATGTCCTCTCTCTGGAAAGGCTCGCTGCCGACTGATTTTAATCGGGTCGCGCGCAGTGTTTTATAGTACTTTAAAAAAAATTGTAGAAAAATAATAGAGGTACCTTAGTTGATTTTTTAAATTTTATCTTATAAGTAAGACGTTCTTTTATTGCAATATGTAAAAATTATATTAAACTAAGTCAAATATCTTGGTGAAAATAATCATTTTGTCGACTATAATTTCTAAAAAAATTCACATTGTTCGGATTTTAATTTCGTAAGTTAGGAGTCCAAAATAAAAAAATCTTTTAACTAACTATTTTAATAAGGATTTTTGCAGTTAGTTAAAAAAATTGTGTGTTAGATCTGTCAGCGATTTCAGATATTTTTAGCTTCGAAATTGACACTAAAAGCGAAATCAAGTAATCATCGGCTCAGTTATCTTGATGGTATTCACAAATACTGTATTAATTGAAAAAAACTCTTAACTAACTATATAGACAATAAAATTTCCTAAAATTATTAGTAATTCATATGTTTGTAAGATAAGTGGTTGATGGACAATCTGGTTTGAAAAATCACATATTTGAGCCAAACAGCGCACGGACCGCGTACACGGCCTTAAGGTACTTCTGTTCCAAACGTTACTACAAAAACAAAAGGTTTTCTTACCTTAAAAAAGCAATAAAGCCCCATATTTAAGATCATATATGGCACTTAAACAAAGTGCTGACGCGTATATGCCTGGGGCCTCGTTCAAAATTATACACAGCTCGTGCTCCATCCTAAACAAATATTTATCAAACTGAACTCGTTATTGAGAAAAAACCTATTGAACCCAATTTTCCTTTAAACTTGTTTAACAACTTACTATAGCGGAAAACAGAGTTAAAAAGTAGTTTATAATATTTTCTCGGAACAAATAGATGTTGTTTATAAATAAAGGAGAATGGCGAAACTGGGCCTAACTGTTACAGAAATCATAATATATTTAAAATTCATTATGTTATTTTTAGTAATTCTTGGTAAAATATTTACTTCTGATTCTATGGGAAAACAAATCTTTGAAAAAAAAGATAATGTGTTCACTACCGGCATTGTTATTTAGATTTCTATGACTACCGGTCTTATCAAGCAGAGATTGTCAGTGTTGTCAGGAGTAAAAAAGTCGAATATATCGATTAATATGTGGATTAATACGAATGAATGTCTATATTTTATTTTTAATTTTATTGAATTCAAATGCTTTATAAATCAGAAGCAAAACTTAACTTATTTTTAACACATATCTTAATTTATTTAGATCATTCTATAAAATAAAAAACATGTTTTACTTAATCAATAATAATTATAACATTTTTATTTAGGTAGCTGGCCATTAATATTTGTCAAATTATTAATCATAATTGTGTCAGTGATGAGTGATTTGTTTATGTTTGTTGTTTGACATTTGAGTGAAGTTTTAGGCCCTTCTACCATTACGATATGCATAGGCGATTCAAGTATCCTGCAAGTCTCGGAGACTAGTCGCCGCGGAGTATCTCACATACATTTTTATGTAGGCTCGCACACTACGCTACTGGTATCCTACACGTCCGCGACTAGTATAGCACATACATCCTTCCTCTATGGTATAGCACTACTCACCGTATCGGTCGCTTTTGCATCGCGTCTCGACTCTCGCGCGTATCTCTTCGTTAGAAAGATAAAAATATTTAATCATCATGTTGTAGTTCTCGTTCGGCTACAAAAACTCTACAAATTATGTTTCTTTCAATATATGGATGAATCCAGAACTTCTTACTCTTACGTTGGCGTCTTCTATTTCTATGAAAAAGAAAAACTGCAAGAGCTTCTTCGTCACTGGAATTGCTGATTGCTCGACATAACGACGTAACTGTTGTTGCAATAAATAAATGAATTATTATTATTATAACGTCGGTCCACAAAAACGAGGCACAATAATGATGAATTTAGTCATTTTTCAGTCGCATAATATGCGAGCATCGGGTAGCCAGCAAATATCTAAGTAGTATTCTACGCGAGTATCGTATTCTAGAAGTATCGTACCTAATGGCAGAAGGGCCTTAGTAACGTTATATTCAAAATTGATCTTAATCAATATCCCAATATCTCTGCTATCCCATAGAAAAGATCTATAATTATTATATTCATAGAATCTGTATATTTTTATCTATTTAATCACCCATAAATCATCAGTGTAACGATCAGGCCCAGAGTCCTATGGGAGTTTGCCATTCTCCTTTAACAAACTAAGTAAAATAATTCTTTGTGTGAATCGTTTCTTATTTATTTTATTCACTTTAGTTCATCTGATGTAAAATATCTAATTTGTTATATTACGTTACGAATCGAATAGCCTTATTACTCCGACAACAGAAATTGACTATACAAGAGTGTCGGAAAAAGCGACTATTCGAAGTAAAGAAGAATGGAAACATATATCACGGGGGAAGAATTTCTTACAAAATAGGTTTCTTACCTACTGGGTCGTGGACATTACTCAGAGAACTCGTTGCAATAACGTTGATGTCACAATGATTTGTGAAAGCACTTGATCACGGTTACCGTCTTGCTAATTTTACGAGTAAATAGGAATGAGAATATACAGGAAGAAAGTTAGCAAAACGTAAATTTTCTCCTTTATTTCTGTCTCCCGTACTTTAATCAAAGAAATAACTTTGAACAAAATCTTGGCGAATATTTCATGAAATGTGTTTATTAACCTCAAATTAAACTATTTTACACATGCCAACTATCGTCGGATTAGAAAAAGTATTTTCCAATATATCGCGTGAGTTGTAACAATAAAGCTGCGAAAAAAGCGAAGGATTTAATTATACAGTTGCAAAGACTTATATGGGCTTATCAGCAACCAATGTACTTCGCTTTCACAGAACAATTTATAGTAATGGTATAGAACAAGAAACGCCTCGCTGTCACGTTCTCCCTCTACTATTATGAAATGTTCTTATTGTTAGGATAAAATAAATCCTAAATATAAGGTAAAAGCACCTAATACGGAGGTATTTCGCAACATTTGAAAGTAAGTATCAAAAATAAGCATTTGTAAGTCTTTCTAAAGGTGCCAAACCACTTTATCGTTAAAAGTGGAACTTAAATTTTGTATTGCTGTTGAGTTTATGTTTATTTTCATGATATTTCTTATTTTAAAAAAATATTTAAATAGTCAGGTCGATTTTCCCTAATACGGAGGTATGATTTTGGTCAGAGCCTAATACTGCGGTAGGCGGCTCCTAATACGGAGGGTCAGAAATTATATTCATTGAAGTTCCGTACAAATAATATTTGTTAAATAATAGGAATGTGTTAGTAAAGTAAATTGTAAGTTTTTTATTCATTGACCATTGGTTTGATTACGTTGATTCACTTTTAATGTGTTTCATTTATGCTTTTAGTTTTATCGAAAAAAAAACACGCATATCTATTCTTATTTTAAGAATCTACAAAAAAAGACACAACACTTCTTATTTATTTACGCAACCCTAAATCTGGTAATTTTAAGTTATATTATATTAGGGCCGTAATAGGAGATCATATAACCTAATACAGAGTTACCTGGAAATATCTACCACCGTAATAGGAAAACTACTCGTGTTTTTAATAATCCTAATTCTGACCCATCAAAAATTCGATAAACAAGAGAATGTAAATGCTTTATCAAATGATAACAGTTTTTTGGCTCAGATGTGTCAAACTCGAATCAACAGTTATACAAAATAAATGATTTGTGATACATTAAAATACACCTTCCTATTTTTACCCCTTCTAAGAAACAAACATTTTGTACTCAACCGTTTTCATATTTATCTGGATTTCTAATTAAGAACACATACCGCAGAATATGGTTTCTAATTTATCAGATTAATAAATATTTCAACTAATCTTGGAATTAATTCAATAAGTAAATAAAATGAAAGTTATAAACAATTAAACATGCCCAGTATTTTTCCTATTTCGGAGTTATGCCACCGTATTATGATTAATCTATAAAATCTGTATCGTATTACGGCGGTATTTTATTTCTTATTTTTTGGGTAGAAAATGACTTACAAATATGAAACAAGCTATTTAAATAGTGAGTGTAATAGTAGGAAAATGTAATAAACAATACATACACAAACTTGAACGGCTTATTAATACGAAAAACTTAGTTTATAAATATTAGTGTACTTACTTTTGTTGTTTCGCGTTTGTATGGAAACACCTCTCATGTCGATGCCATTACACAGATTGATTGATCTTGTTGTGTTGTCTATGTGCTATACTTGCAAACGTTAGTTAAGTCATGGAGTAATAAATTTGGAATAAATAGCTTACGTTTTGGTGTACTTAAAATTTATAAAACAGGAATAAAACTCGAAAATAGAAATACCATCGTATTAGGAAGCGATTTTGACTACCGCCGTATTAGGAGCCTTTACCTTATTTGAACCTTTGGGCAATCTTAAACAAGTAAAACATAAACTGGTGATATTATATTCAAATAAATTAAGCAATCTAGTGGATAAACAACAGACAATAGATAATCCAACCCTTTCAAAATTCAACAATTTTCCGCCATAGCTCAAAACATCCAATTAAAAGATCCACATTTAACTTAATGTACAAAAGTAGGTACTATATTAACGTTTCCTTTTAAACATTATAATATGAACAATATCAATAAATTAACAGCTTAACCTTTTGATATAGAGCATGCAGTGTATATAATTCTGAATATTTAAAGAAACAAATCTAATGAATTTTATAAAGGTTGATTGCTTTTTAATATAAAATGTAAACGTAATTGCTTTTCGTAAGCGTTCAATTAGAGCGCCTTTAAAAGACCCTATATACTAGTTGAATGCCTTTTAAGCGCATATGTCGGGCTTTATGTGTGAAACGGAGTCAAAGAGATATCGCGAAGAGCTCTTCGGCGCCTTACTAGGCAACGTGAGAGATGGCTTTCAATATGAAATTGAATTCCGCGGTTCATTGATTTTCAATTTGTAAGGGAATACTCTCACCATTTACCATATACCCGGATCTGGTCGCCATTATAAATCTTTTGAATTCCTTATAAATTCATGCCGTGATTTATCCTTTATAACTTCCCATTTTTCTGAATTGAATTTTGATCTGTATAAAACGATATCGATTTCGGTAAATGTGTCGCCAATTTATCAACAAACAATTCTGATTGAACGATTTGTTTGTTTCATTTATCCGTTTCTCCTTTTAAATCATTATGATTTTATAAATGTTTGTATTGAAATTGTAAAAAAAAGGTTTTTTTATGTAAACAGAATCATAATTATCAAATTGACATAAAACCTCAAAAAATATACCTCGTTCATTTCAAGTCACATAAAAATAAATATTAGAAAAGAAACCTTTATAATGACTAGATCCAGATCAAATTAAATCGCTCTTTAAAGAATTTTTATTACAATATAAAATTATATTATTTTAAAGCTTTCAGTATTTTATAACGCTCTCTCAGTTTTATTTATACTTACGTTCTTTGAAGGCAAGCCTGATATTTATGTACAACTAGCTTACCGCCCGCGGCTTCGCCCGCTTTGTCTAAAATCGAATAAATTATGTACTAAAACCTTCCTCTTGAATCACTCTATCTATTAAAAAAACCGCATCAAAATCCGTTGCGTAGTTTTAAAGATTTAAGCATACAAAGGGACATAGGGACATAAGGACATAGAAAGCGACTTTGTTTTATACTATGTAGTGATAACTAACCTTATTGTGAGTCATTTTTATCACTCCATTAGTTTATTGGACGTGTACCTATTGCAGGCACACACTATAATTTACTACTTTAATTACTTACAAATTGATGTGTATTAAATTACAACAAATATACAAAGTTTGCTTAAAAATTGTGTCAACAATTTTTCCTTTTATGAATAATTATTATTATTGTATGTTATAAAATGTAATCCTTACTAATATTATAAATGCGAAAGTAACTCTGTCTGTCTGTAACTCAATCACGCCTAAACTACTGAACCAATTTGCATGAAATTTTGGTATGGAGATATTTTGATACCCGAGAAAGGACATAGGCTACCTTTTATTGCGAAATATGTACCACGGGCGAAGCCGGGGCGGACCACTAGTCATAAAATAAACCCCAAAATAGACGTGTTTAATACAATTACAATCTTGTTATTCTTTTCACGAATGTACTTTTAGAATAAAATGAAGGTGCTCATTTGTGTATGCGCGGCATTTTCTTTCACAAACTTTCCACTTCAGCCATCGTAATAGTCGGATAGTGTGGACAATGGGCGTTTCTTTAAGTATAAAATACAATCTAAAATACTCGAGCGAGCAACAGCAGTATGGCCGGGTAAAGACGTTATGTAACACAATATATAGAGCAATTGTAAAATGCATATGTGTATCTGGGGTTGTTTAAATATGTTAAATGGAGTTTTGTTTCCTTTTAAATTGATTCATTGTATAGATAGAAACGTAGAATGCTTTTTAGGGATATCGGTAATAACGTATTAAGTCACTTATTATGTTAAAGTACCGTATCTTCTCTTTTTGTATTACGTTAATGTATTATTTATAAACATACAATGATAAATAGAAACAACCTATGATAAAAATCCTAGCTACTTGGAAACCCACCATAACATTTCCAATTATAATATTTAATTTACGAAATATTTCAAGCATGTAGATAATTTGTACCTGATAAAATTAATATATTAAACTAGCAATCCAATTACCATTCATATCTATATTCCCAACTCACTTATAATTCTTATCAATGGCGTTTACGAAAATATATTATATTCTTTGCCTTGAGAATTTCGTAGGAAGGAAATGTGTGTTCATGATTTATATCCCAAATAGAAGCACGAGGTGGCCGCTCGTATGAGCCCGCCTGCCCGAGAGCGATAAGCCGAAGCTTACTGAATCCACTAAGAAAATAAACAAACCACTCGCAACAAATTTTTAGCCAATAATCTCGAAACCGCATTGATTGTACGTTGCGTAGTGTTTACGTAACATGAAGGTACGTTTTATGATCGCAAAAGTATTGGGGTAAGCGGCTATAAAGTGGCTAGCTCGTAAAATCTGGGATTATAATTAAACTTGCTACGGACGTGTATCTATTTATTCGGGGGATATCCTGTTTACTAATATGTGAAGTAATAACATGTTCCCGAAACCACAAATGTGTTGGGATGGATGAAGGAGTGCTGTTTCTGTTTGGAGTGAGGCCTCGATCCGAAATATTTGGTGAATTATGTAAACATGTTTTATTAAAAACTATATTTCTATTCATACCTAATATCTTAATTAATAGAAGGACTGTAGTATGTATTTTATTATATGTAGATTATTATACATCAGTTTGAACAAAGCAAAGTAACTTATCCTATAAATTAAAGTACCAACTTTCTTTTTTCAACCGCAAGGCATTATAAAATATATCGTGGCATACAATCTATAACTTATCCCGGTTAGAAGTGCAACAGATAAAATGGAAATATAATTTTTAAACAAGGAAAATTCTCGACGAGGTTTATTACCAAGGGAAGAAACTTTGTAAAACTGCAAACAAGATCTTGTGTACCACTTATAAGTTTTATTAACGATCTAAGAAAAGCAGGCAGGTGTCAGTAATAAATTCCCACTTCCAAGATTCTCAAAAAATGCTTACTAATAAATATAAAGCATTGCGTTTTAGAAATAACTTTCTGCGTTCAACATTTGGAAAAAGTGTTTGAATCGACATTTATAATACTATAAATACTTTTTCTTTGGAATTTAATAAAATTTATATCGAACTCGAAGGGGCTTTTTGTACTGTATGAAAAAGAAATTTAATTAACATTTTTTAACTTAATTAATAATACGTCCAGTATAGTGATTACAGAATTAAGTATGTTTATTAGATATATTTATACCTATAGGTATTTTTTTTTTCTCTTCTCTTAAGTATGTATGTATATATTTGTGAACATATGTATATTATATATCTCATTCTTGTGGCTTGTATATTATGTTGTTATTATTTTATTTATTTTATTTTTGTATGTATATATTTATTTGTGCTCTGCCCTATTCCTATCCTTTACTTAATTTCTCTCTGTACAACCGGTTGTCTGGAAGAAATCGCTATTTAGCGATAAGACCGCCGTTTGTTGTAATGTATCCTAGGCTAAGTCTCATTTTGTAATTTATCTTGAGCAATAAAGCATAAATAAATAAATAAATAATTAACCAAAACATATCTTCATATTATCTGAGCCCTTATTTGAGTTTAATTCATACCATATACATTATACATATTATTAAACTCACTTACTTACTTACTTACTATCTGGCGCAGTGACCCCAAAGTGGGTCTTGGCCTCCGACAACAAAAGACGCCACTTGTCCCGGCACAGTGCGATGTTTTGCCAGTCTCTTCTGCGCAGTGCCACGAGATCGTTATTCACTTGGTCCGCCCAGCGATACTTAGGACGGCCAACCGGCCGTCGGCCTGAGGGACGCCCCAAGTAAACCCGCTTAGCAGCCCGATCATCTCCCATCCGCAGAACGTGGCCCAACCATCGTAGCCTATGCGCTTTAATCTCGCCTAAGATGTTTGGTGCAGCAAAAAGTTCCTCCAGCTCCTTATTGGTTCTGATTCTCCAGCTACCGTCGTTTAAGGGTATCGGGCCCAATATTTTACGGAGTATTTTGCGTTCCGTTACGAGAAGCTTCTTTTCTTCTTTTTGGGTGAGCGTCCAGGTTTCACAGCCGTACATAAGAATCGGCCTTATCACGGTTTTATAGATTCGAAACTTTGTACGTCTGCTCAATAATTTGGACCCAAGTATCTTATGAAGGCCTGCGTTACACCGAAGAGTGCTTTGGACACGTAGTTCGATCTCCTCTTCTCTACTATTAGTGTCTGTTACAGGACATCCAAGATACTTGAATGTAGCTACGCCCTTAAAGATGGTGTCTCCAACGGTTAGATCTTCCCGCTTTTGTCTCGTGTTTCTATAACGGCGCATGTGCTGGTACTCCGTTTTGGATTCATTAATACTAAGCCCAATCTTAGCGGCTTCTTCTTTAAGGCATGCTACAGCCTCCGTCACTTGCTGCTTCGTTTCCCCTACCATTGCGAGATCGTCGGCATATCCAATAACCTTGTACTGCCCGTTTAAAGTCACTCCACCATTAAGGTCATGGACTTTTCTAATGACGTGTTCGAGCGCAAGGTTGAAAAGTAGAGGTGACAAAGCGTCTCCTTGCTTCAGACCGCTTATGACAGCAAACTCGTTCGTGAATTCAGCTCCAACTCTTACTACTACATTACTTTCTTGAGTAGCCATTTCAACAAGCCTGACCAATTTTGGAGGGATCTGAAAGTTCCTTAGGATGTTATATAAAGCGGGTCTATCTACACTGTCATACGCCTTAGCAAAATCTACGAAGACCGTGTGAATGCTCTGTGCGTATTCCCACTTTTTCTCCATTAATTGTTTTAGGAGAAAGATTTGGTCTACTGTGCTACGATTGCGCCTAAAGCCACACTGATAGTCACCCAGAATGTTTTCTGCTAATGGCTGCAATCTCCGTAGCAACACGTAGGACAGAACTTTATACGCCGATGGTAACAAAGCTATGCCTCTATAGTTGCAGCATTCCCTTCGGCTTCCCTTTTTGTGGATTGGGCATATGATTCCTGTATTCCATTGTTTTGGTTGACGTTCCAGATCCCAGATCTTTCCTATGAGTTCAAATAGTTTTATTTGTGTGGTCTTGCCGCCGTATTTCCACAACTCCCCTGGTATTTTGTCAATACCTGGGGCTTTATAATTTTTCAATTTATAAATGGCTTCCCGTACTTCTTGAAAAGTTGGAGGGTCAACTATTCCTTCATCTTGTATTTCGCCTGGAGCGTCTACTCTTTGCTGAGGAGCTGGGCAGTTCAGGAGTCCTTCAAAGTATTGTTGCCACATAGTTTTTAGTGTGGGCGTATCAGTTACGAGGTTACCGTTGGAATCTGCTAAGATTTGTGATGTTGGTTTGTATCCTTTTTTGACAGACCTTATCTCCTGGTAAAATTTTTTACATTGTTGTGTTTGGATCAAGCATTCCATATCAGTTACCAAATTATCCATGTGCTGCCGTTTTGCTTTTCGGATAACCTTTTTTGTTAGAGCTCGTACTTGTTCATAGCTTTCGATCCACTGATTGTCTTGCTCGGCCAATACTTTGAGGTTTCTCCTCTCTTCAAATATCTTAGTACACTCATCTGTCCACCATTTTCTTTTCTTTCGCTTCTTCTTTTTACCTAATATTTTCATCCCTACGTCTCTTATTATTCCACTAAGTGTTTCCCAGGTAGCATCAACATCATCCATTATATCTAAATTATTAAATTTATTATTTAATTCAATCTGAAATTTACTTGACAGTTCTATGTCTCTTATGTTATCTGTTTCAATTATGGGTCCATTGCCTTTCGAGTCTGAATTCGCGATGTTAATTTTTGCAACCACTTTAATTATCAGCATATAGTGATCGCTGTCGCAATCAGCACCTCTAGAAGTTTAACATCTTTAATGCTGTTTTTATGTCTACTATCCACGAGAACATGATCTATCTGATTAACTGTTTGGCCGTCAGGTGACTTCCACGTTCCCTTGTGTATGTTTTTATGAGGAAACACAGTGCTCATGATGACCATATTTTTTGAGGAGGCGAAACTAATTAGTCTAATACCGTTGTCGTTTGATCGATCATGCTTACTGTGTCTACCTATTGCTGGCATAAATACCTCTTCTTTCCCGACTTTGGCATTAAAATCACCTAAAAGTATCTTAACGTCGTATTGAGGTGCTTGTTCATACACATTTTCAAGGTCGTCATAGAAACTATCTTTGGTCTCCTCATCAGCCAGTTCAGTTGGAGCATAAGCGTTAATGATGGTTATATTGGAAAATTTTCCTTTCAATCTTAGTACACATATTCTCTCAGAAATTGCATCAAACCGAAGGACACTTGAGACGTTTTTATTAGCTACCATAAATCCAGTTCCATTAATATGTTTTCCGTCTAAGTTGCCACTATAAAATAGCATAAATCCGTCATCCAGAGCACATTCCCCGTTTCCAGGCCATCTAACCTCCTGCAACGCAGCTATGGTAATATGATATCGCTTAAGTTCTGTCAACAGTTGGTATATGGCACCAGGTCGGTAGAGGCTCCTTACATTCCACGAGGCAAATCGGCTATCCGTTATTCCACGCCATTGGTTGTCGTAATTGGGTCCGGGTCTCTTTTTATTTGTTGTCAGTTTCGTAACATTAGATTTTTTATGTGGAGGGGTTGTCAGCCCCTCGCACAACCCCCGAAATGCTGGAGGACCACACCCTTCTTTGGTCAGCGAGGCCATCGGCCTTAGCCGGTAGCGTAGCTAGGCTGTACTACCGACCGCTCCCCCATCCGCCACCCGGGGGACGCTCCCCATACGCTGTGAGGGCCAGCGCGAGGTATTATTATTATTATTATGTATTATTAAACTCAAACATTTATTTATTCAATTAGACTTCTTTCTTCTAGAAGCACTTTAGAAGCGTCATTACATATTTTTAACATTTACCACCGATTCGGAAAGCAGTATCTATGGAGAAGAACCCGCAAGAAACTCCATAGTTGCTCTTTTAAAATCATGCCATGTCATATTATAAAACTAAATAATATTACACTATAAACTAATCCAGTAGCTTCGTAACGTAAACTTTTATAAAAAATTCTATATGCCAAAGCTCGTTACACGTGTCGTATAATGTACGGAGGATCCTACAAACGCGTCAGCACTATCGCGAGTTTATGGAACCAAGCTCATATTACTTACCATCTAGTTATATTTAGTTTGAGCGTGACATTTTGAGATGAAGAAGAAATTAAATTAGACGTAACTTGCGCTGATATGGTTATACTTGTATGTATTAAAATGAAAATTTTTGTAATAAAAATAAAAATTAATCAAGATTATTCCTATATCGTATTCGTATATTAAAAAAAAAAATAGTGGAATATGGGTCAAAATATAAGTATGGTGTTTATTTTAAATTTTCCTGTCTTTAATCATAAGTACTTTAAGCTACTAAACAAAATAATGTGATTGGTATCATGTTATCTAGATACAATATTTATTTCTGAAGAACTAAGCTAATACAAGAATAATAATATAACTAAGGTCTATTGTTTATTCTAGATATAATATCAAATATCCTTATTACAATATTCTATAGTAAGTGTATTCTATATTACGTTAAGCTTCAATTGATTTCTCTTCACATAATATTCATGATTAAATACTCTCAATTAATCTTATTTTATGATTAAATTACAACACAGATTATTAAAATACTATAAAAGGCAAGCTATGAAAGTTCATTTGTATAAGTCAAATTTTAAGGCGATTAATTTTCCAGCCTCATAAATTCCAATTAAGACCGATTTAATAACAATATTTGATTACACTTTATCGTATTAGACACTAACTTACGTAAATTAATTAATATATTACCCGTGTAGGATATTATGACGACCGTGGTCTGAAGATATTACAACCCTGTGTTATTGCATAGTCTTAACCCTAACACCTATTAAATATTAGAGGGTCTTAAGATGTACGACAGGCTAAAGGTATGGATTTAATAACATAATATTATCAGTGAGAATACTGGAGCTATCTACGTTCGAGTCTACTGCAAATAGTACAAATATTGTTCAGCCTTATATTTGGTGATTTTTATTATGTTGTATACTACGTCGTTATTGAAAATTGTCTCATTGTGTATCCCAAAAATCTGTACTTTTTATATTGTTATTTGAAGTACAGCAGATACATTTCGATTTATGAAATATATTGATTGAAAAAATAGCCCCATTATAGTTGTTCTTCGAGATTGAATTCAAATATATATCAACGGTCGAAAATAAAACGATTAATTAAAAACTGGGCTGGTCTAAGCCTTAGGAGTAACAAGATGAAAATGTCAACCAACAAATTAAACGTCTAAAAGTAAATTAAAAGCAAGATTTTGTCTTACCGGATTATCGTAGGCGATCTTGATTGCGATACTAATTGCAAACGCCGCCGAAGCGTAGCGCGATCACTTTTACATTAATTTACTCGTCCCCTGGGCTACCGGCAATGTAATAAATTCAATATCTATTGGGAGTTCCAATGACTTATATATTATAATACCGAAAATGATATTACTTCTAACGGGATGAAGTTTAATTCCAATTTTCCAAATCCTTTATAACATTCATTCATATTATTACAGTAATCAGATTGTGGTGTTTTGAAAGAAACGTTTGACGTTGTATTTGTGTTGTTAATTAGTAGATTAGAAAATGATTTGGGATGTATATTTTATACAAAATATGCATATTCTACAGCGTTTATAAACATAAGATTGTATAATGTTTTATTCATAATCAAATACTCTGAGTGATAACGATAATATGTAACGATCAAGTTATGAAAAATAATGTTACACTATTAAGTAAAAATATTTGACTAAGTAATTAGTAAAAAGGGTAAAATAAAAAGTAAAAATAAATGTACTCTTAGCAATCCTGAAAATCAGTATAAAATATAAAATCATATCTTACCTGTCATTTGCCCATCCATGGAAATCCTCATAAGTAAAAAGAAGAAGGAACATGCCCTAATAAATAAAAAGAACTGTGGAACATTGATAAAATAATATTATAAGTTAAGATAATTATTATTATTGGAGTATTCTCAACGGAAATAGAATATTTAAAACGTTACTCTAATAGAAGGTGGATAATTTTCTTCGTATCTCCACATAATTTTTATAAAAAGTAAATAGTATAAATTAATGTGTATTGAGAAGCAAATCGAATTTTGTACTTATTATTTTAACAAATATTATCATTTAAAACTACTGACAATGCCTAAATACATTTTTTTATGTTTAGCAAAAATAGTGACGACAGCATCAGATGACAAAAGCTATTTCAAATATATCCCATATACCTATATATAAATTCTCTGAAAGAAACTTAAAAATAAATCTTTTCAGGTAATTCCAGCGTAGGCGTAGGTATACGCCTCTAACTGCAACTTTCAGGTGCCTTCTAAAGTTTTAGACGAATGCCCACAAAGTTTATCCGTAAAGTTAGCTGAGTTACCACCCGTCCCATCCACCACTATTAACTATGTCAAAGAACTGCAATTTAAGAAGTTCACAGTCGGTATATATACAGCTGCATCACAATTTATTTCAACGTATTCACAAAACTAGAATAAACTTAGAACATTTTCGAAATGCGGATGAAGTCATAAAGGTCGATGTATAAGCAAACAAAGGGTATCTATCAATAATTCAATTGAAAGAGGAAACATTAGATGCGATAAATAATTCAAGGTAGCTTTTTCCGTAAGTCAACCCCAGATAATAATATGTACAGACTACAAAATGGATTTATGACTTATTGCTTATAACCTTATTCCCGTATATTTTCTTTGGAATTGGAATGTTAATATATTTCACGCACATAATGTGAAACATGCTACTAAAGCAAGTTGAAGTCAGGGAAAACATTAGTATCTTATTTAAAATGTGTAAAATGTAGGTTCCATGTACAACACACGTGTGTGTTCAGATTCAACTGTATGGGCCATAAAATATAGGGGTGATATAAATCAATTTATATCCGTTATTACACCATAAAAAGTTTAACTCACGATGTAACTAAAATAAAGGCAAAATAAATAAAATACACATTCTATCCGTCTTTAATGTCAATTATATTGGAGAATGTGGTTTATACTGTTGTAATAAGCGATTACAGATTACTAATTCTTGGCTGTACGACCTTCTAGATATGTTTAAAACTCCACTCTCACCAATAATATAAATCCCCTTTCCTTATTTACAAGCAGTACAAAGTGTAAGGAAAGCGACGTCGAATATAACACCTTAATCGAATAATGTACTCCCTAATTCATTTAAATGAACACACTTGTTTATAAGCGGCATAAAACCGAAATCAAGACAGGGGTGAGGATGTTGCTAGAAGCGTTACCGGCCGTTACATTAAACTTTCAGAGCAGTTGCCTATCTCTCGGCTTGTATCCGTAGCAGATTTTATACCATGTAATTTCACTTCACAGATTTGTACGAAACTTCTCAATTATGCGCGGCGTCCTTGTAGTATTTGTAATTGGATGCCTAATTTAATTGGCTTGGTTTATGTCGCCATTAAAGTTGGTGTAGTTTATGGTAGGATATAATACCAAATCGGTGTTCTTGAAATGCTTAAAATATTAGGTAATCTTGATAAATATAAAATAAATAATTTGTTTTCATTCGAAATATTGTATTTAAGCATAAAATCCACCAACTCTTGAAAATGATACAGCAAACAAATTGAAAATCCATTTCCTAAAACGTGACGAACATAATATATATTTAATTGAACATAATTTATACCTTAATAGTGGCGTTACAATTCTCGGAATTCTCAGTGAAAAATTAATATCAACTACGTCCCGACCCCGTTTTTTCTATTTTCAATGTCTTTTTCCAGCAGCTAACAAGGAATATATTGCCTTGCTGTCAGCCACGTCCTGCTAATTTAGCGATGTTACCGCTTCTACCGTGGAAACAAGAATAAGTGGACATGAAATGTAATTTTCACGCTACAGGGGTAGCGCTAATAGACTGTAATGTTTTGTATCCAAGTTTATTTAAAAATACCGTTACGAGAATTGAATTATAAAGAAAGCTTTCCTTTCTTTGTTTACTATTTGGAATGCGCTATGTGCTTTAACGTTTTCTCATTTATTTTTATTATATGGGTACTTCGGATTCCAATAGAAAAGTTTATTATAGCTATTTATTAAACGAGTAGATATATTTAAGTATGTTGAAACGATGATAGAAAATTATTACAAATGATGATTAAAAAAATATGAGCAGGATATTTCTTGCTTTTCGAATTACCTACCTACTTAAAAATCTGACAGAATCCAATCCTGATGAGTGATTTTTAATTATTATCTCTATTTTTTCAGAGAAAAAAGAAAGTGGTTCCCTGTCGCTTAAAATAGAGGAAAAAGAATATCTTACAATATCTTGAATGTAGCATATATATCCATTATAAGTTGGGACCCCGATTACAAGAGGCCATACAGCCAACGGACGGAACTCCAAAAGGATCCGGGTCCTAAAATAAAGTTGTTTGAAGCAGCTGGCGTCGTGGACAGTTGTAATGGTAATACGATTCAACGGTTATGGCACGACTAGGGTTATCACTTAAATTGATTAAAATAAAACTAGGACTGAATATAAAAATATATGACTGGGGCACTTACGTTTATATTACGTTTGCCTTTTGTTAGGGAATTGTAATGTAATTGAGAATAATTTGATGTTAAATATACATATTAAAGGAAGATAAGTGACTGGTTTCCCTTTTGAAACGTGTGCAATTCACATAGCTTGTGTCAAAATTCTAACTAGTCGCGCGTCAATATATTGTGTCCAAAAATGTAATATGACAACTATTACAAACATTTCGATCTAGTTTAGCCCATAATGTTGAATGACTACCCATATTTTGAGAAAACAACGTTAGAATGCACATGCCCTCAACGCGGATGTCGGGGCTTTTTTCCCCTAAATGGATGAATAAACGAAAAAGTATAACAATATTGCAGACATGTAATGTATCAAAATTATAGAAAATATTCACACAAAGACATAGAATCAATATCCCCACACTACAATGAAAAGCAGCGGTTGCAAATAATATTTTAATAAAACTATGCAAAGATGGAAAAGAGATATAGAGTATTTATTTATTTAGTATTTGTGTGATGAACTCAATTATTTGTTCTTGGGTCTGGGTGTTATTATCTATATATTATATGTATTTATTAAATTTATATTTATCGTCGCCTAGTACCCACAACACAAGCCTTAATTGAGCTTACTGTGGGACTAGGTCGATTTATGTAATAATGTCCTATAATATTTATTTATTTATTTTCCTCGACAAAAATATCGACATAAATATGATTCATTAATTAATAATGATTCAAAAAACTTGCTTCATTGATATTTATATATGTATAACTTTTATAAAATCCCATACTCTTATAAAAACTGTAAACCTATTCTTATTTTATATTTGTACCACCAACAATATATACAAGTATTTTTAATAAAACAAAATTGTTAACCCTATGAATATCCAATGTTAGAGGGTGGATATTTGGAATAATGTAAAGTGTTCCGATTCGCGCTCCAAATTAGTTCAGTAAACGTATTTTCTGGGTTTTACAGGTATACACAGGTGCTTGCGGCTTTAGAAGAATATTGCACCGAGTATTAAGCAAGATACAGTAAAGATTTAACGGTTAGAAGTATTAATTTGTTTTTCTTTTAAATCCGTCTAACTAATACTGTAAATGACTTTGTTAATTATAAGTTTGCTTGTTTATTCTGTAATGAAGCTACGGAGCTAGAATGTCGTTATATTTTGCGCATATTTATTTAAAAAGATGGATATTCTTTCTTTTATTTCTTTTTTGCGCTGTCCTTATTCTTCTCACATTTCCTTTCCTACCAGGTTGCCTGGCAGAGATTGCTGTGTAGCAATAAGGCCGCCTATTGTGCAAAATTTTTGTACCTCATTAATTTGTGCCATATTTCCTATATTGTTTTGTACAATGAAGTGTTATAAATAAATAAATAAATGGATTGCCATTTTTTGCCCTGGCATAACTTTTACGATTCTAACTCAAGCAAAGCTGTGATCAAAACCTAATAAATCTGTCAAGTTAGCGCAAAGTTTTACATAATAAACGTAATATGAGTAATTCTCTAGGCTAAAAATAAATTGACTCTACCAAAATTTCTAGAGCACAATTGAGAAGTTTTAGACTTCTGATTTATTGGCCTACAGGATATAAATAATATATTATGTTTACAAATATTTTTGTTTACATCTTGTTTGATAAGTAGATTGAATATTTTTTACACTACTAATAAAAATAAATAACGTTTCATTGCATCAATACTCCAGTACATTTTACACAAAATGCATTGCGATATCAATTTCTATACTTATACACTACTAAGTATCTCATGAGGTATCGGAGGTAAACGCCGCGCAACGTTCCCTCCAACAAATTGAAAAGCAATGAACCGCGGAATTCAATTTCATATTGAAAACCATTCATCTTTGCCGCTTCTTCGGGACCGTCTGAAAACGTTACAACTCGACTTTGCCACTCTGCTTCATCTCTTAAAAAAGTTTACCACTCACTGCTTTCGCTTGTCTGATGTATTAATAACTTCGCTGAATTGAAAAAGTTCCTCGCAGCCCCTTGAATGTCATCCGTTACTTTCAGCGTGTTATAATTGAATAGCTATACGTTCGCTCTTTTGAAATTGCATTTGCTGTATTTAATTTAAAATTATTACAAAGACAAGAATTCGTATTTGAAAATTTATAGTTTTCCCTTTAAATAACTTCAACTAACGTTAAACAATGGAACGAAAAGGGTCCTTATTCAAAAGTTTTTTAATAAGCAGACTTTTTAGTGTAGCGTGTATAGGCTATAATGAATAACGAAAGGGGAACGAGAAACTGTTGCCGCACGCAAATATTTATTAGAGAGCTGCAGGGAGCTTATTAATAAAGCTCCATACAAAGTGCGCCCGAGAGACGGCACGAATGACCTGAAAGCATCCACTGAACGCTCCTAGTGTACACAAAGGCTTAAGGGTGTAACGTCTAACATTTCCTCCATTATGCGTCGAGACCACCATTCAACGGCTCAAATGAGTCTTAATGAAAGGTACGATACCATTATGAAGGCAATTGTGAGCTCATAAAGGAAATTAAAAAGAGACAAAAAGACGTTGCCCCCGACAAAATGGTTTTGTTGTACGTCGTGTAATAACACCGAAATGAATGAAAGCTGCGGGAGGTTTTTAGGGCAAAATGTGAACACTGCGTAGATGTGATGTAAATGGAATACACTTTTAGGTTTAATCACTCTAATTAATTTTAACTGACGTCGCAAATGACGCTTTGTTAACTATACTAGAACTCGAAATGAAGCAATATACGATACAGCTGTTGTTAACTGAAACTTATTAAAAACTAACAACATTTGCAATGCTACGAATGTAGCTTGAATGTAAGCAAATCGGATTAATCAGTTTTAGGTGTGAGGACAAAACGATACGTGGTTTCTATCTCAAAACACGTTTACTCGCTTATTTAGTTCATGATGAAACCGAATTCCAGAAGCTCAAAGCATTAAACGAAACTCGATTAGTTCGATCTTCCAACGAATACAATGCCTGCAAGCCATGTTCGGCTACGAGTTGTTTGTAACGAATTCCAAATTGAACTGATAATATAACCAATTTAATAAAAGACCAGAGTATTCTTTCCCTTTAGGATAATAAAACATTCTTACTGAATAAATGCACTTTGTTATTTAACAACATGCTCTTATCGTTTCAAGTGTACTTTAAATTCCATTATATAGTCACTATAAAGTGAATAAATGAATGGAATGTCGCTAGTCTGTACTTTGTTGTAAATACGTTAAGTTTAACGTTTATTAAATACATTCTAATGGTCACTACATTTTATTTACTTATTTTGGTCGATCAATAACCTACTAAGTATATTTAAAACTAGCTCATCGCCCGCGGCTTCGCCCGCTTTGTCTAAAACCTAATAAATTATATACCTACTAAAACCTTTCCATTGAATCACTCTATCTGTTAAAAAAACCATATGAAAATCCGTTGCGTAGTTTTAAAGATTTAAGCATACAAAGGGACATAGACTTTGTTTTATACTATGTAGTGATGTTGAACGTACAAGTAAATACATAAAACATAATACAATTACTGTCGTTAACCCTTTTAACATCACCGAACGTTTTTCTCAAAATAAGAATAAATTATGTTTAAACAGAATTTACATAATAGATTCCTATTACAATATTAGCATTTTGTCCAGGACCGACACAACGTAACCTCTAGCATTTGCCGTTTAATATCAGGTAATTTAAATAATAGCCGAGCAATTAGCGGCGTTTCCCCGCAAAAAAAACCCAAGCAGTTTAAATACATCTTCGAATGCTAATAAATGCCAGTGATCCAGTTACCGAGGGTCTCCCTTCATTTTAGCCCCTTTATTAGTAGTGATTAGCACTTTTACCGTCGTCGTTATGAAAAGGTGTCTATTTGCGCACATAATTTACTTTCTTCGAGTCAATGAACCCTGTTAAAAGATATTTTAGTCCGAAGAAGAGGTGACCTTTTACAATGTTTATAATATCCTGAGTAATAATACATCCATTTTTTAGCGAACGTCCTATCGTTGTATGTGTCCTCCAGAAAATTAAAAACAGAACTGCCGCTAACTTCTATAAAAACACATTTGGGGCGACTACATAGTACATACTTACACTGGCATAAACTAAATTGGTTCCGTATAAAGTCGCGATGTGAAGTATATCAAAAATAAATTGTAGGGTTATTATTCATTAAGCAAATGGCATTAACGCCCGACTTAATAGCATTAAATTAAAAGCTTTGACAACGCATAACAATACAAACCAGACTAATAACTAACATGGCTACGAAGTCACGAACACAACAGAACACAATAAAGTGAATAATGGTCCGGTGAAACCAGGTAAAAAGTAGGTAATAAAGGAATTCGACCCAAATGGGTGGAACATTGTGGCATTACTCATCACACTGTCTACTTGCTGACATTTGGACAGCGCTGACAAATGATAGCTTTTATTGAATAATTATCGCGAGGCTGAGCCGTCACGAATGAAGTAAATGTAGAGGAAAGAGTGATATACAACAGTATTAAGTCACAAACAAATGTCCCACAATTTATACATTATTCAGTTTCGCCATAGTTAGTTAGTTGCTGTTAGAGTCGTGTTCTCATAATGATCTCGAACTTAGCTCTTACTCGATTATAAACGAGGCACGTAGTATATCTGAAAATCACGTAAGAAGTTGTAGCTACTAATGTACTTAGTGGGTCTTAATTGAATTTCGATTAATTCATGATCAAACGTGTATGCGGCACATCACGAAAGAGAATAAGTACTAATATCAAATTAAAGTACATTTATTCTTAAAATAAGAATGCCCAAATAAAGAAATTCATTTGTATTTTACAGGTGTGATATTGTGTGTAATGTACTAATGTGTAGTATTCAGAGAGTTGACAACGTAGCGCCATCTAGTTCCAATCTATTTTTCTTTATTGTTCCAATTCATCTCAATAGCTTTTTTTATAGAAGTTTCTTTGTCATGAAATGTTAAGATTTGAGGTGTAGAGCTAATAAAAATAATGTGTTTCCCATTAAATTTAATATTAAAAAAGTAGAGAAATAAGATGTTATAATTGATGAGCTTTTAAAAAAGCTCATCCCATCGACTCAACATTAATCCTTTCCACGGACTTTTTAAAATGAAAATTGTTAATTTGAAGCGAAATATAATTTGTAGAATGCATTTTCGCATGTGATGATTTTATAAATAGAAAGTCCTCCAAAAAAGCACTTGCAATTTTTCGGGTTTTAAGGTAATTGAAGAACCTCTGAAATTAAGGTATTGATAAATTGTTAAATATAATGATTGGATTTAAATAAATAAATAAATAAAATAAAATATCCTTTATTGAATTATTATGTACATTAATTTAATAATTACTAAGTTTCAGTTCTATTTATATCGTTAAATGGGAACTTTGTACTTTACTTAAATATTACAAACGAAAAGTTATATAGAGTTGGTTTATATACCATATTCCACCTAATTTTATTGCCTTGTGTAATATAACTACTGTATCATCATTTGATCTTTAAATTTTTAATCCGTTAAGCTGTTCTTGAGTTATAATTGGATTAACTAACACGGCTTTCATAATATTGAACAGAAGAAAAACATTGAGATGGACAGTATTTTTAAATTTTAGGCAACATTTTTGGTGTTTAATAAAAAGTCAAACATAAATCGAAGTCGAAGCTTATTAAAGTGGATTTACAAAATAAACTATCACGGGGAGAATTCTTGCGGCAACAAGGAAATCAAAAATACGTTTAAAGGATCTGTCTCGGTGAGATTTACTTTGATATTTACCCACTTTATTTTCTATTTTTCTCTTCAAACATTACTTTCATATCGCTATTTTTCATATAACTTTAACATTATATGTCACTTGTCAGATGTCAAGGCTTTTGTGTTGAGCATAAATAACTAAAATTGCGGGAAAAAGAGAATTAGTTCACTGAGAAATTCAGATGTATGTGAGTAAATCAATAACAGTTAATATTTGAAATGTTATGAATATTTAAATACTAAAGAATTGAATGAATACAACTTTTATTCTGAGAAAAGTGCAACATTAAAAGCTAAGTATGTAGAGAGAGTAGTTATTAGCATTAGAGCCTTAGAGTATGTATTAGCATGTATTAGCTTGCTAATAAATAGTATATATCTCAGTATGGCAGTAGGAATGCGAAATAATGTAACATAGACGTGTTATTTGAGAAACGTGAAGAAATAAGCTCAAGATTCATGGCCCGTATCGATGACGAAACTTCCCTCGCATTTTAGCACCATTTCTTACAAACCTTTATTTTGTCTACTTTATTAAATAAAGTAGACAAAATAAAGGTTTGGTTTGATCGGAACTCGATGTTTACGAACTTACCTGAATTCTTCCTTTGTTTTCACAATGTAAAGAAAGTGGCGCATGTGGTTGATACGATATCAAAATAAATACATAAATTTACCAACGACGTACGTTTTGTATACTATATGTCCTATGATTCGGATGAAGGATTCATATTATATAAGTTGTACCTATTTTTTATTTCAATAAAGTTTTTATTTATTTATTTATTCAATCATATTCTGTGCCCATTCTATACGATGGTTATATAAAGATACTTTCCTCCACAACCTCGGCGTTACGCAAGACAAAAATCTTGTTTTTTACTAGGTAATTATAAAAAAAACTAAATATAATGTGTGTGGGATTTAGTTTTAATTTTTAAAGTGCATATTTGCGTGATACGCTACAACGTTTGTTGAAACAACTAATGAACGCTTAGTTTACATCCAACATACAATGTTTCTTACATATGTAACTGCGACTGCTTGGTAAGTAGTTATTAATGGTAATGATACCACAAAGAGGAACATTTGTACCCAAATTGCTTGCTTTGGCCGGCAATATTTAATTATGCATTCGGGCTAACTATGTACGTAGTACGTCGCTCCACGTACACGTTATTGTTACAATAAAACCTTTATTTCTTTGTATGCTGTTACAGTGTAACGGCTTTGTTATACTGTGAAAAGAAACAATCTAAGTAAAACGTCCATTAATTGCGAATTTAGCATTTAACACGTTGAATTAGTAGGTTGGAATAGATTTGTTGTCTCCTAGTTTCATTTGTATTGCACTAGATAGATATACGTTACAATTGATTCAATTTCCATATAATCGCTTTGTTCAATTAGAGCCATGTAATTAGTTTGTGTAATGTTAAAAATAAGTATTATTCTTAGACCCGATTTCACCAATATTTTCTAAATCAGAGATTTATTAATCGAGCTTCAAAATAAACATGTATTTTAACATCGTTGTTAACTCTTCAGGTCCCAAGAAGGAAATCTAACAGCCGTTTATCAAATCGACCTTTAACTGAGCTACTCACGATTCATTCATTCGTATTTTAAACCGCCCGAAACAAAATGTCATAGTTGACAATTCCATAGTTTCGCACATTAGGGCTATTTGTTCTAGTTGTATAATAACTGTCATGTTTGGTAATTCGACTAAATCGAGATGTTCTGATACAGTATAAAATTTAATAATCATGTAGTAACTTTTACGTTTACTGGTTTATATGTCAAACGATTTGGTCGTTACCATGGTTACAAATGTTTGATGTTTTTTGGAGATTGTTTTGTTGTGATTTTTCTTGTGTTATTTTAATTTTATTTTGAGTTGAATAAATACAATAATGTTGAAGAAAAATCGCGGTTCAATTTCACTTGGTAGAAGGTAAACTGGATCTGGTTGAAATTACGAAAAAAAATTCGGAGTCCGAAGGAAAGTGGAGAGATATCTCATACTAGAAGAGCAATTAACAAGAAAAATAAAGACAAAGATAAAAGAAAGCAGTAAATTAATAGTAAATTCTTGTTCGTAATAACCTAGTATCTAGTTGTTATAACCAATTTATTGAATGATGTTGATAGGTACAATCTAAGGGTACAATAAAAATGTTTTATAAAAATACAAGTTTTATTTATTTAGGTAACTAACATGAAAAATTACATATTTCTATAACAATGTCACATTTAAATTAAATTAGGATCATCATCATCATCAGCCCATATACGTTCTCACTGCTGGGACATGGGATTGGTAGTGCTAACTTAAACTTAAACACGGTAAGGGATCAGGTCATTATCCACCACGCTATCTTATGATATGTCGGTTTCCTCACAATGTTTTTCACCACTGAGCCATCACTGCACTGCACTACAATAAGCAGTTGGTCTGTAGGTGAAACTGATTGATTCCTAAAACAGAATTTAAAATTAAGATAAGTAGGTACATTTCATAATCATGAGGAGGCCTGAGCCTTACCTGAGTAGTGGTGAAGTTTACATTTGAAGTACCTATATTGGTATTCAATACTAGATTTGACATGACTCACAGGATTATTATGGTTTAATTGAAAATAATACAGTATGTAGGAAGGAACCTTTTATGCACATAAATATAAATATTACCTCACGAGATAGTTTTACTTACAGATCCGACGGTTATTCGAGTTTATCTTCAATTAATTGCAATACTTCCAAAACCGATTGTTTTGATAAACGAAATCTTGTACTAAAATCAACATCATCATATTCTACGAAACAATGACGACCTCTTTATAAATTCTGGGCCGTCGCGTTCGCACTATATAATCCAAATTATACAAATCATCCAACACATCTTCATTTTCAAAAATAAAATAGTATGCAGAGTCCATCTTGACAGCAAGAAAACATCAAATCATTTTTTCTAATCGCTTGTTAAAAATTTAAAGAGCCTCTATGCCAGTAATTAAATATGATGCCGTGTTAAGGAAACTAAACCTCGATTAGGTCATGGTGGGACACTCTCTTACATTGATGTCCCGCTAAAAGAGTTAACAACGTGTTAAACTAACTAACAGAGCTTGGTGAAACTGGGCCTTAGACTATGGAATCATTATTTTATAAAAATGCGTTCAATTTTAAAATTTATTCACCTTTATGATTGATATAAGTCTGTCAACTTATAAAGTTTTTTTCGAATAATTGCGAACTCGGGTATTTTAGTAATTTGGATCCTACATGACTGAGATTATATTTCATGTAATTTATTATTTCTAAGAATAAAATGGAGAATATTTGTATAATTTTTATGTTAAATATTTTCGTAATAATATGAAGAAAATGTTAAAGATTAAGCTTGTAGTAGGTATTAAATAGGATCCATTAGCAGACCGCAATACTAATCACGAACTAATATCTCGAATAGAAATGAATTTACATCCAAATTCTCTAGAGGTAGATATTTTCACTAATAACAGACTAAGTAATAATCCATCCCCTACGTCTACCGTGTGAATAGGTACCTATATCGATTATTAATCTAGCACTATAGAATTATTTTATAGAAAGAACATAAAATTTACATTAGGAATCATACGAAGATGGAAAAAGTTCGGTGTACATCGCTTATCTAAATGTGTAAGAACGAGAAAGCGATCAAAAGTTACCATGCATTCAAAAACGTATATTTAATCCACGGATTTACGGATCATAGTTCAAAATTGAAACGTAGCGTTAATCCACTGCTGGACAGAATATCTTCTCGTATATACTTGTATAATATATGAACCCAATCAATATAATACTAATACTAAGCAAGACAATTCGTTTAACTCATAGGCTTCTGAAAGTGCTGCAAATAGGTAGAATGTGAATGAATGAGTATGATGCGTGGGCAAAATCGCGGACCACAGAAAGTAATAAAATAATGCTTTTAGTATTATGCTAACGATATCCGATAGCAGTAATTGCTATACACAGGTAACATGATAGTGCTAACCATTGTTAACACATCGTGGTTAGTGAATTAGAACAGCGGTCAAGTGTAATGAAAATCCGAGAGCAAAAACTAAGATTAACATTTCTTTATTAAATGAAGATAATTTATCTAACATTGTACCAATAAATGAATATATTGAATATAAGCTTTAGAAAACGACTTTTTTTTATAAATGAAAATTTAAAGAAGAATAGTCATAGCCCATATTATGTAAGTATATTAATACTTAATCTTATTATGTGGATATTTGTTTTAAAAGCAATGAGTCATGTAGTGTATCTTTGTATAGTTGTTATACATCTCTCTATAATTATGTAAATGTGATCAATCTCCAAACCCCCTACACGTATATAAAATATTTGTTGTCCGTCCCATCGTCATCTGAGAAATTCTTTTGCAAATATTCAAGCTTCTTGTCCCAAAAAATCCAACCCATCGTTTTTTGATAATCCCATAATTCAGGTTTAAATGAAATTCTATACATAAATTTTTGATCAGAGACATTGATTTTAATTTAATGTGTTTAAGTGAAGCATATAGCTCTTAGACTAAGATCGATCCATATGTAATCAACGTTAATGTGCCCATAATGTATTAGTAACGTATCAGTGACGATTATATTGCTGAATATAGCTACGTATAGAGTAGCTTTGTGTATTAAGATCTTAGTATAGTTGATGTAGAAGCACTCTCTGTAATTACATAAAATATATAAATCTATAGATTTACAAACGACAACTCCATTATCTCATATATAAGCAAATACAAATTAATTACTCAAGGATTTTTTGTGATGGATTTTTTGTGACCTATACTTGTATTTTGTTTTCTATGTCGATTACAAACACAAGAATCAATATTTTACTTAACCTTTTCAAAACGTTTTATTTATTAACTAACACTCGGAATAACCCTACGAATACAAAATTGTCAATGAGTGTTTAAAAGATTTTCTTTTAGTTGGCAATAACCCAAAAAATAATTATTCATATTTTCCAAATAATGAACATTATGGTAATTTTGACCTGAGTCAAATTACAAGTCCAGTCAAGCGATTAAAATTTGGGCCTTCACTTGGTTCAATAACGGCGGTTAACAATAATATCTGATTTTTATTGTACTTAAATATGATCTTAACGTAATTGAAACTAAAAAAATGATTGTATATAATCTAGCTTACATGCAATAATTCAAATAACGAAATTGCCGCAACTACAAGCATAATTATTTCGCCATAAAAGCTTTTATAAGTACTCTACTTTACACATACTTTTATAGCCACCCAAGTTTTCATTGTTATTCAAACTAAAACGTAATTTGTATAGAAAACATTAAATTAATGGACTTTACTGGTACCCGCAGTGAACCCTGTATGTTAATGCATGCGGTTACATTTTACTGCTACCTACTAATCCAGGTCTAATTTTAGTAGCTCTTAAAACCCTCTTTAGAATCGCCTATATTATAAGGTAGACTACCGTAACAAATAGTTGTAAAGATTAGTTCTGATACGATAGACTGGTACATAATGAAAATATGTCCATATCCATGTATTATATTACATAATATTATTATTTTCTTGTTAACAATAAGAACATTTTAATGATCCCGCATCCTTATTACCTACGGAGATTTTTATTTTCTTCATCTTTTGTTATGTTTTCTTAAATGAGCGCGCACATACATGAGGATATTTTCGAATATATTTCACAAAGAAAAGCAACCTTTTCAATTTTTCCGCGAACAATTTATTTATTATTTTCGTTTGGAACGATTGGGCGTATAAAGAAACGGCAGTATCGTCAGAGATTGTTGGCATAAATCATTTTTCAATTCAATTTAAACGACACAGGGTGTTGTTCTACGTTGTGCTGTACACAAAAGGAATGAAAAGATTAGTAGGGATATTCTAGGTGCTGTTTTGATTGTTATTTCTATGAAAATAAAGCAAGTTTATGGTGAATATAACGTTTTGTAGTATGCTAAGTTGTTACTCGTAGTTAGATACATAATTCATATAAGTATTTAATTCATGATGATAATTGATAATATTCGATGATACGATAAGTGGAAAATGTAATTAATTGTATGTTAAAATTATCAAATAAAAACAATATAAACAATTTGATACTATTTTTACAAACGTTTTATCGATATTTTTTCGGCGCTGAAAAATCTCATTCCTATAAGAATTATTTCCTTCACTACGCGGGCGCAGCCGTGCAGACCTAGTCCAATCTTTACCTATTAACAAGTATCATTCACTTTCGCTATTATTGATTCAACAACTAAAAGCAATGTCCATACAATTAATCCAACGACATTTTCAAACTAGCGACTTGCAGTATATCAAATACAACATTTAAATGACCGAAGTCGGCAACAACTTGTTTCCTTGATAGAACATTGAGTTGCAAGTATTGTTTGCAGTAGCCTATAAATCTGTCTCTAAGTTCTTCTTAAAGCGTTTTCAGTGTTTTGTTAAATTGCGTTGCTCGCTTGAAAACCAATCTTCTTATGCTGTTGTTGCCAAACGTTTGCGTGCAGTAAATAGTTTGAAGTCTTTAAGGAAATTGCGTTCCAAAAATATTTATTATATTATTTTTATTTGGCTGAACAACCGCGTAATCATTGCATGGACGTAAAAAAACTTTTTTTATGTTCGAAATTTAAATGCAGAAATAATGACACAAGTAAGCAATATATTCCAGGTTATCTGAAATTGTTTAAAGAGTTACGAATATTGTAATGGGAATAAGTTGAATTTATTTAATTTCAAAAGCTTCGCATTGTAAATTATTGCTTTATGGATATAATTTCAGGATAAATTTCAAGATAAATACTTTGCGATTCATGACGTTACTGCGTTACTGAGAAATAACTCCAGCTTCCTACCACTCACAACGTCAGACGTTTTTTTCTTCAGTTTAAAATATTATTTAACTTCAACTGATACTCAACACGCGTTTAAATTTTATTTGAATTGGTAGTAAATATACAATGATAGTGCACTTACATCAAACTATTTAACAGTTATATATCATGTCAAAATCAACTACTTTAAACACAAAATTCACATTTACATTTAAAATCAAAGAACTTAGGTATATAAAAAATCATATTGGCAAAAGAAATAAAAATTGAGCAATTTTAAGGTACTTTATTACGTACCTAATCCTTAAAATTGGTTTAGACTTTTAACTTCAAGAATTTGAAACACAATGCTTCAAAAACGTGACAACGGTAGATCATTCTTACAGCTCCTATCGATCTAATGGGGCATAAACTTCATAAAGCATTCAAACAGCCCATTATTTTTATCAAAAGTTACAAGAATGGTACATGTCGTCGGATAATAACATTCAATTTAAGCCGAAGTATTTACGCGTCTCCACTGCGTCCCAACGCTACTGATATTTATGGAGGTCTGTAGCTGCCTTTCCAAATTGAAATACATTAATATTTTACCATAAATGCGACACTTTCATGCGGGACATAACGTTATCGTAATTGGATTCTTCCCTGAAAGCGAAATATGCCTGCGTGGCGTAGGTAAATATATTTATTACGGCGTGTCTCAAAACACCTAATGGGGAAAATTATGTAGTGTGTACAAGTAAGCAAAGTATGTTATGATAATTTTAAGAAGTACCAACACATGCTACTTACATTGGGAAATTGTCCGGATTTTTTTAAATTATTGTAAATTTATCTATGTAATTAACAATTAAAGTCGTTCGTTGTAGTCGAGCTGTCTAATCTGTGCTTATGTAACTACATTATATAAGAAATTAAGAAACTAGCTGCTCCGCGCGGTTTCACCCCCGTGGCTCCACTCCTGGTGTTCGTAGCGTGATGATATAATAGCCTATAACCTTCCTCGATAAATGGGCTATCTAACACCGAAAGAATTTTTCAAATCGGACCAGTAGTTCCTGAGATTAGCGCGTTCAAACAAACAAACAAACAAACAAACTCTTCAGCTTTATAATATTAGTATAGATAAGTAATTATTACGCTTAAAATTTTCTGTTTTACACAGTTATTACATAAGTTTAATAGAACAAGAATAAATATTTAAGTATAAAATCCCACATAAGTAGGTACGTATCGCGCTTTCATTGACAACATAATATAGGATCTATGAGCCTAGTAATTGATAGATTTTTCTAGAACTACAATAGAACATTGCATGGCATTATAAATGCAAACATATCGATTGGTGAAATATTTTTTTTTGAATCTCATCATATATAAAAACACGCGTCACATTCGTAGACGTGTTCACTCCAAGCATACAAAAATGACATGAAACAGAGAAAGCTTTTATTTTGATCCGAAATCGAATTTGCCGGCCGAGGTATTCACAAAGCTGTAGAAATATATATTCCTTTGTGCTCCTCCAAGTATGCTGATATTATGGCATTTTGAAAGCGGACCCAAGAAAGTGCTTGTGCTCTCAATACTCAAGGAAATATTTATTTTTACATGCAAATGTTAAAATTGTTTTTGATGATAATATGTATATTGTGTTCCCAAGGTACATCCTCCACAGCAGGCTATATTGTAATAAAGTTTCTATTTACGTGGATATTCTGCAAGACACTGGTGAATCTAGGAAATATTTTGAGTTTGAAAACTCTATATATCTTTATCTAAAAATCGTAACTGGGCTCTACTATTTGAGCTTAAATAGGTATGTCATGGTGATGTCATCTATATATCTTAGATCTATTATAGTTAGATAAATGATAATCATGACGATTATAAATATTCGATAGTAAAAAGCGCAACTATTTAATACTTCGAGGTAAGGTAGCCTTTCTAAAATCTATTCAAATATTAGTCGCATCCCCGAATGAAATCATTCCCTTCCCCTTAAAATGCATTAAAACGAATTATCTGTCACTTTGATTAAGAACAAAGAAATTGAACTTTTAAGGAAGTTTTGATATAATCTTATCCAGGGTAAAATACAGTTACTCCCACGCTACCCACGCATTAAACGTCCACCCTAATTTTAGAATTGTTCAAGCAGTAATTTTCTCGATATCTAAGTATTAATGAGAGTTTCTTTAAGTATTTTATAATAGAACCCCTGACTACATTTGACTTTATCAAACGTAACATTACATTCAGAAACCTTCAGTCCACTTCCACTTTCAATTGATATTTTGATAATATTACACGAAAAACTAAAACATTTACTACATGTGAAAGCATAAAGCTATAACCCTAGAGATTGTGATAGAGTTAACCATGAAATCTCTTCGATATGAATATAGTATGGGCACAGTATTACATGGTATGGGAGTAATGAAAGGATAAATACACTAGCTTACCGCCCGCGGCTTCGCCCGCTTTGTCGAATACCTAATAAATTATATACTTAAACCTTCCTCTTGAATCATTCTATCTATTTAAAAAAACCGCATCGAAATCCGTTGCGTAGTTTTAAAGATTTTAGCATACATAGAGACAGAGAAATCGACTTTGTTTTATACTATGTAGTGAAGAACTATCACAATTAAATGCAATGAAAAGTATACACTATAGTACACACGTAGATGGAAGAGTAATGATATAGAGTGGTATTTCATCTCGTACAAAATGAGAGTGTAGTAGAATTTATCGCGCATGTTTGACTTAATGGAACGTCGTCTGTCAGTGTACGTCAGCTGTCATAAAATTATAACGAAATATTTTCTTCGCGAGCACATATCACTCGTAGTAAAATGATATTTTATTTTAATCGTTGCTAGAGACGTATGCGTAACGAGATGAAATCATTCCCTTCCCCCTGCCAACAGTGCATTATTTACGCATGTTGATATTTTAATACTTTGATTTGCAAAGTACCTATTATGACAACTATAAGTTTTCTCAGGCATCCCCGAGGCATATTCTCCATATTTGTAGGTGAATAACTCATTTAAAATAAAATTATCACTACTACCAAAAAGAACAGGGAAAGAGCTACAAGCAAAAAAATATTTATAATCAAAAGACGAAAATCAATACTATCACTTAATTATTATTATAATATTATTTCGTCGTCATATTGTATATTCTAATTTACTGGCCTAAAGGCTAAAACGTGTTAAAAACATGCTACCGTAGCTGTAGTAGCAAAACTTATTCATAGGGTTTGCTTTTACATAAATATAATTACTAATAAGCAAATGATGGCAGCGGTCCACAGTTAATTATTTTCATTTAACCCTTTTTGGTCATAGTAGCAGATCCCTTACCTTGGCCATTATAGAAAGGATAATCTTATACGGGATATTAGGAATACATACATATTACAAATACATAAAATATCAAGTTTTGTGAAAAATTTGCTACATAACAACAAAATCATTACAAATACCTGAATATTTGATTATATTTAGCCAAATTGTCAAATAGTGTATGGTGACGGAATAAGGGTCTCGGCACACATAATATGGGATCGGAAAGGGATCGTAACCGTATCGCCTCGAGCCGTTCAGAATGGTTTGTATTAAACTCCCTACTGCAACGCACACTAATCGGAATAGTAACGTAATCGCCTCGCCTCGGAACAGGCTCCGAACTTGCAATTCCAGCGCTAACGGCTCATCGTCCCCGCGCTTACGTCTCTCCGTCCCCGCGCTTACGTCTCTCCGTCCACGCGCTTACGTGTCTGCCTGCTACGACTTGCCGTAGTTACCGTTTTTAGGCGTAACGCCGGTGTCGCCTAGCCGTAGCCGAGTTGAAGTGCAGGCGCTGCTGATACGCTTTCGTCACGTGCATACGGTAGGTTGACGCCTGGTTGACAGCGAGGCGAAAGGCGTTACGGTTACGATCCCTTTCCGATCCCATATGTGTGCTGAGACCTTTATGGTGGTCATTATAATGATGGTACAATCATAACATAAAATAATAGCCTGCTTAATAGATATAGAATAACTATTAAATTTCGAAGTACCTATACATCCTTTCATAGGTATAGGCAGAATGATTCGCCCATTAGTCAAAAAAATTAGATGCTTTGTGTAACGTGAAAATTATCCAATTGAATTCTTGACTTAACTCTGTAATATGTAACGCACCAGATTAATTTTCTACCTGAAATGTTAATAATATAATATTACATACAATATGAAACAATAATAACAAACAGAGAAGGCAACACATTAATTAGATTTATCAGCACCTATTCTCTCGCACTGTATTAAAACAACAATATGAATAAACATTCATTAATATTAAACATAATATACAACTGTGCTTATCAACTCAGGAATGTTGAAATCTCATTAAAGTTTCGCACAACAATAGAATATTAGAGCTGGTTTCTGAAACAAAGACTTGCATTGTTTCTGCTACACGACCTTTTGTAAGGAAAACAACAACGCCTATTTTATTTACTAGTTTCATAACGTCGCAATAAATTTCCATGAGAATATGATTTGATTTTTAAGGTCATGCGGACGGGAGACTGCCATTAAATCACAATTAGAAGTAATGCGGGCGAATGCGTGCGCGGAGACCGAAGCTTAGCGGCCGTCGAAGCCCGGGCTTACGCGACTTACGCGCTTGTCTCTTATTGCCTATATTTTCGCCTTCGATAGCGGTATTGGCTTACTTTCTTCCCAAATTATGGCAATATATGGTTATTAAAATTGATGGGTTAGCGGTAAAACGGGACCTTTGCTTTGTTTGATATTGGTTAGCTAAAGGTTTTTATATTAAATATTATTATTTTCCTTGTTTTAAACGAACTATAAATTAAATGGTAGATACATAATGTTCTAAAAGCATTCCATATGCCTAAAAAAATCTCAAAACTTATCTTGTAAATGACATGCAAAGTATAAATAAATAAATAGGACAATATATTATATTTTATAAGATACGCTATAATATGCTATAGCTATATGTAAATAGCTAGATGTAAACATCCCCGTTTATATTACACTGTACGGCATTCTATTTTTTTCCTTTCTGAGCTTGGGTCAACAGCCATCTATAATATCGCGAGTTTCATAAATCCTGAGCTCCAGAGCACTTTAAAGCAAAGATGGGTCACAAAGTTAAAAGTCATGTTACTTAAAAGGGGTTTAGTGAGGTCGAAAGCTTTGGCAAAAGAGGATTGACTCCACACACCTGTATCAACGTTTATGCTTTTATATCTATCACAATGTAACGTAAGAACCCCTTTTCACTCGGCTCTACCTTAATATCGGCTGGAGTTTTTTATGGTTTCAAAGTTTGCACTGAAATATACAATGTTTAATATTATTATATTCGTTAAATAAAAGTCTTTGTTAAAAATATATCTACGGAAAAAGAAAGATAAATTTTATAAACTGTAGACTTTGTTATAAAAATAAAATAATATTATTAGGTTCATCTAAGTCAAACTTCAGTTAACCAAGAGTTAATTTCGAGGGAGCAAAATAATGAATATTTTATCGCAAGTAAAGCGAGAATATCAAAGATGGGAATAAACGATTCAATTCATTTGACACTGACATTTTTGGTGACCATTTTCCAATTTCGATGAACCCTTTTGACAATTTATCGGAACATCACATTTTCATATAGGCGGGCGGCACGAACATTGCGACCGCCACTCATACATATTCAAATAACAAGGACCGTAGGTACAAAGCAGAACACACTGGGGCTACGACGTGTTGGAATTACAAAAAAGTCAGAGACAGTAGCTTATAATGTCAAGACGACGCTAATATGGAGACATGATACATATCAATTGGCTAAAACATCAAATAGGTACGCCACATAATATGATGGATGGAAACATCACGAAACATCATAATACATTTCCAATATTGTTTCGAAAATATATATTTTGTTTTTTTATACTATTGGATACTTTAATATTCCATTGTTTTATGAGTATGCATCGCTGTACAGTGTACATTCAATTTCTTAAATAATTATGCTTCGCTGGCGGAGATGATGCAAACATTTTGTTAGGTCGAGATTTCATTATTGTATAACCAATACTGATTGCACTGGATAACACTGAAATTATACAGCTTAAAGTAATTATAATAACCGTATATAAATGCGATTTTAAGTCCAAGTCCATAAGCTTTGTAATAAATTACCGCCTGCAATTTACGTAATTCTTTCAAACAATAATATGTTCGCAATACATTCCCTTAAGGTTTTCGAAACTCCATTTGAAGTTAGAAGATTAATCAAAGTCCAAAAATATTTGTGTGGAACAAAGTATTGGAGCCTGTCGTTATCGCGAAAGTATAAAGCGATTTTCAGAAGGTTTAATGGCCGCCAGTTCTCAACTCTGAACAGCTGTTTGAAAATTCGTTGTTGTTTTTGTTATGAAAATTTATGCCAGCACCACCGCACGTTCCGATTTTCCTTGCCGCCGTCCGTGACGATACACATCGCTTTCATAAAATTAAATCCTCTTGACGTGAAGCAAAACAAACCTATTTATTTACAGCTTAAACATTTTCGCATTTCCCGTACGTAAAAGTCGCTGTAATCGGATTTTTATAAATGACATTTACGGACGGCCAAATAATTTTAATGTTTTTAGGTTAAACTACGAAAAAAAGTTATTCTCTGATTTTATAAAACAAAAATATACATAAAATGTTTGAAATAGTATAAATTTAGATTGGACTTGTTAACTCGTATTCATTTAATTATATTTGCTTACGTAATCTTTCTATAGATAGGTACAGCAAATAAAAATCTTGAGTCAATATTTAAACAAATCACTACTTTGTTTATTTGATTTTAAATAAAATAAAACATTAAAGTGAAAGTACCTATAATACTGATTAAATTATTATCACGTATAAGATCATAATATTTGTGTTCCAAATCTTCTTAAGATAATAATATTGATTTCCTAATATTATTATGGGATAGATACTCTACCGATATTGACCGTTAAGCGATAACACGGTAAATTCTTAAAGCAAACATAATATACGTACCTACACCAAAATTACTAAAAATATTTACATTTCATCCCGAACGTAGGTACACCTCGTTAGAATATGAAAATATACTAGTATCATTATTTTGCTCACGACAGGTACTCGTCAACAAAATCCTTTTGAAACCATTCGATATACAGCTGTCGAAATGCGTCATTATCATCAGCCAAGAGGTAAAAGATTTCGTTAATGAACCACTTCATTAAAATAACGTGTTTTACAGACATTATGTATGCGCAAATTTTTGGAACAAATAGGATATTATGTTGGCATTCATTAATCTGGTTATTAAGCCTTATTAAAGATGTTTTAATTTACCGATCAGCAAATTATTCCTTATTAATGAGACCTAAACTTTGACATAATATTTTTACGCTCATCAGTGTTCCATCTATACCAGGCAACAAGAACGTAACATTATAGATTGAAATAATCCATAGTATCATGGAAACCTGTTTCGTCTCAAAGCAATATGCTTTAGTCACCATCAAATAGGCTTAAATCCCCAAAGCACTGCGATCGATATCTAATTAAGTTCACAATAATCATTGGCTGTTAGAAACTAGACTAGGGTAAAGTCAATACTAGTGGACTTTTAATTGCAGTTACTAATGCTAAGGATATAAAAAAATACTGTTTCATGTACAAACTTATTAGCCGTCATAATTAAAACGACGTAAAATTCTTTAACAACAAATTGTATGAACCATAATCCACCCGTAAAGTGGTGTAGTAATGCGTAGTATTAGAGTTGTACATAGTAGAGTTTAATTATTCTTCAAACAGATGTCAAAGAAAGGATCACTAAGTCCTTCTCTATTAAATCATTCTAGGAAAATTACCACAGTTAAGTCTAGAAAATGAATAACGTAATCAAACATAAACATAATCAAACATAACAATTAAAGTAGACCTTTACAGGGTTGTATACAAAATTCTTGTTATTTTTGTTGTAATTACATATATAGGAGTACGTGAAGAGGGGAAGCGTGTAATGATAGAAATACATGGAGTCCGAGCCCTCGGCTAAGTGCACAATCATGTTTCGGTTGCCAAATCCTCCGGGTATGTCCAACGATAAATGGATACCATGATTCAGTGCATAGTTTTAATTTTTTTGCTCCCTATTCAAAATGTATGGGCCTCTATCGAACTTTTATTGTGCCAAATGGAGCGAATGTGCGATGTTTAATCGGATTCATTTTACTTTTATTAGCAATTCCGCTTTAAAGCTTCATATAATTATCGCTGTCGGCTCAACTGGACGTTTTTACTTTTAATTGTCAATTAGGAACTTTCCATTTACTTCAATGTTTGTCGCTTTTATTATTGCAATATTGAAAACATTATTAAAACTATTTTAAAACACAAAAAGTTATACTATACGAATTATATAATAATATGTTCATATTCTTGTCTATTCTATTACCTTAAACATGTTCCAAACTCTATCTCAATTCTAACTTATATGTATTGTGAATTTATATCCATTATTATATTTGAAACTAGCTTCCGCCCGCGACTCCGTCCGCGCGGATGTCGGTCTTTGTGTGGATGGTTTATTTCTCCATTTTGAGTAACTCGGACAATGACATCTTATAAATATCTATTGGACTCAAATACGGCTAGGTCTATAATAATACGCAACGTGTGTTCGCGGTACCTACTACAGAACAACGTCTATGGATAACTGAAAAATTGAGATTAATTTTTTTTCTACGTATTTTTCCAGGATAAAAAGTATCCTATTTTACGCCCAGGATAATAAGGTATAATTATACCAAGTTTCATCGAAATCGAACCGGTAGTTTTCACGTGATGTCTTCACATACAGACAGACAGACAGACAGACAGACAAAAATTTTTTTAATCACATATTTGGGTTTGGTATCGATCCAGTAACACCCCCTGCTAGTTATTTTTTCAATATATTCAATGTACAGAATTGATCCTTCTACAGATTTATTATATGTATAGATGAATGAAACATTTTGAAGTGTTCATTTACAATTATTACAGGTATCTAGATTTTGCTACGGTTAACTTTTAATCAAATATATCTCATAAATTACAACTTTCTTACCCTTTGAGATAAATCAAGAAACATTTGAAGATCGCTTTTAAAGAGCATTTTGCTGGGCTATAATCTTTATCTTATTTCACTTCGTTGATTTGTTATATTGTTTTACGTTTTCGTTTAAAAATCTTTTACTGAAATATAATCATTCGTTTCTAATATTTACTACTTCATAGATAAAAATGAACCGAATAATATTAACACGCATAGATTTCGAAAAACTGCACCTAATTTCTTTTCTTTTTCTAATCATGAATAAAATGTAACGATGTACATAAATCTTGCATTCATTTATTTTGTGTTATATTTTCAGTGTACCCTTCAATTCATTACATAAGAAATATACACAGTTGTAAGTAGATGAATTCAAGTCACGTGCCGTTCCTATTACAAGACAAATATACGGAATTACAGCCCAAAAACAAATTACGCAACTGAAAGAAATGCGTTAATCGAAGAGGTTTACATAAACAAGGGAATAAATTACTGGGAAGTAGTTCGTCCTCTAATAAAGTCGAAGTAGCCAAATGTAGTGGAATTATTTTCTGGATACAAGTTTGTTATCTTCGTATGTAAAAATATTTTATCGTATGTCGTTGTATCTGCCATAATTCAATGGAATTAAGTATCAAACTACGACGTTTAGATGTAGGTACGTATTTCTTAACCTATGATTACTGGATAAAATGTGATCCTAACAAAAAAGAAAAAAAAGAAAAAGCAATATGATTTCGTGTATTGCAAATCGCTCCTACATATTCTGCCAGCAACATGAAACCCTCAAAATGTAGAAGAATGTACATATACCTTTTAGTTACCCTGTATCTAAAACTATGCATATATAGACGCTTTTTCGAAAGCCTTTATGTTCTCGTGTATGTAACCCGTACGAGTAGCACGAAATAGCTAGATTGTTGCGGATGCCCCTGGGTGGTTTACAGGTAAAAAGTCAATTTTATTTACCCTTTCTCTCTTCTCACATAAATAAGGCCTTGTCAGCCGCTAACGAATAAGGAATTTAAATTACAATACGGCAAATTCGATCGAGTATAATCTGATGAAAATGCGAAAAACATACTTTGTAAACCAAATCGGATACCGATAGCAGTTTTAAAAACAGTTGAGCGTTAACAAATAACATTACAACCATTGAGCACTTACATAAGCTATAAACATTATCTTTTAATCTACACAATACAAAATGTTATGGCCGTGGACATAAAGAAAGCTTAATGTGACAGTTCTGTTTTCTTGTCACGTTTTTTCGCCGTTTAAACTTACCCTCGACAAATGGCTTGGAACATAAGCACACTACCCGTGTAATACGAGACATTAGAGTCATTATATTTCTGTGGAATATCGAAACGGACAATGGTATTTTGATAGTTATTTCAAACAATTTTGCTATTATCAAATAGTATATCAAAATATGTAACAGAAAACGTTTTCATAACATAAACGTTATCCTCGTCTGTAATTTTTTTATTAAATTTGAAAACCAATAGCTTCAGGCTAGTCTAATATCGACAGTTTTGTATGTCGACGGTCTATAATATTTTTGTTCTCAGACATATTAAGTAGGTACTTTTTATTATCTGTTTTGCTATAAATAAAGGTAATTATGTTCACAGTTCACTATACCGACGTCATAATATCTCTATATTTCTACATATTTAAAATATGAACTATGGACGTGATATGCCTATCTGATATCAATTTGCCATTTCCCATGTGAAGATGTTAATACTGTACTTTGTGATCAAAAATAGATTCTGCGCCACGTACGATTAATTGACGCGATCAATGCCTACTTTTCTCTCTTTGCTAGTTGTAGAATCCTAACAGTTAAAAGTTTCTTATTAGATAGACACATTTTATGTTACTTTCCCTTACGAAAAAAGTTTCAATTTTCATTACCATTATAAGACAATTCAATTTACTTTAATATAAGCATTATTATTACAATATGATACCTATCATCCCATTTGACTGTAAAGTCGCAAAATATTCACTGTGAAGAAATCCACTCATAAAAAGGCAATCGCGAGCTAAACCTAGTTTAAAATATTTGAATGAAAAGGGATTTAGCATTCATTTCAATCTCATCTGAAGAGCGTGTTCCTATTTTGCTGGAGACTGTAGTTCCAGACGACTCTGGAAGAAAACCTCGAAAATTGCAATCACGCAAATTGAAAATTAATGGAGCACAAAATCCAATTTTGTATTAAAGCTTTTTGGTACGCATTATACCCGCCTTTTCGGGAGCGATCATGATTTTAAAGGACAAAGTATTATGTATGTTATACATATAATTTGGAAAAGGTTCCCCAATTTCTAAATCCTTTTATAATATTCGCTATTATGTTTGCAATAATTTATTAGCCTTCGCGGAATACATTATACGTCGCGTCGGTAATATAATATTTTTTCCAAGACGTAAAAGAACATTGGCGGTGACGTAGTTTCTTCGGTTAGGTACTGTTCCCTTCTTACCGCGGGCACCATTAAGAAAACTTTTACTCAGTTTCGATACTTAATATACTTTTACAAATGAAAGTATTCTGATATTAAATGAAACACATTTCTTTAGCAACGAAATTCGTTGGTAATAAAGCCTGGAATTTCGTTGTAAAAATATACTTCCCAAATTTTTACTCGCAAAGCATTCAACTCGACGCTAGAACAAGTTTTATTTAAAATAATTATGTCCCATCGAGATTCGTACCGAGAAAAGTTTTACTAAAAGTTTGAAAATGAAATTTAATATGAAGGTTATCGAATGAAAGCCCGTGCGGCCATATTGCTTTGAATTCATTCGCCTTATTTTTGGACCCACTATGATTAAAACTAACCGTAACTCCACCTAACAACCTAAAACCTTTTTTAGTTGTATCTAAATTTAATATACTAAACAAATAAAGGTACAAATACATAATAGCGATATTAAAAATAATCTTGCCTTCTTCTACCTATCACATGTTAATTTTATGCAATAAAAGTTTCTATTGATCTTTGTTTCTTAGAATAATATCTCAGATGAAACCCATCCATTTTCTACTCGACAAAAAATACGAATATTTCCATATTAATCGGAATTATTTAAATTAAGCCTGTTCAGTTTCAAATTATTCTTAGTGCCCGCAAGAAAAAGTATCCATCTTTCTTTTAAATGAGTGCTGTGTTACAATATTGATGCTTGACGCCTTTATTCAAATTCATTGTTTAATTTAGCTTTTTAAAAATAAAGAAATGTTTCTTTATCTTTAAAAGAACCATACATCTGTTTTAAGTTACAGTGGTTGACGCATGAGCGTAGAACCGAGGGGTCCTGGGTTCGATTCCCGTTGGAGACGAAGAAAAAAAAATGTCTCGGTCTGGCAGGACACGGAAGGCTGATCACCTACTTGTCCCTAAAGAAAATTGATCAGTGAAACAGATGTATGGATAATGCATCTGCCCCTTACCCCACTTGGGGACACGGGACTTCAATTTTAAAGGAGCTGTTGCAATGCCTGATGGTAAGTGGCCACCGCCACCCACGAATATTTGCAAGTGTTTAGCCAACTTAATGTCTAACTAGAAAAACAAAAAGGTAAACGAAAAAGAATGGATTGGGGATTGATAAGGAACATAAAAGAAAATAATTAAAACACAAAACTTCGTTTACATTTGATTTATGGTATAAATATAAATATTTAAATCTATATTTTAATCATTATTGTTAAAAATTATTTAAATCATTGATATCATACAAATTCACGAGTGTCCAGGTTCGTCCTTTTACATATTGGTTTTTATCTCGTTTACAAATGGTAAAACCAGAGTGAACGGCTAGTACATAACATAACACCACATAACCTCACCAGTGGTATTTAGGACGCAATAAAGACAAATCATTGCCGTGCGAAACGTCTTAACCTTGCGTGAACCGACCCTTCATCAATCTCATACTGAGTAATAGTTAAATTAGTCATTATAAAGCTCTGCATGCTTCACCTGTCGTACCTTCCTATTTGGTACTTAATAACGCGACTATGTACGGTCTCTAGACATACATTATTAATTTCTAGTTACGAAGTAGATACGCCTGAGGTACAGAATAGCTTTACAGAAATGGAATTTAACAATTCACACAAACTTCTAACAAGAGATGTAGAAACTATAACTTGAATAATAGAATGTTAATTTATAATGAGGGATGTAAGATGTGTTTAACTCATTGTGCTGGGAACTTCGTTTCTGGCTGAAACGCATTAGAAATTGTTGATGGTAATTGATTGCTCTGCCGTATTTAGACGGCACAATGTAAATATATGAACAAGACGAACAATGAACATAATTAAAAACTTTTCAATAATCTCCTGGATTTACATCATATCGAGAAAAACGAAAAACTTTTCCTTGTGGAAATGTTTATTTGCACATAAGATGCTTTATAAAAGTTAAAATGTGTTTAATTCTTATACGCCATTTAAAGTCGTAAGATTTCGCAGAATATGTTTTCAATGTTCGAAACACTCGTGTCACTTTGTTATAATTATCTTCCCAGTAAATAATTATTTTCGTAGTTATTCTTGTGTAAAGAGTAGATACCACGTGCTTGAGTAGAGCTAAAGCTTTGTTTGCCCGCCAATAGATTACGTTTTGCTTGAAAAAAAGGCAATGGGTAACACTACGTTTCCAGAGCTATTCGGAGCACTAACATAAATAAACGTATTTTCATTTAAAAAGGCTTTACAAGCGGATAAACCAAGCGTGTGAAAATTCGTTTTCCAAATGCTCTCGTGATTTTTCCAATTAATTTATGTGGCGTACCTTTTGTTAGAAACGTAGTATTATGCGTTTACGTTTATGCTAATAGGATATTGGATACATTTTGGGTTGTTATAAAAATATCAAAAATGAAAATCCAAAAAGGGGAATTTTTAAAATATTTGAGTAATAAAACATCCGAGTATCTGCGGCGCTTATAAAAACGAATTTTAAAATATTTTAAGGTTCGTACTGTTATGTACAAGAATAAATCATGCAATTTCTTCAAGATATAGCTTTCATAAGACATTTTCTGAGCTACACTTATTTTAATTGTTATCAAGATAAAAATCTAACAACTTCATTGAGTGTTTGACGTCGACGCTGCATGTTGTGTTATATGTTTTCCAGTTGCAGAAATCTCTCTTCGAAGAAAGTGATAACTTTCAAAACCTTGTCAACTTACTTCTACTTAGTATAAGTGCTGATTTACACAGGGTCAGTAGACAAGTCAGTCGCGGCGCCGAATTTCGGCGCCGAATTTTGACTTTAACTGTTTACTTAGACTTCAAGCCTCTGTACTGACTTCAAATCTGTTTACACAGGGTTTTTTTTCGGGTCAGCACTGATTTGCCTCGAATTTGTAGTCAGTTACTGACCCTGTGTAAATCAGCACTTAGTCTTTTAATTTGTGGTACTACATACGCATTTCAACGAATCTTTAAGCGAAAATCGAATTATATCTTAATTCTTTAGTTCATCGCGTAAATTGCTAGATACGATATAATAATAAAGGTGCACATAAATTCTTATCTGTACACATAATTTAGTTCTAGCTCGTTCACTTACAAATTAACAAATACTGAAATTTTCATATGCAGCATAAATAATATTATCCAACGTTGATATTATGCATACTGAAATGTAACACAAATGTGGTTTTCATTGTGTCACTTCGTTACAAATATTACTTACGAGCAAACTATGGAAACATGATTCTCGCACGTGGCTTGTACTGTTGTACTTGTTTATTTTAAGTATGGCTATGTTATCTTACTTTGGAAATATGTCTTGTACCGAAAATTGTGTTTATAAACATACTTTGTTGCATGCAAAAATACGTAAACTGTCGTAGTAAGAAAGCTGTCATGTAAATAATTTAAATAAATTAGATGTACCATTCAGAAGATTGCTTATCATAAATGACGTACTTATACACTGTGTTAAAATTCATAACCAGCAATATATCCGCTGGGTGCAATATTCTGGCATTGATACTTAACCGCGCATAATATTTGGCATTTTCCATGAAATTTGCATCATCATTTTGTGCCAAATGTCGAATATTCCCCTTGTAGGCACGAACAGGTCTATTTCCATTCTGAAATGTCGACTCGAAGCTTGTGGCTCAAGTATACCGTCAGAATATTTGAATATTTTAAGTATCACTGAAATAGATTTTATTCAACGTTTTTATAGTATTGGAGAGTCCGATGTCTGCAAAATAAAAATTTATGAAAGTCATTTTCAAGATTGTGCGATATCGCTGTTTATTTTCTTGTTCCTCAATGGATGCTGCAAAGGAAATGTAATTATAACTTAAAAGCAAATAAAAATATGCAGTCAATTCCTTTACTAAGAAAATGTTAATGAGAACTGATTTTATTTCTTTTAGCTCTTGCATGTATATTGTATATTCACATTTCAGAAAATATTGCTCTCTTACCGCACCGAATAAAATGCGAAAAGAGAATCGTTCGGCCGTTGTGTCTGTAATAGAATTTTATGGCGCTATACAGGCGTGAGTTTGTCAGTTAAAAACAATTTGAACAACAACAGCGACCCAACACTTTTGCGGCGGCTCTGCATGTGGACCGGCTCCAAACCGCAGCGCATTAATGCTGCGATAGACCTTCTGGGCCCGGCCCGCGATACGCCGTCCAAATGAAACTACTAAATTGGAAACTATTTCCCGCGTATTAACTGCCGTAATTAGTATGAAAACGGTATTTGGAATAAAACTACGCTATTCCAGTTTACTCTAATAACGCGATTATCAAGTTAATAAATGACAATTGGAAACTATGGTTCCAAATACAGTTATAATAATCGCGCACAATTTCAGCGTGAATATACAAGATAATAATATACTAATATAAATGGTTGTATTTATTTGGTTCGCGTCAGTTGCTCAGATAAATTACCTATTTCAGATAACTTATCCAGATTTTGAACTTATTCTAGGAAAAGTAAATTAGTTCCCTTGGTTTTCACAACTGCATCCGTTGGCAAAGTTATTTTCTTTTATTTCTTTTTTCTAATTATTGTATAATTAGAAAAAAGAAATAAATAATTATTTATTTAAAAAAAAGAGATAATTATTTATTTCATTTATTATACAAAACTATATTCCTGCAATCCTAAGAAAATGTGCCACAAATATATTTATTACGTTACACAAAAGTTAAATAGTTAAGTTACAATAATTTCAAGAATTCCTTGCTATGGCAAACAATTTTCCAACATAAAATAAAAATAACATCACCCAGTCAGAACCAGGTTCTTTCATCGTAGCGTCGTACAGGAAGCTCTTAATTGCACTTCTATGTACGAGCGTGTGTACTCTGGTTAATTTTATACTGTCACCCTTATTACAGTGCGATAAAATACTATTTGCACCATATATTGGGCGCACAAGAACTTTGTATGCGGAAGCGGGTGTCGCACAGTTGAAATTGAACACATGGTGCTCGACAGCAACAGCCGTGATGGATGAAATACCTGATGTTATTACATTTTTATTTGTCACTTGACGAAAGTTCCTCTAATTCGGGCCGTAAGACTCGTTTGATGAGGCTCATTATTTTATCACCTTGGTTACTTTTATTGAAAGACTCTGAGAAATCGTTTATACTTATAATGTCCTGTAATACATCACAAATACATCTTTGTGATGTTCTCGATTCGTATTTGGTTCATATTATTCCTTTTTAATGTATTTTATTGGTTTCTTTCAAATTCAAATTCAAATTGTGGCTAACACATTCTACCCATTGATTGGGTGTGCAATATGTATCGGGAAAAGTCTGAAATTAAAAACCGTCCCCTCCTTTTTGAAAGTCGTCTAAAACTGTATTTTAATATACTAAATACTGCTCATAGTGACACTACGTCGTAAATTAATTCCCATACTATTTAGCACATAAAGTATCTTAAAAATCCAGCCAATTTGCTTTTTATGTACATAAGTTTCGTGCCAAACCATCCCCGTTGGCATCAAATAACTCGCATGCCTCGGTAAATGAGATATAAATTATAATTTTATAGCAAAGAATCTGCCCTGCTCGGTTTCACGACGCCGTGACACGTTAGAATGAAACTTCCGCACGGCGAATTTTTATGAGCCTCGCTTCTAGACGACACACGGGGGAGCCAGTGGCTTTTGAAACGACTAGCAGGCAAAGAGAAATGGAGATTCCGCAGTTACAAATGTGGAACCAGTAGGTAGCGTATTTCTTCGCGGATTACTTTCTCGACATCACACTTGCAACGCGTTTTGAAATTTTTATTACGCGCGATTCCCACAGGCACAGTTTGGAGACAGAGATACATATGGATCATTATGCTATGCTCGCGTTCAGTGAGACCTCATATACATTACTTCAACCATAAAGCCGACGGAGCGTGTTCGGAAGGGAGCATATACCTACTGAGACATTTCATAAAGCAATTGAACTACTCAAGAAAGTTATTTGGCCTGAAATATGGAAATGCCACATCAACATCGTTGCCTTAAGAATTATGACGGATACATTTTTATTACGACCCTAATTATAGCTACACATGAGCATTCTTCTTATTTTTATTGTGTTTTATTTTGTTTAGCAACACAATACCAACAAAGTATCGTAATTAAAGGTTCCTTGAATACCTTCCTAGTTCAGTAAACATATAATTATTTCTGCGGTCTGCGCTATAACCCGAACAGAGTATTGCCCTTTCTATTATAATAGATACGGTTAGATCCTATTTGTAACGCCAAATGATTTCATTAGTAAATTTTCCAATTAAAACTTAGTTCGGCACATCAATTTTGATAACAAGTAGGTGCACAGCGTGACAGGCAGGTTGTTACCGAGACGCCGCCCTCGCACCCCGCTCCCCATACGCCCCGTCGCCATTACCCCACTGTTTTATTAAACCTTGATGAAAACTTTACATCATCATATTTTCTGGATCGTTCACCTAAATTAAAGGTAATTTATACCCCAATGTACACAGGCGGTACCCGTTCGAGCTTTATTAAGCAAATAAAGTAATGAATTGGCGAGCTTTCATAAACAAGCGTGCGGAAATTTTAAACTTTATTATTTACACACTGCCTGAAGTAAATATAGGAGCAAACGAAGGGTTTGTGTAATAAAAGTCACCGTAAAAAAGTTACTTCGTTTGATTTTCACAATGAGCAACGAGAAGAATTAACAATATTAATCTACTACATACCTACATGTTGGGAACGATTATATCGTATTTAATTATTCTTAAATCGTTATTCTTAGAATTAAAAAAAAAATCTGCTCCCGACGTAAGCAAATACATTCAGTGACCGTGATAATAGATAATGAAATGTCATATCCTTTCATGTTGGAACCAAGGTTGGAACGTTCGTGCTTCTCAGAAAAGAATTTGAGTAATGCAAAATCATCTATTTAATATTACCTCGTTCAAAACAGCGTGAAATTAAAATAAAAGTATGAATATCGTGAGACATCGCAGATGGTAACACCGAGCGCGGTAGATTATAACAAACATTTCGCATACAAACACCGACCGTAATCACACACTCGCCTGCTTTTCTAAATAATGTAAACAAATCTCTGTATCTCCCTAATTACCTCACCCACATAGAATTATTTTGACTCACTGATGAAATCCTCTTTTGCCGCGCATTAATTCATTGCTATGTTAAATATTCAAACTTTTTTATTAAGGATACAATTAATTGGAGAACACTTTTTAAAGTTTATTTTTGAAGTAATTTGATTGGAATGGCTACATTCGATAGGTATATTTTACTTGAAGGACAAAAATTAAGGAATTAAAGCAATTAAGACTTTTAAGCTTATAAGCTTAAATTACAGCAACGATTAAATTTATTTCTCGAGGTCAAACACTTTTAAGGCTAAGCGCGCACCACGATTTTATGCAGCGTGATTATTTTATCGCAGAAATACAACGTATGAGTTACTATGAGAATGCGCGCACATGCGATTAAATAATCGCAGCGATTTTAAAATTGTGATTTGTCACATTTTGCTGCGACTGCTCGCGACGCGATTGTCGCGAAAATGAAATGCAGAATATGAAATTGTATGGTACCGCGCGCACTGCGATAATAAAATCGCACACTCGGGCCCGGCTGGCACTTCACTTGTGTTTCGTCTGTCCAGCAGTAAACATCGTAGTGGTATAGGTAGGTACTGCTTGGTAAACATAAACTCAGTAATCTGTCAAAGGTTTGAATTTATTTATTTATTTAACACTTTATTGTACAAGAAACAAAATAAACATAAAGGTTACAATAATAAAAAAAATAAAAAAGCACAAAGGGCAGCCCTTTGGCGGAATTTTCATTCTATACCTAATAGCCAAAGAATTTTTTGGGATACATCCGAAGTTCATTATATTTCTGATTAGCTTTCCACCCGCGGCATCGCCCGCGCAGTCAAAAATAAACCCGCATAGTTCCCGTTCCCGTGGGATTTCCGGGATAAAACCGATCCTATGTCCTTTCTCGGGTATCAAAATATCTATATACCAAATTTACAGACAGACAGAGTTACTTTCGCATTTATAATATTAAGTAGTATGGATAAAAGAAACTTTTGACAATTCTATCTGCTGTAAAAGAATGAGTCGAATATTGACGAATTTTCTTTTTTTTTTGCCTATCCTCCAAAGTAGTAAATAAAGACAAGCAACTTGTACGAAATCCATGATGAAAGTGAGTAAGTATCACTATTAAATTATCGCTGTGCGCGCACCGTACTCTATGCGATTTTCTACAGCGCGATTTTGAAATCGTGTCGCAAAAATTAAAATCGTGGTGCGCGCTTAGCCTAAGTGTAACTCGATCCATTTGAAACGGAATTACATTTATGAATCTGAAGAACACAGGATGAAATATAAAAAAAATGTTGTGTGGTTTTATGAAACCACGCTAAAAGTGAAACTTACGATAATTATCGTATTTGTACGATAATTATCGTACGTCACGCGACATGCGCTACACAGACCAAAAAGTTTGAGACGATGTAATAAAAGTTTCACTTTAATAAACTTAAATTTAATACAAAAAAAGTACATCATAGCGACCCAGCCCGGCTTCCCACGGGGTCCTCAACCGTACTATGGTGCTTTGAAAGCATTACTGGAATTTTCTTTTTTGGTTACATGTAAGATAAAGATATGGTTACTTTTTAGTATAAATTTAAATGAAATTAGATAATGATATGTATGTAACTAAAAGCAATGTTTTTTACATTAATTACTCAATATTCAAATTAATAATGGTTACTTGAGTCAACTATGGATAAGACCATCGCGGACTTTTTGTAGCTTAAACGACACAAGGTAGGTACTACGGACTATATATACACAGTAGGTATATACACTTTGCAGTACCGTAGTACCTTAATTTGATGTCTCGATCTCTACGTTCTGTAAAGGCAGCGTTCGAAATGTAAGAGCATGAAAAATAATTAGGTATACGACAGTGGAAACCGCATCAAAATTCGTCTACAGAAGAAAGCTTTGAAACTGATAGACAGAGATGGAGAGCAACTTTTCTATTATATAATGATAACACTGGAATAATCAATTAGTTCATGAAAAAAGTCTAAACTAACGCCCAATTAGCATATATTTTGCTCACCAAAGTAGTCTCAACATCATTGTCTCCTTTTATGTAGGTTTAACTAAAAAATTGGAAAACACCTACCCAGATGTTAAATATAGGACGAGGCGATAGTTGATATACAAGGATTCATTTAATTTTGTAGTTGTAGGTGCTTCCTTGTTTTATAAATATACTTTAATTAAATGAACATTTAATAATAATGTTGAATAGCAGGTTTATTTAATATAGTATTTAATTATAATACCTACGTGCATTGTTTTTTCTCTTATTTTATTTCGAACAAAAAGCATTTCTTTTCACTGCAGTAGGTATATAGCTTTCCTCTTATATTCCAACGATTGCTATAGTTTGCAGAATTTAGAACGATTTTTAATTAGGTACACGTGCACTCCATACAAGGCCAAAATGTAGAAGCTCACTAGCGGGTTAATTAAGCTTCATAACTCATTATCTTTTCCATTATAACGTTTCATAAATTTCGTACATTTAAAAATGGGTATTACGTCATTTGTATACGCTTTTATTTTCAACTTTGTACTTTATTAATGCAATTATAAAATAATTACCAATTATGAAATCGTGTATCATTATGCATTTGTAACAAAACAAACATTAATGTACTGTGTAATAACCCGTATTCTCTCTTTGCGACACGTTTATTATTTAAATTCATTTTTGTTCTGAAAAACTATGCTACTACTATAATAATGAAAAACATTGTCTACACATTACATTTTACATTCATATTTTTTATAATTAATTAAAATAAACAAAAAAATAAATGATTTTATATTGATGGAATAATGGTTTCCACTCAGACGATTTGTTATTTTTCAGTCTCGAGGTAATTTAAGTATTAGACATTATTTGTTTTACCAGCTATAAGCCATACAAATTTGAATATGATACCTTACACGATACATGCTAGTTAGTTTCAAATATTAATATGGTAGTAGAGACAAGAACCTCTATTATGTACCAAATAACACGTAAGATGATAAAACAACGTTATATAACAAAAGCAGACAATAAACACAATGGCATGGCACTGTAATAAACGACACAATATATCATAATGTATTAACAAGAATACCGTTGCAGGTGAGATTAAGTCGCTTTATGGCAAACAATAGCAACTTTGAAAACTCATATTCTATGTAATTAGAATAAATTAATGACGCTTTATTAATATTTTAGGATTCCATCGATTATAGGTAATCGATTAGCTGTTATTTATACTTCTCTCCAGTAACCGTTTATATAAAAATCGACTCTTAATTATTTGCCATAAAACTTCTTAAAAGTTTAAATAAACCTTATCCCAGTAAAGTTATTCCCCTTATTCCAAGTGCCGCAAGTCACCTCGCCGCCCAATTAACATCTTTTTCTAAAGTAAATAGCCTATAATCATTACAGCACTCGTTAATTATCGCTTACTTTGTATCAAACGAATTTATGTTTATATAACAACGAACGGTCGGAATAGCAAGATGAGAAACAAGAACACTGCTGTAATTAACATGGTAATTATAGGCGTCTAATTGCCTTACAGTTCATGCCTTGAGTATCAAACGGGCGTGACAAGACTCGAGAGGACGAGTAGCGGGTACCGCCTTCGCAGAACGATAATTATGATTTTTAATTTAATATAAGAATTTATCTCAGCGATTCGTGATAATCCGCAGGTTGGAAAATACGTATTTTTATAACAATTGTTTTTAAGAAAATTGCTCATTTTTGTTTTTGTATCGAAGCTTTTGAAACAAGTGTTATTTATATTTCAGTTTTTTAACGAAAAATAAAATACATCGACATAATAAATTATTAAGTTTCAAAAGTATACTCAACAATTTGAACGCTTATTAAATGTTTTTATAACTCACTTAGTTTACATAAGAGCTCATTATATCAGACAAGTATAAAATAAAACGGTATTTAATTAAATAGTTGAAAATATGAAGGCTTTTTCACGTATAAATATTAAATTTATTCCCTTATCAAGTAGTTCGTCCTTCAAGTTATAAATACATCGGTATTTTTAAGTACTTATCTGAAATTAAAATGAAAATTCACTTTACTTTTCGTCGTCTGCATCGCCTATCGGAAGATATAATTTCCTTTCGCATATTCATATGCATTCCTGGTGATCCTTTTAATTAACTGTTCGTGTTATACTTTTGCAAAGATGTGTACATTGTACATGCGTAATACATTTATTGCATTACACGCAAGTTCAAACATTGTTTCATTCTTCTACGCTTGTTTAAAGACCTTTTTAATGATCAATTTAGAATAAGTATGTTAGTAACAGCGCTACCTTGGAAGACAGTTTCTATATTATCATTTGCCAGGCTATCTTACTACAAAGGTGTGATTAACGTATTATATTTCTATAATTTTTACATAAATTGATCAAGTTCGTCACCTCGTAGCGCTACGAAGCGTAGACCCTTCTACGAAAAATATCCACATTTTTATAACCATTTATGTATGAAGAGTTATTAGATGAAAAAATATGCTATCTCAATAAATTTACAAGCCTTTAAAAATAACGATCAATTCCTTTATACCTTTAAAAATAAAATTCATAAATTGCTTGATATATTGAAGAGCTTACTTTATTCAAGGGGTAGCCTGGAGGGATCTATCTATATTTTAAACATTTGCCCGTAGCACTAGTTCTGTTCAAACACGAAGAATGGCTTTTCATATTAAATTGAATTCAGCGGTTCATTGATTTTCAATTTGCATGGGACGTACATCGAACGTAGGGATGGGACAGCCGGGCTTCAAATAGGCAAATAAATCGCAGTACAACCTAGAACAACGAAGAACCATATGAAGTATACTACATCCCTTACAGGAATCTATTTTGAGTAAACAAAGCAAATTGTAAGAGAATTTTAACGTAACATTTTAGTAGAACAATCTTACAAAGAGAAAACTTAAATTGAAACAAGTATAGTTTTGCACGGGAAATATCGAACTGTGTTTTGCTTTAAAATTAATGTACGATATGATGATGACGAGGCGATATATTAAATGAATAAGATTAATAATTACAATGATTATTTAAGAAGAATAAACGAGACTTGTATGTACTATTTCAACAGAAGTCATCGAAAATATATTTTTGCAAAATTTATTATACAATACCTACATAATATTACTATTTATTTGGCTTTTCGCATGTCAAATATTTAAAATCTCTTCTATTGAATTCAATAAAAATTATACTTTTCGTGGAATAACTCTCACGTTACACTCAAAGAGTTGGGCAGTTAAAGGGAATTGAATTATTGGGAATTATTTATTTTGCAAAACGTGAATTCCGTACATGATATCGGATGCCATCAGTAGTTACAATCGCGCTGTGCCGTGTTCGAGTTTGATTCAGCGAGTCTTGAATGAAAAGGAAACATTTTGTGTCATATTTTAATCTACATGAAAAGTCTATTTCACGAGAGGGGCGGTGTGCATTGCAAAAGCGTGCACGTACCGAGTCATTGGACCGCTCTCCGGCCAGATGTATTGGAAACCTAACAGGATGTCTCGCAAATAGTATTCGAGTTGCATACTAAATACCGCGCCACCTAACTGAAAACCGAACACTCACGTAGTACGCATGAATTTCTACAAACCATTTATGTAAGAATATCTCCGAGAGAAACTTTCCTTTAATTCTATACAATGGCTTCGCTAATGAACCAAGTTTTTAATTAAATTGATATAAATTGGCACGTTCGTTCGTAGAATTGAATTCCAAAAGAATATTGAAAATTGAATTCTGCTGATTGTTAATAATTATGCTTAAATGAATTGGATAGAGATAATTTGTAACATCAGTTATGATATTTCACAACTTTGTTTTAAAGAGTGATGATATTTATTTATTCTTTGCACGATATATTAATCAGTGTTTGTATTACTAAAATTTTAATACAAGATTATCAAAAGTATTACTTTTTTTACCTGTAACAAATTAACTAGGTACTTAATAACATGCATAATGCACGAGACGTACATTTCTTTATTTCAATATAAAGTTTAATCCAGTGTTCAATATTTTTAAAATCGTAAACATTAACCTATACAAATACAAGCACATAAATTATTTGCCGATTTGTCGCAGTTTAATCATAAAAAATTAAAACGTAAAGGCCACAACAAAGAAAAGACCATTGCCCAGCAAAAACTTTATGTAGGTACTAAAACTCACTCCTTAAATCCAGCGTCAAATAAAAATAGGCAACCGCAACACCAAGACGACGTCGTTCACTCCCAAAGCGGTCATTTTGTTCCACCGACCGAAAATTGTCACCTCAGTACCGTCTTCATTTGCAACAAATATAGGACCCAGGCGTCAGCAATAAATTGCTAAATTTATTTCTCTCTTTCTTTTCACCCGTACCATTTTTCAGGATCTTTGTTACGTACAAAGAGACATTTAGTGCCGATTCTCTTTTCTAAAAACGGTCTGTAATAGTACTTACTCCATGCTGAAAAGCTAGCGCGCCGTAGCGTTGAATCGAATGAAAATATTTTCATTCAATATACGAGACTAGATAATTGAAATTTTATTTTACTACTCGGTAGGTATCTACTATTAGGTATTCGAAATACGTTCGCTGTGAAATATAATTTTTAATTTTGTAAGAACTAGTAATTGGCAAAATATTATTATAGTAGGTACGTGCCCGTGATAATTTTCAGATAACGTAAAAATTTAATTAGATATCTAATAAAGAACACAAGAACAAGAATAAAAGTATATCGTAATCATTTTATATCGTAATATTTCTTTAATATCATATTATGGTTGTTAACAATCCCTTTTTATTGGATAAGGTACAGCAAAAATAAAAGTATTTTCGCAAGTAATTCTTAAAATAATAACTGGACCGTTGAAAGGACTTGTATCAAACCGAGGGTAGGTATTAAATCGAAATGTCAGCTACAGAACCCTTGTGCTTGACAATAAAGTAAAATATACAATCTCTTTGTTTTCTCGTAAATTGTTATAAAAATTACAGATTTTTCGATAGCACCGACGAAGTTATTTGTATTTGAAAATAAATCAAACAATTTTAAAAGTGAGAAGGAATATTTTAGCGAATTTCGTTCAAATATTTAGATATAGATTTTTGATGAATAAGCTTATAATTTAATATAATTTATACATAACTTACAAAAATATTTTCTATTACAACTTAAGAGTAGGTATGTTTTAATAAATTAAAATAGTTTTAACTAAAAAGAGATACAAAATAGTGTAGTTACGTTTTTATGAGGTTTCTCGAAATAAGTTTAAGCAAAGTTCACGTAAACTTAATTGTTTTAAACATAAAGAAGCTTAAATACAAAGAAATCCTGTTTAAAATAAGAAAAAGAAAACTTACTATGTACGTTATATAATTATTTACATTAGCCGTTGAAGCAGTACCATTATTAATTAAGAAAATCCTTTGTTTTAAATTGGTATATCTAATTTTAAAAGTATAAAGTTAAACAAATATTTAATACTAAAAAAATATATAAAAACATATCAATGTTCTTCATGAAAAGTGTTCTTAATATGTTATGACAATTTTATTGTTTTCGGATTACTTATAACAAACAAGTCTCACTTTTTTATATTCGTACAAAAAATATATCCCGATAAAAATAATAACAAAGCGCAAATAAATCCCTATCGGAGCCTCGAGGAAATTTAATATTTATACGACTTCGAAATCAACTGGATAAAAAAATACAAATGTTATTTTATATATTTCGTAGCCTCGGCCTCGGTATCAATATGTTAAGGTGAACATGACAATGTCACTGCAAGTAATATTAGGTCGATTGTATCTGTTATCAGCGTAAAGGTAACACTAACAATAGATGTACAAGTCGAATAGAGTTGGCGCCGCTCCAATTGTTAAACTACCTATAATTATGTATGTTAATACGCGCGAGGTGGTTCAGATAGCGTCTAACGACTTCCTACGATAAAAATAAAGTTGCGTTGAAATTTCAGTTCCGTAGCTGCAAGTTTATTGCCGAATTGCGTGTGAAACATGCAATCACAAGTCCACCATCGCCCTTTATATAGACATTGATTTAATTTGCATACAAAATAATGTGATGAGCTGAGCAGTAAATATGAGATATGAATTTTAAGTGAACAAATAATAACATAATGTATTTGTTGCGAATTACGAATGGGCAAATGGGCGGTAAAACCAACACGGCATTTAGAGTTTTAAGCTCTTTATTTAACTATTTAATGAGCGTTAACATTTTGACCGATGCGATGTTTTCAGTATTATATCTCTTCGTTATTATCGATGCTTATATGCTCAACTATCACTTATGCATTCATATTAAATAGCTCTTGGTGATAAAGAGTGAGCTAGGTTCAACCATATAATATTATTATAGTGTCAACCAACGTTGGACGACGCTTCTAAGAATTTTCGCACTTAACCTTCAAGCTTTCTTTATATTCATAAAGCATTTGGTTAAATTTATTAGTTAATGTACTACATAATATATATTATATTATTAAGAAAGAGAGAGTAAACCATATCATTTAATATATTATGTACTAGTAAATTATGTGTACATTATATTTAAAGCTTACTGGGGATCAAACATAAACTAAATGTTCCGCAGAAACTTTATAGATAAGTAAGTTTCCAGAACTCATAAGAGAGATATGAAATAGAAATCGGCAGGACCATTCGGAGTGCGGAATATTTTCGGACATAAATCAGGATGGTGCCCAGGGTATTAAATGGCGGCTATCTCAAGTCCGTTCATTGTTTTCAAACATCAAAGTGACACTTAGTCTATGAGGTTTAAAACTCAATGAGGTTGGGTCGGTGGACGTTAAAGGACCCTTTCCCGTTGCGAATTACCCGAAATATAGTTTTACGAAGTTTCAAGGATTGTGTACCTTTCGACGTTATACAATAGCTGACGGGTAAGTCGAGCTTTAATTGCTCAATGTTAGAATTTCTACAAGTTCTCTTATTTACCATAGTTACGCTCGATAAGGTTTGCAGTTATCTAAATCTCATCTACACCCATTTTCTAGGGTTTCGCTATCAATTGTCCTTCATAATATGGGTACCTAATACCTAATTTTGCGCATTAATTAATGCTCGACGTTTTACATTTTTGCTACAGATTTTTTATATTCATATTTAATTTAACAAATAATAAACATGTTAAATAAAACTTACCGTTATGTTTGGGAAACAGGCATTAATTGAATATGTATGAAAAAAGTTTCACTGGTTGTTGCGAGCGAAGTTCGATCGTCTGGTATTTTTTTTTAATACTCAGGCAGTTCATAAATAACTTATATCTGAACAGCAGATGGTCTTTAACACATTTAGAATAAAAATTATATCCATAAAGCAAAGACCTAAATGAGTTTCGTATTGTTAATAATAAACAGTGTAATCGTTAAGTGTGCACAGGCGATTATTTCGTAACTATAACTCAAACTCAAACTCAAACATTTATTTATTCAATTAGACTTCTTATAGAAGCACTTTTGAAACGTCATTATATATTTTCAACATTTACCACCGATTCGGAAAGCAGTATCTATGGAGAAGAACCGGCAAGAAACTCCATGGTTAATGTGAGATATGAATTCGATAGAGATATGAAACTGATATCGAAAGTACCTACCTAATGATCACAATGACACTAATAACTTTTTTAAAAATTAAACGGGAAATATACAAAAAAATAACATTAAACATATCCCATACATTTAATTTCCCATACTTTTTGTATTCAAAGCAAATGTCCGAAGTGCCATCCTCGTTTTGGAGTACCATTGTATTCCACATCGAGCTCTATTTACAGTTTCTAAATGAATTTTCATAACAATTTGTGAAGTAATTTAAGCACAAAACCAAAAAAAAAGAACCAATACCTTTCATATTACATGTTGAGGATAGTCATATCTCGTACTAAATGTATGGGCGTGTTTGATGTAAATTTTTGGATATTTCCCGTTTTATTTTTAAAAAGTTATTATTATCATTTTACTCATTAGTAATGGGCTTTCAATATCAGTTCAAAATTTTTTGATATCTGTTATAGTTACGGAATAATATACGGCATATGACTCTGTATACAACGTATCCGACAATATTATTCTTACCTCGAAAAATCTAATTCACGCTGAATAACAAAATATGATCTCACTTTACAAACGTGGCGTCATCGTTTAAAAAGCTTCATTGAATAAGACAATAAATATATTTTCATTTGAATCGAATATCAAATAAAACAATAGATATTTTCGGTGGTTGATTAATTTAGATTAAATTAAAATTTATTAAGTGGAAGTTAGAAGCTTTATTTTCATCTATACGTAGCTTTCACACACTTATAAGGATAAAATTATTTTGTTGTTGACTAAAGCTTTTATTTATTGATGGCTTCCTGAATGATCATTTCATATATTTTGGTAACAAAAGACTTTTATAATTCACAAGAATTTTAAATATAAATAAACGAAATGCTCTATTTAATGATGCCTTTTTTTCAATTCTAGGAATCGGAAACAAATAAAGTTCATTTTTTAAATTAAACATTATACGAATAAAATTGAAATTCGATATTTCAATGCGTTTTAATATCTTGATCGCCATAGTGAATCCAATATCATTCTGCAGTAAGTAATACGTCAAAATTTGATATTGTCACTCATGAATATAGATCGTTAGTAATTTATTCCCTTCGTCTGTTTCGGCCTCGGTTGAGCTTGATAGATGACAGCAACGTTTTGTAGCTACAAAGCAACAAACAAATATGGAGACGTCACGCTCTCATAAACGGGCTAAAACAATAATCCCTTAACAAATTACCGCGTTCTAGTGTAAAGAGTGAACATCCTAAATTATAATAATATATAATACATATTTCGAGGTCGCTATAATCTTCACTAATATCCTCATAAAATGTCCCTGCTTATTTTTGTGTTCTCGTCGCTTATATAATTTTATGATTAAGTATATTATCGACGTCTGCGTTTACAACCTTATAAAGTACCTAAGTTTCACTAAGTGTTCGTGTAGTGTAAGTGTAAGTTCATTTGAACTTACTGAAAGAAAATTCTTTCACTAAGTTCAAATGAACTTGTTCTGTTTAATTTTTTTCCTATTTCATCTCAAATCTTTTTACAATTTTTTTACATGTCCTCAAATACGGGAGCTATTGGTAAATGCTGTTATCATGGGATTTAATGACTATCTAATAATTCCTTAATTTTCTAATACTCTGTATTCTATACCGTTTATTAAATTATATCTTCTTGCATTACAGTATTTCCTACAAGAGATATTGCAACGTTGCCAGTATTGACTTTGAACCGAAGGTAGTTTGTATCTGTCTGCTCCGATCTTTAAGAAACTTGACTAAGAGAAACTTACATCATAATGAAAGATATAATCTTGCATTTATACTGGTTTCACACAAACTTTAACATTTAAGTAATCATAGAGAATAACAAAAGAAAACAACTTCGTGTCTTTATAACCTTTTCTTAAAAGTCAATTGCTTTATTTCTATTGTAATGGCCCTCATAGCGAAAATTATAGTGAATGATTATAATGGTAATGTAAGTCGGATATAAAGGCTTTTTTTGATACTCGGTACTCGGTAGATCATAAATATTGCAGATTTCTAACAAAAAAACCAATACAAATGCACATTGAATATCAATTCAACAAAATAGATTTTTACATGGTCATGTTATGTTTTAACTTCTCATATCCCCATCTTTACCGATGACATGCGGCTTATTAACGGATACTATTATAATACTGAAAAAAATAAGTATTTCTAGACACAATATTATGCATATCTTAAACTCTATATTTTAATTGCATTATGCTCTATCTTATTCATTAATTATGAACAAAAAATAATGGGAATGCATTAACCACGTCAGCTCTATTAACAAAGCAATTGTTGTGGAGACTTAATTTCGAAATCAGCAACGAAAAATAAAATAAAAACACAGCAGACTGCGCGTCGCCCTCTCTTCCTAATGAATGCGGTATAATTCAGTTTAAATAAAAGGCAAAACGATATAAGTCCCATTTAAAAAAACAGCATAATGAGCAAATTACCGAGCGATCCAATTTATAGACAATGAGGGAAAACTGTTGACATTACTACTCCCATTACGACGATAACAGAACCGCGTAACCATTATCATGACAAAATTGCGTATAAACGTTTCCCTATCTGTAAATGAAACATCGAAAATGGCAATTATTCCCCTAATTATTTTATTTAATTTCAGAAGGTTGATATTTTCGATTCGATTATGGCCTGAATGCCGTTTTATTGAAGTCTCGAAATCAGTAAGAGATGTTCGTCTTGTATAGAATGATTGGCTCAGGCCCAACTCCACGAGGCTGTGCCGACAGACCTAACAGCGTTCCTATCAGATGTTCGCGGTACATGCTATTTTTCTCCGCAAGAATACAAATGTCTTGCCAAATTGTCTACCATCGAAGCAGTCCAATTTAGAAAGCAATTTCGCAACCAATTCGTTTAGCAAGCAGATCAAGAGGGCAATGTTAAATATGGCTATTAAATCGCTTTAACTGTGGCATTCTTATCTTGCTTTCATCGCTCTATCTACTATTGGAATTTAGCGTAATAGTTTTCAGATTTTCCATTTATTTTAATAAAGTATGACTTATTAATCGAAAATATACACGACATGTTTTAATTATTTACATATTTACGATTGGATAACTACGATATTAATGTTACTTTGTGAGAATAAACGGCGATAATGACGTGATTATTAATATTTCCATGATATAATTCCTTTGGTAATGAAATACCTATACCACAGATAATACTATACTGGTATCTTTATAAATGTATATGTACTTTATAAATGTATTGCTTTTTACAATGAACCTAATAAACACCACACTCCATTTAAACAATTCGTATTAAGGTTTAATTAATTAGTATGAACACAACAGACAACTGTTTGTCGACTTTGATGTTCGGAATTGCAATTAAGTAGATTAGAGTGATATTAAATACAGCTAAATGTATCCACTAACTTCAAATTCTAAACACGAACTAATTCATTAACGTAACATACCATATTCTCGTCCCAACCAGTCCAAATAGATATTATCATCCCACATTTCACACTAATTACAAAGATTTGATCTACTGTGACGTTTCCATGAGGTTTGGTATCTCATGCCAAATATATGTATATAGTATAGATAAAATTTTATCTATAAGAATATATTGTTTACAAAATCCACACAATTAAGAAATATGTATCTTATTGAATCAGAAAATATTGCATTAAAAAGCTCTTTTGATTATATTTTAAATAAATAACGAAGAGCGAAAATTTCACTAGAATCCCGCTGTTCTCCTGTACCTATCGTGTTACAATGTACACTTTGCTCTACAATATTATTTCGAAGTTTAGTTTCAGGAAGAAAGCGAAAGCTGTAGGTACTTACTTTGGTGGAATGTGTAAAGATCAGACGATGATGAAACAAAACATTTTTTTTCACTTACATACTTTTGTCATAAATACAACAATGACCAACAACAACAAAATGTTGTACAACAAAAACATAGTAAGTAAGTAAGTACATATTTTGGCATAGATACCATATTATTTTGTATAGATTGATTAAAAAGTTATAAATTAAAGATAAAAAAAGTAATAGCTTTTTGTTTTCATTTCTATAGATGGAATATTATCTCTTTCTTAGTCATTCTAACGAAATTCCCGGCTAATTGTAGCAGATACGTACAAACAACGCATCCTTACCAATTACCTCTTTAATTACCACATCTGCTTTTCCTTTATTTGATTATTCGTGAAACAGACCACATTTCTTTATCTCCGTAGTTTTATTCCATTAAGTTATCCTTAGTCATCATCTATTTAAATTAATACGAAAAAACAAACACAGATAGATATAATTATTCACAGTTACTTTAGAAACCCTCGTCTCGCATCGAGCATGTTTGTGAAAACTCTACATAACATTTTCTACTACTTTATAGTAAAACAAAAGTGAATAAAAACTCATAAATAAATCGCAAACAGATATAAATACACATTAACATAAACAAAACCCAAACCCTGCATTTAGTTATCATCCAGATAATCCATTTTGCAACTACTAGAATTTTGTCATTTGCGTAGTTGGCAGAGTCACAAAGCAGTTAGATTCCAGCCCGTGATAAGCGCTCTCAACGTATGAAAGAGCTATGTTATATGTATAAATGGAATGTTTAGCCCATAGCCAGATTAATGAGTAGATAAATGAATAAACGCTTTTGCCCAATTCTCGTAGTTTCAGTTCAGTATAATAGTTTTACTTTGAAGAAACTAAAGGTATAATAATTTAATAATGAAAGTCGGATATATATATTATAATTCATTTTAATTTATACGTTCAAGTGTTATAAAAAAAACATATACAAATAATAAAAGTAATAATTGACATTTATACCTTACTTTTGTGTAAAGCACTATAAAATATTCCTAATTTTATAAGTAAGATACTTAGGTAAGATATTAGTTGACTGATTATTATTATAATATCAAAACACATTCATTAATAAAATGACATAACAAATAAATAAAAATACATAATTATTATATGAACACTCGCTCATCAAATACCAAAATTGGAAGTCAAATATTCAGAAAAGGATTTTAACCGTTGAGAAAACGCGGGCCAAACTTTTAACATGATTGAAAGTTATCCCCACAGCGGATAATTATCACATCCCTTACTCGGAAGGTTGACCCTTTGTGTTAATATGAGACATTCATTTTCTACATGTTTGAGCTTTATACTTATTAAAATTTAAATTTAGTCTCTACCTGCAGACCAGAACTTATCTTGCAGATTTTTACCGTTAACTGTTGCTCATATTATTATGTTATTAAAACTCTTATTATTTAAAGTTCTATTAAAACTTTATATTATAAATGTGAAAGTAACTCTGTCTCTTCTTCACGCCTCACTCAACTTCAATTAATAAATCGATTCGGATGAAGTTTGGTGCAGAGATAGCTCGAGACGTAGGATAGATTTTATTCCGGAAAACCCACGGCGAACGAGAAAAGAAAAGGAAAACATATTGTAATAATGAGATACAATCACAGCATTCAATATTTTCTACGTAATACACAAAAGATTGGAGAACTTTAAAGAAAACAAAACATACAAAACCACTTCGCTGCGCAAGTTATAAATTTATTACTTCCAATAAAACGCCAGTGCCATGTAATCATATTACTCGGGTCTCTCTAGAGGATGCTATTGTCGACATCAAAGACTGTAAATATACTTTGCGCGATCGAAGTTTGATTCGATATCCGTGGAAGGCGAATCGTGCGAGGTAGCTAGCCATCGCACGTTGGCAAAGCAAACTCGCGGCACGTGATGTACATAAACTCCACGATCGACGTCGCCTAACACCCGGAGACATATTGGTCACGTTCACACCCACTACTTTTATTATCTCTCCCTAATATTTAATTTTCCCACAAAACTAATATACTTAATGACCCGCGTTATTGCTTTTGCTCCCGAAAATTGCTTGCCAATGATTTTTTACGTCAAAATGATGTACTTTGCTGGTTATTGATGTAGAATTTGCAACAGTTATATTGAGGAAAAAATATATAAATTGAATGGAACGGAGCGATCGATTTGAGGTCTCACCCAACGCTCTATAGAACTAGCGCCGCCCACGTATCGTCACCCTAATGGAATTGAGAAAAAGATTAAAATTGCAGGATGCAAAGACATAATTGGAAAGAAACTATATAAAAGATAATTAATTCAATTCCAATTTCTCTAAGTGATTAAAGTATTATTTTTCAAGAAATAAGACGATAATCAAGCTTAGAATATATTAAAAGCGCACGATAAAAATCGACACCGGAATAGAAATGATATTTATTCAGCACGAAATATGTATCGAATATTGTATGAAACTAGTTTCTGGACACGGAAATAAAACCAATTTAATATTAAAAATTCTGTCGCTCCAAAATGTGCGGTCAGCTAAAAATATTCCGTTTCTGATATCTGTCAACGACAAAATGTAGAAAAATAAGAGTAGCTCGTATATAACGCTTAACATCTGCCATTTATATGGAAACCCGTCAGTAAATAGCGTCGGTAACATTTCAATTGGCATTCTGTATGGCGCATCCGTGAATTGTCAGAACGCGTTTGTCCTATGAGAAGCAAGCTTTGATTATATGACGTGGAATTGCAGCTAAATTGCTCGATGCCTGCCCTGCGCTTGTACGTACTTTATTGCACGGTGCGATCGCTTTAAATACGATACGGTGTCTTGCAGTAACAAGAGCACAGCTCTATTGTACGATGTTGATCGTAAATTGCTACCAGCTTTTACATAAAACAGTATTACTGCACTATTTTATGGCTAATCATCATTATAAAAGAATCAGGTGTATAAAACTCGTTTACATGAATTTGTGTTGTTTGTTATAATAAGTATGTGATATTTGAACTCCAGAATAAGTTCCTCAATATTGTATTAATTTATTGCACGCTATTTAAAATACAATTTACATTTACAATTAATGATGAAATGTGTTCATAAAGCGGCAATAATTCATTTACCACATATTATACGCAAAACAATTTTCGAGTGAAGGATGTACTTGTAAAATGACGTCGATTTATCATTAAACTAAAAATATGCGGTATGGATATTTACGACACATAAAATGGATTGGGTTAGTGAATACAAACTAACGAATTAAATTTAATAGCTATTTCATTTCTAAATAACGCATCATTTGAGGTTAATATTTTGGGTAACGTAAATTGTTCGCGTGACACGTTCATAGCTTATAAAATCGCTATAAAATAAATTTAATATAAATCCAAGAGAGGCGACACATAAAATCGACGTAAATCATCAAAAGTCAGGCGTTGGAGACGTTTACAGCCTCCAAGGCTGTTAGTTCCGGAAGGTTCTCGGGTCGCGAACACCACTCCAGCGCCGCATAACGATATATTTAATACACGAGAAATGTGGAAATAAATTCTCTAAAGCACCACTTAGCAGCGATATATTATATTTTTTCTGACAAATTCCTTAAGATCCGAATGTCAAAGACGATTTGTGAATGCTCTCAAACGTTTCATTCGGATAATTTTTAGCAAAACTATGTTAATAATCGTCAGAAAGTTATCATTATATTCATAAATCTCTCTTTGTACTTATTAGCGTAATTCTTATAACCTGGCTCATTTAAGGTGAATTGAATTCAGTATTCATACACAGAGATATATGTATGGCTCACGTAGATAAATTACCAACAGACTTATTTTTTATACGAATTCTATACTTATTGAAAGCAACAGAGGAAAATATCTTAGTAATTTTGATGTCCTCGCAATAAAGAGGAATGTATAAAATATTGCACTTATTTCTTACTTCTTATTTATAACGGATTATGTACTTACGTTAAATGCTGTTGAAATTCAATTAACTTTTAATAAATTAATGAATGAAAAAGGGATTGATATGAAAATCAGTTAATGCATCTTTAATTTTGGTCGAGGGCTTCAGATAATTACCTGAAGGCATAATTAATCGGTATGCATTAAATGATTACGCCCGCGGCCATATCAATATGAGGCCCCGGAAATTTCCTGCACGAACATTCTGTTTACAGATTGATAAATTACGGAGTTATACATTTATTATTGACTAGCTTCCGCCCGCGACTCCGTCCGCGCGGAAAAATTAAGATTTACTTTTTTTCTACGTATTTTTCCGGGATAAAAAGTATCCTATTTTATGCCCAGGATAATAAGGTATAATTATACCAAGTTTCATCGAAATCGAACCGTTAGTTTTCACGTGATGCCTGAACATACAGACAGACAGACAGACAGACAGACAGACAGACATTAATTTTTTTAATCACATATTTGGGTTTGGTATAGACCCCCTGCTATTTATTTTTTCAATATTTGCAATGTACAGAATTGACACTTCTACAGATTTATTATATGTATAGATATTATATCCCTGGTAAATTCTCTTGAAACGTTATTCTTCTTCTGTATCATATATAATTATCATGAATAGGTACCTATCACGAAAAGTTATATTATTCGTAAATTAGGTAGGTGAATATTCGAGATCATATTAAAATTAAGTATACATACAGGTATAATTTATTTAGTATGAAGATATTTTAATTTGTTTTCGTGATCTCTATATTGAAAGTAATTGATTTAAAACTAGAATTAAAACACAAATAAAAATAAATATTAAACGTAATTAAAAGCACTCTACATAATACACTACAGATAAATAAAAGGTCCGGGGCTCTCCCGAGTCCATGTCACTCCATAAATTGCTATAAATATATTTGTTGCTCATAAACGGGTAATCACCTGGTTTATTGCCGCATTCAAATTTCCTCATTTATATGAAATATAAACCAGACACATAATACAAGTGCATCAGTTAGTAATAAGACTCCAAATAAAATGTTGAAACTATTACCAGTGTTTGCGATACTGGCCGTTTTCCTGGCCCATGTTATACCATCTCAAAGTTCTGCTTTTCACAGGATCAGGAAGGCAGAAGAACAAATATCCAAAACTACTGAAGACGTTGACGCTTTTGGAGCTCAATATTATGATGGAGGATCACGAATTTCTACAAGAGGAGATGATACAGCAACTACACATCCAAGCCATCGAAATGCTAGGGACTTGAAAATTCCGTTGAACCCTTTTCCTACATTACCTGGTCCGTACGATCCTTTTCACCCAAGACCTGGTCGACCGCGACCACGCTTTCCTATTTACGTTGCATAGATAAGTGTGTATAAAATATTAAGAGCATTACAAATGATATATGCACCTGTATGTGTAGATACATATTATATTAAAGACTATTATTGTAATTAGTAAACTGTTATTTTATTTTATCCTATCTCATATGTCTTTAGATGTTGCTTCTATGTATCAAGAATAACCTGAGCAGTGAGCATATTCCGTTTTAGATACACTTCAAATTCCTTTTATGTGTAGACAATTTATTTAAAAAAACTCGTCATAAATATTACGGTAGGTATCAGTTATTCCACGAATGCTTATTAAAAGTTTTATCCTTTTACAGTTGACGCTATCATATGATAAAATATGTATAAGAATACTTTTCATAACCTTTAATACATTGGCAACAAAAAACACAGCACGTATAACGCCTTGTTAGGTTGGCGGTGCCATTTCGCCGCTACAGAGCAATTGTCATATTATTATTGGGGGCGTTTACACCACTAAGCTAGATGTATGGGCAATTTGCCGGCAGAATCGCGCGTAGCGGTACACGTTATTCATGACCCTTGCGTTAATATCGTTCCGATGCACATTTGTAGCCAAATTATCGGATTTTTTCAGCACTTATATAAATAACATTCGCAATCGTCAGACAACAAACGATTTATTACAGATTTATGGATCGAATACTCGCATAAAAAAGATAGTAAGATTAATTTATCTGGTTACAAAAGCGTTCAATTAAATGACGCGATTGATTTTGAGATGTACTCCATTCGATACCGTTTTTAATGCTTGGGGCTTCACACGCATACACGAAACAGATGTGCGCCACAGAGCAAGTAATATAGGAAGAGACGGCACTCAGTACTTCGATTTCGAGCTCACGCACACATATATGCATGTATTACTTAGGTTAAATCTTATATACCAACCTATGAAAAGTTCACGTCAAAAATGATCCACATTGCTGCCAACATTTAAAAGCTGAAGTTGCTAGTGATGTCTCTTTGAGTGCATATTATCGATAAAACTTCATATCGATATCGATAAAATTTTCGATGCTGGGTAACATCACTACTAATTCTCATCCTTATTCAAATTTATATGAAATTTAAAAGGAAACGCCAACAATGTAGATCAATAAGTTTATTATAATATAATAATAATTACCTATATAATAACATTTTTATATAATATTAAAACTCACTATTATCAGCAAAAATGGATAATTCCATTTGAATTTTGAATTTTACTGAATATCTTTATTTAGGCATATAGGACTTAATTCGGCATAAATATTATGTGAATACAACTAGATTCACATTTTACTTTTCCTTGAAATATTTTGCGGGATTTCTATTTTAAAATCTCGTTCTAAATTTCCAATATATCGTTGCCGTTCGGATCGCCATATTGAAATTGTAAGAAGTCGTTGTTTTCTTTGGACAAAACAATAATAATATCTCCTCTCCAATTGATTCTACAGCCAGAACATGACGTAATAGAGAAGTTTTCTCGTAAAAATTATTATGTTTTATATCTTCCTTTAATAGAACAGTCATTGGGTATATATTGCAAATACTTAGTCACAAATCACATTAATTATTATCTACACAAAGATTTTAACATTGTTTACACATAACACTTTTTCTTCTTCTTTCACTTTTATCAGAAATATAACAAATTAAAAAATTCAATGTACTCTACATTAACTGAGTAAATAAGTAACAAAATCTACGATAAACGAAGAACAGATTTTGTTTATCTTCCACCAAAACAATTAATAAAACGCCATTTTGAATTCAAATTTCAAACAACAAATCAACATCAAGAGGTTGTCTATGCTTAAGTCTTAACCATTGACAAGAAATCGAAGAAAGAAATAAATAATTTATTAATATAATAGCTTAAAATTAAAATGTACAAAAATAAGGTTTAAAAAAAAATAAGAAATAATAATAAATAATTAAAACTAAAATATTAAATCTAATATTAAATGATTACATCGGAGAGGCCAACATTAGAAATATTTTTATTTTTTCTAAAAGTTGGCAGAACAGACTCTCCCTTAGGTCTTTGAAAAGTACAAAATAATTTGAACTGTATGTCAATTGAATGAAGTTTAAAATTGCTTGATAATGGAAGCCTAACCAAAACGATGTTCTAAGTGTCGACCCACTGATGTGCGCATACGTTTTAATATACCTATTCAATATTTGAAAAATAACGGCGGAAAAATAATAATTATTCAAAAGTGTTTAAGCTCGCGTCCATGTAGACTCCGGAGATGATTCTCATTCAGAGCAGTTCCCGAAGGACGCTGGCGTGACGTGATTAATTCCAGACTGCATTATAAATTTGTTTCCCTTTGTGTCTTTTTCAACAGTCGTTTCTATTGTTGAAATGAACAAAAGGGTCGAAATACACGATTTACGACTGCAAGTAGATATCTGTTTTCAAAAAAAGTATGGAACGTGAAACAATGTATTTAAAACAAATTGCTCCGGTTGACATTAATTAGAATTCAAATCTGATAGCGTTGCCGTCCGAAATATTTCATTGGTGCTAACGAGCAGCGTAGCGCTTGCCAAAGAACAGAGTGTCATAATAGGTAATTGGATTTCAAACTTATTGTAAGCATATTATGTGTCAAATTTATCTCATCCAATAGTGATTCGACTGTGATTATGATTACCATAGCGTTTTGGCAAAAGCACGTTGGAGAGACAAATGTGCGGTCGGGTAAGATTTCATAGTAACCGTAGTAGGTACATATACACACCGCAAGCCGCAGCGGAGCGTAGACCTCAGAGATGCGACGAAATGTAGCCCGATAACTTAGAATAATGTCGTGGTGCCCTTATTTCTCGAATAATTGCGGTTTATGTAGCAATTTTCTTGTACCGTATTTGTTATTTATCGGCTTATCCTTGACGCTGGTATTAAACGATTAAGTTCGTATATTCAAGGAGATATGGTGATGGCGCCATTCTTATCTCATATGTGTTTTTGTAATAATAATGAATCTGCGATTTAATTTATTAATGGAATGGTGTTATGGCTTTCACTAATATAATTTATAAATTAATTAATTTATAACAGTTTTGAGATAGGAGATTTCTCGTTGCAAGACACCATTCAAATTCATGCCATAGCGTTACCTCACTACCTTAGAACTAGAATACTTACTAAGATAAAACCGAGCAAGCTATTGAACTCGGTTCTTTTAGTTTTTTATAAGTTGAAATCGACTTGCGCACTTATCTCAGTAAAGTAATAGAAAATTGTCATTGGATTCAAATTTTCCTTTTGATCAGGCTGTCCATTTAGTTTGCAATATTGAAATATATTTGTGAAGATTTGAAAAGGGAAATCTTCTTTTCTTTCAAAATATGAAATATTTACTTTTTCACCTATTATGTATCACATATAAACTGAAATTGTAATAGTGAAAAGATCTTAATTGTGCAATTGCGAAAAGTACGTATCTTAAATTTTTTAGCACTGAAATAGGCTGAAATATCGACAATGGCGGCAAGTTCCTTGACAGAATTGTATATTTTACCAAAGTAAGTACCTCGCTTGGTTCTTTTTCCCCTCTGTCTCTGCTTAAATAATTCTATGTATTCTTATCAAATTAAAGCCCGTTACGCTAATATTGTTATCATAATTGCAAATATAGTATTATCTAATTAATTAAAAAACAAAAATCTTTATTTGATTCTTTTACTTCTTGAACAATCAATCAGTTTCATGAGTTTAATAACCATAAACGGAATGAAATTAATAGCACAGAATCAAACACAAAGACATTCGATTGAATAGCGTGGATGGAACATGCGTGGTTTCCGACATCTAACAATGCACTTCGTAGAATGTCAATGATCTCGTTCCGCTCTATGTAGACATTTCATTCCTGGCCGCATATTGCAGCCAATATACGGGAAAGTGCTAAACTTCGTCATCGCACTATATTCCACCTTTTGTGTGTAACTCCCGCTGAAAGATTTCCAATACCCTAGTAAAAATTGAACACATAAAGTGTGATTTATGTCGGATGTTTGCTTCTAAGGTACACGGTAAGTTCAACAAATGTTCATATGTACAAGGAAATTACTTAAATTGTACTGAAATTATTAATAGACTTTCGGTGTAAACAGTAGCAGTAAACAGTGACATAGAATGTGAATTTCAGTTGACCTCTTAAATTTCAACTGAGCGCTATCCGTCTCTAGTACATGACACATGCAGTTCATGAGTATGTCCGATAGATCAAGACTATGTTCCGTGTGGACGTGTACCTACAAAACAACACTATATATACGTCATTTTACCACGTTACAGCTCTTGAAATTATCGTCTATATATAGTGGGCGAGGTTCGCTGTAAATCATTTTTACTTGCGCTGCGCCCGACAAGCGGCCGGCTCTCAGGCTTACAGTGCCACAATAAAAGTGTCAATACAACTAAATGTAAATTTTACGGGTGTATGGATGAATATGTGTGTTGTGCGTTGATTTAAAATCGTTACATAGAACTATGTAACATTTTACTTTGCATAAAGTCATATTAATTAAAAGTGGGTAGTATATTCCACAGCATAGAAAATTACCGTACTTATTAAGGCTAAGCTGAAAGCTTTAAGCAGGCTTTACGTTCTTAACGATTGAAACCATGGAATGGTTATAATTTTATTTTTCTCTCTAAATATTTAAAAATAAACAAAATTAATACATTACTTACTTTTTGTCTATAGCAATACTTTTGTCCTTTCGAGAAATTTGATCCCGCTTAAACCATTAACTAAATTATTTTCAGTGACCATGCTCTTGTAAGAAATAGCTTTAATCATAACTTTATTAACGTTAAGTAATAATTACATATTTTCTAGTCGACAAATCCAATTTATTGTATCCTTATAAAACTATTCACAAAAAAGCCATTTCGTTATAGATTGTTAGTCAACAGAATTTCTAAGATTAATCACATAAAGTGGTTACACTGATGTAAAGAAAATAACTAATCACATTATAACAGACGGAATGTCACCGCCACCGACCCAAAAGCCCGACAATTTCCTAATAAATACGATTAGCAATCCACTCAGCATAATTAAAGGCACAATCGAAATTGAATACCGACAACTAAATGATCAAAACAGGAAATTCAAAACAATTTCTTTGGAGTCCTTCAATTTTATTTAATCCCGGGAAAGTTTCCGCGACCTGCGGGGTTCAAGTAATTTCCTGAAGGGGGTAAGGGGTGGGGCGAGGGGGGGAGGTGGTTGAAAAACGAGAATTACACCATTCGCTAATTGCAGCAATCAGTTTAATGTAGTCGACAAGACCGAATTGAATGGGACCCGACCGATGCTCGCTTATAAATAACCCGCTTTCTTTTTAATCAATTAGGTTTATGTGACAGCAATTTGTTTGTATTTATTTTAATATATATAAATAATTGTGTAATTAGGAACACTTTTTATTATTTATTCATAATATTATTATTTTTATATATCTTATTAATTGTAATTACCTAAATACATCATAGTTATATAAATTACATAAAACATAAAATCGCATATATTTTATTTTTGATGATTTGTACCTACATTTTTATGTGTAGATATATTAACTAATTTATGGTAGCTATTTACGATCAATATCTTGCTATTCAACATGCACTCGCAACTTAAAACGACAACAAACAAAGCCGGCGAATGCATCACAATTAATGGGTATACAACACATAGTTATCTCGAATATCAAACAGTTTCGTCTAGTTCATGTGTTGAATCTCGTTCAACAGCATCTTATACCTCTGTTTGTCTATTGAAGCAGCATTCAAAATTTCTGTTGCTTGAACAAATTGAGCTTTGAAGCAAACATAATGAATCTACGCTGAGCGTCGTCTACTCGAGTTGAGAAATTTATGCAAACATGTTTCATATTGTAATTAATATTTATAATTTGTGACGTTTTTGGGAAAACTCGTTATCTCAATTCTGATGGTCTACCAAACAATTCAACGACCTCTTGAATTTCGTTTACATAACATGTCTTGGCTTTTAATTTAAAATATGAGAAGCGCAGACCGGACGTTAGACGTGAATGTTAGATTGTCTCAAAATAGCATTGTAACACAAATCGTCACAAAAGCAAATGATATACATATATTCAACAAGCCAAGACGTGTTTTTAATTCACATTTCAAACACATTTTTAATAACAGGCAAAGCCATTATCTAGTAGCTAGTTTAGACTTTTACAAAATAATACGAGGTAAGATTAAATGTGACAGGACTGGTATGAGACTCGGCGAGCACCGCACGCAACGCCAGCACGACTATTTATTTCACTTTATGTGTCAGCAAGGTGTGATTCCCGCGAATTTATACCCACCCTTTCAAATTGTAATCTAGACTTCTATGCTTCGTGTTTTCAAATGTCCGTATGAATAAAATAGCTGTGTTGTAGAATAAAATATTCGCAACTAGCGGCCCGACCTTGTTTTAGTTTAGCATCGCCGTGGAGTAAATAAGGCCTCAACATCTTGATACAGTTGGTACAGTGGTTGATGACACAAGGGGTATGGGTTCAAATCCCATATATGGAAGATATTATGTCATTAATATTATTAATTTTTGGACGCTGGAAACGCGTGTAGGTATTTGAAGAATTAAACAATATTTAATCTTAGCATGTAGCGATTTTCGACACTGCCTATTATCTAATCAGGCACTGTAGAATTTAAACCTTATTATTATATGGCATATAACACAAGTTATTATAACAATAAAATTCCCTGCAATGCAATGCATAAGACCTGACACTTAAACGAGGTAAATGAATAAAAATATATTTACAATACCTAGTTATTATTAAGGTCATTATACATTCATTACTTTAATAATAACTACTCCATACCACACGTACCTAATAAAATATCAGTTGTTATACGTTAGGCACGTTGTGTCAAAATAATAAAAGTTCCTACGAGCCTTGAGTTTCATTTCATTTCAGACTTACGAGCGGTTTACGATCACAGCTTAATACCTTCTGTAATATAATACAGCGCTGTTCATAAAATTTAGCTATTTCTCTTTTAATTGTATTTAAAACAAACAAAATTCCTTCCATAAAAGTAATAAAAAGAGAAAGAAAGAGCAATAAAAATCTTCTATCAAAATTATTTATTGTTTATAATTCATTAATTCATAAGTAGATATTATAAAGAACATTATGACACGTTTGCGATGGTATAATAACACGTTTATCAATAAAAAAATATTAGTTTATAAGGTCTCAACAAAGTATTACAAAAATGTGTGCCCATGATTATATTTGGTAACAAATTCAACTCATCTGTTTTAAAGCACAATAATTTTGCATGGCAAAGTTGAATGTGACCCTTGAAGGGGCACAGTTCGAGACGAAATGAGAGGCGGAACAATAAAATGCGGATTTTTAAGGCTGTACGGTAACAAATTGCGAGTCGCAACGTCCGCGACTACGCCAACAGATGAGCTTTTACCCCTACTACTGTAAAACAAAATGTCGATACTAAATTACAGCGTTTATCCGCCCGCATGGCTCAGCACAGATTGGAAACGGATAAGTGTGCTGTGTGTAGATAGAGCATAATATAGAAATGTCAGTACTTATCGATGTTTGAAAAAGATTCACATGAACTACCTATGCATATTCATTCGTGGAAGAAAGAGTAACTCTACGTTATAAAGTTTTATATGTAGGAGGATGAGAAATATGAACAATAAAAAGTTGGAGTTAACATACCATTTAATTTCTAAATGAAATAATACATTTAATATTAGATACTTACTGAATTATTTTAATCAACAACTCTTGTAACTTCTATTCGGTAAGTATGTTGAGTATTCGGTACAGTTCGAAAACTTAGTCACGTTCTAGTTTTAATGATAGCGGACCAGACGGTTCATCCCCCTTCGAAGATTTGTTGGTAAGATTTAATTTGAGATACGGTCACAGCCATACTCCACAGTCGCCAACTTTACGAGACGTACCTCTGTCCTAAATCACCCACCAAGAATCCCGACTATATTATGCAAAGGAATGGATTTCTTTTGTATTATTCGTAGGCTTGGATTCGCGACGATCTGATCTCAAATTCAATATGAAAGTGATTAGATAGAAGATAACTTGAGGTAAATTTATTCGAACTCGATATTACCAATGATATCATAATAAAGTAAGTTTTTTCTGAATATATGTATAAAGATACATTATAATATAGTAGTATATGGAATATATTCAGAAAAAACCTACTTTATTATGATATCATAAATAAAAATTTAAAATAGATATAATATAATAGATAGAATAAGTAGAGCTATGATGTAGGTATTCTTATGAATATGTAATATTACATTTCTGCATCAAAACTCATATAACAGAGCATAAAACTTGGGCAGTCTGCAGTACTGTATCAGTTTAGTTTCAGAATCGCAATAAGCCGAATCCAAGTCAAACTGTGCTGCAACGTTTAGAAATTATGCAACAACTACAAGAAGTTCGATCGCGCGGTGCTGTAAAGCGGCAGAGCGAACGTTGTGGCATGTATCATTCATAAGGAAATGTGGCTTGGAGCGTACACCGCGAATATTTCACAGTCGGTTTATCGAGAGAGCAGAGGCGTGTTTAAAGCCTCATAGAGTACGGGCACAGGTGGCTCGAATATCCTCGCCAATAGTATGGAGACGTGATCGGAAAACCCAATAGCTATTGGCAACTCGCGACTTCCTCTTCAAATAATGAAATTTCAAATTTATTGTGCCAATCGTACTCTTCCCTATTCCACTACGCTGATAAATTAGGACGTTTGTAAACGCAAAAGTTGGTGAACAATCAGATTACAGTGAGATTTGCGAGCAGAACTGCGCGCACTAATGCATGTTTGCGTGTTGCATGTACTGAGTACTCATACCTATCCTTTGAACTCTGTTTGGAATTTGTCGACTCTCGAGCACTGTATAATTAACTCCCGTAATTTGTAATTATGAGTTCTTGTTAGCACAAATAGGCGTAACTACGATTTACGTGTGTAGCAGCTATTTGAACTATTCGAAGCATTGAGTTTCGATTACGTTAAAGTTCTCCAAACCGAAATTACCTGCCGACTTCGTTCAATTAAGACCAACATAAATAATTTTGAACATAGAACCTTGTTAATATTATAACATTTATTAGATTTCTTATAATGGTATATTTTGTTATCAGAAATACCATTGTTATGTGAACGTTCGTTGTATTCATTTGAATTTTATTCACCTATTTCTTGATATTAATATCAAACTGAATATTAGTCTCAGGTTTCGTTTCGACCGCGGCAACTCTCCAGCTAGCAATAAACTTGCCGGGAAATATTTTCACATCGTTTTGGAAGTTAAAATGAAAGTAACTGCACCCCGTAGAGCAATAGCAGAGTCGGAGTGACGACGGATAATGCGGCATACTTCGCTAACTTGTGTAATTTTATTCATAAGTACAAGCTCGATTGCATATCAAACGACTCCAAAATAATATTTACTGAGCCGAAATCTCCAAGTTAGGGAGCCGGAGAATGTAATTAGTACACTCGCTGACATAATCAACGTTCCGTAATAATAAATCTTTCACGAAGCTCCTATTAATAAATGGTAATCAAGTATAATTTCTTTATGATTAACGGTTCGTTGAATAATTTGTTACGTTCTCTGAAGACAAACATGTATATAATAATTAAACTTATACATATTCGTAATGAAATTGGTTATAAAGGTTATAGAGATAGCGTGTGATCAATAAATTCGAACCTAAAAATATCGAAGTAAGATCTCTTATCGACCATTATTTTTCCGATAAAGCTTTCAAGCTAAAACGATTGGCATTTAAGTATGAAACCTAAGCTAAAAATGAATCGAGTGCTCGAATTGAAATCGAATTTTTATTAAAATAACTTCTCGTGTCGCTGGATTCGAAGAAAAGAATAATAAATTTTGATTACTTTCTCACGTTCGCAATCGTGATTCGATTTCTCAATTTTTCCCCGCTTCCCTTTCGAAACTCATGATTAAAATGGAAAATTTGTTCTAATTTACTTGGATGATTATACTTTCAAACAAAATATTATTAACGACGAATATTTTGCAGTTGTTTCATTATATTATACGAGTCAATTCCAAGGTCAATTCGTTCATTAAATTTAATAGCTTTGCTATCCGATTAACGAAATTTTTCATGATTTTTTTTTAACAAGTTGTAAAAGAAAACTAATAAGATATAAAAAGCACAGCAAGGGAGTTTCGTTACGTGACCAAATTAATACGTTAAATTGTTAAACTACGTAACTCTCTGTATCTATTAATTGGTAGGTAAAAAATAACATAAAATAAAAAATAAACGACATGATATTACATTTTTATGAAAATAAAAGCAATGATTATGACATATAAATTTAGATTTAGATTTTATTAAACACATGATTGAAATATTTAAAAAATGTATATTTCATGATTCCTTGACGCACATTACAAAATTACTTTAATATAAATGGAGAACATCTTACACAATATATATAAAGGTTCACATAGTCTGCAAATCTAAGAAAGTCAGGAACATACGAAGCAAAGGGGCTTGTTAAAGAATGTTTGAGCTTTTCCTCACGAGTCCAGTAGATTAGAGAGTTAGTGCTCCATACGTGCGCTGCGCGGTTTATATTGTCTACCTTATACTTTGTGTATTTTTCCTGCAATTTCTTTTTTAAATATAAAATAAATATATGCTCATAAACAATTGCCTATATTGTATTAAACATTAAAAAACGCAAGTCCTTTATACGATAAATACATAATTTAAGTTTCAATATTTAAAAATCCACACCTTTAAAGTTTTTGTACTATTGCTGTACTTAAGTAAATTAATTAATGTACAAAACATAAAGCATAGAGATTTTATGAACCCATTTGAAAACAATATGAAATATGACTCTGATATATGTTGAAAATACTTCAAGAGCTTTGAGAATGATAAAGTACTTACTTTACAGCACGTCTCGTAGTTATTTGCTACCTTTGAATGGAACTTTAATTCATCTTGACTGAATGAGTTTTCCGTAGACAAAAGGGAATTTGTGCCGATGTGTAGTATACTCCCGGGGCGCTAGAATTGACACAAACATTTTTGTAGAAACTGCTCTTTTGCCAAATGCAAGATTACATTCAAGAGACTAAATCCCCGAGACTTCCCACTTGATTCGTCCGTCTTTGTTAAAGCTTTGTTTAGGATTATTTACGAGAAGTATTTCACCATCACGCGTTGAATAGCATGATCCTCAATCTTCCCCATTTCTACAGTGATATACAACATTCTTTCACTCCACGTTAGCAGACACGAAACTGAAAGAGGCTCTGAAAACAGCATTCAGTATCGTTCCCGAAAAGAGCCTTAGTGAAACGTTTTCAAATGTATTCATTAAAAGAATCTAGTTCGTACATTTCATAACCACAATTTATGTACGGGCTACAGGCGCTTTATACTTCTTAACACAATACTTTACCAATTTGCTTGAGTGAGCGGTACATTATGTCCCAAAACTGCGTTCACAACTGCACGTAGTATAAGTAGCGAGCAATTCTTTATGTACAATGAAGTTAGATTGGAAAACTTCTCCTTGCTGCAATGTGTTGTTTCTGTGTAGTTCGTCTGCCGCAACACATTAAGCGAGAAAATACTCTGAGTGTATAAGTAGTATTACCACAACGGAAGTGCATAATCCGTCCATTCCTGTGTTTATTGAACTTTCATTCCGGCGCTGGTAAGGATAGCAAATACATCTTTCGAGATTGAGTACAATCATAGTGAGTAACCTCCATCCAATCACTTGAAAAGATTCTATTAAGTCAATATTTATTATTTTTACAAAGCTTCCGGCCGCAGCAACGTCTACGTGGATATCTTGTTTAATAGACAAAGAACTTCATTATCTACATTATTTTATTGTTATGAGCCCGTAAAGTCAACAAAAAGTAATATTTAGAAAGATTCATCAAATTAAATTTACATTGTGAACTATAATGGCACTCCAGTATAAAATTAGGGAAAGTTCGAGTAAGAGTGCTTTGGTTCCCTACCTAATTACTATAGAAACTCTTAATTAGTCACCCCTTATCTGAATGTGTGCATGTGTTGGTGTGCATCGTGTGTTGCGGTGACCCAATTAGAAGTGAAGCATTGCACAATTATTGCACTTAGAATGATGTATGTCATATTTCTTTTCATCTAATGCAATGACTCTGCATTATTGTTAGACACTTTATTTTCAAAAACTATCCTACGAGGTCATAACCTATAAAGGAAGTGACCAAGGAAGTGACAATAAATGGACTATCATTCGACAAATTGAGTGGCTGTTCGAATTTTTGAACAGTTGACAATCTATTGAGAACCGAGACGTTAAACGCCTTTATATGGTTTACCTTGAGTTTACCTATAAATTAAAAAAACAGAAATAAAAACTTGGCAAGGCACAAAAACTTCATTTCATTATAGAAACAAAATAAAAATGAAATGTATAAAATCTGTTTTTTTTTTCATTTCATTAAGTAAACAATAGAGCATACGTTCTGTCAATTGTTTTCAATTTTTCCCAGTACACGCCTCTAGACGATCCTCATAAACAGAAGCCTTGTTTCTGCAATATCAGCTGTACCACATTTCTGCGAGATTAAATTCGTAATACCGCTTGTGTTAGGACAGATCCGTATTCCATGTGATTACTACTGGCAAATGCGTGTTTGTGTATTTCATTTCCCAATACGCTCTCATCAAGAATATGTATTGAGTTCTACTGTACAATATAACATCTCTATATAAACGCATGTACCAATATGTAATAAGTATTTGAATATAATTTATACCTATATAGCCTATATAACTTTATAAACGGGACTGATTTCATTGGAATACAACTCGAAGAATTAAGCTATAAATAAGTTTTTGTTTTGTTTTATTTATCTTGAATTATTTAAGAAATTAATCAGTATAATAAAGAAGTACTTACTCTCTCCAACGTCTTAATTATATAGAATACGTATTTGATCAGTACATTTTATTTTCCGTAGCAGTGATGAAGAAAACGAAATCTTTTTCAGAACAGCTTATTTGTCAATGTCAGGCCAGTGAGGGCTGCGTCTGTTTCTGATAGCCTTCTTGTTTTATTTTATTGTTGACGTGTAATTTGCGATTAATTTGACGAGAAGCCTGAATGATTCTTGTTAGGATTGAAATTTGAGATATGAAGTAGAACTAAATTGACACGCCTCGTGAAATTGGGTCACGTACAATATATTGTTTGATTTTTCTTAGATATTGTTATTAGTTGCCTTGTATATAGTAGTGTATTAGTTTATGGATTGTTATAACCAAGACCTGAATTTTTTACCCCGGGGGAGACTAAAGCATGTTTCGGCCGATGAAACCTAGAACACTGCAAGTTACAGGAAAAATAAATAAAAATACGGAATATAGTCTCAGTATAATCGTTGATAAATAATGTTCCCTTTCCAGTTCCAGAAAAAAAGGATGGTATTCATGAGAATTATAATCAACACATGCATAAAACATGAGCAATATTCAGGATCATCGGGAATACAAAAAAACGGGCAGAATTAAATACACCTGGTATTTAAGTAATTGTGACAGGGTCGATACAAATTCCATACAAACAAAAGATACATCTTAAATCTAGACTTGACTATCTACATGATATCGTTTTCGGAAATTATTTTAAGGTTTAAATATAATTATGCTAACTTCCTTTAGTAGTTACAAATAATAGTATCCGAATAATTATTTATATATGCTAATTTTTAGTAATATCAGACAAGTTAGATAAATATGTCTCGGAACAAATTATTATAATATTGTTATAATTAACCTATAAAAACAATATTATTAACTTCATATCAAGCATAGATATATTTCTATCTAAAGAACAGCAGAAAGTAACGTATGGTGTAAACAAAATATCGTACACGCTGTCTCAGTGCACAGACACGGGACGGGAACCTCTATTTGTCATTTTATTAGCCACGGGTCCCGCAATATTCTGCGAAATAACTCCGCCGGTGGTGTAGCGAGATTGCTTCCGAGTTTACTGCCTCAATCCAAGAACGGGAGCCGAGAAAAAGTTGTAAATTTTTCGCCAAATCGCAAATTTATTCGAGATCAACTGACCCCCAGCCTTTGTTTGACCTCCATCTGTAATCCGACCGTTGGAGATATTGGGCTCACCTGGACCCTATGTATATTAAGCTGTTAAGAAAACCTTTACACCGTATTGTTTGGATGCTTGATATTTAGAAACGAATTGAATATTAATATTATTTCGCTCTATATATTTTAGTTACAGTCAAAAACGGGGTGCTAAATCACTAAAAAAAGTAATTAAAAGCGATTGCACGCGAATAGAAGCTTAAAGAAATCCCCAAAACCACAGGCTAACCAAAATATTCATCGTTGTTACAAAATTGCACAAACAATTTACGAGCCGAATGATTTATGCTCATCGCGAGTCGTAAATATTAATTTCGATTCTCATTAACATCACCATTTCTGAAGGACTATAAATACAGCGCTACAGAAATTATCCGTACCGTGCCCATTAGCAAATTGTATAATTTTCCTTTTTTCAAATTTCTTAAGTCTCTTACAAAATTGCTTTGCCCTCGCTACCAGCCATTATAGAAGTAATGAAAATGGCCTTAACAATAATTGTATGACGAAAAATTAATTTCGTTTGAAGGTATTAAAATGTTTTAATGGGTTCTACAACTGTATTAAATTATGTTTAGTGTAAGGGGGTAGTACAATGGGGTAGTAAAATGCTTAGTTCGTTTACGGTGTGGTTCGCAGCCAAACTATGCTATTCATATTGACTTGGTTAATTGACATACCTATTTAAAATATCTGTTTTCTTTGATTACATAGTTTTGTACTTTCTATAATGATTGACTCAATAAACTAATCCTCTAGTAACTTCTCTACAGCTTCACTACAATTTTAGCTTCAAAGATGTACTACTTTATTAAAATTCGATTGCAAAAAGAGGGACATAACTTGTTGCGACGCCTGTAAACCGTGATGAAAACCGACATTTTTGGCGTCGCGCCACTGTGAGCGGTCACTGTTTTTTCTTTGGCTCTAGCAAAACTGGCAAGATTCGATTTAACGAACCGCCACTGAAAATGGGTCGCTATGTAGTGCGTTCTACTCCAATATAGCTTTAATAGCTTCGAAGCTTAGATGGACAGCGGTAGTCATTAATCTCGGAATTTATTTATTACTTTATTTCCACTACGATTTTGCACATAGACGACACACTATCAGCGTATACACATATTTTTTCATAAATGTCCTATTTTTGAAGATGGCTTTAATATTTCCACATGAAACAATATAATAAATTCATAACTACCGACTGCACTAAATTTTCCTCACAGTAACTCAAATATTAATACAGCGAATATAGAGGACCACACAATGCGGCTTTGAAACCATTATTCCACCACGAGCAAGACCAGTTTGACAATAGGGCTAAAGAAATTCATATTTGCTACTGTTCCCTCTCACGGGCACGGAATTTAAATGAACTTTGGCCAACAACAATGACACCACAGACTTTTGTTCTACGAACAATACATTTTACCGGTGGAATTAAAAACTGTGAACAAAAGAGTACAAATTCATATTGCAATACACGAACGGCCCGCGACGATTACGCAGCCGCAGACTCGATGCTAACACAAAATAAAACAACGATACATACGTACGCTTCTTTTATTTTCTAACAAAGGACAACTCGTATCTACCCGGACTCATTACTAACTTTTATGCATGAAATTCAGTAGCAACAATGTGTGTACATGATTACGGAAAATCTTTTAATTTTTCGGTGCGATTTACTATGAAGAGGGTTGAAAATTAAATTGGGGACACAAAAATTTGTGCAATTCGTTGTAACTACGGTAAGTTTGGTGCTCTTCATTACGGCGGCACGCGACCATTAGTCGCAGCCGTGTAGATCCAATTGCGCGGAGGATTTTCGCTGGCACGCGATTTATTTCACTGTACTATTAAATTGACTTCAATTTCCTTTAAAAGGTTTTGTATAACCAACAAATTGATTGGTAAGTTCGGATTCTTCAAATTATATGAATTGGTTGTGATCTGCAACATATTCTGTAACTGTACCTGCTACAACGTTGTTCGAACACACACATTGTTGCGAGTTCCAATAAACATAGCAAATAAATTATTGAGCAAATCTAATTTTCTAAATATTTTTACTCAATGTAACCGACATAATATGTGTTCCGCTACATTTTTATATCGTATATGCGTATATCGTAGAAAATATGGCATCAAATCCGACATCGTTAATTTAGATGTACACGATGACTACTTACGACTAAAATTTACATTAGTAACCTATCTAATAAATAATTTAATAATATTGGTTTCCATGTGTAATTGACGTTAGTTGATACATGAATTTACAAACAATAATGTAAAACAAATTCAATATTTTTTTCTTATTTTTTTATTCATGCTCCTGTTTTTAATAAAAAAAGGAAACCACATTCAACCATTCATGTTATATTCTGTTACAAAAAATGTTAGAAATTGAGCTCATAAGATTTGCAAACCAATTTTTTAGCTGCAGTGTAGCTTTACATCAAGAAATGAACAGATTTAAAATGCAAGGCAACTTTTTCTCTGTAACTTCAGTTAAAATATTTTCTGTAATTCAAGTAATTTTTAACCCTTAAAAAGTGTATTTCATGCACTATTTAGTTTTTCTCAATAGTAACAAATATAATGCACACGAAATTATAAAAATTAAACACAACAAATTAATTTATTTCAAACTTTCCCTTTGATAACTCAATGCAATAATTTCTGAACAACTAAGCGATATAACAGCAAGGCAGGAGAAACAGCGTCTGAAATACTAGCCCTGGATCGTCATAACCGAATTATGCTGACTGCATCATCCAACCGCACTTCTATCTTCCTTTGTTCAAAACGAGTTTGTAACTTAATTACTCAACTCTTTGTGAATCTATTTTATGATTTATGTACATTTTTTGCAGTTTAGCCTGAAGTGCCTTGAGTTGAGGTGTAATTTAAAATATTCAGGGTAAAGGAACTTATAGGTTTGGTTATGAAATAAAAAGTAAGTAAAAAATAAATTAAATCTGATCTCTGTACTTATCTATATTATGTAAAATTATAACGATACTCCGAACGAACGAAAGATCTATGAATACGTACTGCGTACTTGATAAGGCATTATAGGCAGTCAATGAAAGAGTAGATGATTATTTATTAATTCCAAATAATGTATCATGTCAAGCTCAACCCTAATCAGTGTACCTACCTACCTATGTATTATTTGACAGTAATAATAATCTGCATATCAAAAATCAGATAAGCAAATTTTTTTTGCATGAATGTGTAAAATGTGGCTAATTATCCGCATTGCACTAGTTGAGCGCTAATAATAATTATTAACACTATCTACACCTTTTTACTTATCATGTAATGGGGTATAGTCAATTAATAATTTTGAATTTTACTTTTAGAGTTTGGTTCGTTTTTTTACTTCAAAACCAAATCAGTCCTATAAATACATAAACAAACTATAGAAATCTCTGGAGAGCTCCTTAAGCATATCTTCGCAAAACCCACACAAATAAACACAATAACATTTGGGGTCGAGATAAGTCCTACAAACAAACTTGCTCTCAAAATAGGTAGGTACCCTACAAGTTTGTGAAATGCATGTTATTACAATATAGTAGATATGTGCAGAACTGTTTCTCGAGTCCCAGTCATATTACTTCACAGACTCTTATCTCGCTGGCTACACTTTGTTTATCGTCGGATTCACATTTATGAGTTCGTTATTTCCCTATTCTGGAGACATAAAAATGTCGGCTATAAGAATAACCCCGAGCTTTTATTTCATTCTGTACGTTGATAAGGGAAAATAATGAGCGGACTTATTCTGATCGATCGTGATTAACTTGTTATTGTCGCAAGTTAATAAGAAGGGACGTAATAACATGCGATAAGATATTTATGTAACTACACATCTTCGTGATAATAACAAAGGAAGATAGTTTTATACGTCGCCCAGCCAGTAATACCAATTTGTTCGCAAACGTTTTGTCTTATTGGTCCTATAACTTTATTAATCTAAGAAACTGGGTAAGTTACATAGTTTCCCTTCAGCTATTATATGGTTAACTGAGCTCGTGTACTTCTCTAATAATATTTATTAAATAGTTAAATGCTAGTTTATTATAATTAATATTATGTACATCTCTAAATAATTAATACTTATTCAGTCTCTCGAATACGTTTCAATTTCGAATTTATATATCGATTCGAAAACACAATTCAACTTCAAGAAACACAAATAAAAATACTCTACTTAAGTAACATAAGTAATTTAATAATTTTCGTTACTCTACGCTTATTATATTTTATATTAGCATAATGTAATGTTCATACTTGCCTTGTATATTCATAAAGGTAAGTTCACGTCGACCCATTTTCATCACGCGCGTAATAGTCTTATTATATTTTATGAAGCTCTTGCAGACTCGAGGGCGCCGTTATGTGCGCCGCTGTAGAGATATCCCTGGACCTTATTAAGGACATACCACAAACATGTACCTGTTTATATTTATTTAGGTACGTTTGCTTATTGCGAGTGTTTACTCGAGACAGAATGTAATAATCTCCGCGCTACGACTTGCAGGCCATTGACGCAATAAATGACTTACACACGTGTACATATTACGTCTGCAGAATTTTCCTTAGTATTAAGATTATTTTACTACAGACACAGAATACATAATAGTAGCTAAACGCTACAGAACGGACACTCTCCGCCTCCCGCCAAAATTAAACACTTACCTCACCCCGCACGATCAGAGATAAAATGGTCCATTTTTTTCTACAGGGACGATACGCAACGAAGATTGACAACATTAATCAAATTGACTTAAAGTAATTTTATTATTTTGGATTTGTGATTATCATTTATCGTAGAAAATGGTTAGATATTGTCTTGTTTACGGATGTATTTCATCAGAAAAACGCGAATTTTTTTTTTACGCTAGTCAAAAATGTGCCAACCATAAAGCGTTAACACACACATTTGCAGTCTCTACAGTGTGACTGTCAAAACGATAATTTTGCATGGAGTGTCCAGGGTGTGCTACAGATATAAAAAGACTCATTATATTCCATAAAATCTGGTAGATCCTTTATGGATAATTTTATCATTAATTAAAAAAATGTATTGAATTTTTTAAGTGCTTTAAAATGTTTGTTATCAACATACGCATTTCAAACCTTTAATGATTTAAAAAGTGTATGACAGACACAAAACAGCAGCCCATTCTTCAAAACAGAAAGCTTGAAAATATAGCATTTAACTCGAATAGCGTTTTTTGACCGTTTATGCCGTAAACGATATAGAATCCGTCAAGATAAACATGTAACACAAAGAAACAGAACGATGTGTTAGCAATTCGTTGTGCAAGATAAAAACTACTAGTAATAGCATCTAATGGTTGCGAATATGGTGAAAGTTTCCGCACGCCCGTTCGCAACGCAATCTCAAATTAAATCTCCGACGTCTGATCTCAAACGTGAACTTTTAGCTTTGATTATATTATAATATTCGTGTATACAATGCGGGATTGCAGCTCCTTTTTAACACAGGATTTTCTCCGCTCGTTAATGAAAGTTTATTTTTAATTACGGTGCAAATTGCAGCTGTACTAATTATATTTGCAAGTTAGCCTTTCTTTTATCTAAGGATTCTCTTTAAATATTTATTCCTCTCTACTAATGGTGAAAACCTAACCCAGACTCATTTTGTTGCAAGCCTTTGTCTTTTATTTTTTAAAGTGTGAGAATTTTTAAAGAGTTGGTAAAAAGATTTTCCTTGTTGAGTAAGGCAAATAATAAATAAAACGTTAAATAGGTGTGAAATACTAAAATAATATAACTTTACTTTAACTTTACTTAATATAATACATAGTAAGAAAATCATTTTGTATCTTGCAGTTTCTTGCGTATAATTTTAAAGAAAAAACTCAATCTTAGGAGATTGTGGTAAAACTAGTACAAGATTTGTGGGGGAAAATAAAAATACCTCTAGTTGTCATACATTTATTACATAACGAACCACATATTTATTCATTTTTGTATAAAAAGATAACAAGAGAAATCGAAACATATTTATAGCACCAAAGGTATACAAAGCACCAAGAATAGTAATTAGATAAAAACATAAAATGTAAAAGTATACTGGATAGTTATAAAAAATGTAAGGCTCTATATTTTTAAATTTTATTACACAGATATACAAAAAATTGTGGCCTCATCTTAATGGTATTCTTTCAAAGTAACATTTAAATGGCATAGTTTAACTATCTAACTACAATCAATTAATACAGATGAAATATCAAATAGAATTAGAATTTTGTTAAACTTACATTTCTAAAGTAATAAATGTAAATTAATTTTATCCAAAAATTCATGTGATCTATTTTGTCAACTTGCAACTATTATTGTCAAACAGAATAAAGGAAACTTGAGCAATATAATAAGAGGCTATGTAAGCCTAGAGTCTTGTTTATTGAGAACTTAATCTTAAATTCTAACGTGCAATGACTAGTCACTGCTACACAATAATATATATACAATATCCATTCAAATTGTTACGAAATTGGTAACAATAACCAATTATGTTAGAACAAAATGAATAGATTAAAAAAATGACAACAGATGACAGACGATCGCTATCAATCTCTGTATGAATAATGAACCAGGGAAGACAAACAAGAAAGAAATTGATGTATAAATTCTGAAATTGAATGGTGGCAAACTTGGGCAAATTTTGAAGATTTATTGGAAAAGCCCTTTTAAAATAATTGAGATACACTTAGGATTAAAAAAAGGGATTATAAAAGACTTTTAATGTAATTTTTACTATCGTTAACCCAAAGAAAATCACATTTAGATATAAAATTGCCTATAATTATGCTTATCAAAAGTCCTAAAAATATCTAAAACGTAGGTATCCCTCATATCGCTATCGTTAACTATAAGTTTTGTCATTTATAACACTAATGTCTGTCATCTGTTAGTCATCGTTACAATAAATTACATCATTTTTTGAGGTTATCGGGTATGTAATTGTCCTTGCCTGGAATACCCGTTCCGCCCGAGTCACCCAACCACGGATATCTGAAAGTATTACAAAGGTAAATGAGCTGGAATGTGATGCCTCTCGCTGGAGTGGCATTATTTTATAATAGGCTACTTAGTAGTAAGTAGAATCCCCTTAGTATCGGGGAATAACTCGTTAGTAACGTGAGGAATTTATTTATAAAGAACAAGTTTCCGCTGCTAGTACTCATAGTTCATACCGACACTGTACAGTCTAATACAATACCCGGGAATAATTATGTTATAGCTATCGGATATTTTCACTGTAACTTTAACTAACACTGATTTACGTTTCTCTTATCTATAGCTTAGTTTCAACCTTTTTTTTATAAATATACTAAATTCAAATAACAATGGGAAATATCATATTTAACATGATAGTAGTATTGAAAAACATATTCTTCGAATTTGTTTGATGTTCAAGTTAATTAACGATAGCTAGAACAATGCACATTGTATTTGTCACTTCCATTTCGTCGCCTGGAGATTTGCGGACGTGATCCACAAAGTCGTTCGTTCATTACTTTGTAATATATCCTGTACCGTAATTACTTATAATACTTATACAACGATAGTATAGAGAAAACTATAGCAAATTCTAGAAAAACACTAACAAACACAACACAATATGATAAAAAATATAAATAAATATATTTCAATATTTTATGTAGTAGAATATTAGTGTATATTTATAACGAAGTAGTTATATAATTACGTAGACACATTATCTAGATTGACCTTTCTTCGCTCGTCACTTCGCCAGTCAATCTTCAAGTTCCCAGAATAATTAGGTATATTTATTCTGAGATTTAGCTACACGTCATACCTATAGTTATGATTTATGAACCGAAACAGCCATTCAAGAGCCTAGCTTCAAAATAATAGAATTAAACATAATATGACATTTATTTTAATTGATAAGCAGCCTTAAAAAGGCATAAATCCAGAGTATAAATCTTCCACTGTTTCTCAGTTCTTTAACAACCGAATTATACTCACATGCGCTGCCCGCTGCCCGCAGGCTCGACGTAAAATAGTACAAAAAAATAAAATAAAAATGAACGGTAGCGTTACGTAATTCGTTTCGGTGTTTATTCCGTTAACAGTTTTGTTCGCTGCACTCTTATTGACGTCAATAAAGGTGTGCAAATAAACTTTTTTTAGTGCATGCGAGGTGCTAGCGAGCACGTGTGAACTAATGAGACTTTGTGAGGGGGAGTTACGTACAGAATGGATACGGGCTAGACAGACTATTAATAATATTAGGTGAAATACTGTTGTAGAATAAAATACATAGTTCAATTTATTTTTGTTTTAAATGCTATGTGAAGTATGAACCAACCGGGATGCAATCCATGATGCGTATGATTCGAACAGAATATGATTAATATCAACGTCATTTTGAATGATTATTTATTTTTAACACTTTCTTTTTTTCAGTTGTGCAGTACAAAAACTGCGACCTCTTTCATTATACTGGAGACGAAGGAAAGCGCGAGTAACGCTCAACTCGTCCAACTCACAACACAAGCCACGTCGCTTCGCGAGGCTGCTCGCTCTACGTAAACCCTCATACCAAATTTTACTAAAGCCCGTTATTGACATAACCTGAAATCTACGTAAAAGATAAATTAATTTTTAGATTTAACCTAAAAACCTGAAAATGATTACAAACTGTATTTAACTCGCTGATTAGCGGCTCAACGCACTTGTTGGGCAAGTTGCACGCCGGTAGAGGCAGATCTTTCTTGTTACATCTCCATGACTTGTAATTGATAAGCTATTTATATTATTATAAAGGACAATAAACTCACTGGTTGGGGCACTCGACACACGTCTCCATATAGCGCGTGTCCGTGAAGTTAGTGTCGGGGTGTTTGAAGGACAGAGCACACTTGTTGGGCAAGTTGCACGCGGGTAGAGGCAAGTCTTTCTTGTCGCAGTTCCATGCCTCGTAATTGCTGAGCAATTTCACGGAACGCGGCTCCGTCATCCACGTGAGCGCTTGTGTCACTGTTACGAAGTATACGTCCTTCCTGCAATGCGTGATGTCAGCTTTTTAGTATTTTTTATTCGAGAGTATGGAGTTTGAGTTTTATAATACTAGTAGCTTAAGTAAGTTAAGTATTGACCTATGAGTGAGTTATTTTTTTTTTCTTTAATAATAGCTTAATTTTTTATGTCAAAACAAATTAAATTGGAATTGTGAAATTATCTATGTCTAATGTCACTTCTAGTTGACTAGGATAAAGGATTAAAAATTTTAGAAGTTACGATCCGATCACACTTACGATGAGATAAGATGTTGTATGAACTGGTGAATCGTGATGTTCTTGTTGTTAACATGTTTAAAAAATAACTAAGTATATGAACAGAAAGAAATAAAAAAACAAAATGAAAAATCATTGCATATGCTGCTCAATAACATAATATTTAAAAAAATGTGGTGGTTTATTACTATTATTAAAATAAATTCTAATCCAATGCTTGTAGAATTGCATATTTGTTTGCATGTTTTGTAGATAACATTTATCTATTGCATTTGTAACTATATGAGAATTGAGTAGATACTAATCCGTGTGTGAAAACTAATAAACAGAGTGATACTCAATACCTAAATTAATTGCACAAATTAATATAAAATTCAATCGGACACTCGTTTATTAATAATAAATCACACAGAAATGTTAAATTTGATTATAAAATGAAATCCGATCATCATTGTTACCAATCATGGATACGCTTTGTACTAGTATTCGAAACTGAAATAGACAAATAATTATTAGGTTTATAAAAATGCGGATTGTTTTGGCGAGAATTTTGTATTTATTGAAACGTTAAACCTTTTTATTTTACTTACGAGTTTCATAATCCATATTCACGGCATCAAATTCATTATTAAGCGCTTAAAGTCTCAATCCTGACTACATAAATGAGAGTTTAAAATAAAGAATAATTGGACATCAATGCCGCTGTCAATTAATAGCGTTATTACAGAGCGTAATTATGTAAAATCAATTTGGCAGCGTCGCCAGTTAACGAATGTACCAATATGACCTATGTAAAGTAACGATAAAAGCCTTCTATTCAATTATCTCGCCTGGTTAACGTGAATTTAATATTATTCCTTAAATTTTAATGGATGCTCTTCACACATTATTTCATTAAAACGTAATTATTTCCATTATAATACCATATCGAAGCCACTAATAGCTTGGAACGTGATGCGAAATCAAAAATCTTTAAGTTAATATAACGAATTTTCGATGTAGGTACATTTAACATAATCTTTATATTTTTGCTTTTTAATGCAAAGTGAAATACGTATTTTATTATCTTTTAGTACCTAATAACTTAATTTTTCAATGTTCCGTAATATCTAGAATGTTATTTGATATTCAGGAGTTATCGAATATATTATTCAGTCTTACAAAAAATTTTGAGATATTTTTATTTCTCTACGCCGGGATTCAATTTGCCACTTTCTATTATACTAGACTTATCCCTTATTTCGCTGATTTGCAAAGAGACTTATTTATAAAGAACGTAATCATTGAGAAGGATTTATATCTAAGTTCATTTTATTTGCACAAAGATTTGTAGCTTTAGTATTTTCGTATTAGTATAAGGTACTATATTTAGATTTAAGTACCTATGACTTTCTGACTTTCCATTATTTTTGACACGGAGATAGAAAAATGTTGCAAAAGTAACGTTTCTATAATTCACATAGTATTCTATCTGTACAACTTTATGTGATCAACATACTTGGTCAAATTAACTTTCTGGGAAAGATTAACTAAATGTGTGGTTTAATGACTTTTTAGAATGCTCGTAAATCGTAACACAATTTATTTTAATTTGAGTGTCTTTCTCTCTGTGCAATATAAATTATTTTATTATTTATATTATATGTAATGCTTAATATTTATTGAATTGGCGCCAAGTCGCGTTCTAGCATACATTCCTTACCAATCAGGGTTGCCTGGAAGAGATTGCTTTTGAGCAATAAGGCCGCCTTTTAGTACGTATGTGCCGTGTGTTTCATTGTATTTGTTTATAGTATAGCTTATTTATGTTGGTATATTATGTACAATAAAGAATAAATAAATAAATAAATAAAATCAACTGTTTGTACAGGTACAATATTGAGTACCTACTGAATTATACCAATAAAAACCATGGACAAAGTCGCGAAAACCTAATAACCTTAATACTAAACAATTACAATGCATATATACTTTCATTAAGCCCCTGGTGTATTACAACTAGATATTAATATATAAATACATTACTTAAAGAATTAAACAATAGCGATTTCATTTTCTACCTCATTTGATATTCAAGTTGCATTGTAGTTATTATTTCATTATCATAATATATTTAAAATAATATAAAATATGGTCAAGGGTAATTTCGAAGTGTACTACGATTTCGTCATTGTTTTACTCTACGTAAAAAGGATAAGTTATATTTTTGCTGGAAAATTTGATATGATTAAATTGAAGTATGTTAATTAACTTTTTTAAAAGTAAACGAAACAATTTGCTTGCCTTCTACTAATGCAATTAAATAATAAGTATGTACTTACAACTCAGACACCCATTTTAAGAACTTATGGAGGCCTCGTTCTAATTCCTTAATTTGGAACCAATTTGTGTGGAACGGCATCATGTATGGCGCTCGGTTTTGTTCGTAATGCCGATTGAAGTCCTCTTGGAGCCATTCTAATACCTAAAACATTTATAGGATAATTAGAAATAGCAATTTAAATTAATTTACACAACAATTAGGACAAATATCAGAATTAACACTCATATAATGTCACAGTTTTATGCAATTAGCACAGCTTTCATACCAAGCTTTGGAAAATATATAGGTATTTTATTTCTCATCTAGACCTCTTTGATTTGAGTCTTAGGTCTTATTACTTAATGTTCTTATAATAATTATCTATTAATGAATAATACTATTCTTTATTAATTATTTCCAATGTTAAAGTTAAGTTTCAAATTGGAATGGAAATTCAATAGTGATTAATTATTGAAACTGAATATTGTGCCTAAAACCTTCCCAAACTTAGATACTTTTGATTTCAAATATAATTCAGTCAAGATAACTGTTCAGAATAACATTTGTAATACAATGAAAATGATAAATTTTGTATAGGTACTATTTTCAATATCCATAACATTGAATAGTTTTCAATTATAAAAGAAACTTGTTGGAATTTCTCCGAAATATCTCGTAAAACATTGTTATGTGCTACAAGATAAAATGAAAAATACTTAAGTAATATAAAAATTAAATAAATGTAATAAGATTGTACAACAAATGAGAAAATACTTGAAGGACTTGTTTCATGCTTATTTATTAAGATGAGAAAGTCAAGAAAGAAACTTTTAATTGGATTTATTCGTACATTACAAAAAACCAATGTCATGTTTTAATAAATAAAGTAACTAATTGGTAGATCATGGATATTAAAAGTATCAATCTACTTTAAAATTTATTTGAAATCTAATAAGAAATTTTATAATAAAAGACAACTCACATCATCTGAGTCGTGATTATGTAGCACACACTGGTCTAAATAAGGACAATGGCCGCCCTCATACGTCTCCACGTAATGCGCGTTAAAAGGCACCTCCCATAAACCTGAAAAATTAATAAATTGATGATTTATATATTTATATTTAATAAATGCATGCAATTAATTTAACAAAAATTATAATTCCTTGAAAATTTTATACAAAGGTCAACAATCATGGCTCAAATTATGATAATTTTGTTTTCATAACGACAATTAATTGGATAAACAATTACATATTATTAATAATAATTTTCTTATACCAGGGAATGATTTAGTCGGGCATGTTCCAGATTTGCATTCATGTGGAATCTTGTAGTCGAGGGTGTAAGGCCACACGGGGATGGGCGAAGGCGGCACTCCCACAGAACTGTCGTAGATATAGCCGAAGTCTTCTAATACCTGTACATCGGTATTTGGTTTTATTAGTTAAATGGTTGGTTGGTATAATTAGTCACTTGTACAGATCTTATAAATTACAGCATGATTTATTTGGAAAACTGATAATTGTTAGTGATTCCAAATAGGTAACGCATTGATTTACTACTACAGTACCTAAGTAGGAAAATGGGCTCACCGGATAGTCTTTTTTCACTTGGTATTATTATTTAGAGAAAAATATATTAACCTATATATGTAGGTAGCTTGGTGCATTATATTGTATGTATGAGATGTATTGACAACTACTGTAGGTATTCTGTCTATATTATGTTACATGTGAATCAATAAATACAACAATGAAAATACTTCAAACTAATTATTTATTTAATGATTATAATTATTAGGACATCATCATTTGTATTTTTCTAGGATGTTTTAGCTTTTTAAATAAAAGTATGTATTTTGATATAAGGTGTTTAATTTCCATAACCATTCCTTCGCTTACTTTAGCACTAGATAGCGCTGTGAGAAACGTGAGATTATTATTAAAAGGGTTTTCGGCATCACGAAGAATACGTAAATATGATTTCCCTATCCCTTTATAATAAAAGCCATCGTAATAGTGGTTGCAAATTTATAGAACAAAATCGATTTTCATGCTCTATATTATAAAAAAGAGCATGTATGCCGAACACACGTGTAAGAAGTGAAACTTCTTTGGCAAAATTCAAAGATACCAAAATCATTGTCTTACTCCGTGACGTGGGGGTATTGCCATGACGCGACCTTGAAATTTTTACTCTCAACGCGCCTATAGAAGTTTCACTTCAAAAGCTTATAAATCCTATGTAAGAACTATATTTTTTTAATAGTTCTTAAAAAAATTATAACCATTTGGTGATGTTCCATACGTTTTGTTTAAAATGCAAGACCTCAAAGTGATGGAAAGGAAATTTTCTACGGAGATTAATTCATTAATCATTATACTGATAAGATCGTTTTTTAGAAACTAGGATTTAGCAATGGCTTGAAATTGAGACAATTAGGTAATGTCAAACAAATTATGTCATTTCCGTCTCCTACGCTTAGTTATAAAAGATTTAGCAGTGCTCATATTATAACACGCTAACAATTAATTAATATCATATTACTTATACTAAGAACTGGATTGTCTCTGGAAATTTTACATCTCCCTGGCTAATGTTACATCCCACTCACTTTTATTTATGATTTGCTTTGTATTATCTTTATTTACCCCGTACATAAAGGTTATAACAATCTAGTTTATAAATTCCAGGAAAATGGTACAAATGAATACGTAATTATTCAATTACTGACAATGGATGTTTTTGTTAAATGTTCAAATAGTTCCGGAGGCATTAGGCTATTGTTAATCTGTGTTCTAGCTAAGTGCTCATTTCATATAATATATAATTTCGAATTGGAAAATCATAAATAATTCTAAAGTTATAATAGAATAGTATGCATAGTGCAATTAGTGTTACATAAAATTTCCATACAGTAAATTTTGAGTCATTGAAACCTCATCTCGTACCCTGTTTTATAATCTATACTAATATTATAAAGCTGAAGAGTTTGTTTGTTTGTTTGTTTGAACGGGCTAATCTCAGGAACTACCGATCCGATTTGAAAAATTATTTCGGTGTTAGATATCGAGGAAGGCTATAATATATCATCACGGTACAACCAACAGGAGTGCTGCCACGGGGGTGAAACCGCGCGGAGCAGCTAGTTAGGTATAATATGCAATGTATATTAATATTTTTAAATTTAATGCGATTAATAAAATGAACACACCATTTACTTTTTAATTGTGAATCATTTTATATGATTTATTCCTTTCTACCAGAAATAAAACCATCTTAAATAATGTGCATGCAATTTTAAAATTTATTATAAAATAAAACTGCTCGTACCATCTCCAAAACATCCGAGATCCCAAAACCAAAACAAAATTTTTGCCGCTCATTCGCACCCTCTACCATACAATAGAATCCCATCCATCATACATAGATATTCCCAGAATTCCAATAAGCAAAACTAGTGTCGTACCTTGAACTGCGTATTCCTGCCGGGCTTGAGGAAAGGCGCCCGCGTGCCAACGATCTCCGAGCGCGATATGTTCGCAAACTTGCGCAGAATTTCCCGCATTCCGATCATTTCGCCCGCCCATTCTTCGTAGCCTTTGTCCTGCAAGCCCTGTTGTTGCGATATCGTACCTGTCGCTATCTGAAACGGTGCATTGGCTCAACCTTCTGGAATGTTCTCGAACCTCGTGTTTCATATGAATAACGACTTGCGAACGTGAACATTCGAATACGGAATAGGGTCATGAATTTCAAAAAAAATATTATAAATAATATAAATATGGTTATATAGTCTAAAACTTGTAAATGAGTGAGCATGGGAAATTTTAAATTTAAAGGTTTTTTGGTTCTTTATACATTAGGTACGTAAATATACGAACATTGGGAAATAATATCGATTTGTGTTTGCATTTAAAGAAAATAATTTGAAACATTTAGGTACATGCCGAGGAAAATTATTGATTTATTGTCTTCATTCATACTTTAAAAAATGTGTTTGTTCCCTTAGAATTATAGAGATCATTAACAAATGAATGCTGAATAAATTTTAATTCTGAATTTTTAAATTTTACTTACCTCATGACCATCGTGAGCCAATTTTTGTACCATGACATAATTACTGAAACAAATAATTAAATTTATTATAATTGGTTAAAATTATCTAATAGAAAACGCGAAGTAATTCACATAATAATAAATCAGTATACCAAATAATGTATTATTTAATATGCAATAAATTAAAAATGTTAAATAACATTTACATTTCTTCAACATTTCTAAAGTTTTGATACGAAATGATACTTCAGAATAACACAACGAAGTTCACTTGCATTTCTAGCATTCAAGCACTAGTTGGTTAATTAAAAGCAGTTGTTCTTATAAAGTAAGTGCTCTCAAAGCACGTAAGATCGCGACGCAAATAGAGTCGAGAAGGCCTAATCGGCTTCATTGCAGATAAACCAATTTAACGGCTCTTATGTGTCGTGTAATTGAACATCTCTTATTCGATTACGTAACGCGCTTCTACAAAGGATCGAAATTCGAAAGTACTTTTAGACAATACAATGGAATTATGCTAAGAGCTATTTTTAGACTCTCCTACGGTAACGCTGCTGTAATATAAGCTTATTGACATGGAAACTTTCCACGTCGAGTCTTCGATGAGTTTAATAATGAAGAGTTAGTTTGCTTTACTTCGCAATATTGTGTTTCATCATGTTCATTGGAAATATTGAAAGCATGTTATATTTGTGTATAAATATTTATCAACCATTACAGCTAATATTATGAATTCATACTAATGTGATAAATACGAAAGTGACTCTGCCTATCTATGTCATACTTCCGAGGTCAAACTACTGGACAGATTGTGATGAAATTCAACATGGCATCATAAATTGCATACCTACTATAAGATGACAGAGAATATCTTACGTCTAACAAAATTACATGATCGAAATTATTGCTAAAATGAAAATCATAAAAATTGGTTTCATTCATAAGTTTTTACTTACAGCAGACTATATATTTTAATAACGCTCGCGCTGGTCATGCAATGGTTTAAGTTACAAATAATTAGTTACGTAATTAACATACATTACGAAGTATAATATAGATTTGGAAGAACACTAACCTGTATTCGTGCGATAAGAAGAAAGTGCCTCGGATCGGGCAGCCGTTGGGATTGCGCAACTTTCCGTTGAAAACTTTCTTGTATAAGTCGTAATTATTCAAATTGACCGCACCGTCAAATGTTAACATTATCATTTGTGGCGTCTGGAAATAATGCACGCTTTACTATGGAACCGACAATCGAAATAAAATAACAATCGAATCAAAAACTTTCTAAAAATGCTCTGTCCGCCCAGTTGCACTCGTAATAAAATATTTTGCATATTTACTTCCGGTTCTGACTTAATTATGTTCTCATAACACGCTTTTTGCGTGAATATGATAATTTTAACTTTACTTAATACTTTTACAATTTTAAATGGTCTGATATTCTTAAAAGTTGGGATCGAAATTCAGAAAAGTTACAGTTCAATAATTATAAATCTCAGAATCAAAACTGATTAGTCAAAATCCGCGCAGCATCTAATTGAAAATCCATTTGCAATATTAAAGCTATTCGTGTGCAATTCAGTTAATGTTGCATGCGAGTGCGAAGTTCTGACTTACATCCTCCGGTTCAAGACCGCCGGGAATGAGTGTACCGTCTTTGGAACAAAAACAATATGGCAACTGACATTCCGCCGGGTCGCATTTCGTTGCCAGATCCGTTGGTGCCTCCGTTATTGGAGCTGGTGCTAGAAATAAAGAGCAAAAATATTTTTGAAACACGAAACTGCGTACTCCTGTTATGTTTAAATAAATGTAAGGATATAGGAATAAAGGAAGAATTGCAAATTAAAAGGATACATTGAATGGAATAAACTGAAGACAATACAATAGCGTCAAAGACATACCAAGGCCGAAATTTCCTTGAAGGAAGTTTTCATTTTTAACCGACTTCAAAAAAAGGAGGAGGTTATCAATTCGGACGGTATATTTTTTTTTTTTTTTTTTATGTATGTACACCGATTACTCCGAGGTTTCTGAACCGATTTACGTGATTCTTTTTTTGTTCGTTGCGGGATGGTGTCGAATTGGTCCCATAAAAATTTTATTCGAATAGACCCAGTAGTTTTTATTTTATGAGCATTTTTGTCTGTAGGTATTTTTAAATTTTGCAAGTGCAAGTTTGAAGTCGGTTCTTTTTAACGCAGTTATCACTTGTTTATTTTATTTTTTTTATTTAGATGGGCAGTTATTAATAATTAAATCTCTTGAAGGTTGGTACCCATGGTATAATTGGTTATTGATTGTAATTGAAATTGTATATTTAATCTTTTCTGTTCTATCTTCATTAGGAAGGCACTTCTGTATGGTCATATAAAATTTATTTGCAGACTGCAGAGAAGTTTCTTACTTCAAAGAAATGAATACTAATGCAAAATGCCTTTGCTAGATTTTCATATTTAAAGAAGTCTGTGAAAGTCTCCCGGATAAAAACTTTCCAGAGCCTACTGGGCATTCATTTTCAATAGGTAATATTGGCAGTTACATTTAGGAAGTAATGATACATGATACATCTCGATTGCTTTGTAATAAAGCTAACTGACCAAGTTACCAATAATTGGCCACAAATGTCCTAAGATATTCCCATCTATAATAGTAATGTTGTACCTATATATATCCAAATGACAATAATATAGTGCCATAACTTCTGAAGTAACATATGGAAACTATTAGAAAGTTAGTTAGCACTATTTCGAAATAATAAACTTGTTACCGAGTGTAACAATAATAAATTGTTTTAACAATGCTTGAAATAACTATTGAAAATGTTCCAAACAGATTGATCAACATTTATTCGTTCATCGTATGATCAGATCCGAATGGCTTGGAAAATAACGCTAATATTTAATTCAAGAACACACGTCAGTTTGTACATACATATTATGTAGATGAATGTTTGATGTTGTATATACGAATAGTTAAACAAAGCTCGGAAGCGCTGTGTCGACGACATTGGCTGTATCTCGTGTTTGGTATTCGTGCCATCTCGGCAGTTTCACTTCCCTACTGCGGAACACAAGCGTGTGATGCATCTGATTCCCTATATCATACATGTTGGAATACCTGCTTGCTCAACCTTTGTTTGCTTTAGTAGCACCTTATTAAACATTGATTAATTTGGCGAATGGTTAATTTTATATCAGCCTTGGTGTTAAATGTATTATCATGCTTAGGTAATGAATGTCAAATACATAAATTAAGATTCTAAAATTATAATGAATATATGCTTTGTGTATAACTCGAAAATAAGACATATAAATAGCATTTAACATAATGTAAAAATATAATAATATTTTAGTTACTCACTCGTTGCAATAGGTCCACATCTTGCTTCAACCTTAAAAGTACAATATTTGCTGATGTCATCGAAGTAAAGTCCTGAGGGACATCTGTTTAAATATGGATATCCGTCTACACACTGAAAAAAAATATACACAAAATAAATTTTTAGATAAGAAAATCTACAAACAATAATAATTGTAATGTATATGTCTATGCTTTCATAGTATGCATGAGTCAGAACTCAATGAAAAAGATATACATCTAAAGCTACGCGAAAAGGACTATCACTTGGCATTTAAAGGCTGTTCAGACATTACATAAAATTTATATAATTGCTTGTTATGCGTTGTGAATGGCCTTTGCGCGATCTTTAGCATATATTTGTTATTATCAATAGGAATCAAGTTTCAATACTGGCTGATAACCGGTCGCATTAGATTGAAATGTCAAATTAACGGGCTATTATTTTTCCTTAATCTTCTTGTATAATTGCTAATTCCTTCTACTATTGATAGTAAATATTAATGATTGTGTTTCCGCATTTTATAGGGTTGTCATTTTACAGTTTAACTTTAAGTTGCAAAAATATTATGTGGGAATTAGTAATAACTTGTATAAAGTAAGCTGCTATCAGCTATTCATATTTACATGAATAGATAGGTATGCTATGCGAGTCATACAGACAAAGTAAAAATAACTGACAATTTTTACTACCTCAAATTCAAATTATCGACAATGAAATTAAAGAAATACTTTAAAAAAAGCTCTATGTTTCTTCCAAATTTAATTCATTTTATGATATTAATATATTTATGATTCATTAAATCATTGAAGAAAATATAAAACTTATCATCATGGTAAGTATATATAACTATATTTTTAATCTTATAAGTAGGTACAAAAAACCTCTTCTAAATTTAAATAAATAGAAAATAACACAGACCTTAATTAAGATTGTCTCGAAAATAAAAGTCAAATTTAATGCTTACTTGATAAAACCTCCTACATGTCGCTGGGTCTGCAAAATTGCCATTACCCTGTGTGCCTTCTGGGCAGATGAATTCTTCGGCTTCTTTATCTTTTTGACATTGTACTGCAAACATTATAATAAGGAGTGATATGAAAATAAGCCATGTTTTTTTTTTAATTGAGTAAAGAATATGATTAAACTTTAAATGGTAGGAACGAAGACGCTGTATAACTTATCTTCAAATTGAAAAGATATAGGTACCTAGGTATGTGCTGTCTACATTATGAACTTTAATGCTCTAAGATCATGCCAATGGTCCGTTTGCAAGATTTTCTCAAAAAATATTAATCAAATTATTACTATGGCATTGTAGAAAATTCGCATGGAATGAGATGATTTTTTTCATTAAATAAAAACACACTTTCGCATTTTAACCCTTAGCTGGTATCGCTAAACTTGGCCAACATAACTGGTATCGGGGGTAAAAAAAGACCCCACGAGAAAATTAAAAATAATTGTTATAAAAACAGGTTTTTTTTACTTTTTAATCCTCTTTTATTAATAAAGTAACTCTTAAAGTAAGCATTTAACGACAATATAGTGCTCTATAAAGTAATGAACCATACTAATTTTTCAAATCAAATTATATCTTATTTTTGGTTTAATTTTAGTGATGTTCACTTTGAGATCCATAAATTCTACAAAAACTAAAAATTAACATAAAAATATTCTAACTTTAGTTTTCTTATACAGTCTAAACAAAAAAAATGACAACTTATATGAACCAGTAACAAAATTCTTAGTAAAATTTCTAACATTTAGAACATATGATCGCTGTTCGCCAGAGGTATGACTAGCTGCTTCTTCTTCATCATCATCTCCTTCGCTGCTACTATCAGAACTTGAAGTTGAGGAGTCAGCTTCTAACATACTCTTCTTCCTAACAATCACTTATTTGTTCATCATCACTTACAGAAGCAGCTGGTCTGTTGAAGGTTTCCGGTTCATTTTCTTCTATTTCGTCATCTAATAATTCAGCTATTTGATCGTCAGTCAAAAAACTCTCCATAATGATCGTTTATAACTCAAAAAATAAAGAAAATAATTTTAGAATAAATTCAGACAAACTTACACAAATGGTATCGGGGGTGATTTTTGACCCCAGCAGTGTACGTACCTCGGCTCCTAGTAACAGAAAAGTAACACTTGTATGTCGTCCATCTCACGCCCGAGATGTTATGAGATTAGCTAGATGAACAAGAGTATAAGTTATAACACTAAAGAGTTATGACCAAAATTTCGTTGCACTGGGGTGATTTTTGACCCCCGATACCAGCTAAGGGTTAAATATTAATAACTAGCGGTCCGCCCCGGCTTCGCCCGTGGTACATGTTTACGTTTTCTCTACATAAGATCCATCCTCGTACTTCAAGAAATATAATAAAAAAAGAATTATCGAAATCGGTTCAGCCGTTCTCGAGTTATGCGCTTACCAACACATTTTGCGATTCATTTTTATATATAAGACTAGCGGTCCGGCCCAGCTTCGCCCGTGGTACATATTTACCTTTTCTCTACATAAGAACCATCCTCGTACTTCAAGGAATATAATAAAAAAAGAATTATCGAAATCCACCCGTTCTCGAGTTATGCGCTTACCAACACATTTTGGGATTCATTTTTATATATAAGAAGATTACCTACTTGGAGTATTTTTTTTAACATAGCCAGAATTAAAAACACAATTTAACTGTATCTGATATTTAAATTTAATATTAAATGGACAGACTCTTAAATTAAATTTTTATTGCGACCTTGACTTAATTAATTTTAAACAACAAGTGATAACTGCGTTAAAAACAACCGACTTCAAACTTGCACTTGCAAAATTTACAAATACCTACAGACAAAAATGCTCATAAAATAAAAACTACTGGGCCTATCCGAATAAAATTTTTATGGGACCAATTCGACACCATCCCGCATCGAACAAAAAAAGAATCACGTAAATCGGTTCAGAAACCTCGGAGTAATCGGTGTACATACATAAAAAAAAAAAATAAAAAAAAAATATACCGGCCGAATTGATAACCTCCTCCTTTTTTTTGAAGTCGGTTAAAAATAGGTTGGCATTTGCAAAAGTCACGCGTGTGAATAATCATTTAATTGATTTATAACATTTTTAGTCTTCCGAAAGATATCGATAAATGTTTATATTATGTAAAATAATAACACTGCACGCAACCATAATATTGTTAGCTGTTACTCACCTATTGCAATTACAATACTTTACATAACAAGACAGTTCTGCGGCTAACCAAATTAAATAATTTTGTAACTTCCTGTTGAATTTCTATATTGTGCCTATTAGAAGTTAAATTTTTATATTTACTATATAATATTAATTCGATTGAACTCATTTTTATTTAAATATTATTTCATCCATACATAAAGAGTAGACGATATTTAATTAAAAGGTTTTTCAATATTGTTTTTAATCCAAGTCCATAATATTATGTTATATTGAATTTTTTTTTTTTTTAATTTTCAAAAAAAAAATTAGTAGACTTATTTTTATACACTGTATAATATGAGTGTCCTAAAAAGAGCATAAAATATAAAACTTAGCTTAACGTATATCTAAAATCAATTATTTTCTATACATATAAAGAAGTTTATTATTATCAACCGCGAAGCTACGCTAGATTCTCCATACGAATAATAATTTAAATGGGCATTGGACAGTTTACCCACGTCTGTCTGGTTTTAACATCAGAAAAATTTGTATTCCAAGCTTGTCGTACATAATTTAAACAGGAATGTTTGATCGTCTATTTGCTGCCGAATAAACTTATACGTTAATTAATGTGAGAACCTAAATATAAGATTACACAAATAATATTCCAATAAATCATTATTATCATTTGTTTTATTGAAACATAAATAGGACGTATCAGACAGCGGAAGCAGTCCTATTAAATCGAAGGTAACGCAATAAAATTTATTTACCATACTGAGATGATCAATATTCGATATTAACTTTGCATAATATAATCATTCATTATAAATTAACGCAGCAAGGAATTTAAATTTATCTACGAAAATTTTAATATACCTACTTATGATAGGTAAGTCTACTTAACTTATAATCGTAAGTAATAATATAATTATTTTAGACAAGTGAAAATCCGATATAGGTACTTATACAATATTATCATGTAAGTATCTCATATTCATTATATCTACAAGTTTTTATAGCAATAATAACCAACATATTAATAAATTGGCAATACCTCTCTTAGTTTTTATATAACACCTGGCTAATAAAATTGTATTCATGTTTCGATTACCAAATTCTACTGAAAAAGAATGATTGTCAACATTTCATTGATTGTTAATATTTGGCTTGAAGGCCTTATCAAAATAGTCTTTGTCCATTTTAAATTCGCTACACACAATTAAGCAGGTGCAGCAATGCAGTCACGTGGGTCACTAAAAATTTAAATATTATTTTTGCAAGCACCTCGTTCAATAGGCCTGTCAAGATTTTTGTCCACTCCAATATTTGTTCTATCACCTATTATAATATTTTCCTCCGATATAGCTCTTTTGTTTGTATTCGGACCTATCTATGAAATATATTAACGGAGGTAGGTACTACGAAAAGCTTATCATCCTTAGATATTCAAGGCTGTAAGGGTCAAGAAAATAAGTTTATGAAGGTTGCTCGCATACAATAGCCTTTTTATTGCTTATGTCCATCAATGGAAAATAGCAAATAATATCCTTAGTGCGTATGTGGTTTTAAGCAGGTATGTTATGTCAATATCCTCGTTCGTATATAACCGGTCACGTCTCAATGTCAAGTGAAAGAAAGGACGTGCCAGATGTAATTAGGTAAGAGAGGTATGTATTGAAGGGGTAGTTAATATATATGTTAGTACACTTTCTAAACCAATTAAACGAGGAGCAGTGAACAACGCTATTAGCAATCTATATTAGAATGCTCAGATTGAATAACACCTTCCGATGAATTGAGGCGTCAGCTTTTGCGAGGCGAAATTTGCACAAGTCTCATGGGCGCTAATGATACGTTTACGAATGTAACTTTTGAATAGCTTTCACCGCACATTCGCCGGTTACGTTATGAACTGATAGTTCGTTGCCGTTGAAAAGAATCACACAAATGAAACACTTGCACAATAATTACGCATAAACGAGCTCGATGAATGAGCGCCGGTGATACACACTTACGACAAAGTTTCCGTTGGATCTTAATTAGGGTAAAAATCACGTGAAAATGAACTAACCATTCACAAATATGGCACATAAAAGAAAAAATCGCGCGTACGCGGTCATGGTCCAAACAACGTTCACTCCGTACCGCGACATAGCACCTTTCACTACCGCGCGGACACTGTTGAGTGCTGGACCCAAGAGCTAAGCGCCACAAGTCAACCACCACCGAGGTCCGTCTACCCGCCTGTCTGCACTGGCTTTCACCTCCTAAACTATGATGCCACTGACATACGCACCCGACGTGTAATGTTCACATTTACGAGACACGACACGCGACTTGCAAATTAAACGGACATAAACGCGGGTAGTTATCGTTAGAGAGACCAACTGCTATAAGATAACCATCCTTATATAATATTGTTAGATATTATTTATGAAAGATAATTACATTTTAGCTGATAGTCAATAGGTATGAAGACACGTTGCGGTACACAATAAATACATATAGGTATATAATTTAAAAAAACTTGTGACTATGCAATATAGGTACATCACTGTGAAGTTGCTATGTAGGCATGATTTTGACCAATAAAACTTTTATTTTATATATCAACTAAATATGCCTAGGTAGGCTATATTATAATAAAACTGAATCGCTAACTATTATATTCTATGGCCAAAGTATGGTAGTAGTGGCACATTGAGTGGCATTGCGTAAAACTTGAGAACGGCTCAACCAATATGCCAATTTTTTTTTTAACGTTTTTGTTAAGGAACAGGGAAGGTTCTTAAGGAGAGAAAAACGAAAAAGGGACAATGACGCAGATCAACGTCTTCTGGAGCAGCTAGTGAATTATAAAAGGATTGAAAAATTATTATATAAGATTTTGAAACTGTTCTAACTATCTACTGGATCTGGCATGCGGATGGATGGATGGAAGTCAAATCGAAGTCGATGCCCAAAAAGTAAAACATGTAGGTAGGTAATCATGCGAAGCGTATTTTAGTGTAAAAGGGTGTAGAAAAATTGACCTCCTGTTTGTAAAATCGGTAAAAAGTGCGCGGGATTGAAATTTGATTTTAAATACCACTTGTTTGTGGCGAAGTGCCTTTAAGTTTCGGTTAATAAATTAGAACAAAGAAAAGTACCACTAGTTATTTGAAATTTAACGTCAACAAGTGTATGTAATTCTACTACATTCTATTGTTCATCATGAAACTTCGTTGTAGGTATCTACCTGATTATCTTCGTTGTCCTAGGCATGACGAAAATTTTGAAATCCTCTTCCATAATGTGTGTATACGTTTACTATACAAGAAAAACCCTATATTTCGGTAATATACTTAAATTTAACGAAGATAAAAGCCATTTTTCAAAAAATATTTATCAACTGTGCCAAAACAGCTCGGAGGTGTCATGGCGTAAGCGTGACGTCACTCTTTAGTAAATACGTAATTATTTGTATGCATTGCGAAGAAAATTAAAAAAATATTTATTTAATATGTGTTATAGAAACGAATTTCAAAGTTTATAAGTGGTGTGCAGTATTGCAGTGTGAATCCACATTAAAATAATGCTCAAAAATGTGTTAGTAATTATTTCAAGCGAGAAAATAATAAGAAATGATTGTAAAACGTTGGCGCGGAGAACCCCGAAACCAAGTATTCGTGAATTCGCAATTATATTTTTGTTCTGAGTCGATAAAGCATACGTGAAATAATAGAAAATAAATAAAAATGCGCATTCTCAACATATTCATATCAACAAAATACATCTGACGTGAGTTGTTTACTTAAGCGTGACCGGTGACGTCACGCGTGTTTTAGTCAAAATGGCCAACTGCAGAATTTCAATGTTTTATTTTATTGATAATCTCATTAATCTTAGTGTTTTTAAGATTTTTAAGTCACTATATTGAATTTATTTATTATACATTTTCCCTTAAAAACACTAATACGATCATTTATGGATACTGTCGTCATGCCTATTGATGCTCAAAGTTTCATGCCAATTTGCATCATTAACTACATGACAGTTTTTTCGTGATTATCGCTTCTACTACCTATATTGTAAAAATAAAATTTCACATTTTTACGAGAAGAAAATTTTCTAGTCATAGATATACTTTTTTTTCAAAGAATTGATATTGAGCTTAAAAGCTTAGGTCGTATAATAATGATTAAGCAATCTGCACCATATAGCTACAAAATCACGTTAATTTTATGAAAAAAATTTGTAAGTATTTTAAAAATAAACCATGTCCCAATAATTACTTGTTTTGAAAATATTTGGAGTTTAAATTATTTCTTTCATAGTTAGTTTTTAAAATTAGAAAATATTGCTTTTTCAGTTTGTAAACATAATCCTAATTTGAAATTCCCATTTCCCGCTATTATTGTTATTTCTTTTTTTTTTCAATAACAAAGAGAATACAAAGTCTTCAATAATTGGTTCAAACTTTAATAACTAACTACTTACATACTTTTTATTAATACAACGACCTTTTTTTTTCTTTTTTTAAATTACCTTCTTAAATAAATAAATTAAAATTTGAGGGAGATATATTCAAAAACATATTAGTTTCTCACTTAAGTTGTATGTTTAAAGTTTGAAGGCGATGATTGATTATTATTAAAAGTACATAATATTAAGTACCGGATACAGAATGAGTAGTGAAATATACAGGATGACTAATTGTTATAGCTGTCTATTGTATTATAGTTATAAAGGGGTGAAAGTATAGCTCATTTGAACTTGAAGTGAGTAGAAGTAAACATTAGGTACCTAATTAGTTTGGTCAGGCTCGTGTCATGACACGTGTGCTCAGCACACACGCTCTTTTTTTAATATTTTGCTTAAGTTTTTATATCATTTGTTAAGTTTTGGTCAAAGCGGACGAAGCCGCTTGCGATAAAACTTAAACATAATTGTTTTAACTTTATAGATTAACTTTATGTTATGACTTGTATTGTTAAGTTTTGGTCAAAGCGGACGAAGCCGCTTGCGATAAAACTTATACATAGTTTAAATTGTTTTAACTTTATAGATGAACTTTATGTTAATATGTGGTTATACTATACATAATCTGAATTGTGAATGTTTCAGGATTCGAGCATTTTGTAAAAAAATAGTAAACAAGGGTTTCGGGGGTGATATAGCGATCGACATGAGATTCATTTAAAAATATTAGTACGGAGCTAAGATTGAGATTCTGAATCCAGATTCTGAATATTAAAATATATTAATTAGCCACAAAGGATGGCAAAAAAAATGTTAGGCAAGGAAAGTCGCGATATCAAGAGATAAAAAGACTTGTATCCATTTCATAATTCTGAAGTCGACGTGTCATAAGTCTATGTTCCAAATGTCACGTTGACGTTTACAATGAAATATTATAAATTCAATGTTTTCTGAAGTCTTGGGATTATTAATTAATGATTTACAATAAAAATTATAGGGATAACGTATTTAAAAATTAAATAATTTAAGGGATTTATGATAACATTTCACTATGACAACTTTACGTGAACGCCAGCTAAGTAAGTCGCATTATGTTTATAAACTACAAGTGTTTCAGTACAAACCATTCAAATTGTCCATATTTATTTTGTTTGCAAGGAATTTAAGACATGTTATAATGTTTATTTCTTCCTTCACTGTGTTATGAACAGAAACCAATCCTATTGATTTTTCAGATGCACTCAAGCAGATGCTAAATTTAAATGAACCACTGACGAAGGCAGTGGCAAATGAACCCATTTGGAAAGTGTTAATTTATGATAGAGTTGGACAAGATATCATTTCACCGCTGATATCTATCAAAGAGCTCAGAGAATTAGGAGTCACCCTTCATGTGTTTGTACAAATTTTCTTATATTTTATTTATGAATGTACATCAAATCAATAACAGTTAAAATTCATGACTCAGCTGAAATAATACTGTTTGTCTTTCTTCATTGAGTTTGCTTAAGAAACTGCCGATTTAGCTGTAACCACTTCTGTTTACATTATAATATTATATTTAACATTGTTCATTTTACAAAACACCAACATTTATACTGATATTTTCAGTCAATTACATTCAGACCGAGACCCTATTCCTGAAGTACCTGCTGTATACTTCTGTGCGCCATCAGAAGAAAACCTGGGAAGGATCTGTCAAGATTTAGACAATGGTGTTTATGACCAGTATCATTTGAACTTTATATCTCCAATAACTAGACAGAAACTAGAAGATCTTGCTGCATCGGCCATTCAATCAAACTCTGTTATGAGCATACACAAATTATATGATCAGTATTTGAATTTCATTTGTCTAGAAGATGACTTATTTATTATGAAACATCAGCAGTCAGATGCTTTATCTTATTATGGTAAGTTGGAATAAGTTGTTGAAATTAATCCTATACTATAAGCATATTATTAATGTTTTTCCTTATAACATGAATGTTATCATAGTATTCAATTTACTTGAAAATAATGAAATATCCACACAATACGAAATTAATGGTATCATTCTTGACTGACATTTAATTCTTCAATTCTATTAGGAGATAGACATAATAATAGATATAATTTTTGTGTTGTGTTTGCCCTGGGCCTGACCAAAGTTTGCATTAGCAGCACTTTTCCTTAAATTCCTCGATTGATGACCAATGTTTTGAATACATACCATACCACTTTTGATAAAAATATATAATATCCTACAATGTATAAATAATAACTTATTACTTAATTCTTATTATTTTTCAGCCATAAATAAAGGAGATACTAAAGACACAGAAATGGAAGCCATCATGGATGATATTGTTGAAAGCTTATTTTCAGTATTTGTTACACTTGGTAAGTCTTATTAAATTTTATAAAATAAAACTTAATTTAGATTCTTACTACATTTTCTTGATGCACACAATAATAATGGATATTCAATAGGCACAATCACACAAAAAGACTTGTTTAAAAAAATATTATGATCTGTGCCTTGACTTCACCAGTCGAACTCATTACCCACATATCCTCAACTCTTATAACAACAACAACATAATATGCATTTATATTATTACAAAATGTTGTTTGTTTTCAGGAAATGTACCCATAATTCGAAGTAGTAAAGGCAATGCAGCAGAAATGGTTGCAAAGAAACTTGATAAAAAGCTCAGAGAGAATCTCTGGGATGCCAGAAATAATCTATTTCATGGGAATGCTGGACAAGGGGGCACATTTAGTTTTTCAAGACCCATGCTGATTTTATTGGACCGTAATATGGATATGGCAACGCCGTTACATCACACTTGGACATATCAGGCTCTTGCTCATGATGTTTTGGATTTGTCTTTAAACAGGTTTGTCAACTTTCGTGTCAATGTAAATGAACATGACATTACTCTACAATTTCTTCATTTCACAAGAAATATTGGAGACTTTTCTACTAAAAAAATAAACTTTTCTACTAAAAAAAGTAAATTTTTCATAGATGTGAATAAGACAGACCAAGAAATACTTATGATGTATTTGATTAACTTTATCCTCTAATAATTTGCAGAGCAGTAGTACCTGAAAGCACTGGTCCAGCCTTACCAGGACAAAAGATCAAAACGCGAACTTGTGACTTGGACTCCAGAGATCCTCTGTGGTTGGAACATAAGAGCAGCCCCTTCCCAACTGTCGCTGAAGCTATACAGGAAGACTTAGACAAATATAGGTACTAAAATTGAATTAATCACAGTGGTATAAGTGTGAGTGTGGTGTTTGCAAAATGTTGGTTGATAAAATAAAACCATTTTATAGATATTTCAATTGAATGAATGACATATAGCCACCAATTATATACAATATATTTTGTATCAATTTATACAACTGTCTACAATGAAAAATAAATAAATTAACTATTATTTTAGTGAAAATCCACACCACATACCCACGTCTTATATACCCATTATATATTTATTATAAGTTATTACAAATGGGGTCAAACATATATTTTGGTCAATATTATCTAGTGATACATATTCTTGTCTCATAATACACAACAATCTCTTCTTTATTAGGAGTTCAGAAGCTGAAGTAAAGAAACTGAAAAGCTCAATGGGCCTCGACGCTGACAGTGATCTAGCACTAAGTTTGGTGAGCGATAACACACAGAGACTTACAAGTGCGGTTAACTCCTTGCCGCAACTTATGGAGAAGAAGAGGCTGATTGATATGCATACTACTATTGCAACTGGTGGGTTAATTGTTTTAAATAAAGAATGTATGTAGAGAAGAAACTTTGTATGTTTTTTTATTTAAAAGTATCAATTGTGAAACAGCTGAGCGAATTAATAAATAAATTAACAGTTAATAACGTTACTTAAAATTTCAATAAGTGATTTAATAATTATTTTTAAGCCATTGCATAGTTTTTATCATAGGCTTCGAGCGCGGCGAGCAATTCAAGAAATTAACCTAACACCCCCCCACTCCGAACGGCACAGTCGTGCGGCGTTTTTTAAATATTAATGTTTTTTTTTTTTATTATAACTGAAAAAAAAAATATTAATGTCTTATAAAGTTGTATTGTAACAGAGCTAAAAATTATTTGATTACAATTAAAAAAAACGGCATGCGATGTTTATTATAAAATGATTATTTTTCTAGCAATATTAAACTCCATAAAATCAAGACGATTGGATTCATTCTTCGAATTGGAAGAGAAAATAATGAGTAAAAGCGGCGCGGTAGAGAGCAAAGCTGTTATGGATTTGATCACTGACAGCACAGCTGGTACCACAGAAGACAAAATGCGTTTATTCATCATTTATTATCTGTGCACGTCACAAGTAACCGAGGAAGAGTATAAGAAGTTTGAAGCCGCTCTATTGACCGCTAATTGTGACATCAAACCAATGGCTTATATGAAGCGGTGGAAGTAAGTATTATATGTTTTCCTAATATCGTAATAACGCAAATTATAATTTTTCTGCATTGAACAGTTCAGAACAAACAGCTATTCAAGTTTATTAGCATTGTATTCACTAGATGTATAATAGTAATGACGACCTAAAATAGTATGGGCCAATATGCGCCAAATTAAATTCACCCTTATTCATATGAAATAAAGTCGAATTTACAAAGCCCAAAAGAAGAACTCTAAAGGACACAATTTTTGTCCTTAATTGTGTAACTTGTTATGAATTATCGAAGTTCTTGGAAACAACAAGATGCAAATTGATTATTATTAAAGAAATCCTCATTTATTTTGTATAGGAGCTTCACGAAAATGTCGAGTCAATATGAAGGAGGTGGTACCAAAACGGTGTCTATGTTCTCCAAACTTGTGTCTCAAGGATCATCTTTTGTCATGGAAGGAGTCAAGAATTTAGTTGTTAAGAAACATGTAAGTGTATTTTTTTCAATCGCTTGTTTTTAATTATTAACTATGAATAAAATGTTCTTATAGTTGTTATAAAATTGTTTGTAACAAGTGATAACTGCGTTAAAAACAACCGACTTCAAACTTGCACTTACAAAATTTACAAATACCTACAGACAAAAATGCTCATAAAATAAAAACTACTGGGCCTATCCGAATAAAATTTTTATGGGACCAATTCGACACCATCCCGCATCGAACAAAAAAAGAATCACGTAAATCGGTTCAGAAACCTCGGAGTAATCGGTGTACATACATAAAAAAAAAAAAAAAAAGAATATACCGGCCGAATTGATAACCTCCTCCTTTTTTTTGAAGTCGGTTAATTATAATTTAACATGTTTATAAAATAATGTACATATAATGGACTTTAGAAAAATTGTAGCATGTTAATCGTATATGCGTTCAGAATTCCTCCTTCCCGTCACACTTTCTACTATCGATACTTTCTTACTATCACACAAAACCTCGCTGTGTTTCGACAAGCCGTTTTAATAACGGGGCCGCGGGTGTTGCTGGATTGCTTCTGCGACATCACACAACCCACCATACAACTTAGTTAATTTCCATCACCAGAAAAGCACACACAAAAACTTAGAATGCATCCAAATCCCCTCTCACAGCAATTGCTTAAACTAAAACCCATGAAACACCTCAAAAGAGCTAATATTGATGTCGAGCTACATTAGTATTAATTCTTCAAGCGCCAATTTATTCTGATCCAAAGTATCTGCTCTTAGTCAATTGACTGATCGCAGATGATTATAATTTAAAAAAAAAATCACCAGAAGCTGCCAGTAAGCCGCACGGTAGAAGCAGCTATGAACGGCGGCAGCGACACTGAGCTGACGTGGCTGGACCCGCGCAGTGCACGCACAGACGCGGCGGGCAGAGCACGTGCCTCCCGCCACGCGACCCCCAGCGACGCGGTCGTGTTCCTCGTGGGCGGCGGCAGTTATATCGAGCACCATAATCTGATCGACTTCGCTAAGGTACTGCTGCCCCCCTAGCCAAGTGGCTTTCTGTTAGCGTAGCGTTCAATATAATAGACTACGAATTGACGTAAGCTGTAGAATATCTACAGCTTACGTCAATCTCATACATTCGTAGTATATTCTATTGAACGCTACGCTAACAGAAAGCCACTTGGCTAGGGGGGCTGGGGTGTTAGGGTGTGTTCCACCAATGATGAGCGAGAATGTGTAGGAATGTGTTTGTAAATAGCCAATAGTATCGCTTCAAACGCTTAACGCTTCAAACTTCGAACTAAATGAAGCGATATGATTGGTTCTTTACAAACACATTCCTCGCTACACATCCTCGCACATTATTGTTGGAAAAGCACCTTCATAGGGTATGAAGGGATCATTCATTTTCATTATCATTATTGCAGAAGGCATCATTCATTTCAAAAATGGATTCCGTCAGGGAAATATATCAACAACAAAACAAAAATAAACTATGCACATAAAAAAAAAATTGTTCGTGTGTACAATATTTACGGGCGCTTGCAACACTGGCTCATCGCTGATTTAGTCGACTATAGAAGCGCCGCAATTGCGCGTGGAACTGTCAAAATTCCATAGTATAAACAGAAGCATGCGCGTTCTAGAAACTAAACATTGCAAAATCTCTTATTGCTTCGAATCACAATGTGTGAAGATTTAAAATAAAATGGCATTGACATAATATTGATACACTATGTGATTTAATGTTTCGATGTTAACAATCGATTGACCTTTAATCAGATTTCTTTCACGCAGAATTATCAGTATTGTGGCTTCCGCCTTCGTATAAATCACGGTTGACCTCTTTATTAACACTTTACATTGAAATTGGATTAGTTGTAAAGACCTCAATACTTATTTTGATCCCCACTGTGTCTATGTCTAAAACTTTATTTTTTTCTACAGCAACAAGCTGCTAGTGGCGTTTCAAGAAAAATAATCTATGGAGCGACAACTCTTCCGAACGCCTCTCAGTTTTTGAAACAACTATCACTTTTAGGGGAAGAACTTCAATGAACATTCCTGTATTGAATTTGTAATATAATATTTATTCAAAATGAAACTTGCATGAAGTCTCGTTAAAGGATGTTTGGGAAAATGATATAGAATGATGACCTAATTTTATTATTAAAAGTTTTTATTATGTAGCAATAAACTCATCAAGTTCTTTCAACAGACTTATATTGTAATAAAATGTAGATTCCGTTAATTTTTCGTAATTGTAATATTTTTTGCACGGATTGGTGTTATGCTTTTGCAAGTAAAGAAATAAAAATATGTACATAGTGTTATAAATAGAAATGTTCACTTTAAAATATTTATATGAACCTGAATGGGAGATAAATAAAAAACTCAATTCAACAAGTTGGCATTTTATTTACAATGACGTTGAAAATAGAGCTAACATCTAATAAGTTCTACCAATAAATTTTGATTGTTTAGAACAAGAAGTATAAAATCTAAATCACAAGATCATTAGAATTCAGTAGCAATCAGATCTTAAACCATAAATTATTATTATTCCTCACGATGTTCTATTCCGACAAACCGCAAAGGCTATGGGGCAAAATAATTTCACAACCAAAATCCTAGACGACCAGAAGCAATGTTTGAAATCTAAACTTAAACTTGTCTTGAATTTATGTATCCCAAATCTACAATCTATTGTGCTAAATAAAAATCGTGTCACATTTCGAACACAATAATTTTCAAAAAATAGTGAATATATTAAGTACGCCTAAAAGTAACGTACAAATTAAACAATAAATATAAATTACTGTCAAGGAACTTGAATATTTAATAATTTACACTGCAAAAACTATTACACAAAGATAAATTTAATCTCTTTTATCGTCTCACAAATATAAGTACTCTCAAAATTTAATAAAATGTATCACTGCTCATGATATGATTTTGGCACAATGAAAAACGTAAATAATTACGAATGAACACTGAAGAGAGCAAAATACAACGAATAAGATATTATATCAAAATAATTAAGAAACCGGTCATGGGAAATATTAAAATATGGATAATGGTATTATTTGAACTTATTTGTGTACATAATATACAAATACATAAATTAAGAAAGTTGTTTTGCATAATATATTATCAATTGCTAATTAAAAACATGTCTTTTAATTATAATCTTTTGTGCGTTACTTTTTTATCGATCCAACATTCTGAAGTAGAAATAGTTTTTAAATTTAGACATTATGCAGAAAGAAAGCACCCATTGATAAAATATCCGAATCGAATGGCACATCTACTGTTATATGCTAATTTAATTGTTATGATTTAAGTAGTTTATTCAACATCGAAAAACAGATCTAATATAATTAAACATTAGTCGTAAGGCGAGTTATACTTAATGCTACTAATTTATTATTTAATACATAATACAAATACATGCATAAGCTAGATATTATTTGATTATGTTTCACAAGTAAAGCCCTTTCGATACTTAACAAATATCAATTGAGAATAAATCATATTACGAAAAATACGAAGATTACAATAATGCAGAAGAATAATTGTTTGTCATTAAAACATTAAAAATAATTAATAATAAGTCCATGACCATCTTTTTAGTTCGTGAAGGCGCCGAGAGCGTCGCCATCATAAGACGTACATAATATATTTGAATACAAGATACATTACAAAGCAACGGTAATGTAAAAATGATTTCTATACATATTTATGATGATTTATATGTATTTTTCCAAGGCGACAAAAAGAAACGTAACTGTTTTTAGCGACGACCTTGGTGGAAACTAAAAAGGATTGATCTGGCAGGACATACGGGACTCCACATACATTTTAGTTAAGTCTATACATTTCGAGACGTAATTTAAGGTGCCAGCACCTTAAATTACGTCTTGGACAAATATAGAAAACTATTATAATTACATTTGAATTTTGACATCACGGTCCATCGCGACCGAGCATTGAACCCAACACCATTATTCGCAACAACTTTTCTATAATTATACATTTTAGTTTGAACAATGTTTGTTGTTACAAAAATAATAAAACGACAAGATTCTCGACATTTTACATAGATTACAAGTCGTAAATAGACGGCAAATAAATTGCAACCCATTTACGTACAAAATCATATTGTTATCTATAAAAACATAGTGTCATAGGTTATCGTAATATTATTCATATATCATAATATTATAATTCAAAACGGACAGCATTCATAATACATAAATAAGAACATCGAAATTACTAAACATACCTTATTATACTTAATCGTTAAAAATATAAAGCAAAAATATAGATTTAAGACTTTTTTATAAATTTAATGCAGTGCAGTTAGCACACAATTTTAGGGTATTAGATTTTTGTTTAAAGTTATTAAATAAAATTTACAGTATTATGATTTGACGCACCGTATACGATTTTACGAATAACAAACATAATGTCCACAAATTTTCAAATTTTTGAGAAATAAATAAAAGCAATTTATGGGCAACAAATCTGGAATGCGTTTTTTATTATCAAGAATGCAATATACTAATATAAATAAATTACTCTTATAAACATGCCAATTTAATACAAGGAATAGTTTTTATTTTATTTTTTTATATATAAGGATTCACAAATTATAGTTAATTAAAACATAAAAGACAGGCGATATTTCTACTTATGCAGTTCATATTTTAAAAAAAAGTTAACAATAATGATCGACCAGAAATAATCGATATAGATTCGCAATAAAAAAAGTTAAGATCATGAAGCCAAGGTATGTGACATTATTACCAATTATTAATCAAGGGAATATTCATTGTCTAATGCTTCAACTTCTAACTAATTTCAAAGTAATTTCCTTGTACATTTCTAATTTAACATAATTATTATGGCACTTGCATCATACTTTAGCGGTAACTGATATGGCCACAAATAGAATCATATTAATTAATTTATCAATACCCAAACCCACATTACACAAATTAAATCTACTCCTTGGCTTCAGGATCATTCATATAAAATAAAAAAGAATAAAAAAAATATAATAATAGCGTCATGGAATGTCATTTTTTAAATACCAATAAGTTGCGAGAGGAATGTAACTCAGAGAATATAATATTATCATTCAATATTTTTTCATTAAAATATCATATGAATACAATTTTCATATACATGGAATAGGTATACGATATGAATACTTATATACATTAAGGAATATATAAAAATATGTTTCAATCTAAATAAACAAAAAATTTGAGATTCAGAAGAGAAGATCTATACTTTTCATTCAAGAGAGCTCATAATATATTGAAAAATTAAGTATAAAAAATATAATGAATTGATGTTTCAAGTTAACCTTATACATATTGCAGATACTTCCATATCTGTTTATCAATATTTATGGCTATAATATATTATGTATCTCTGACGGTATGATCATATTAATTAAATACAATCATTTGTTTTTGCGAGAGGTAATAAATCATTCTAATAATAACAGGATAAATGTGAATAAAATTATACTTTTTTACAATTTTATCACTTGTTTAACAACATAAATTAATCAAATAAATATGTACTTAATATTGGCTGTCAGTCTTACAGAGATATTAAGATTGCTATCTTCTGATTTGTCCTTTGCAAGAATGTATCCATTAGGCCCAGGATATAAATAATAAAATAAGTTTCACATATTCTATTAGATATAGAAGAGCATTACTGTAAGACAACATTTAATTCAACAGTGCGATATAATTATAATAGAACAACTATTTATTTTAAAATTGTAATTTTCTTCTCTAGATATAGGAAGGATTCAGTTTTAAGTAGTAAAACTTACATTCTATATTTAGCATAAATTTCAAACAGCTATACATATTTATAGGATTATATAGAAAGATTTACACACACATGCATTTACACTCAATGTCATGACAATATAAGTCTTTAACGGCTTAAGTAACAATGCAACAAAAATTATTTCATTGTGTATCATTTTTGTTAAACTATAAACTTCACTACAAATGTGTAAAATATAACATTCGATAAACAATATATTAAATAAAATAATAAACTTAAATTGGGCAAGATGATTCAGAAAGAATAGAGGGTAGAAAGAATCACACTTTACTTGACTCCCTTCCAACACGAAATAATAGAATACAGTTACGACCAAACCATCTATTATCATCTTTATCCACCAAGTGATCATCTAGCATTTACTATTGGATTTCCACAACATGCTACTGTAACATTTTATAAATTTCATAAATTTTCTCAACATTTATTTTCTTTCTGAAGCACCTTCTTAAAAAATAATCATGGAAGCTCCTAAAGCTTTTAACGATAGTAACAATAAGTTCTCACATCGTGCTTATAATTTTTAATTTACATTAACAACATTTGCAACAATACTAAACACACAATTGATTATATCACCATAATTATATTATGAATATAAATATAACAAGTTCAGAATGCTAAAGAGAAGTCAATCTACTGTTAATATGATGCTTATTATCTTATAATATTTAGAGTTAACATGATGTAACCATGATTACATTTTTATGTAAAGCACTCACATGGACTTCATCAAATAAGTGACATATTTTAAAGCATGAGATTCAAATATTATATTTCATTTAGTTCTAAAGAGTAGTAGATTAACGTTTTAAATTAAATTCATTTATTTTATGATGTCATACTATATTTTGCATATTTTATAGATAACTCTCAAGTATTATTAATATATTGACTAGTTGATGATGAAATATATTGATTAAACACTTCGTTGATTTCCATGAAACATTGACTGGCAGAAGTAGAGTGACAGAATAATAGAGTATAAATTCAGTCATAAATATATAACAGAATTATTTAGAAAGCAAGCAGATGTAGCAGTAGGTTTCAATTAACAATACAGATACATACTACAATTTATTAAGTTCCACCTTACATTTTCTTGACTCAATGTGGATTCTTAAAGTCAAGATATGTTAAAAGAATAAAATTTAAGTACCTTACTTGCATTATTGAAATGATGTAGCGTAGCATATTTATTGGGGCTGTTGTTGTTGATTCTCTGATTTGGACTGGGCGCTGGAGTTGCGACTTGAGCTACTACTGTTGAGAATCATCTTTTGCATCTGACGGATAACAGTGGTAGCGTGATAGGCTTGTTTCCAGCGCGACTTGGCAAAGTTCTTCTTGAGTTGCTCTGATACTGTGCCATGGATGTTCTTGTTGCTAGCGGCATTTCCAGATATCCATGGGTGAGCCAAGGCTTGCCTGTAAGGATAGTCAGGAACATTTCAAACATAATCAATTATTAATTCAAAAAATGTATATCACCTTCTGTAATAGGTATTTAATAGATTTAAGTATTTAGTAGAAATATCTTAATTGATTTCACTGATAAACGCATCAATAAAGCAACAAGAAAGATCTATTCATGGTTATTAAATAAAACATTATGGTTTATCATTACTACCTTCAAGAATAATTTTATTAAAATGGAGATAGAAGAATATTATATAGATGAATAGAATGAAAACATTTCAGCTTGTGGCAGCAGCTATGCGGGTAGTTATTTTAGTTTTTTTAGTTTTTTTTTTTTTTAACTATATTCATTTTTTTTAATTTATTTAAATCATTACCTCATTACCTCACAAATGAATATATTCATTACCCCCCTGAGAAAAATGCATAACTGATAATTATGATAAAGCTTAAGTACTGAGCTATTTTTTATAATTATAACTTACTAGCAGTCTGCCACGGCTTCGCCCGTGGTACATATTTTGCAATAAAAGGTAGCCTATGGTCTTTCTCAGGGTCTAAAGATTGTCTGTGCCAAATTTCATTAAAATCGGTCCAGTAATTTATGAGCCTATTCATTACAATCAAACAAACAAACAAAGTTTTCCTCTTTATAATAATATTAGTGTAGATAAAGATTTTTATTAATAAACTAGCTTTCCGCCTGCGGCTTCGCCCGCGTTTTCAAAGAAAAACCCGCATAGTTCCCGTTCCCGTGGGATTTCCTGGATAAAACCTAGCCTATATTACTCGTGAATAATGTAGCTTTCGAATGGTGAAAGATTTTTTAAAATCGGTCCAGTATTTTATGAGCCTATTCATTACAATCAAAGAAACAAACAAAGTTTTCCTGTTTATAATATTAGTGTAGAAGTGTAGAATATAACTAACAAAAACACATGATATTTTTGTGTTATATAATTATAAATTCTTCAATGTTAAATTAACTAGACAACTTAATTGCAGCTATAGTTATTTGCTCTTATTTTTCAAGGACATATTATAAATTCATTTGTTATATTTTGAACACTTAGGGCTGATTTTTCAATCCTTGGATAAAACTTATTCGTCGAATAATGTATAAAACTACCATTTTAAAAACTTTGTTTAATTGTCCGTATTTGACAGTTTACGTGACATTTTAATATTATCGTGTAATACTTTATTGGACGGATAAGTTTTAATCAAGCATTGAAAAATCGGCCCTTAAAGGTATTTTAATTGAATAGATGTGAATGAAGATGCCTTTGTTTCTTGATATTGTGTAATAACTCGGACAATGATCACATAAATCAAGTAATAAACTTGATTTTAATACTGTCTGAAATATTTACTTCGCTATTGAATATTTTGTAGCATATGATGAAAATTACCACCCATAATAACTTACTGCATAATAACCATTTACCACTTATTTTATATGTTTTAATATAAAATACACATTCTACACATTTAGGCATTAAGGCCCAAACATGAGAATCCTTCAGGAACATTAATTAATTGATGGTTTTGAATAGCAATTGTGTGAACAGTGGGTATATTTTATAACAAATTATGCCTGTAGACAAAGCTTTGTGATTTCAGGGGACATAGCTAATAAGTAATAAAAGAAAACAACATTACTTACTTGCAAGTATATCTCTTGTCCACATCCACACACATCAAATGCCTGATGAAATCCTTTGCAGATTCACTAATATCATCCCAGTAGGGTGAATCAAATTCAAAGTCACCTTTAAGAATTTGGGCAAATAGATTTGCATCATTCTCATCATAAAATGGTGGGTAACCACACAACAGGATGTATGAAATCACACCTATGCTCCAAACATCAACTGCTTTACCATATGGTTTTTGAGCTAGCACTTCTGGAGCTACATAACCAGGGGTCCCACAAGCTGTTGCCATTATTCCCGAATCTTCTATTTTGGATAGACCAAAATCGCTTATCATGATTTTGCTATCTTCATCAGAACTGTAGTACAGCAGATTTTCAGGCTTCAAGTCCCTGTGTACCACACCTTGAGAATGCATATAGTCAACAGCCTCTAAAACTTGTCTTATGAGATTTGATGCATCTTTTTCGGTGTAAGAACCCTTTTCAACAATTCTGTCAAATAATTCGCCACCTGTTACCAGTTCCATCACAAGATAAACTTTGCTTTTATCCTCGTATGTTTCGAGCAGCTGGACGATATTTGGATGGGAAAACATTTTCTTTTCCCCAGCCTCAGCTTTAGCATTTTCGCTAAATCTTTTAAGCACCCTGATTTCATTCTCTAAGGAATCTTCCTTTCCTTTCAGTGCTTTTTTATCAATGATCTTGCAAGCGAACAGCTGTCCATTTTCTTTACTTTCTATAAGGCGTACTTCAGAAAAGGCTCCTGTACCTAAAAGGTCTTTTACAACGTACTTGTCTTCAATGGACGGCTGTTTCTCAGATTCCTTTCCATCCTTTTTAGATTTTCTTCCAAAGTCTTTTTTCCCAAAAAGAGGCATCTTGAAGCCACTTACACTATATCACTATTCACTATAGGATGTGGGAATATAAATTCAATTCACTACATAGAAACAATATCTATTTGATACTGAACCTCTTTGTACTGAACTGAGAATCTTGAAGTAAGAACAAGAAGTCTCAACAAAGATGAAAATCACAGATGCATATTGGTAATCGCACAGATCATCTCAAATAATATACTCAGTATCTACTTGCTCTATGGTATCGCCACAGTGGTCACAGCTTGGTCACAGGCAGTCTGTCTGAGAGCGTTTTCACATTATCCGAATCGATATCGGATATCGGACGCCAACTATGTATTATTCAAACTATGTATTCTTTGTTGGAATTTCAAAACAAAAATAAAATCGGTGCGAAATCTCCTCCTTTTTTTGAAGTCGGTTAAAAACAAATTACCCAATGAGTAATGACAACAATACAATAAATAAGCACAACCTTGAGCACAACCACAGAGCACAACCAACATCCGAGTAGGAGGAGGAGGCAGGAGCGAGTCCGAATGAGTTAAAATAAAGTATAGACACTAATGTTTTCGAAGATAGTTATTTGATTTTAGGAACGCAATAATTTATATTTTTGTTTACTTCACTTCAGCCAATTGCCGTATATTTTAATACGGTAAATAAAATAACTGCCGTATAAATCGTATTTTTAATGTCTATAAATATTTACATGCTCTTAATAAAAAAAGGTTTCTTTTAATAGAAAGAGTTTTAGGTTAAAGCAAATAATTTTTTTTTAAGATTTAGCGCCGTAAGACTGAAAATACCTGAAAATACACAAACTAGTGCTTTTTTGCTGATGGTACACTGCCACAGAACAGTAAAAACCTCAGGTAAAAACAAATAGAAGTGCTATGATGTCATAATTAGTATGAAAACCAGTGTCGCCAAACCCACACATTTAAACCGATAGTTATACAGTACACTAGATATAGATTTATACTATTCTATGCCGTTTTTTATTTAAATATAATTATATGAAAAGACGTACTTAGTAGTAATAAACCTACTCCAAAATATGACACATTATACTATACTCATATAATTGAAAAAGAAAAAAGTGCACAAAAAATATTTATTTGTGAATTATTGATAACAAGGCTGACACCCCTTAGAGCATAGCATCAGATTAATATCAAGTTAATGCCATTAACCCCTCAGCTGTCGCGGCGCGCCGCCTCAAAAAGGTGCTGTCTGTCGGACAAATTCGAGCGTTCGGCGCTGATTTGCCGATTTTTTTCGATATTAAAATTTGTGATATAAACTTTAACCTGTGAGACTCTTGTAAATTTTGATGCTAACTAGATAACCAAACTTTATATTAGTTACCTTACTTACTCCCTGGCATGTTTATTTTACTTATTAGAAGCATTTTTTCCCACACATTTTGAATAAATGCGACATTGTACAGAAAAATACTCATAAAAAAATAATATCAAGGTATTTTAGATTTTTATTTTTGTATTTTCATACTAGAATAAACAATCTTTTGAGTGAATATAACAAAAACATAGGTTTATATTATAAAAATTCGAGAAAGTTGAGTATGAATATCATCGTTTACGCATGAACATAAGCGGGCGCGATCCCCAATCATGTTCATACAAATACAGACTTTACAGGGTGCTCCAAAATTACAATATTTCAAAATTTTTTGCTACTTGTTTTTATTTTAATTTTAATCAAAACTAGATAAAAACTAACAGTAATTTTTACTTTTTGGAAATATTTAGGTTTTTATTAATGTTTAAAAATCGTCTTATTCTTAAATGACGTCATTCTTATGGTGGGCCTTGTTCTAACGTCTGTATGTATAACGTCTCCACATCAATTTGAAATTCTAATTTATTTTCTCTTAAAATTTGCGATTAAGAAAATATTTTTTGTGGTAACATCGAGGTGTTTTAGATTAACTTTGTGTTTGTACTATTTATATACTCATGTGGTTGTAATTGTAATGTGTGGTGTTGACGCCAACATTGGCCAATAAATAGGAATATTTGCAACTTAGCACAAATAACGTTAACTTCTGTTCATTTTTTCTTATAATACATCGAACACAACGACCTCCTTGAGACGACGATTTATTACCACGAGGTTCCACTTGAATTTGATCAGGAAAGTGATGAAAGCTAATCGGTCAAATTGTATTAAAATCGGTTCAGTAGTTTAGGGAGTCCAAAGTACACAAACGGCATGAAACTTAAAAATATTTTGATTGGAATAAAATAAAACGTGTAATGTGTAGAATTTCATGAAGAATCCTGGTATCAGGAATTAAAAGCTGTTTCCTGAAATTCCCAGACACTGATCGTGTAAGTAAGTATTATTATCTGTTCATTTGACAAAGTATACAGAGTTATATTTTCTTGATTTCAAATACTGTTACGTCAAATGGATCGTTGTTCCATTTAAATTCTCTTTTAATGATACTCAAATGCTTACGAACCGGAAAAAGGTAATCCTATCAAATAGTTACTAGTTAGTAGCTAGTTACTGAAAATTAAAATATCAAGGTGGAAGTTTATTTAGGGTAACCTAACAAATAAGAAATTATTGATTATGTAGTTTTAGACAGCAATGTGATATCTTAAAAAAAATTGCATTCTTCTTCTGGGTAATAGAAGTAGTTTTGACACCAAAAATACAATAATTGTTATCCCTAGTCATTTACAAAATGAGAAGATAGATTTATATTTGCAGGCGTACTGCAAATGATGCATTTAATTCGTTTTATTAAATCTGTAATGTTCCAAGGCTATTTAAGTCATGAATGCAAAAAAATAATCGTCTTCAGACAGCGATCTACATGTATAACGTTCTGCCTACGAATGTACTACATATAGTACATAAGAATAAAAAACCGGCCAATTGAGAGGACTCGCACAACTATGGCTCGGAACTAACCAATTTTTTATCATGTTGTAACTCCAAAATTTTATGATTTTCGAAATTATTCCTCAATCTGCGCTATAAGAGCTTATTTTACCCCAATTTCAAAACTCTACGTACACGGGAAGGTGTCGATTCCCTTGCGAATGTCGAAATTTGCCAAAACTTGCAGCATAAACGGCTGTATCTTTTGATTGCGTTGGTTTATAAGTTTGATTTTTTCACAGCTTCAATCGACTCAAGTAATCAATATAAATTTCAGTAAAATGTCACATCACGCGCTCCTTTGAAAATGGGTCTTGACAGACAGTCAGATAGATGGGCAGATGGGATGGACAGACGTAATCTTATTAGGGTACTGGACCCTTAAAAACCAAACCCTTTGATATGCAGCTGTTAATACTGCAATTTTTAAGCAAATTTTGACATTTGCAAGGAATCAAAACCGACAGGGTACTTCCCAAGTACATAAATTCTTCAAATTTGGTAAAAAGCAACGTTTTATAAAAACAGATATAACTATATTAATAATTGCAAAGAACATGATATTTTAATTGCCATTTACAAATAAAAAAAATAATAATTTCAACTTACAACTTATATGAACGCCTACATGTATTAACTTGATATTCACATTAAAAACTCAGATTTAAAATTTAAGCTGTAACTAAATCAACGCAATCAGAAGAAATAATATTCATATTCGGCATATTCTGAAAACCGCAACTACTTGTAAGGGAATCAAAACCTATGGGGTACTTCCCGTGAACACGTTGTCAAAAGTTAAGTGGACTTGGTTAAAAGCAAGGTATTACAGCACAGATAAAGAAAAATTCACAAAAAAAAAATTATAAAGTTAAAACATAATAAAAAGTAGGTTTGTTCGGATTCCTTGAAGAGCGAATTGTATTGAGGTTCAAAACTCTAAAAAACATAAAACATTCTTCCAGTTTTAAGAAATAACCCCAAAAAATGTATGTGGTGACATCTATGAACTATCAGGGTTTCAAAAATCGAAATAAAAGACAACTCCCGTGTTGTCGTTCATTTTGAAATTGTGAGACGACAGAAAAACAAAATAAAAACAGTTAATCAAACCACAATCAAACATAATATATGCCAACGTAATCAAAAGATACAACCGTTTATACTGCAAATTTTCATAACTTTCGACATTTACAAGGTTATCAAAACTTACTTTCCGTGAACAGAGTCTTGTGTTAAATAGCAACGTCATATAGCACAGATAAAGAATTCTAAAATCTGAATTAAAAGATACCTACAGCATAATAAAAAAAATAAGTTTGTACGAAGCCCTCGGTGCGCGAGTCCGACTCGTACTTGGACGGTTTTTTATTTTTTCTAAAACTTAAGGTTCCCCAATAAATAAAAATAAAGTGTTAAATTTCTTTTCGAGTTTGTTCTACACAAATTACATAGTATCACTTTGTCCTATATATAGGTCATAGTGAAAACCATTGTTCCCCATGTAGGTATTTTACTAATTTTCCAGCATATATACACTTTTAACCATAATATACTAAAATTAAAAGAATTCCTGAAAATGTTTCAATTTACAAAATCCTCTGGAATTTTTTCGTAAGCAGGACTATAATTTTTGTAGTTGATTATGTATATCGTTTTTAACCTGAGGACAATAAATACCACAAAAACGATACCTTTCAATATAAACAAAACAAATTATTATCATGTACATTTTATTTTGTATGAAAATGAAAAATATAAATGAAGACGAAATTTAAAAAAAAGTGACGTTGAATTTGTGAACATCCTGTATGCGGATTTTACGGGGAAATTATTGTCGGTTCTGATTTGAAAACGAAATATCTCTTAAATGGAACACAGTATCAAATTTTGAATTATATCATTAAAATCTTCATAAAATTTCTCGAAAAATGATGTAAAGAACAAATACAATATATAAAAAAAAATATTATTTATCAGGGGTCAAAAACTAAGCAACGTACAGTTAAATGGTAGATACATATTTGTAACCATTATTCATAGTATAATTGTTGGTAATTTTCATTATTTCGGCACATAAACATTAGGTTATATAGTCAATAATAATAAGAAGAGCAATAAATACTTACTGTTTTTCAACTTTCCGCAAAATTTTACATTTTGTAAAACTTCAAAAGTTAAAAGTTACTCGACTAAAGTATGACATAATTACTGTTATATTTCTAATATTTATCGGTCAAATTATTAATGGATGGACTTTAAATATTCAGTAATTCATAAGCTATCAACTAAATAGTCGTTTATGCAGATTTGAACTATATTTGCGTTACAATGAGCCAATTTCCAACCGGCGGTGATTTGGCACAGATCTGTGCCCCGACAGACTACGGGTACAAAATTTTTGGCACAGATCTGTGTTCCGACAGACGAGGGTTTAATGTAGAGTGACACAAATTTCAACCTTATTTGTATGTGTTGAGGTTCAAAGTTATATCCATCGAAAACTAACGCCCTCTGTTGGGGAATAGCTGAATGTTTTCGAATTTGGAATTTCTGGGCAAAGAGAAACAAAACAGCTAATATACCTTTTTTTTAGTGGGGAAATCTTGCATAGATACCCACGACCTCCGGGGAAGAGGCCGTGGGTTATGTCGGATTCCTACCGACCAAAACCCCACTGTGTTCCGTCAAGCCGCAACAACGACAGGGCCACGGGTATGTGTAGAATTCACCCGTGACCCCATCAGCGGCAGCCCGTCGCCGGGCCCAAACAAGCTAAGAGCCTGCCAGCTCTACCCTCATGGAGCGGCGTGAGCGGAACACGTCTCACGCCGCTTACAGCTAAAATACCTAGGGATGTTATACTAAAATAAACCATAACATGGTGCGTTAGGGTACATATTGAAATGCTGAATTTATAACCGAAGTCAGTTTTTACTCAAATTAAGCTGTCCAATCAAAGGCATAGTTTACTTGTAGTGTACTGTATAACTATTGGTTTAAATGTGTGGGTTTGGTGACACTGCTTTTCATACTAATTATGACATTATAGCACTTCTATTTGTTTTTACTGTTCTGTGACATAAAATATAATATTTAAAATAAATTAAAATAAGACTTATAGGTAAACCAGAATCTGATGGCAATTAGGGAAATCAAAATTTTGAGTGTGCAACCCTAGGGAAAATGGACTGAACGATCTTGATACTGCTTATTTTTTATTTTGTCCTCAATATCATCAGTCACATTACATAAGTGGACAATACTGTACTTAATAACGAGATATCCACTTAATATTATGTAGGTACATACTTACATGTATAATATACAATTATACATATTACTTTTATACAGGTAATACATATTATTATTTACACATACCTATATTTGTATATTCATTACCAGTATGCCATGAGAAAATATCGATATATTTATTTATTTATTTATTTATTCTTTATTGTACATAATATACCACCATAAATAAGATAAACTATAATTAAATACAATGAAAACACACGGCAAATACGTACTAAAAGGCGGCCTTATTGCTCAAAAGCAATCTCTTCCAGGCAACCCCGATTGGTAAGGAATGTATGCTAGAACGCGACTTGGCGCCAATTCTATAAATAAATTAAGCATTACATACAATATAAATAATAAAAATGATATATATACAATAATATACATATATATAATAATATATATTTATATAAAAATATAATATATACTTACATATTCTATAAATATACATACACATAATAGTACATAACCTACTAAATACACTACAAAAATACAGTACGGAAAAAACAGACAAACTATTATATAATATAAAATAAATATAAGCAACACATTATAAAGACAGGAAATGATTTTTGACAAGAGCTTTAAAACTTTTGACATTTTGCGCCCGCCTAATGGATTCAGGCAGAGCGTTCCAAAGTTGAATAGAGCGAGCAGTAAATGAAGATCCATAGAAATTAGTGCGGCGAACCGGTGTAGAAAGAAGCAGAAGATTAGAAGAGCGAAGAGAGAGTGAGTTATTTGAACTAAGGTAATTAAATTGAGTTTTAAGATACCCTGGCGTTTTAGGATCAAACAGAACACAGTACAGAAGGTTAAGTATGTGGGCATCCCGGCGAAGACGGATGGGAAGCCAATTAAGTTTTTTGCGAAATTCGGTGACATGATCAAATTTACGTAAGCCAAAAATAAATCTGATGCAGAAATTTTGCACCCTCTCAAGGATGTCTAGCTGATACTCAAAAAGATCGGGAAATGAGGAATCGGCATAGTCAAGGAAAGGAAGTAGAAGGGATTGGGCTAACGCAATTTTGGTGGAAATCGGCAGAAAGTTTCGCAAACGGCGCAAATAGGATGCAGTAGCAAACACTTTTTTCCGAATTTGCTTGATGTGTTCTGTCCAGGATAAGTGCTGGTCGAGGTGCAATCCAAGACTTTTAACGGATTTGCAGATGGGGATGCGAGTACCATCGACCACTACATCCGGCAAACAATCCCAATTAACTTTGCTCATAAGCGGCTTGCTACCAATTATAATGACTTTAGTTTTTGAGGGGTTTACCTTTAAACCATGTTCCTTGCTCCAATTGACGATGGCTGCGAGTTCAGTGTTAGTACGAAAAATCGCTTCAGAAAGTTCAGGCAGGGCCACGTGCGAATATAGTTGGAAATCGTCTGCGTACATATGATAAGGAGAAGTAATGTTATTGGAGATAGAGTTAATAAAGATTGAGAATAAGAGAGGAGACAACACGCCACCTTGCGGAACCCCGGCATGAACATTGCTCCAGGAAGAGGTTAGGTTCTCCACCAGAACACGCTGCCGACGTCCCTGCAAGTAACTTTGAAACCAGTCAATAGCCGTTGGAGATATGTTAATAGAGCGTAGCATGGCCAACAATACCTCATGGTCGACGGTGTTAAAAGCATTGCTAAAGTCAAGCAATGAAAGGATTGTTAACTGCTTATTGTCAAAACCCAGGCGTATGTCATCAGTGATTTTAATAAGTGCAGTGGTCGTGCTATGACCTGGGCGGAATCCAGATTGATAGGGGTTAAGGAGATTATGGGAATTAAGGAAGCGACTTAACTGCTCCTGCACCAGCCGTTCTAACACTTTCGACAGGAAAGGAAGAATAGCAATGGGGCGGAAGTCAGAAGCAGAGATAGATATAATGATAATGAAGATCAAAACTGCTTATATTTTTTTATAAAATAAAATAAAACTATGTTTATTTTCGTAAGTAATAACCGATACACACATTATAAAATTGACTTGGACAGCTTGGACTTGAAGAATAGCCGTATTGGAAACTCCTGTAATAAGTTTTCATAAAATTATATTCTAATCAACAAACAATAATATTATAGTTACCTATATATTATATTTTTTAATTTAAAGTATCAAAACGGGTAAGTCCAATTTACCAATAAAATCTTCAAAATTGTAAATTGTGATGTGTTTGACCCTTCTTCATCGAATGTTTTTCTATACACATTATAAACAACACATCTTGCTTGTGATCGCAGCGGCTTTTTCGACATTTTCAAAGATCCTATAAACAAAATCCTTATTCATCAACTGCAACACGTAGTAACTAATACTTAATCTGTGACTGCAACAAAGACAAATAATTTGACAACCAATTTGACAGTTGTCAAATAAGTTGCCACATGAAAATCTTTTAAATATAATTAATATGCTATGATATGTATGAAATGCCTCGATTGCTGATATTATTTCGTCTGCTATCATTTTTCCACTCTAATACCGAACAACACGCCCTAATTAATGAATAAATATGGAAAAAAGGTTTGACAGCTGACAACCGACTCGAATATTTTTCTGCGCACAACTGAGAGCAAGTTAGGTGATCTTACCTTACTAGTGACACATGGGCCACGCCCACATCACACTTCTATTTTAGATAGGGAGGCGAAGAGGGGAATTTTCTGTAATACTCGAGCGTGGCAGTTTAAGATATGAGAGATACCTTAGACCTAATAGAACAACCTTGTTAACTATTTAGCTCTATATGTAGTGACGCGCGCCTAGGATAGACGATCAGATTAGTAAAAAAAAATCGATAGTCTGAAATACTCGAGCGCGTCAGATTAAGATATTGGGGGTTGATTTTAGTGTTTTAAGACTAAATTTAACTAATCTGACCATAAGTCCTTGACGCCGCCGAGTTATAGGGTTGCGAACTTGTAAAAAAAAAAACGTTAATCCGGCATTCTCGAGCGCGATTGTTTTTATTTTTATTTTGAAGAATATAATCTAAAACTTACTAAAAATACAAAATCTGCCGGTTTCCGTATGACCGGAAGTCTGGAGGAGCCATTTCATCTTCCGAAAAACGCGTTGCAGCATATACCTAAGTCACGAACTTTACTTTTTCCAAAAAAAAAGTTTAAATAAACAAAAAAGGTAATTTTATTTTACAAAAAAAGGTCTCTTTTCATTTTTGTCCAAAGTTAAAACTTTTTTTACTTGAAGCATCGTAAAAAGTCAAACTCCCGGTTTTTTGTGTATATCTCGAAAACTGAGGGAGTTAAGAAAAATTGATATGAAATAACGATGATTAAAAAAAAGAAACCCACAAACCTTTTTCGGTCAGATTAAGAGAACCCACCAACATTTTTGTCAGATTAAGAAAATATGCTTTCAGGATACCGAGATAAACCTCCCCTATGAAAATCTGACGCGCTCGAGTATTTCAAAAGGACTCTTTTTTTCTGCATTTTCAAAAATTCATCATAACTTATCGTCATGTCGTAATCGTCAGTTTTTTTAAGGGGAGCTTCCTTGGGGCCTACTTAACACCCCTTCCGAAAATCTGACGCGCTCGAGTAAATTTTTTTTTGTGCATTTTTGACGAATTTATATGCCTAGCCCCACCACGCAAACCGGCAGATTAGTATACCGTTGTTATCAGAGGGACTTGGGGCATACGTAGTATGAATATCTGACGCGCTCGAGAATGCCCAAGTAACTGTTTTTTTTACATTTTTGAAAATCCGTACACGCCAAACCCACCGCTAAAATGGTTTTTACCATAGAAGCTTTTCTTTTCGAAATTATTTTCTCTTTCGATTTTGATAAGTCTCGACGACGCCGTTGAATTACGTCATTTAGCTACCTCGCCTCCCTATCTATTTGTTTTTACTGTTCTGTGTACACTGCCTTTTCGAAAATTGAGTTGGCAGCACTGAACATTATCGTCCGATAGTACCGCTGGCATATCGGTGTCGGCTCCGATATCCAATATCGGCTATCGGCGTCCACCGATATCGAATCGGATAATGCGAAAATGCTCTCAACGCAGTTACCCTCGGAGCCAACTCGGAGCAGTTACCAAATATTATACCAAGCAATGAATAAGGAATCATTGTCACCAAGCATAGACCAAGCATATATTTTAAAATTTATTAATATAAAACATTTAAATGAATAAATATAATATATCCGAGCTAAGTGCACCTACTAAATTTTATAGACAGATCACTTATAAATAGGTACCTAGTTAGTATAATAAATGTACATAGCATTTTCTATGCATGTTCTGTGTGACTATGTAAATTGTAGGTATTAGGTAGGTAAGTATATAATATTATAATACAAGAAGCATAAATTACTATATAAAAAAACTGCTCTGGGGACGCAAAATTCACTATGGTTATTTATGGGATAAATATCTGTATAATCAGGAACACAGCATGAGAATAGGCATGACGAAAGATTTTGAAATCCTCTTCCATAATGTGTGTATACGTTTACTATACAAGAAAAACCCTATATTTCGGTAATATACTTAAATTTAACGAAGATAAAAGCCATTTTTCAAAAAATATTTATAAACTGTGCCAAAACAGCTCGCGGGTGTCATGGCGTAGGTGTGACGTCACTCTTTAGTAAATACGTAATTATTTGTACGCATTGCGAAGAAAATTAAATAAATATATATTTAATATGTGTTAGAGAAACGAATTTCAAAGTTTATAAGTGGTGTGCAGCAGTATTGCAGTGTGAATCCCCATAAAAATAATGCTCAGAAATGTGTTAGTAATTATTTCAAGCGAGAAAATAATAAGAAATGATTGTATAAAGTGGGCGCGGAGAACCCCGAAACCACGTATTGTGAATTCGCAATTATATTTCTGTTCTGAGTCGATAAAGCATACGTGAAACAAAAGAAAATAAATAAAAATGCGTATTCTCAACATATTCATAACAACAAAATACATCTGACGTGAGTTGTTTATTTAAACGTGACGTCACGCGTGTTTTAGTCAAAATGGCCAACTGCAGAATTTCAATGTTTTATTTTATTGATAATCTCATTAATCTTAATGTTTTTTAGATTTTTAAGTCACTATATTTAATTTATTTAGTATACATTTTCCCTTGAAAACACTAATATGATCATTTATGGATACTGTCGTCATGCCTATTGGCTTTTGTACAACGTATTGTACAAAAGCCTATAATGCACATAATATGATAATGTTTATTTACTTTATTTTAGAATGAAATGATGAAGAACTGTTTGAATTGTAATTACCTAGTAATTTTCCGATTTTCAAAAATTCGTAACTCAAAAACTAAAAGTTTCCTCGGTGTGTTTCAGATTTAGGTTCCATAGCTGGACAATAGCTAACCACAAAAAATTGAAGACTCTCAACTCCACGCCCTATAATGTACAGTTTAGCCTTTTTTTGTTACGTTGATTGTTCATAATTGATAAGAAATAGGCAGAATATTTACAAAGTTTCGCCTCTATGGCGGTGAGTCTTAGATCACGATGACATCGCTTAATCTATGACTCACTAGCCGCCTAGCGCCGCCGCCGATTATGGCCCACAGATTTTGTTCGTCGTGTCTCCTCTATACGTAGTAATAATAGCTTAATAATATATTACTTATTGTATTATACATATATATATAATGATAATAATATTGGGAAATGAATTAAAGACAGTTGCGTTTTTTTTCGTTGTAATAAAAAAAAACAACATTTAAAGCCTTTAATCCATAAAAAAAGTTGACAATCAGAGAAATCAGAAAATACAGAGAATACAGAGCCTCAATGTCACTTTAAATGTCAAACACACACGTCACAACACACAACAGATAATAAATAGCACAGAAAAAACAAATTTATTCTTTACATCTCCCCCCTTTGGAGAGAACAATCAAAATGATTGTTCGATTAGGAGCTAGCCATTACTGGAGATAATTTTGTAACATGGTAGAAGTTTGACTCCGTCTTCTTATGTCCAACATCAACTTCATAGATTGAATTTGAAATTTTTCTTAGGATTTTGTATGGTCCAATCCTTAATTCATCCATTTTTTTCCTATTCAGCCGGTTTCCGTTTTCTACATATACACTATCACCCACTTCAAATTTATATTCTTCTCTATGTAGATCATATATTTTTTTATTATAGTTGTGAGATTTTATTGAATTTTCAAATGCTATTTTCCTGTCTCTTTTGAGATCTTCTACTGTTCCTCTTGATTTCAATTCTGGTGGTAAAATATCCATTTTCTCTCCTTCCAAAAGATATTTTGGTGTGAACTTAGTGACTGTATGCTCTGTTTCATTATATTTTTCTACACATTTTTGTGCAATAGTCGTCCATGCAGTCTTCTTGTCCCCTTCGTTTATTTTACACCTTATCCTATTTATTAAAGTTTGGTTTAACCTTTCATTAAGTCCATTTGAAAATGGTGCGTCCACAGCAGTGAATACCATTGTTATGTTTTTCTTTTTCAGGAAGTCTTTAAATTCTTTGGAATTTATGCCAGGATATTGGTCTGTTAATACCATACCAATTTGATTGCTTTGTGTCACATTTTTTATCAACTTGATGAAATCATTGGAGTTTTGATTTCTTGATGTCAAAATATAAGCATATCGTGTAAAATGATCAACCAGGAGATGTAGGTATTTTTTTGTGGACCTTGATCCTCCGAAACCTCCAATGGTATCGATTGACATAATTTCAAATGGGTGTGTTGCTGGGCCTAAGTGGGACATTAACCCAAATTTTGTCTTCCTTCTTGATTTGTTTTTTATACAAATGTCACATTGTTCACAAATTTTCTTAATGTTTGCGATGATATTCTTTGCTGTATAGAAAGGGGTTATTTTATTTATCATTTGGGTTATCCCAATGTGGCAGTAAGTATTGTGGACATCTCTAATTAATGTTTTGCTAAATGCTTCTGATAGTATAATTTTTTTCCTGTTTTTATTCTTTTTGTAATAAATGTTATTCTCTAGTATAAATTTTGATTTTTCATCTTGTAGATTTAGATTTGTGTCTTGGTCCTGTTTTATATCTTTTATGTTTATTAAGTTAACAACTTTTAAAAAATCTTCTGTATTGTCATTAGTTTCTAAGACTGGATTTCTGCTTAAACAGTCAGCTTCTTGATTTGACAGTCCCGGGTTATATTTTATCTTAAAATTGTATTGGGATAAATAATATGTCAAATCACCCAGCTCCTCATCAGTCCTAGACTTGATGTTCATATTTTCTAATGGTTTATGATCTGAATATACTACAAATTCTTTATTCATAAGCCAGTGCTGCCAGTATTTTACAGCTTCCTTTATTGCTAAGCATTCCAAAAATATAGCCTTCTTTTTCTTTTGCGTCTCTGTCAATTTTTTTGAAAAGTAAGCTACAGGTTTATTTATTCCGTTTTCATCTTCCTGTTTTAACACAGCTCCCACTCCTTTAATACTAGCATCAGTGTAAATTTTTATTGGTTGTTCTGGGTCAAATATTTTTAGAATTGGTTTTGAGCATAGTAATTCTTTTATTTTATCAAATGATTCCTGGCAATCTTTGGTCCATAGAAATTTTACATCTTTCCGTAGTAAATTGTGTAATGGATCCAGAATAATTGCATTATGTGGCACAAATTTATGATAAAAGTTTACTTTTCCAAGGAACTGGCGTATATTTTTTCTTGTTTCTGGAATGGGGAAGTTTCTGACAGCTGTTAAATAATCTTTGAGAGGTCTAACTGAATTCTTTTCTATTATGTGTCCCAAATATTTGGCATGATTGTTTGCAAAAGTGCATTTCGAGAATTTCAGTCTAAATCCTTCCGTTTGTATTGCCTCCAGCAGTTTTGATATATGTGTTATGTGGTCACTGAAATTTTTTGAAAAAATTAAAATATCATCGATAAAATTTACTGCAAAATCTGATAGTTTGTATTTTCTTATTATGTTTGTCAATATTCTTTGGAAAATCGCCGGAGCTGTCTTTAAACCAAATGGGAGACATGTCCACTGGAAATGGCCTTCTTGCGTGACAAATGCCGTCTTATATCTGTCTTGAACCTTCAAAGGAATGGACCAAAACGCTGAATTTATATCAAAAGTAGAATAAAACTCACAGTTTACAGTCTTCACCATCAAGTCTTCAATCAAAGGAAAAGGCTGTGATTGAGGGATAACAATTTTATTCAATTCCCGGAAATCTATACACAGTCTCGATCTTTTCCCATCTTCTTTTTTATATGCCAGGGTCACCGGAGCAGCAAAAGGGCTATATGATTCCTCGATTAAATTGTTTTTCAATAGTTTTGATATTTGATTTTCAATTTCTTTTCTATCTTCCATTGAGCATCTGTATGGGCGCTTGTAGCAATATTTATCTACTGTCAAGTCAATCTGAGCTTCATAATCTCGTACAGTACCAACGTCGTATTTGTCCTTGGCAAAGACTGATTTGTATTTCTCTATAAGTTTATCAATTTCAGTTTGTTTACATAAGTCGAGGTGGTTTACTGAAATTTCAAATTCACTGAAGTTTATATGTTCATTGAAATTAATTTCGCATCTGTTTTTATGGTTCATGTTTTTTTTGGGTACCTCAGAGCATAGAGAAATATCTTGTTGGTTTTTGTCACCTAGTACATCAGGAATTTCGTCATTCATTGAATTGAAAATATCCATTAGGGAGCCTTCATTTTTGTTATCCTCTTTATTTTGAACATTATTCTCGTTTTTTTTTTCAAAATTACGTTGTATGATATTCAATTTTTCATCTTGGAGTAATCTAAATTTTTTTATACAATCCAAACCAATGAGAAAATCATAGTGAAAATTTTCATTATCTATAACAAAAACATTCATTTTACTTTCAATATTATATATTTTTATTTTTAGTGTTACCATACCTTTTGTTTTCTTCTCACCATTAATAGTTTTCAAGTTTGCAGTTTGCTTATAAAGTATGTCTTCTTCTTTTTCATGTATTTTCAATAATTTTGCATTAATTAAAGATACATTTGAACCAGAATCATAAATTGCGGTAACTTTTAAAGTATCATTTAATAACAACTTTACTTTTATTAATGGTGGTATTTCTAGTTTTTTGGATTCTCCTTATTAAGTTCAATTTCTAATTCCGAGTTATTTACACTTTTCACCATTGCCTTTTGGTTTTTAACATTGAACCAGCAGGTTTCCTCGGGGTGAAAACGTTTCACTTTTTTCTCAGTAGCACAAATTTGGCAGGGTTTCTTTTCTTCATATTTTTTTGTTTTTATGTCAGAGTATGTGTGGTATTTTTTTTCATATTTGTTCCTCGCAACAAGATGTTCTAATTTCCCTATCTCGTTGTAGAGGTCTTCGGTTTCTTGTAATGTCTCTCGGTCAATTTTATCACTAAGGCTATTAGGCAGGCCTGCGGCTATAAGGTCTATAAGAGTACCAGTATCAATCGTCTTCCTCACCTCTAATAACAATTTTTCTTTTTTTAATGCGTACTCAAGCAATGAACCTGTTTGGTATTTAAATCCAAGAGCATATCTGATTGGCGACCAACCTTTGTTTCCAAATGTTTCACAAAAGTTTTTTTCCCATTTAATCCACTCTGATTCTATTGTTAATTTTAATAACATACAACTGTACCAATTCACACTAGGATATTCTAAAAACTGTTTTAAAATTTCAATTTTTTTTCTGTCTTCATTAATATGAAAGCGTTCACATTCTTTGTTGAAATCCTTAATCCATTGGTAAGCATTTGTATTTCTACCAGTGAATTTTTCAATCACAAAATCCTTTGCAATTTTCCCCAAGTTTTGAGTTTCAGATTTTTTTTGCTTTTCTTCAAGTAATTTCTCTAATAATTTCTCTAATGTTTCATTTGAGCTTCTAGTGAAAGATTCTTGATCATTTATGTTTTCCTTAATCTCTTCAAGATAAAAATCATTAAACTGTATATTTTGTTCTTCATCTAAATAAGTCTTTGATATTTCCTCAGTTAAAGTTATCCATATTTTCCTTGTCTGATGTCTTTTATTCAATGTTTTTCTTATCTTGGCATAGTTTGATGTATTTGTTATAACTTTATGTAAACTTGCATTTTGATAGTCGGCCGGTATGGCAAAAGTTTTACCATCAGGTGTTCCTATTGAGGTTATGCAAATCACGTTCGATTTTCCATCTGGTGCTGTTTTCACACAAAAATCAAATCTTAACTTCTCCATACTTCGTGAAATATTTGCAGAAAATGTTGTTTTATAATGATAATAATATTGGGAAATGAATTAAAGACAGTTGCGTTTTTTTTCGTTGTAATAAAAAAAAACAACATTTAAAGCCTTTAATCCATAAAAAAAGTTGACAATCAGAGAAATCAGAAAATACAGAGAATACAGTAGGAATACAGAGCCTCAATGTCACTTTAAATGTCAAACACACACGTCACAACACACAACAGATAATAAATAGCACAGAAAAAACAAATGTATTCTTTACATATATTATTATTTAAGAAGCGTAGCGTGCCTTGGCGGGGCCCCGTATAAAAATTTGTTTGGGGGCCCTTAGGAAGGGTAAAGATTTCTCACAAAAGCGCACGTTGGGGGCGTGGCGCGGGGGCCCGTATAATTGATACGGCAGATACGGCGGTAGCTACGTGGTACGCCCCTGATATATGTATACCTAGTATTGACATAATTAATATAAAAGAGCAACTAGGTACCTATGAAGTTTCTTGCCGGTTCTTCTGCAAAGGTACCTACTGCTTCCGAATCGGTAGTAAATTTTAAAAATATATTATGACCAATAAAAAGTGCTTCTAAAAGTAGTACCTATAGGTAATTGAATAAATGCTTGAGTTTGAGTTTGAGTTTGAATAATTGTCAGATAGTTAAAATGGATTTCATCCGTCTGAGGTTTAATCTTTATATTTTCTATCTATACTAATATTATAAAGCTGAAGAGTTTGTTTGTTTGTTTGAACGAGCTAATCTAAGGAACTACTTGTCGGATTTGAAAAATCTTTCGGTGTTAGCTGATAGCCCATTCATCGAGGAAGGCTATAGGCTATATTATTATATTATCATCACGCTAGGAGCGGAGCAATGCAGGTGAAACTGCGGAGCACAGCTAGTATAAGATAAAATTGACAGGGTACTTGCCTTGTTGCGTTTTATAAATTTTGTGCAAACTATAGTTTGATCATCAACATTTGACACGAAAGTTGTTCGACAAAAATATAAAAGAAAAATATGTAAGTACCTAAGAGCAAATACAGCTTCCAATTAAAAAGTTGGAAAATTATAATATCGATCACACCCTCAGTTTTCTCTTTCGTTTTTGAACATTTTACTTCTTATTATACCTACTTACTTCAGAGTCTGGTATTTAAGTAGACTTCCATTAGTTCCATCTCGAATATTTCGTTATCAGAATGAATAAGGCCGGCTTTAAATGAATTAAACTCGAGATTCCTCAGTAGGTATCTCAGTAGATATTATCCTCAATTATTCAAACCCATAATAATTAAGCTAAGTTTAAAATTTGGAAAAAATTACCTGTTTACTTTTCGTATTAGCTTGTTTCAAAACATATGAAGCATTTTCTATAGAGAAAAGAAATTTTTGACGATTGACACGAAATAGGGTGTCCGTAGACGAAATTTATTTTCAATTATATTTCTAGTATTTCCACATTTTGATAAGTAATTAAAAAAGTAGTTCACGTTTATCTAAGTAGGTACTAGCTGTTGGCCGTAGCGTAATGTCATATTATAGCCTTTATCCTTCCTCGATAAAATAATGGGCTATCTAACACCGAAAGAATTTTTCAAATCGGACCAGTAGTAGGTACCCGAGATTAGCGTGTTCAAACAAACAAACAAACTCTTCAGCTTTATTATATTAGTATAGATATATTTTATGTACCTATATGTGATATAGGTAGTCTGTTATAGTGGTATCTCGTTAATTTATGGAGAAACTAATCAGTTCAATCTAATCTATAGTAATATTATAAAGCTGAAGAGTTTGTTTGTTTCTTTGAACACGCTAATATCAGGAACTAGGTACTGGAACGATTTGAAAAATTCTTTCGGTGTTAGGTATATATCCCATTTATCGAGGAAGGTATATATTACGCTGAGACCAACAGGAGCGGAGCCACCGCGCCGGTGAAACCGAAAAGCGCAGCTAGTTCATCATAAAATTAAAATTTACGAAATTTCTCAATTCATAGCAGTTTATGTCATAGATACATAAACTTCGGTTCATTGTAGGTACCTACATCATATATCAAAAGTTTGACTGTTGATATGTCGTTACTATGTGTTTAATTAGAATATTGTAGAGATTCAAAGTATTTTCAGCATGTTACTTTGATGTGAATGTAGTTTAATTCGAAAGGAACAATTTTAATCAAAATGTTATAGGTAGGTACTGAAGATGTTGTGTAATAGCTTGAAATGTGACAGTTTACGATTCTCGTAGTCAGTGTAGGTGTACGGTGCGTAGTAAAGACTAGCGAGTACCGAACCACCCCTGCTGTATTTTCTCCCCTACCCTTGCGAAAACACAATTGTCTATGCTTCCACCCTATGACGTCACAGCGAAAATCGACCAATCCCATCGAGAACAGTATTCGTCGGCCCTCATAAGCGGAATCACTACCGCATATATTTTATGGCATCGTTTTAATAATTTTAAATGTTTTTGTTGTGGGACCATATGTGCCGTGGAAAATGTATTCGTCTGTGATCGAAATTGTGAAATTAATCGCGATAGTTTCTTGTCCAATGTGAAACGTTTTAAGATTTATTCCTTGTAAAATATATTTAATAGTGTTACAAAATTACGTTAGGGGGCGGTTTCGTGATGCCAGTTCGGAAGCAAGGTGAATATTATTATGTACATAGACTTATTTTAAATATTATCCTATAAGAATTTATTCTAATTGCAAATATCAAGAATACTTACTCTAGGAGGGTCATATGATAGTCATATTTTTCAGAAAAATGGCACAGAAACATAGTTTAAACTACCAATGTTTAGTCTATGTACATAAATCAATTGACTAGGTATAAGTACTTATAGGCTACAATTATGAAATATTTTCGTATTCCAGTCGTTGTTACTGGTTGTTAAAGGGTTTTTTTTATGATCAAAGGCTTATTTGAAAAACATTTGTGTGGGTTTTAAGTATCTACGAAATTGCCTACAATGTATTATCAGTTTTAAAATAAACGATTTTGGGATATATTAAAAAGAACATTATTTATGATATTAATTATAAGATATATAATCTAATGCAAATGATGTACCTATTTTTGTAAAAAAAAACCGAATAAATATTCAGAATAAAGGCAGGCCCACTGAACTGTGCTAATTGATTGATTATTATTAGACCTTCCAGGTATGTAGGTAGTTGTAGAGCTCTGAATTAAATAAAAATAAATAGCTACCTGAATCTTGATTGATGAGTTTATTATGATACTTACGTAAATGTAGGTATCATAATAAACTTATAGATAGGTACAAATTTACTTTTGTGTATTCGATGATACACCTACATACACATTACAACATACCTACCTATTTAAGTATATTATTATAGTAACTACCTACCTAGAATATTTATTATCGGTACCACAAATCACAGAAACTAAAGGAACGGTAGGTACGACGTGGTAGGTAGTCACTTTTTACGACAACGCCAACGGCTTTCGACAGTTGCTGAATTGCTGACGAAGTCATGTAGGTATGTATGTGGGTAGTCTTTTAACTTAAACAACAATGATAATTATACCTACCACCAAGAAGCTTATATCTAATACACTGGAGATTGCACTATGACCATTAACTTGTAACAAGAAAATATGACCTAGAATGACGTCAGTCATGTTTTTTGTCTCTTTCTGTTGAGTGACCACGCTGGTTTGTAAATTCAGGATTTTTCAAAATAGAAAAAACTAAAAATCATGGTCTATAAATAATAACGACATTGGTATATTTTTAACAGTATTTATATTATAATATTATGGTCATACTTTATAGGTACATACAATTTTAATTGGTATAGAATGATAGTTTTAAATAACTTTTGGCTACAAAGCTTGGATATGAACCGATATATAGCATTAACATCCTTTGTAAACAGAGGAAAGTTGTGTTTTGCATCAGATGCTGTTTACCAAATTGTAAGCTACTCAGATCTTCTTTTTAAACGCGTTGCTTCGACGGGTCAATTTCAAGCCAAAATCATCAAAGAAAAACTGTTTATAGCGGCCTTGCACAAATTTCAGCTAACTTTACAAAGTTTATTTTTCAAAAGGTATTTTTTTCTGGGTCGTAATCCTCAGTAATCTTGATGGGCACATATATTTCTTTTTATTTTACTTTTTGGAAAGCTGAAATACGTAAAACAAAACATATAAGGTAAGTTAAAAAAGTATAAATTTCAATGAAAAACGAACAATCTTATAACTACATGTGAGTGCAATACCGATGTCGTGTGTTGTTTCATTACTAGTAACAATCTTTAAAATGGTGTTCTAAATTTTCATCATAATATTGTTATTACAATATATTCTCCTCGCTATCCATAAAAACTCGTCATCATGGTTACCTTACTTGTTAAATTTGTTTATTGAAAACTTGTTGAAAAATGATAAAGTATTGGGGAAATAACAAATTTAACATGACTGCTTACTAAAATGATGCTAAATTAGAAAATTTTTTGCCATTGAAATGATTCTAAACAGGTAAATGCAGGAGTATTGAGGAATATTGTAAATAACGTAAAAATACACTTGCCTGTGAAATTCTATGCCAGAATTTGGTGTCCAAACACTTCTGCAATTTTGCACAATACAATGCATTCTTTATATTCGGAAAATATTCATTAAATAAGCAACAATATTAACTTAAATATTCGAAGCGACGCAATTTTTTTGACACACATGCCATATTGACAAAGTGAGAGTTGCTACAATTTTATTATGGTGACTACCCATAATCAGGGAGTATCGCTTTTTAATAATTGGTTCAGATACTTATTTTATTTAGCATAAATAATAATTGTCTCATCCAACAATGCTTCTGAATGACGTTTTTGGCAATTTATCAACAAACTCATGTACAAAAACTAACCTTTTGCACAGAATATTACAGCATACATAGTAGCCTTGGGAAAACTTCGTATTAACAGTGGCAATACCAAGTTAGGTGTGAAAGTGAAAAAAAACATGAACTGGGCAATATTTTCTTGTTTCACGTCAATGTTCATACCGAAATCTCCAGTGTATTAGATATTATAAGCTTCTTGCCTACCACATACCTAATACGCTGATGACAGTTGACACTAACGTACCTAATTATAACGTTTTTTTAAAGGTTCTAAAAATCAGAATAATAACAGAAGACCTTTTATTTATTTATAAAGTACCTACCTACGTATTACAAACACACGTGGGTACTAATGCTCATTATCTGTAATCACTGTGTGTAATCATTACCATACCCTGTGTCAGAAGTTGAGACTGAAAATGGGCTGAAAATAATACTTACATGACATATGGCATTGTACAATTTTTTTTACTATGTTTAAATTTAATTTAAATTATGACGTTGATGAAGAATTTCCACTGTTTTCATAATTAAATTTTCAAATAGTAACTACCTAGGTACTTGAATTCTCACTCGTAGCATCAACTTTCATGTCTATTGAAATCAAAACTAAATACAAGGTATTCATTAATTATTAATGATTACACGTCTTTACCGTCGACGCAGAATCAGCCAGTCGCCAAGAAAACTTGGACGAAGACGACAAAGCCAGGAAAAGTAACTATATCGAAGTGTTATTATGATAAATTAATGAAATATCGATAAAGACAATGAAGATGTTCTTGTTAAATAATAACAATATGATTGTGTATTTATAGAAACAAAATACAAATTGCTGATAATAATAGAAGTAAAGAAAAATCACCGTTGATTCAATATTATTATTTGAACCTATCTGTAACTTTTATGGCAGCTTTGCTGTTGTCTATTTACAAATTTATTAGATTGGGTCGGCAAAGTCACGGTTCAGTAGCTACAATTAATTGGCCTCTCAGTAATTTTAATAGCAATTTCGACCTTATTTTCATGGCACAGGCAAGGTATACTATAGGAAGTATGGAAGACAGACCTAGTACAAATGTGCAGTCGAGAGGGTATATATATACCATAGTACCAGCTTATGAACCGGCACAAAATTGAATATACTAAATAGTAGCTAACGCTAGTACCTACCGTTTTCACCCGCGAGTTCGTCTGCGGTTGAAACCTTGTTGAAAGTTGAAAACGAACGGGACAGCTAGTAAGAAAATATATCCAGAAAACATACTATTTGACTGTCAGTGTACTTATTAAGATAGATATTCCTAAAGAAGGATTGCAAATTTCAAAAAACATTGTTTTTTTTTCAGAAGCCCACCGAGCATTAGAATTGCTTGAAGACTACCACAGCAAACTCATAAAACCACAAGACCGACAGTTGCGGCTCGCGATCGAGAGAGTAATCAGGATATTCAAATCACGTCTTTTCCAAGCACTTCTAGGTGTGTAAGACATTTTTAAGTTATTCCGTTTACCTGTTTAACGTTGTGCATTTACATGAATAAAATATTGATATTTTCGTAAATAAGTATGTAGGTAAGATAATATGTTGTTAAAAAAAACGTAAGTAGGTAGGTAGGTAGGTACCTAGGTATATGGTCATCTTGTAGAATAAACTAAGGAAGTTATTATTTTAAAATAATTAAATACGGTCAAAACTAAACATCTTTCAAACAATTTCACGAGAGTGAACGCAAACTCAAAGATCCTTTGTAGGTAGATAATACCTATACCTATCCTTAGATCATCATGTTGGAATGTTGGGCTACGCGTCAATATGTCACAAACTGAGCTTAAAACTTCTGCACGAATTAAATAGGGTTATCCTAAAATTACAGTTTGTTTGCTGTACTCCTGTAATCATGAACTAAATAATTATTGATATCCGTAAGCTATAAATACTCGATACGCGCGTGACCGCATTTTACGTCACTATCGCTCTTGAGTTTGTTTGTGCTTGACCACGACACTGCTATTGTGATCCATATTATATTTAGCCAGTTGTAATAACCAGCGTTGATTTGTAATTATTTAGACCATTAACACAAACCTTTTATTTTATGTTGAAATTGGTATTGGTAGGGGAACTCCTTCTTTTAACATTTAACTAGTAGGTATAAGAAATTATTTTAAATAGTTGTAAATTAAACGACAAATGGGAACCATGAATATGGCAAAATTTTAAATTGTCAGATTAATTTTCTACTTCTTAATACCATCATTAATAAGATAGCACAATAAATATAATAGAAACAAGGTTACCTACATATCTGCAATAAAACGCTGCACCGAGGTAATCACGCTTGCAATGGACATTTATTGACGAAAAGACGAAAAGTTGACTTTGCACCAAAAATTACCATCCGATTTTGTTCTGCTAACACCGATGGTACAGTTTGACCCAGATATATTGGATACGGGTCACCGGCTGGACACACAGGCACCAATAGCTATAGGTACTGTTGCCGACACAATTCGTTCCCGTTCAACAATTTCCAATTGAAATTTAAACAACTCAATGTTAACTGGAATTTAATTAAGAGAGATGGGTAGGTATGCGCAAAGTTTCGCAAACTATAGGTGAATATAACTGCCACATAAGTTCATACACTCATAACTTTCAATGATCGAATAAGAGTTTGACGTACTTTATCTCTACTAAAACTAATTTATGTACAGGGAAATTTTATGATTTTAAATATGTACCTCATCATCATCAGCCCATATACGTTCCCACTGCTGGGACACGGGCCTCCTATGAGAGAAATATGTACCTATAGGCTATACCTATACCTAAATATGTAGCTAATATTGAAGAGTTAACTTACCGGGTAAGTCTTACCCTGTAACCTGTTTCTTTTTTTTATTTAAATATCTATAATCAATTTATTTTCATTGTGTATCCAAAATATTCACAATTCAACTGATAGCTGCTTATAACACAAAAGAAAAAATTGCAACCAAACAATTACACTTGCACTGTCACTGACACTAAAATCTAGTTATCTACACCATCGTCTTCACTCTTCAATGTCCTAAGAAGCCGTAGCTGTAGAGACGAATAAGGTTTCGTTTGGTATTTTATTCCTAATTCAAGATAAAGTCGAATACATTGTCGTTTCTGATGAGTCCAACTCTTCCATTTGTTTAAGGGCCCTTATGGTCGTGTGTCTTTTTAATTTTAGAACACTTGAAGTAAAATAAAGAGCAGATGGAATCTGCTTATGTCGGTGTTTTCAAGTCGGCCATGGAAATCAACTTGGAATTAATTAGGGAAACACTTTTGAGTCTGTCTTTATTTGCCAAAAATAATCACGAAGAAGTCAAATAGAAAGACAATAATAGTAACATGTAGGTACTACAAAATTAGCTAGACACACACACTAGGAGTGCAACATAGGTCTCAGATTAAGAGTTTTTTAGTTGATCTTAGACATATTATGATGTTTACAATTATCTAATCTTTGATAACTTTAATCTACTATATAAAAATAAGTCAGGTCTTCCTTCCTGACGCTATAACTCCAGAACGCACGAACCGATTTCCACGGTTTTGAAAAAAGAATAGCAAAGGTGTCTCTGGTGGCGAAACGGAGTTCGCCGGGTTTGCTAGTCATGAATAAAGTCCAATTGAATTTGTTCCTAATAAACTTTTTTTAAGGCTTACCGAGGAACTTATTCTTGTATACCTAACTACATAGATAATATTTCAATTGTGTAACGTTTTTTTCTCAACCTATCGAAAATTTTTTGAATCATTTTTTTTATGTTGAATAGCATAAACGTAATCAGTTCGTAATCGCTTTGGGACTATTTCGTGTTGGACTCTTGATCGGCACATGAAAATAAAATACTCATGGGGTCGCTGCCCGTTTTCTAAGTATATCGATTTCTCACCAGTCACGCAATTTGCCAAGTAAAGCTTCTGTGTAGGACAAAACAATGTGAATAGGACCTTACACTTTACACTGATATCGATATTGTACTGGTAAACTTTTTGTTTTAATTATTTATTAGTGGTAGATATAATAATAATTGAATAATCCTTAATGTTGGCGGCAAAAGAGCACATTCGAACCGATTTTCAAAAGTAACCGAAATTAAAGTTGTTTGAATTGTTAAAGTTGAGCTATTTGTTTATTATAGATATACAGGAGTTCTACGAACTCACTCTCCTTGATGACACCAAGTCGATACAGCAAAAGACTGCGGAAACAATTCGAATAGCCAATAAATGGGAAGCTGATGGTGTTCGCCGTGAAGTAAGTGAAAAGTATCTATCTAGAGTACGAGTTTTAACTGGTATTTGATCTTTTGAATTATTAAAGCATAAAAATAATTTTGAAACCATTTTTAAAACTGCAATACTTGAGAGATGGGTTTCCCTTTCAGACGAAATACCAAATTATCCATACATTTACAAATATATTATAAAGTAGTAAATACGTTATGTTATCGTCTTATAAAAATTAGTTGCCATATACTCTTAACATCTGCACATAATATATTATGAGCGAATAACAATTCGAGCTTAAATTATTTGTTTTTATACCTAGATTCCAAATGAAGAAAGCGATTACCGATCGGTATCGAATGCCTTTCTCCTGGACAATAGGAAACCCGATCATCGCAATGCCGACACCCCAGACTCTACAAAGGTTTGTTTTATTGAACACCAACATTTGATTAAAAATTGTTAGTATAAAGTATGTATTTAAGTATATCTATTTGTACCTCAAATTACGATCTTGATATTCAAGAATATATTCCACTGTAATTAATTTTATGTAATTTTTAGATCGGTCCTGCGACGGTTATATCATCCATTGCAGACGCGGATGAGAAAAAGGTATATAACTTTGTTGATTTTATCTGTGATTTGCATCTTAAAGGTAAGCAATTTTTTAAGTCTCGGAAGTTAAGGTGGCGGAATCATCGACAAATGTAAGTAACGACAATAAATTAGTCTATCATCAGGTCACATGATTCTCTAAGGCTCATTACTTATATTGCGCTAAGGCCTAAGGAGTAAGGTCAAATAATACGATACAGTCAAACAAGGCAAGCCCCTTTCCAGCAGAATATTCTTAGATACTGATTATTACCTATATTATGCATTTATATATTATATATATAATGTTATGTCAAAATTCAGTGAACATTCGATGAAACAAATACTCATTAATAACCATGAAATACCTATTATATTATATATTATGACGAATGGCTGCTGTACCATAAAATATACAATATTATATATTATAATCTAACGCGACGCTGAACACTGGTAGACTGAACGCCCAACCGTAAGATAAACTAGCTAAACTAGCATAATACTGACTACTCTACTACTTCTCAGTACTATACCAAATTTCGTAGTGCTGTCTACACGTAAATTTTAATTTTGTTAGTAGAGTAACGCAGATGTAGATGCAGGAACTCTGTTTCGAGAACTCTATATGGACGTCGATTCGATTTAATTTCACGTACAATATATTCATAGGCCGCATTTCTTTTATTTTTATCTTTATAAACACGATTACTTATATCCCAGATACTCGGAAACTCCCCGTGAAGCTCCACTAGTTTTAAAGTTTCTGATTCAGAAAACTTCATGATATTTATTTGGATTTAAATGTCTATCAAAAATCCTAAGACTTTATAGTTAGGTAGGTAAACAATGACACGTGCTGTAAACAAGTTTGAATTCTAGATTATAGATATAATAATCATATTATATGCAGTGACGGATTAACCCTTAATCAAATTAAGCAATTGCTTAGGGCATCACGTCTGAGGGGGCACCAGAAGAAGCACAAAAAAAATCCGTCTTTAGGGCATCACGTCTCACTCTCACGTCACCAAAAACCACACCAAAAAAAATTCTAGGACTATTGCGATCAGCCAATCACAAACCACTTCTTCCCTGTGGGCCCCAAGCCTGGCGCCTCCGCAAATCTGTTTCAATCAAATGTTTTGTTTTTTGAGTAAAAATATACAAAGAAACAGCAGACAAATTCTCATTCTTGAATAAAATACCCGATGCCGATAAAATTATGTGTCCCGATCAAACTGCAGAATACAGTTAGCACAGTAAAAATCTAGTAAACAATATCCAGAAGACCTTAACACCGATTTAATAACAGAAATTCAACAGTTTCATTCATATATCATAAGTAAAATAAGTTCCAGACCCAGTGATTCGGCTCACACAAGTTTACATCAAACTCACGCACAATTGTATAAAATAATACATGATGATAAGATTGAATCAGCTTACCCTAATGTGGAAACAGACCTGCGTAGTCCGGGCAATTTAAACATTCGATGTTACATAAAGTCCCAACAAGCTGAATGTCTGTGAAGTTGTTGAAAACATAATTATAAACAATGTCTAAAAGTTCCCCACCATTCCCCTGTAAAGAAAAAATTTTATTCAAGGTCAAAGGTCAAAAAATGAGTTTTTCGCGATTTTCAGCAAAACGGTAAGTTTTATCATAAAAGTACCTCAGACAAAAATTGTAGATCATAAAATTATCTATAAAAAATGTATTAATACTTTTTTTCTTACGAGCCACCGTTTCTGAGAAATAACGATTCAAAAAGTTATAAAAGTTGTTAAAAAACATCGTTAAAAAAACGCGCTAAGTACACTACCTCATAGGTGGCGTGGAAACGTGTGCATATTATGACGATAACAACTATTACCGTTACCGTTAACAACATTACCGTTTTGCTGAAAATCGCGAAAAACTCATTTTTTGACCTTTGACCTTGAATTATTTTTTTTCCTTACAGGGGAATGATGGGGAACTTTTAGACATTGTTTATAATTATTTTTTCAACAACTTCACAGAAATTCAGCTTGTTGGGACTTTATGTAACTTCACCCTCATTTTTTGGTTTAAATTGACTGGGCTATGCGTATATTTTTATCGCTTATGATTACAAATTGCTCAGCGGAGCTTTTTCAAAATTAAAAATATTAAGGGGCCCTTATAGAGAAAGTTTAGGCATTTTAGGCACTGAGACTTCTCGCGCCCGCGTTGCGCAGGAGCCGGCGCGACATGAACTCCGGTGACCTATGAAGGCGGGCGATTACGCCACAGTATAAATAAATCAGTAGTTCGATTTTATTTGCTATCGTGGGAATGTTGTTAATAAATAAATTTACTACTTATCCTATACCATTAAACGAGCAATATTTGCATATTTATATATTTGTTTGTATATATACAGTGTAGAAATTTTCGATGTGCCCTGAAAGGAAAGTTCTTGAAATACTAGGGATAGCAAATTTTTCTGAAAGGACAATATAAAAGATAATTTATTGTTAATTTCTCGTAAAAATATTTGCTCTTAGAAATAAAAATATCATGGAATCGAACATTTTTATTGTAGAATCAACATAAACATAAAGAACGCTTCTGGTTTATTGGTCTATTTTATAAATACATTTAAAGTTTAAAATGAAACTCTCTTTCTGGATACATTAATTTATTTTCTTCTAAAAATATTGGTAATAATAATTAAAAGTAAAACAAATAAAAAAGGCAAAATAATAATTGAATATTTAAGTATGTAATAAGTATGTTAGTGTATTCAACCAACTTAAAAAAGTGTGACTATTTTACAACAATTTGAATAATAATCAATTAATGATTTGTATTATTGTATACAATATCGAAGCTTTTTAAGAAATGTATAAAATACTTTTTTATGAATTATGAATTATTATCATACATCATAATATTATGTTACCGGCAATATATTAAACCCTTCTTAGTAAATGTATGTTATTCCGAGAAACGGTCGGAATGAAATAAATTATATTCGTCAAATTACCTATGATATCTTTAAATCTGAACTTTTCCTAAGTAGCAAATGTGGGTGGTTTTTGGGGTAGCGATTAACCAATATGAGGTCAAAACTAAAATCCAAGATGGCGCCGACGAAAATTTGAAATGTTTTCGTCATGGGTGTCATTTTCAAAGAGTTGGAGTAACTATTAATCAATAAGAGGTCAAATCTAAAATCCAAAATGGCGCCGACGAAAATTTGACATCATTTCGTCACGGGTGTCATTTTCATGGTTTTTGGGGTAGCTATTAACCAATATGAGGTCAAAATCAAAATCCAAGATGGCGCTGACGAAAATTTGACATCTTTTCGTGATGGGTGTCTTTTTCATGGTTTTTGGGGTAGCTATTTATCAATATGAGGTCAAAACAAAAATCCAAGATGGTGTCGACGAAAATTTTACATCTTTACGACATGAGTGTCATTTTCAAGGTTTTTGAGACAGCTATTTACAAATCCCCAATGTTACCGTCGATAATTTGGTATATTTTTCTTACTCCTTTAAAGTAAACTTAAATAAAATAACAAAAACGTTTACAACTACAGTTTTGTAGACAGTCTTTCTAAAAACAATTTTAAAGAACATTGAAATGCATATTTAGAAATGTAATTATATAATATATAATAAAACGTAACTCTGTGGCAATCATGTTAATATTCGCTAAACTTTTTTTAAAATAAAGTTCATCTAAAACATTAAAACGAAGAGAATAAAATAATAAAGAGCGTGTGTGCCGAGATAACGTGTCAGAAGTGAAACTTCTTTGGCGAGATTTATAGATACCAAAATCACCAAGCCTTGCTCCATAACGTGACAGTATTACCATAACGCGATCTTGAAATTTTACTCTCAATGCGTCTAAAGAAGTTTCACTTCAAAAGGCTATTATCTGTGTACAGTTCCACAGAATTTGAATTCTGCTCGAAAAATATGTAAACGGTTGTAAGAAAAATATACCAAATTATCGACGGTTATATTGGGGATTTGTTAATAGCTGTCTCAGAAACCTTGAAAATGACACCCATGCCGAAAATATATAAAATTTTCGTCAGCACCATCTTGGATTTTAGTTTTGACCTCATTTTGGTTAATAGCTACCCCAAAAACAATGAAAATGACACCCGTGACGAAAAGATGTAAAGTTTTCGTCCGCGCCATCTTGGATTTTAGTTTTGACCTCATATTGGTTAATAGCTACCCCAATAACCATGAAAATGACACCCATGACGAAAAGATGTAAAATTTTTGTCGGCGCCATCTTGGATTATAGTTTTGACCTCATATTCGTTAATAGCTACCCCAAAAACCATGAAAATGACACCCGTGACGAAAAGATGTAAAATTTTCGTCCGCGCCATCTTGGATTTTAGTTTTGACCTCATATTGGTTAATAGGTACCCCAATAACCATGAAAATGACACCCATGACGAAAATATGTAAAATTTTCGTCGGCGCCATCTTGGATTATAGTTTTGACCTCATATTCGCTAATAGCTACCCCAAAAACCATGAAAATGACACCCATGACGAAAAGATGTAAAATTTTCGTCGGCGCCATCTTGGATTATAGTTCTGACCTCATATTCGCTAATAGCTACCCCAAAAACCATGAAAATGACACCCATGACGAAAAGATGTAAAATTTTCGTCGGCGCCATCTTGGATTATAGTTTTGACCTCATATTCGTTAATAGCTACCCCAAAAACCATGAAAATGACACCCATCACGAAAATAAGTCAAATTTTTCGTCGACGCCATCTTGGATTTTAGTTTTGACCTCATATTGGTTAATAGCTACCCCAAAAACCATGAAAATGACATCCATGACGAAAAGATGTAAAATTTTCGTCGGCGCCATCTTGGATTATAGTTTTGACCTCATATTCGTTAATAGCTACCCCAAAAACCATGAAAATGACACCCATCACGAAAAAAAGTCAAATTTTCGTCGGCGCCATCTTGGATTGTTGTTTCATAAAAATAATATTTGTCATACTCATACAGATCAACCAACATCATAATAGTCTTCCTACTAGTACTTCAAAACTTTGCCGCTAATCGCTATTCCTATAAAAAAGAGGATCTCAGGCAAGGTAATTTTTAAAACATAATTTTAAATTTACAAATAATTATTGTAATATGAAACTTGTGTTGATTTGAAGAATAAAATAGAAAATTTTATTTTTTTACATTTTTAGTTCTTTCGATTCCCGGTCGAAGAAAATGAATTTTTGAAAATCTTTGAATGCAGTTCTATTTCTTTTTAAAAATAAAGGAATGTTTCCTTTCAGCAAAATTTGCTATCTCCTAGTATTTCTGGTACTTTCACCCAGGGCCCATCGAAAATTTCCACACTGTATTTACAAACAAATATATAAATATTCAAATATTGCTCGTTTAATAGTATAGAATAAGAAGTTAATTTATTTACACCTACAATCCTAGGATAGGTAATAAAATCAAACTACTGATTTATTTATATTGTGGCGTGCTCGCCGTTGTACCTACTTGCCGCTCGGTTCTAATTATACGAGCGGCGACTACAACGTGGTCGGGAGCAAAACTAGCACAGGTCCTCCCTCGATGGCGTCCGGTTGGACTTTGGCGGCACTGGCGTGGTGCGCGCGAGTCGCATATTACGTATTATATTTTATATAAAAAAAAATAGGGGCTAAATTATAAATCTATCCAAAAATTTCACTGTAAAACCTGATTAGTAAATGAAATGTAAAATTTTCATAAAAATAGCGTTTCCCTAATTCGCATAAAACTGAAAATGCTTTCAAAATCGATGCTACTTCTGATTTTTTTTTTATCGAGTTAAATATTTAATATTGTGTTTCTATCCAAAAATTCCACTAGATCAAACGTTTATCTGTACTATATATTTTTTTAGGATTTTAAATATGATGATTTCTCTGAAAATAACATGATTTAGAAACATGAATTTCGGTCCATGGGCCCTTAAAAAATGAAAAAGGATAAAGATGATACAAGAAAGGCTCGATAATTTATAGATATTGTACATAGAGTCCGATATGTTAAAAACGTTAGACGTTAATATTATGCTATCTTGCGTGAATTCAATGCTCGGAAAAGCCGCAAGGCGCATTTCAATAAATAAATAAATTATGCTTTGGTTTTTATTATTGTCGCACCTACTCCACTTCTAAAGTACGTTACATCTCATCATCTTATTTTACAAAAAAAAGTAATGTTTTTAGACGGTAAAGGTTTAAAGACCGATTCTAGTTGACATACGGATGGGGGGCCCACAGGCATGGATTGCTTAGGGCATCTAGTAGTCTTAATCCGTCACTGATTATATGATATAATAATATATTATATGATATAACTAGCGGTCCGCCCCGGCTTCGCCCGTGGTACATATTAACGTTTTCTCTACATAAGAACCATCCTCGTACTTCAAGGAATATAATAAAAAAAGAATTATCGAAATCGGTTCAGCCGTTCTCGAGTTATGGAATTACAACGAAAAGTGGCATTGATTTTTATATATTAGATAATCAGAACCACTGGAGTGGGGAAAGCTAAGTGGTAGAGTAACTTTAAACTTACCCACGGCGTTACTCTACCAAATTTTAGTACTCTACACATACTCTACAATCTACATTACCAATGGTGTCTAGTATAATAAATAAGACGTAGAGACTACCATTTACTCTAGCCATGTACAGCGGCCAATAGGTAATATTGAGTACCTAGATGGTACCTAAATTCAAACCAAGCGCAAATTTGTCTGGTATGCTAAAAAAATGTCAAAATTAGTCTAGCGATTTCGGTATATTTAACACACTTAACACACGTAAAATCTTATCATACAATTATTACATGTTATTATTGATTGTCACTTATTTTTTGGTTTAGTATTTTTTAGTGGCATTGCAATGGCATTGCCTCGAGTGACGTTTTGTAAAAATAACGGCGCGAGCACACAGGCAGAAGTCAGAGTTCTCAGAAGCGTCATATGAATTTTGTCTTTAGCGCCATCTTCTGGAAAAATGGAGAGGTAGAAGTACCTACGTAGAAGTAGCCGAACTACAACAAGTGGTCGGTAACGGCGGTGTTTCGCGTCTCGTAGTACTATTTATAACCTACAATACAGTTCTAGTTTTCAACGATATGTACACTAACGTTTCTTCGATCTGTGGATTTGTGGTGTTAAACTTCACAACTGTGCCAATGTTGTGTGAACGCTACATCAACTAAAATTCCTGAATACTGCACGTAAATGAATATCCAGTGAAATGTTATTGCACATAAAATTTTGACATTCACACTACTGCTGTTATTTCGTACCCGTCTCAAGTAAGGCCATATATAATGTACACTAATCTATTTTTAAACATTTAGTAATTTCTTGATAATTTGGGAACGTTTTCAAACATTTGGTGAGACTAATGCAACTTCTAAGATAGTTTGCTTGTAACAATCGCTGTTACTAGCTAGATAATTCATTCAATTCTTCAATGTTACCAAAGTTGTATCTCATGCACGTAAATAACGTAACACGGACATTCTAATTAATTTCATCGCTTTGACATTCATACCATCCTCATGGAACACAAGTTGGTAACACTCAATTAACTATAAATGCATACATCCTAATAAAAATCACTATCAAAAAAGGGCTCGGCTCGTATTATAATACTTAGATAAGGATTGGTGTAATTTAAAGTGAGCTAACATGATAACCAGCTTATGCAGAGGGATTTCGAACAAATGCTGGATTATAATTAGGCAGAGGTGTACTTAAACGATTTATTTTTGGTGTAAGTTAGAACTGGGTTCTAGGTAGAAAATGGTGCATGTCGAAGAGCGTCCAGTAAGATGCTGACTGCAGTCACAAGTGTGTAACTAACAATGCATGCAGTGTACATATTGTAGTGCAATAAAATTGAAGTTCTGAGGGCTATGCACACTTGGTCAACAAAATGACTGAAAGACGGAAGAAAAAAACCCATAATGGATTCCTTCGAAAAGTTTCATCTTTATTTAATCTTGACACGGTGAGTTAACTTATGGTACTACAGTTGGCCATGAAAAATACTATATTTATTTATTCACAATGCTCATACTATATCAATTAAATTCACATGTATATGCTAATAGATAAAGCTCACAGTGAAGTGTATTAGATAGACGTTCACTTCACAACTAATGTGATGTGAGTTAATTCAAATACCATGCCTTCAACATCACTACATGGTATTGTAATACCAAATTTAATGTCTTAGCTTGTTATTCAACTATCATAATCAGCCAATCTTTTGGAAACCATAAGTTTAAAAAATTCATCTGATAATGTGTTTTACATAACTGATATAGGTGATAATGTAATAGAATATGATGTATAATAGTATATTTATGTAAAAATTATTATAATAAAGTAATTCATAACTTGGTTATTATAATTTTGTAAATACAGCCAAATTATTATCCTTATAATTAAAATGTTAGTGATACATAATAATTAGTAATTTATTAATTACATACATGTTTTTGTGTTAATTCAACTAATACTAATAATAATTATTGATCAGTAACATGCAACTTGTAAGACCAAGTGTTGCCATGGTATGCAATACTGTATTTGTTTACAATATTTATGACATTGACTGATTTCCTTGCAGGCTCATGTTACAACACCAGAAATGAAGCAGGTAAATATAAACATAACTTCATATGTCAATTATATCATATTATAATTATCATGTAAGGAAAATACTAGGTTTAACAAATTGTTAGTTAGTGTTATGTTTTAAATATAATAAATTCTTATTGAAGTATTTAATTCTTTATCAATACTGAGTCCAAAGTAATTTGCGTTAAATGGTTTGATCACTTAGCATGCTTTCAATTGATGGTATAAATTAGACTGGCTAAATATCAATCAAGAAACATCTTGTTTTGTTTGGCTCCCAATTAGTATGAATCAGTGTGTTATAAGATATAACATTTTTAATAATTGTTTACATACATTCCAATACGAGGTATAAATAACAGTTTTTATTGTACTGTTAATGAATAATCCCACTTTCTTGTATTTAATTAATATTTAAAACATTGACTAATTTTGATTAATTTGGTTTCTACAAAAGTTACAGGTAAATGGTATCGAAGGTGGTGCAGTGATGGGTGATGATGGCTATCAGTACTTAACTGTAGTGCTTTCCCGAGCGGGTGGTGCTGGCCTTGGGTTCAGTATTGCTGGTGGCTCAGACAATCCCCACGTAGCTGAAGATCCACATATTTACGTCACTAAGCTCATTCCTGGTGGAGCCGCTGCAGCTAGCCAATTACAAATTAATGATGCTATATTACAAGTAAGATTATTTTTGCTTTTTAACTAGATAAATTGATCTTTCTGTTATACACTAGTTTTATCAATAAATAAGCTGAACCTTGCAACTATGTCTGTTTTTAAAAGCAAAATTTTTGATACATTTTTCATTGCTTCTCTGGAGCTTCCACTGGTGCAGGTGGTACTTGTGATGTCATATAACATTGATAAATCCACTATCCAATGCAAAAAAAAAATTTCAAGCAAATGAATACTTTCAGTTAAACTTCATTATAGATAATAATATAATTATATAGATAACTTTGTAGGATTATAATCATGTTCCAAATGCTTCAACAGGCTATAAAATTAATTTCTATGTTTTATTGAAGTTGAATATAATATTCCAGTAATAATTTTACATCTACAGCTAACTGGTACAATTTTTAATTAAATCACAAATTAGCACTTGTGCCATCATTATCATTTAACAATAGTACAATACAGCAAAAAATGTTATCTATTGTACATATTTCATAGTAACCTCTGGTATAATTTTTGCGATGTGTTTAGGTTAACGACACAAATGTGGAGAATGTGACGCATGCAGAAGCAGTAGACGCGTTAAAAAAGGCTGGCAGCACGGTGCGACTGGTAAGTCAGTTTGCATTCAAATTGAGAATGGTTAAAGCGATGCACACACTAATAAATTTTTCTTTCACAGAAAGTAAAACGTCGAGGGACGGAGGACCTTTTGAGCGTGTCACAAATATCTAATAAAGAGGAGGCAGTGGAAATTGAATTGGTTAAGGGTGGTGCTGGATTGGGATTCAGCATAGCGGGTGGTCTTGGCAACCAACACATACCTGGAGACAATGGGATATATGTCACTAAAATAATGGCTGGTGGAGCGGCGCATAGAGACGGCAGATTGAGGGTCGGCGATAAACTGTTAATGGTCAAGAATACATCTGTAAGTATTATATTATTCACAACAATAAATTTTTCTTAGTGGACGGAACTTATAGTAATTACAATTTTATTTTATTTTAAAAGATGCAAAGTATTTAACTTATAATATAAATCCAAATGTTGATTACCATTGAAATATATTTCATGTTTATCTGCAAAAACATGACAAATTATTTCATTGATGTTTTTATTATTAGTGAGTTATTTCAGTGATCATTGTTATTATGACCTTTACATAAGGAACAAACATATTTTAAAAACAGATACTAGATGTTTCTGATTCACATTGTTTCTTATTTGTATTATTTTAATGTATGCAAATGTTAATTGAAGGTAAAACCTTATATTGAATTTAAGGATTTTGAAATGGGCTTTGAAAGATAACCTTACTATCTACATTGTTAACAATACTTGAAATGTTCTTGTGAATATGCATATCTCTATCTGTTTCACTGTCTTGTGAATATTCATGTAGGATTTATTGAAGGCAGACTTTATTTGTAGAGTCTACCTTCAATAAATCACATTTTCCTTGGCCAAGAGAAGCTTTGGAGTTGAATATTTGTTGTATTTATCCAATAATGCAAGTCTTGTGACAAGGGTGTGTGTAAAATGTCTGAAAATTAAAACTAGATATTCACCCGGGCTTAACCTGTTCTTGACATATTTAACTGAGATAAAAATTTAAAAAACATATTATAACCACATGTCTATAGTAATGAAGCTTCCTTTTATTGAAATACGTTTTCCAATTAACTTACGAAGTTTTTGTTAACGTTTTATTAACATTTAAAAGAGCAAATCTTCTTCTTTATGTATGTAATATAAACTAAATGACAATACACTTATCCTTGTTCAATTCTCAGAAAGGCGACGTGAACCTCGACAACGTGACGCACGAAGACGCAGTTGCTGCGTTGAAAGCGTCTGGAGAGAGAGTACTGCTGGTGTTAGTTCCTGGACCAAGGCACGGTCAACCATCGCCAAGAACGTCTAGGGCGAATACTCGTAAGTATTTGATTTTAAAAGATCTTAAGTAAGATAGTGCAAATTGTTTGCTGCATTGGCGTGGTTAGAAAATAGGAAAAAAACGTATCCACTCTGACTGATGCAAATTTTTCACTTATGCAATTATTGTTTGCTTATATTTGCATCAAAAGTTTATACTTTAATATACTATTATTAGTATACTTTTTGTTGTATGTACCTACTTACTTTTCATTGTTTGTTTCTTTCACCTATATTTTTCATAAATGGTATTTTTGTCATCATTAAATTTTATATTAAATTGTTAGTTACTCGGAGTTACGAAGCTGGCCGTAAATCCTGCTTGTACAGTGTTATTGTTAAAGAACGACGTTAGAAACTTCAAATACGCGCGTGCATTTACAAATTGTGTAAAGGAACGGCTTCCTTTACACAATTTGTAAACGAAAACATCATTGCAGCGTGTCCCACATCGAGCACGAGCAACTCGCTGCGGCGCGAGGACGCGACGGACGGGCCCGCGGAGGAGCCCCGCGTGGTGGAGCTCGAGAAGGGGCCCCAGGGGCTCGGCTTCAACATCGTCGGCGGGGAGGACGGCCACGGGATATACGTGTCGTTCCTCCTCGCGGGGGGCCCCGCGGAGCGCTCGGGGCAACTGAGGAGGGGCGATCGCTTGCTAGCGGTTAACGATACGGATATAACGCATGCGACGCACGAACAGGCGGCTAAGGCGCTGAAGGTAAGCTTGTGTACATTCGTTGGTTGATTAGATTCGGCGCGGAGATCGCTTACAAACTATCAACGATAAAGACATTAAGCATGCTACGCACGAGCAAATTGCTCAGGAACTCAAGGTAAGGGCTTTTGCACATTGGTTTGTTGATTAGGGCCCTTGCTAGCTGAGGGCTCCGCAAACCGTTTAGGGCAACTACGCAACGGAGATCGCTTGCAAACTGTCAACGACATTACGCATGCTACGCACGAGCAAGTGGCTAAGGCGCTCAAGGTAAGGGCTTGTTCATACAGGTTTATCGTTGGATTTTTTTTAATTGATTTAGTTTTAGAAATTGATTTTGTTCATATGTACATAGATCATATATTTAAATAAAAAATATAATATTGAAAAAAAAATTGCAGAAAAAAAAAACAACACATATATAATTATATTAAAAAACTTGAAGAGATATGTAAACATTATACATAATTAATGGTCAGGATTAAATGTTACAAAAAATATATTTACATATAAATTATCTATGCTATTTAATTAAATAGAGTATGAAAAAAGATTTCCTTAACTTGTGCTCTTAAGCAAATAATATATCTATTAGATAGATGCCAAGATATTAAAACAGTTATCTTAATTCCGCATTACCGTTAACCAACAGATCATATAGTCAAATGCGCAAAACTAACAGTACACACCTATAATAACATTAACATATTAAATGGACGTTTAAAAAAACTTGTTTACATGTCATGTATGAGCTATAAATAATTCATAAATCATATTTGTCATTTAAAGAAACCATATGTAAATACCTCTTTACGCATTGCGTCATAATCGATTGCCATCGCTTATAACAATACGTATTTGGTCAGTATTAGTCACGCGATATGCACGGAGGCGACTGTGTGAGTGAATTTACTCTGATTACCCATTAACATAGTTAAATTCGTGATTTTTTTTTTATTATGTACGTGTGTGTGTAAAACCTACGCTTTTGATAGTTATCAGTTTCGAAATTTACGTGGCAAATAATGTGTTTATTATTTATGGACTTGCTTCAAATTCTCATGAATAATTCAATGTGTTTGGAATTCCATTCGTAAATGAGCGGTTAAAATTCTTGCTAAAGTATTTACTTTCCACCTTGCTTAATAAGATAATACCATGTAAACCTTGAGTGCTAGAAAATTGAGTTTAACCAAGGCACCGTTTTGTGCATAATGCTTCAACATTGTGCATAAATATGTAAAAACTATAAGTATTTTTTTAGGTTTTAACTAGGTATTTAAAAGTAAAAAATAGTTTTTTACTATTATTTTATTCACAACAAATCAATTCTATTGTTCAAAAACTTTAATTTTTCTTAGCTACTTCAGTGGATCTTGACAGTGTTACCTATAATTAAATTGAACCTACGAGTTGTATAATATCGTGATATCTTTATTCATTTACTCTCCTTTTTACAGAGTACGGGACAAAATGTAAAGTTAACTGTAGTGTACAGGCCACAGGAATACAACAAATTCGAAGCTCGTATTAATGAATTAAAACAACACCACACGCTGTTGCGAACGTCACAAAAACGATCGCTCTATGTAAGGTATGTATCTCTATTTTTATTATAATTAATTAAATTATTCTCTATTTATTATTAAGTTATATAATGTTTGCCATTGCTTTAATGAGCCTTGTAGTAAGCTGACTTACTTTCTACTAAGAGAAAGTCACCTAGTTAAATGGCACGTAAGTATGCAGTCCAAAAACGTAGGCTTAATTTTTATTTAAGTATTGACATAATATTTTGAAGACAACTTACGGTTATTGCGAGAAGCTATTCACATTGTGATAATATAAATAGTACTTCTGCAAAATTGCGTATAAGCAAAATTTTAATTATAACAAAATATGTGCGAAATTATAATTATTTTATAAATATTTCAGAGCGCTATTTGACTATGATCCCATACGAGATGACGGGCTTCCCTCAAGAGGCTTGCCGTTCCGATATGGTGACATTCTGCATGTCACCAACGCGTCGGACGACGAGTGGTGGCAAGCCAGGTATTTCATTTTATAATTATTATTGTAACTAACTAGCTATACCGGCAAAATCTATTTCTTTAGCTCATGTGTTGTTCTGATGTGTGATTGTTAACCTATATAACTGTTAAGTTTCATCCAAAGCCGTCGAGACGTTTTTTTTCGTGAAAGAGTAATAAACATATATACATCTATCCTCACAAACTTGCATTTATGTAATATACAACCATTAATTAAGATTAACGTATTATTACTTAATTTTACATATTATATTCAAAATACAAGTCTATGTTATTCAATATTTCCTTAATGTAATTAAGCTAACAATGAATGAATAGAGTAGCATCTGCTATCAGGATAGTGGTAATATGATTAACAATTTCTATAAATAAGTTTTTATTAATAGTTTGATTGTGTATCTTTAGAAATAATTAATCATAATCTAATAGAATATTTATAGAATATTTTTACAAATACAATTTGTTTTAAGTACTACAAGTATGTAGTCATCGAACTAAATTGGTTTTGTAAGATAGTTTCGTCTATAGTACTTCATTATTGACTACTGTGTTATTTTTCATTTCTATTTTAATTTTATCAGTTATTATAAAAATTGGTTCAGCATTTCTTGAATTATAAATAATGTGACTAACACTTCCTCTTATATACATTTATTGTAATTAAAAAACTATTAACCCTTTAACTAACCTATATATTAACATTGCTATCAACAAGCAGGCGGCTAGACAGCACAGATCCGGAAGCAATCGGCATAATACCTTCGAAACGACGCTGGGAACGCAAGCAGAGGGCAAGAGATCGACAAGTCAAGTTCCAGGGACAAGGGACGCCTGTGTCTACGGTATGTTTTACATCAAATAAATCCTTTATTGGAAGTTTTTACATTACGTGATCCGTTACGCTAAGAAATAAAACTATATGCCTAGTACACGTCTCAGAAGTGAAACTTCTTTGATAAGTTGTCTCGCGGTTACACCCGCGGACGAACCCGCAGGCAAAATCAAGTGCATATAACTCTAGCTCATGTGCTTACCAAATCTGTCCTGTGTAGTTTTTTTAGTGAATGAGTAACAAAAACCTGTCCATACTCACAAATGTTTGCATAAATAATATAAGTAGGATTAAATAAAATATATAAACAAAAAAGGGAATTCAGTGGAGAACACACTCAATACAGGTGCGTGTAAATCAAGTCAAGGCCTTGTTATTAGTATTATTGCATTTATGCTATTAGGTTTAATATTAGTGTCAAGTTTGAATCTAGACTGTAATTAGGCTTCCACATATTGTATGCTCTTATACCTGATTAATAATAGAAGCGGATTTAATCTGAACCGATAGGTATAATTATGTATAATTGAACTTTCATCCTACACATTTATTTTGTAAAACACTATTCTATAATAAGGCTTACAGTCGAATAATGATCTAAAACCTATAAAATATATACTTTTTCCAGCTTGAATTTTTGAACTTTGAAGTGAAACTGCTTTAGGCTCGTTGACTGTTAAATTTAAAGGCCGCTTGAGACGACAATTTTATCTTTGAATCTTGCCAAAGAAGTTTCGCTTCTGACAAGTGTGCTTGGCACAGACGCTCTTTTTTAATTGTTTTAACGACAGAATAACTAATAACGAAGAATAATAAAATTCCAGAGTCAATCCACGCTCGAAAGGAAAAAGAAAACGCTATCGTTCAGCAGAAAGTTCCCCTTCATGAAGAGTCGGGAGGACGGCAAGTCTGAAGATGGCTCGGACCAAGAGCGTAAGTACCAGCTCTGATATATCACTGTAATATATGCCGCACGCTTTGGATAAAGTATCGAAAATTAATATTAAGAATAAACTAAATAAAATTGATTTTGTGGGTGTGACAAAATTTGTAAATAGAAAAGTTTTTGAAAGTGAAAACGATAATATTATAGAAAAAATTGTGACAGCTTTAGAAGCAGAATTGTAGGAAAAAAAAATTTCTAGCATAGCACAAATTTCTTGATTACTTTCATCAATATCAGTTCTAAAATAATAGGGTAGAAACACCACCAATAGTTTAACAAATAATGAATTAAATGTCAAATTGTATTTTTCTACCCAAAACTAGACACAATCTATACTCATATTATAAAGAGGAAAGGTTTGTTATTATGTATGTATGTATGGTTTTCACGCATAAACTACTGGACCGATTTCAAAAATTCTTTCACCATTAGAAAGCTGCATCTTGACTGAGCAACATAGGCTAGGTTTTATCCAGGAAATCCCACGGGACGGGAACTATGCGGGTTTTTCTTTAAAAACGCGGGCAAAGCCACAGGCGGAAAGCTAGTATAGTAATAAATTAAACTATAATGAACGAAAAAATTGTAAATGTACATGTATAAAAACGGGTAACCGGTTTTGTTCCAGCTTTCATGCTTTGTTACACGCAAGAGGACGCGAACGCGGACGGTGAGTGCACTCCCCTATTGGTCACTTCGCTACTTCGCTCCTGTCGTAGGACGTTCTCTTATCGATCTCATGCCGAATTTAGCATATTATTATCAATTTAATATATTGTAAAAAATGTAGTGTTTAAAAAATTCGAAAAATTAGGGCTGAATGTGATAAAGACAATTATTTTGTGAAATAAATTGGCAAAGAAGTTTTGGTCAGTATGTTCAAATTTTACGTAATTACGTAAATTTTTTATGGATAGGTTTTATTGATAAAATCATCTAAGAGATTCAGTTAAAACTAGAGATAGTGGTAACTCTATATGTATTTACATTTATTTTACTGTTGGGTAAGGTCTATAGGTAGTTTATAATTAATCGGTAATAATGATTTGTTCGTAGTCACCCTTTTATAGCCCTTAACCTGCACCTGTAGTAATTTCTTATCTAGAGTTTAGTTTAAAATTGTCTTCTTGAATAATTGAATTAAATGGCAAAGATCGATAAGATTATGTCGTTACAATACGCAATTTATTTTCATGCGGCTGCTAATATTATAATCAATGTATGGAGGTTTTATTTATTATATATATTGAGTTATTCGCTTTTCTAACAATGAATATTATATAACTTGTGGGTCTAAGTAATATCTCTAAATCAAATGTTCATCATTTATGCCATAATATTGTATTGATATATTTGTATTTTATTATGTATTCATAAGGCAGAGGACTAATCATTATATCGTATACATTCGTATGAATATTTATCAAAACCGACACATATTATATTTCTCAAATATTTATTCGATTATATAGTAAATTTATCTAATGTATTTAGTGAATTGGTTCTTACCTCGGATTGTTAAACAAAATTGTTCTGGATATGTGTGAGTACATTAACGCTTGTAGTGTATATGGAAGAGCATGGAGGTGCTTCATAATTCGCAATTAATTATATAGAGGATTAGTCTAAAATTGACGCATTTGTTGCTTGTCAAATAATAATACACGGAGTCACGACGAGCGTGTTGCGTACATAGACGTTGTATTTACGTTCAATTTTAGCTATTTGTTTCATTACCACACAACCGTATAAGCAAACTAAATAGTTAAATCCTATCCTTTACAGAAAAATACAATCAAAAGAGCATTTTTTTTATCAAAAATGTAGAACATCGGCGGTATGAACATCTGAACATTTTTGGCTTATTTATATGTGCGCGGCTTACGGCTGTGTGGTTGTCGTATAGTTTTACGATTTATTTCCTTGCCATAAATGTTGTAGTTACGTCATACAATACTGGGTCGCGAGCACACGGATTGGTTTGACACTCGTCCGGCCGCCGTCCCGTGCTTCTAGTTGCCTTAAACGTTTTGCAATGTACATCTATGTTAAGCCTTTATGCCTAAAACTGGCTCGGAAAATTCTCTTGACCAATCCTCGTAAAAAGTCCATATTCCTCAAATAATAAAAAATAATTTTTCAAGTTCTCTCGCGAAAAAATATATCGATTTTTAATTGCCATAATAGGCTTCGCTTCCTAGTCACGGAAATTTTTGGAACCAGTTCGAGGTTTATTTAAAAATGATGTGCCTCAATTTGATCTTCGAGCTCAGTAATGCTATGCATAAAGAACGGCAACAGACAGTAAACGAAAGAAATATAATCAATTAAATCATATGTCCATTTCACTCTATTTGGTGTAGGCTCATTCCCTAGTTCGGATTCATCTCAAAATGTAAAACTGTTTCTAAATGTATATAACGTTAATTTTTCTACGTATAGGAGAAATCTTGTACCGAGTGGAACTTCCCATGATGGAGGAGATAACGCTCATATATCTCGAGGACGAGAGTAAGTTTTGGGAGTGAGGCGTAGCTTGCGAGTGCAGTAGCCGTTACCTTACCTCCCGCATTCTGGTTATGATCATCAATTAGAAACGTAGTTTTCATTTCAATAACACTCGATTTTCTTATTATTTGTTTATGTTTAGTTGTTTTTTTTACTTTTATCTAATTCATACGACGCGACGATTCCGATCGCCTCCGCGCGTCGAATCCCACGGTAGAGCGGGCGGGGGGGGGGGGGGGGGGGTTAGTAACGGAGGCTTAGACGTTTGTCGCGGAGGGAGAGGGCCACTGGAAGCACCCGAGGGCACGCCACGCGCTCGCATGCCGCCGCCGCACGCGCATCATCCATCCCATCCGCGAGTGTGCTCTCGCTTCACTTCACTCGCCCGCGCCGCATCGGTCTAGCGCTATATATATCGCTTTGTATTTACGCTTCTTAGACTTACTTATTGCAGTGTTCCGCTCGTTTCGAGCTTTCGCTACGATCTATGATGACGATTGTCTTTAATATTATTGTTTGTACGCTATGGAATTTACAATAGTTGATATACTTTATGCGAGCATGATGTTATGTAAAGCACTTTTAACGTTGTTCGATAGGCAGATAGATATTTATTATTGTATACAGATTGTTTATTGATGAGAATATTTTATAATATGTATTTATGTATCTATTTAATTTTATCGTTCATATTCAACTTAGTTTAGAGTGAGGTAAGGGCGACTTTGTAATACTTTTTCGAATAATCTTTTAGTCTTAGAATTTAGAGTTTATTAGATTAGTGATGAGCAGTTTAGCTTGTTATATTTATACAGAGATTGTAGAGTAATACCGTTGAGTTACCAATATAACTTTTAATAAATAAACGTTTGATAACTCAATTGTTTAAATATGATTTTTATGCACACGTAAGAGTTAGAACACCATATGTTTGAGAATTAAAAGTGCACGCTATTTCTTCTTATTAAAATGTAAGGAGGGCTTTTGAATACCTTTATAAAATTGAAATCGAGCGAATGGAAATTGCTTGAACGAATTGAACTATTTCGCGTTTAGTGACCTTATAGCTGTGTCATTTACATAGTTCACAAATAACTATCACGTCGATCCAAACGCATTATAGACAACTAATCGCATTCTAGAGTCCCTCAAAGGTTTCTTTATTAGTACTGTGCTAATATAAGATACTATTTCCAGGCCAAGATGAGAATGTGTTGTCATACGAGACGGTACAACAGTTAACCATCACGTACACGAGACCGGTGATAATTCTCGGCCCGTTGAAGGATAGAATCAACGACGACCTCATATCGGAGTTCCCGGACAAGTTTGGAAGCTGTGTGCCTCGTGAGTATAATGAGTAATACAGATAATTTAACTTAATTCATATGTATAGTGATGCATTGGTGGTGTATATAAAAATTAAAAATCTAAATTTTGATCTAGAGACAGCCGACAGAGACACATTATATCATTTTCATGATGATGGGTGATAGTGAGTAGATGATATTTTTACCCAAAACCTTGGATAAATTAGGACATTTTCTTGTTCTTATTAACTTAGTGACAAATAAACAGACACCTCTTTAAAATCGCCACAAATAAATTTTCAATTTTAATCTATCCATTAAAGTTCTATAAGTATTCAAAAAAATAACTTCTTCGATCAGATCAATGCTCTTCTTAAAACTAAGTGATTGCATAATTATTTCTTCTAGTTATGTGTAAATAGTTTATCATGTTAATGTGAAGTGCCAACAAATTATTTACAAGCCCGATCAAAACTCGACATTCATATACATAAAACATTTCAACGTTGCAGACACGACACGACCGCGACGCGACTACGAGGTGGACGGGCGCGACTACCACTTCGTCGCGAGCCGCGAGCAAATGGAGAGGGATATACAGAACCACCTGTTTATTGAGGCGGGGCAGTACAATGAAAACCTGTACGGGACGTCCGTAGCTTCGGTTAGAGAGGTTGCTGAGAAGGTAAGCTACAGGCGAAATAAAAGTTTACCAAACAATTTTTTTTTTTTTATATAGAAATGTGTAGGAATAGATTGAATATTAGCTGATACGCTTGAATGAAATTTATTGAAACTAAAATATTATTCAAAACGGTTTCTATTTTTAGCAAAACTTAGCTGATTATTATTGGCTATTGTAGGTCGTTTTATAAATGACATTTTATTTTATTTCAGGGTAAACACTGCATTTTAGATGTAAGCGGAAATGCCATAAAAAGGTTACAAGTGGCGCAACTTTACCCGATTGCCATATTTATTAAACCAAAGAGCGTAGAATCTATAATGTAAGTAACTTTTTTAAATTTCATTAAATAAGGCTAGTCACTCATCCATAGCGAAGAATTAACAATATGTATTTTTCTTTTAGGGAAATGACAAAACGAATGACTGAAGATCAAGCGAAAAAGACGTACGAACGCGCTTTGAAAATGGAGCAAGAGTTTGCTGAATATTTTACTGGTATGTTTTTTTTCATAAAACTTCGATAATAATTAACTCATTTATTTTTATACTATCATATGCTTGAGAAGTACGTAATGGATCTTGTTTTTTTTTTTATATATAGTTGTTACGAAAAAGGTTTTGTATTAATTTTTAGGCAAAACGGGCAATGCCGCGGGCGGTAAGCTAGTTTATTATAAATAACAGACTAGACAAGACCAAGAAAATACGAGCAAATAAACAAATTTGATTTGAAAAATTTTAGCATTTATAATCCACTTTTTAACGATTATTAACTTATTTGTACTTATTACAGCTGTGGTGACGGGAGACACACCAGAAGAGATATACGCGAAGGTGAAGGCGGTGATAGCAGCGGAGAGCGGGCCCACCGTGTGGGTGCCGCGCCGCGACCCGCTGTAGACGCAGCTGCCATACGCGTCCGCACGCCGCGACGTGCGCTGACAGACTGACGGTTGCGCAAACATGGCACTAGGTGGCGCTGATGTCAAACATTGTACTGCACGCGTACATGTGTGAGTGCGTGCATAGGTACAATCGTGAATGTTACGTGTTTGTTCATTGTGATGACTTTTTGTGTTGTAATGATTACTTGACGCGCCAGAATATAATTTCGTTTTTTTTTACAATATTTCTATTTTTAAGTTTGATTGTGCTGGAGTGTTATTCCACTTTTTGCCTGCGTGGTAAAGTGTAGCACTGATACTAAACTTTCATGATTGTATTTTATGTAACACTAGGGAAATTTTAGACAAATTTTTTCTTATTTATTATTTATTGTATCAATAATGTTAAGTGTTTAACATTCATTGAGATGGCATTATAAATTATAGCTTTGTTCCCTAAAAATGATAAATTGTTTGAAATAGATTGCGTCACCTAGATGTCACGTATTTGTCTCAAAACTTATTTACGTAGTTTTCGAATTTGTTAAAATTTCCTAAATAAGTAGAGAGAAGGCAAAATAAATTATTAAGAGTATTAAAAAGTCTATCAGCGCATTGCGTCGTGTGGACTACTAAAGAATGAAACCGCACTTAATATACGAGTACCTGAACACGACCGACAACCATTTTAATTACTACTTTAACAAATGCTATTTACTACGCATTATTTTTCATAACCACATGAAATGTGCAAGGTCGATACAAAGTGCGATGTCTGTTCCTTAGTAAATAAACAACTTAGCAAGAATACAAGGACACATTGAATCTAATCTATTTGTAAAAGTTCTAAAGGCTTTGTTGAAGAAGCTGCACTTTATCGTCGTTTTTAGTAAAGTAGGCTTATCCTAGTTCGATTTAGGCTGATTCACCCTGCCCTTGTATTCCTCAAAGAACGGTTGATGAAATGTGCCTCCAGTTATCTTAAGCCCTACCTATTTCCAGCGGTAATGTGATCGAAATGAGCAATAATGTTCATAGAATCTCCGTGTTCCCCTTACAATGTTACGTAGTGAACGACAGACCCTTAAGAGTGGTGACAAACGAAGCAATACAGAGCGGGCTTCACGGCTCACATGATGTTAAAGCAATACTGTTGCGGCGATTAGATAGTCGTGTAACTTAAAGACTATTCATTTTTACAACACATTTTATAACTATCACTCGCCACTCCTGTTATATTTAGCTTAAGTTGACATTGAATTATATACGAATAAGATTTTATGTAACATTTTACTCAAATGTGAATTGAATGATTACAATTTTACTATTATTCAACGCTTTCACCGCAGAATACTTACGCTTTCGTTCATTGTGCGTTTATAATCTAGCTGTCGTATAATGGTTGCTTTATATAAAATAAATATATTTATTGACAAACTCGGGTATTAAGCTTCAACTCAACTATGTAAAATAAAATTGTATATTGTAGAAAAATAAAAGGTATTATTCATGTTGATTTGTTATCGGATTGCTAGAGTAAAATGTGAATTTCTTCAGCGTTAGAAAATTTAATGTAATGTTCTCTGTATACACGGTTAGTAAAGTTTAATATTCGCGACGAATCACGACGCACTTGGTGAAGTTATATGACAAACTTATTAGTTGTAATACTTACTTATTTTAGTCGAAACCCACCTCACGCGAGTCCTGCATGGCTAGGTAAGATATTATATATTCAGAATTATTGCTCAAGCGGCAACATATTATATCGTAGCCATTCGAATCTCATGACATGCACACCGGCATCATACATGGTTTGACTCTTTCTTAGGCGAGGTGCAAGTTGTTTGTTGATCATTTTTATAGTAAGGAATTGTGTTAAACGGTGTGAAGTCTCACCAAGAATAGCGTTTGACATTTATTTATTGAGAATTTTATTTTCTTACGGAGTAACAGTATGCCCATCTGCAAATATGGCCTCACGCGAGACATAATGCTTTAGATATTATCCACTGATATATCGTTCTATTATTTTTTAGATTTTTTTTTTCGTATTTTTAAGTGCAATTTTTTATTTTATATGAAATACAAACGATTATTCCCCCTGTACTTAAATTATGATAACTGTGAATGTGAATTGATTAGTGATGTATAGTTTTATTTGCATGACAAAAATACATGATTTTATATTCCGCCATTACATTGAATCAAGAAGCTTATATCCTCTAATACACTGGAGATTGCACTATGACCATTAACTTGAAACAAGAAACTATGACATTCAATGACGTCAGTCATGTTATTTGTCTCTTTCTGTCGAGTGACCACGCTGGTTTGTAAATTCAGGATTTTTCAAAATAGAAAAAACTAAAAATCATGGTCTATAAATAATAACGACATATATTTTTAACAGTATTTATATTATAATATTATGGTCATACTTTATAGGTAGGTACATACAATTTTAATTGGTATAGAATGATAGTTATAAATAACTTTTGGCTACAAAGCTTGGATATGAACCGATATATAGCATTAACATCCTTTGTAAATAGAGGAAAGTTGTGTTTTGCATCAGATGCTGTTTACCAAATTGTTAGCTACTCAGATCTTCTTTTTAAACGCGTTGCTTCGACGGGTCAATTTCAAGCCAGAATCATCAAAGAAAAACTGTTTATAGCAGCTTTGCACAAATTTCAGCTAACTTTACAAAGTTTATTTTTCAAAACGTATTTTTTTCTGGGTCGTAATCCTCAGTAACCTTGATGGGCACATATATTTCTTTTTATTTTACTTTTTGGAAAGCTGAAATACGTAAAACAAAAAAATATGAGGTAAGTTAAAAAAGTATAAATTTCAATGTAAAAACGAACAATCTTATAACTACATGTGAGTGCAATACCGATGTCATGTGTTGTTTCATTACTATTAACAATCTTTAAAATGGTGTTCTAAATTTTCATCATAATATTGTTATTACAATATATTCTCTTCGCTATCCATAAAAACTCGTCATCATGGTTACCTTACTTGTTAAATCTGTTTATTGAAAACTTGTTGAAAAATGATAAAGTATTAGGGAAATAACAAATTTAACATGACTGATTACTAAAATGATGCTAAATTAGACAATTTTTGCCATTGAAATGATTCTAAACAGGTAAATGCAGGAGTATTGAGGAATATTGTAAATAACGTAAATATACACTTGCCTGTGAAATTCTATGCCAGAATTTGGTGTCCAAACACTTCTGCAATTTTGCACAATACAATGCATTCTTTATATTCGGAAAATATTCATTAAATAAGCAACAATATTAACTTAAATATTCGAAGCGACGCAATTTTTTTGACACACATGCCATATTGACAAAGTGAGAGTTGCTACAATTTTATTATGGTGACTACCCATAATCAGGGAGTATCGCTTTTTAATAATTGGTTCAGATACTTAGTTTATTTAGCATAAATAATAATTGTCTCATCCAACAATGCTTCTGAATGACGTTGTTGGCAATTTATCAACAAACTCATGTACAAAAACTAACCTTTTGCACAGAATATTACAGCACACATAGTAGCCTTGGGAAAACTTTGTATTAACAGTGGCAATACCAAGTTAGGTGTGAAAGTGATAAAAAACATGAACTGGGCAATATTTTCTTGTTACACGTCAATGTTCATACCGAAATCTCCAGTGTATTAGAGGATATAAGCTTCTTGATTCATTGCATTGAATAATGTAAACCAAAGATATTCGGCAACATAAAAGCTTATTGGCATTATATTATGCTGACATTTATCTGCACAGACTATAAATATGTATCATTTTTGTAGTGCTTTTTTACTGTCATATAATTATTTTATGTTTGATATTAAATAAATGTACAGATGATTTATTCGGAAAGTTTTGCGACGCTTGTGTATTGTGGTAATTATTATTTATGATACTTAATAAACTGTCTTGTGTATTAACATTAAGGCGAGAATGTTTTATTTCATTAGGTATTTATTGTGTCGTACTAAGTAGGTATTTTATTAAATTAATAAAATGTGTTGAATTTGTGTATATTATTAATAAAATGTAAGTATAAATATTTTAACAAATGGTTATCACCTATTTTAACATTTTATTATAATCCATATTTGCAGATGTACAATGTTTATCAGTTAGTGATGTTCAATAGCATTAGTTTGAATAAAGTTATTTACGTTGGAAATTCGATTGTTTTATTTTTTTAAACCCATTACCATGGACATAACTATTATGAAAAAATTAAATTCAACTTTTCTACAAAAAAAAATTAGACTGGAATCTGGATATGGAATAAGCCATAAATTATTTTCCCGTTGTTTCACTCGCGGGCATAAGCAAGTATAGCAGACTAGATTTCCGCCCGCGGCTTCGCCCGCGTTTGCAACGGAAATCTCGCATAGTTCCCGTTCCCGTGAGATTTCCGGGATAAAAACTATCCTATGTCATATGTGTTAATCCAAGTTACCCTCTATATTATGTGTGCTAAATTTCATTGTAATCGGTTCAGTAGTTTTTACGTGAAAGAGTAACAAACATCCATACATCCATACAAACTTTCGCATTTATAATATTAGTAGGATAGCTCATTATTGTTTTTTTTCTGGTACATAAACTACATCTCTGCAAAGTTATTAGTATCATCAAAATCCGGTCCGTGGTTTCGCATGAAAGAGGAACAAATGTACATACATCCTCAGAAACTATAGTAGACGATTCGTCTGTAGAATAATTAGAACTTGGGGTTGGCCTCGGCATGGCAGAGGCCTATACAAAAAGAAATATATAGGTCGCGTCAAGTAAAAAGAACGCTGACGGATGGCTGCGCATTGGCGATTTATCGGTCTATTTGGTGTTATGAGGTGGTATAAGAATAACAAATAGGTAATTGCGAAGCCACGATTCGCGAGCCTAGTTCAAAAATAAAATAATCGGCACATAGCTTTCCTGCAAAACTCGATCCATGTGCAAACACACCCCATCACTTTCATCCAGCGTTCTTTTTACGTGACGCGTATGTACTGTACTACGCACAGCTAAAATACCTACATACAAAGAGTAGGCTATTATTTATATTAGTTACTAGCTTCCGCCCGCGACTCCGTCCGCGCGGAAAAATTAAGATTTATTTTTTTCTACGTATTTTTCCGGGATAAAAAGTATCCTATTTTATGCCCAAGATAATATGGTATAATTATACCAAGTTTCATCGAAATCGAACCGTTACTTTTCACGTGATGCCCAATGATATTTGTTTCTATATATAATATCATTGGTGATGCCTGAACATACAGACAGACAGACAGACAGACAAAAATTTTTTTAATCACATATTTGAGTTTGGTATCGATCCAGTAACACCCCCTGCTATTTATTTTTTCAATACATATTTTCAATGTACAGAATTATTGACCCTTCTACAGATTTATTATATGTATAGAATAGATTGTGTAATGTGTTAGTTACTAATATATAGTTATCTGTGGTTAGTTACCAACACAAGGTAGTAGGAAGGATCAAAGGATTGTTGTTCGTATTCAGAGTACGAGGTCGGTGCTAATTGCTATAAAAGCCTAATACTGACTATTTTATGTATTTTCGGTAATAGTCTTGTTAAAATCAGTTCAGCCGTCCAGATATTACCCAGAACAGACAGACAGACAGAAAAATGCAATGTTGATATTACAGACATTCCCATTTTATTATTGGTATAGAATATAGATAAATAAATACGTAGACATTTCAAAATCCAAGTCACCACTAATAATTATTACTCTGTGTCCAAGTGTGGAAAAGTGTAGAATCTATTGACAGATGGAATTACCTAATAATTATTACCTACTAAAGTTCAGTGTGATTCAGTTGTACTGAAAGTTAAAAAAAATATTTGTCTATTGTTGTATAAGAGGTAGCGCGCACGAGCAACTTTTTCTTCACAACTATTTTGTTTAGTATGAAAGTGCGCGCACGTAGCGACGCAACTCCCCATACAATTGATGGGAGAGACAAAATAGTTGCGGAGACAAAGTTGCTCGTGCACGCTAGCACTAAACAATCATAATAATATGTGAGATAAAATAATTCAAGATTACTTTCTAAGTTTCTAGCCATTCTAAAAATTAATTCATTTAATTATAGACAATATTTGGAATTGAAAAAAATAAAATAAAAAGTAATAGTATCGACCCCATAGAATAAAATATAAATAAAACACAAAATTTCAGCCTATTATTTTAATACACTTATATCTCATCCAGTACAACAGTTGTCTTCTCAGACACATAGAGTCCATCCAAGAACTTTCTGATATCCTTGTTTTTCACTGTTGTGGATTGTTGGATAAGGGCTGCAGAACTCGACACATCCTCCAGGGAGTTGCCTTCAATGATAAGTTCATCTTTCTGTTTGGGCGAGTTGACTACTGTAACACCGGGAGCCATCTTTACCCTTCTGATGAATTTTTCACCAAGGAAGTTACGGATTTCAATCACTGAATTGCCTTCAGTTGTGACACAGTTGATGGGGAAGTGAGCGTATACCGCTCGCATTTTGTATTGGAATCCCTTGGTCACACCTGGAATTAAAGTAACACAATATTAGTACTTGTTTAAACATTATTATAACCCATTGAGCCCAAAGCAGCCTGATCGGTCCCAGACACAAAAGATTTTCTGTTGTGTCTGTGGTTCCGGGGCCTGAGTTAATAATATTTCTTTGATAATAATGATGTTTCTCTAGTAAATAAAAATTAATAAGAGGTTTTTAGCTGATCATAACTACAATTTCAGACATCCAGTATTATGGATGGTTTTTTATTCATTATTCAAGTATTATCATTGATTCTTTAACAAGGCATTCACCATATTATGAGCAAAATAAAGTAGAATGTTAATAATTTATCAAACAACAAATTCAAGCTTTTATATTATAATGGACACAATAATAATAACTGAACAGATCGCAAATTTAAGAACAGTTTATGTGCCTAGCATTGCAAATGCATCTCACAATTTAAGTTCAGGGACATTAACAGCCAAACAGTTTTGAATCTTTAAGACAAAACGGAATATCTCGTTAAAATAATAAAAATTAAACTAACAGTAATATTGCACTAAAGTTTGATTGATTGTTAACCAGAACCTAATACTGATAAAATGCAGATTTATTTACTATTGTAACACAAATAATTCATAACTATATTTAGACATTACATATTATTTCAATTATGTTATGATGGGCATTTTGTTGGAAAAACATTGATATATTTAATAATTACGACAATGTGCAATAATACGGTTTTTTCAAGGGAGTTTTCAAATTCCAAGCCTTCATGACAAATAGGAATCTATTATAATTTCAGTTTGGTAAGGTACAAAGTTTATAACCTTAAGTATAACTCAGATGTTTGAATAGTGAATAAGACATGAAGCTTTAAGCTTTACGGAGGAAAATAAGCTTTAAGGCAGGACACTAGGCATTTCTATCAAAATTTGTTTATGTGTAAATGAAAGGTTAAATAAAAATTTTACCTTATACTTTATTGTAATTAATTCATTAAATATGAACTTTTAGTAGTGCAACATGTGCTTAATGGTGAATGTTGGGAGCCAATAAATAATGATAATTTTATTATAGAATTAAAACAGAAGTGGAAAAACTAATAAGAAGTGGGTACCAGAGAATAAGAATAATTGGCATATGTATGCTTAACAAATTGTAATTGTTGAATGTTTGCTTAATTTATGGCTAGATCTTATTCTTGTCATTATAACAAATAAATTTAATCTATACATATAATAAATCTGTAGAAGGGTCAATTCTGTACATTGAAAATATTGAAAAAATAAATAGCAGGGGGTGTTACTGGATCGATACCAAACCCAAATATGTGATTAAAAAAATTTTTGTCTGTCTGTCTGTCTGTATGTGAAGGCATCACGTGAAAACTAGCGGTTCGATTTCGATGAAACTTGGTATAATTATACCTTATTATCCTGGGCGTAAAATAGGATACTTTTTATCCTGGAAAAATACGTAGAAAAAAAATACCTAATCTTAATTTTTCAGTTTTATCCATAGACGTTTTTCCGTAGAACCGCGAACACACGTTGCGTATTATTATAGGCCTTGCCGTATTTGGGAATTGGGTCCAATAGATATTTATAAGATGTTATTGTCAGAGGTACTCAAAATGGTACTCAAAATAAACCATCCACGCGAAGACCGACATCCGCGCGGACGGAGTCGCGGGCGGAAGCTAGTAGTAAATAATAATAAACTTATTGTGTGATCATAATTAACTATTAATTATCAGAGTAACACTAAGTTTAGAATTTACCTTCAAAAGGTTTGTCAATGTTTACACTACAATAACACAAAATCTTACCTTTGATCATGTTTTCAACATGAGAGCATACAGTGCGTACTGCTGCTAGTTCTTTCTTAGATCCAAACCATTTCTCCACCTTCAACAACCGTGGGTTCACCATACGAATATCAACTGCTAAGTGTTTGAAGTTTCGCTTTAATACACCTCGCGGGCCTTTTACTGTTACAAGCCGTGATTTCACATGGACTGTCAGCCCCTCAGGGATTTTAACTTTTTGATTTGCAACAATTTGCTTCATCTTGAGGCCTAAAAAATAAACACTGTGGTTGTAGAAACACAATATAACCTAAGAACTTTTTCAATGTTATTTTTTCGACCAAGTGCACTGTGTCTTTTAAAAATATAAATTAAAAACAACGTGAAATATATTTATTAATTAAAACACAACTGGAAACAATTATTATTTTTTAATTTAAGGCGATTAAATACGATTACTTTCATGAAATATTTTCGTTGCTTACTTTCAGTGCCACAGAGAGCCGGAAAAAGGCTAGAATCCACAATGTTGCCAACCTACTTGACGTAGCCTGTCAAATGTCAACAGTCACTGTCAATACACTACATTCTACGCATATATTTTTACGTACCTAATCTGCAGGGCAGTAGCTCATAAAGATTTAACCAAATATAATTGACAAAATTTTAGAACACTTTTATAAGGTACAGGACACAAATATATTTTAATTTTGTGAATGGCAATTCTTTGTTATCACAGAGTACTCTTTTACAGATAAAGAACAATAATAATAGTGCTATAGGTCTACCAGAATCTGATGGCATATTTATAATTAAGAAATAAAAGATTTTCATATGGCAATTTTATTTGACAACTATCAAATTGGTTGTCAAATTATTTGTCTTCTTTGGAATTAATGAATAATTTTTAGGATTTTGTCTAAAAAATCTTTGAAAATGTCGAAAAAGCCGCTGCGATCACAAGCAAGAGATGTTATTTATAATGTGTATGGAAAAACATTCGATGAAGAAGGGTCAAACACATCACAATTTTCAATTTTGAATATTTTATTAGTAAATTGGACTTACCCGTTTTGATACTTAAAATTAAAAATATTATAAGTAGGTAACTATACTTAATATTGTTTGTTGATTACAACATAATTTTATGAAAACTTATTACAAGAGTTTCCAATACGGCTATTCGTCAAGTCCAAGCTGTCCAAGTCAATTTGATATTGTGTTTATCTGATAATACTTACGAAAATAAACATAGTTTTTATTTAGTTTATAAAAAAATTATTACCATTATCTAGTTTTGATCTGCATTATCATTACATCCATATTTTTACATGACATAATGATAATGAATATACAAATACAGGTATGTGTAAATAATATGTAATATGTATTACATAGATAAAAGTAATATGTATTTTATACATGTAAGTATGTACCTACATAATATTAAGTGGATATCTCATTATTAAGTACAGTATTGTGCACTTATGTAATGTGACTAATGATGTTGAGGACAAAATAAAAAATTAGCAGTATCAAGATCGTTCAGTCCATTTTCCCTAGGGTTGCACACTCAAAATTTTGATTTCCCTAATTGCCATCAGATTCTGGTTTACCTATAGTTAGCGATTTGTCTGATGACGATGAAATATATCCGCTCTACACTTTAATTGAGTAAAATGCTTAATCAGCAAGTTTTTCCTAAATTTACACATAAAGGCACATACACTGCACCAGTGCAAACTTAGCACCCCATCTATGGAATTTTGGGTCGAAAATGACCTTGATCGTTAGGTCCCCGTTAGGTCCTTTAAGGTCCCACAATTTTTTCGTTAGGTCCCCTTTAGTTTTTTTTTAAATAATTTTTTAAATTTTAGGTATAAAAAAATGCAACTTTAGCACCCCATCCATAGAATTTTGGGTCAAAAATGACCTTAATCGATAGGTCTCCGTTAGGTCCTATAAGGTCCCACAATTTTTACGTTAGGTCCCCTTTGGTTTTTTTTTAAATATTTTTTTTTTAATTTTAGGTATAAAAAAGTTACACTTTAGCACCCCATTCATAGCAAAATTGGCGAATTTTATCAAAATCGTATTCTTTACCGTTAGGTCCGTAGAGGCCCATCATTGAAATTGTTAAATTATTTATGTTATTAAAATCTATATCTATATATATAAAAGAAAGTCGTGTTAGTTACTCCACTTATAACTCAAGAACGGCTGAACCGATTTAGCTGAAAATTGGCAGGGAGGTAGTTTAGAGCCAGGAGAAGGATATAGGATACTAAATACGTACCACGGGCGAAGCCGGGGCGGACCACTAGTATTAAATAAAAGAAAGTCGTGTTAGTTACTCCACTTATAACTCAAGAACGGCTGAACCGATTTAGCTGAAAATTGGCAGGGAGGTAGTTTAGAGCCAGGAGAAGGATATAGGATACTAAATATGTACCACGGGCGAAAACGGGGCGGACCACTAGTTATAAAATAATTGAAACCTGCGCATGCGCCTTAGAGCATTAAGGCATGCGCACATCATACATAAACAATGCGAAATTTAAATTGGTATCGTTTCATTTATTAAATTTAAATCAATAAATAAATCTTGTGTCTATACTAGTCACGTCTGGTTCGAAAGATGAAACTGGCTTTTTATTTCGAAAATTTATTTGGCAACACTTGACAGTTATATGTCATTAAAACCTGAGTTGTTGATGTGTCAAAGCTTGTCAAAGTGATTTTTTTTTCTGCGATTTTAGCTTAGGATTTTAGCGTAGACAGAGTAACTAATAGACCCAATGACGATACCTTTCTCACTTACACAAGAAAGAGAGCGAAAATACCATAACAAATGCATAAGACAAAGACACAAATACCCAATTTTTTGTCCCTTAGTGTGTAACCTGTTTTTCAAGATCCGCAACTTGAGTTGCGAAACAAACTTTGACAGTTCGTGCCTTCATCGTGCTTGGTGTTCGAATTTTGGATATTATTTAGTAAAAAAATCGATACGAGTACATTGAAAAGACGGTGAAATTATCTTAATATAGACATCGAAGTAAATAGAATGGTGCGTTGTCGTGTTATTGCAAGTATAAGCGATAGTGAGAAGAAAATTGTCGGTGTGTCTTTTCACGCGTAAGTACGACTTTATTGTCCTTATTTATAGTTTCTCAGTGATGATTATTTATACTTTAGCCTAAAGTAACAACAAGTCGCGTTAAAACAAGGAAAATATTAGCGTAATATCGATTTTTACATTCAATAACCTATAAACATCAACAAGTAAGTGTTGCCAGTGTCGGGAAAAATAATACCCCGATCATCAATAAAAAAATATTGATTTGACAATATGGCGAAACTCGAAAGTAAATGAATATGAAATCCCATAATAACCCAGTGTTTCGGGAAGACTTCGGCATCGAAAACATATTTTAATTTATTATTTCTCATAGTAATAATTGTGATTGACATAAAATTACACTTATAATTTTAGAGAACCTGAACTACCTGCGAGCATTAATTATTATTAACCTATGTTTATCGATTTGTTTCCAGATGATCCAGACCTACGTAATTAATGGATCGAAGTGGTAGAAAAGATTGGATTCTCACAAAATATTGTAAAATATGAACAAGCCAATGAAAAAGTAAGAAATGTGTTTCATCATCAATAATTAATCTGCTTATATTTTTTGTATCTACTAAATTGATTATAAAGACAAAAGAAAAATCTCATAACTGGTTTTATTTAATTGCTCCTAAAAATATTTACCCTTTCCAAAACATCCGGGAGCTCGGATACTGTGGCAACATTCAACTTATACATTGACACACATTGACAAACTATCTTTGTCTCAGTCGCGGTTACAGAGTACCTTTGTCTATTAGTTTCTCAGTCTACGGATTTTAGTGATTTCTAAAAAAAAATTAAAAAAAAAAATATTTTTGAAAACTGAGTTGAAAACATGACGAAAACTTTAAACTATGATTAATAAATTTAAAATGAAACAATTTGAAAGAGATGTAGTTTTCAAGGAAAAACAAGAGTGTTTACGAGAAATATCTCAATGCATTGTTAAGTGTGACTTGATATTTTGATGCTTTTCATCTTGATTGCATTGCACATTATTATAAGTACTTAGGTATGATTTGTTTAATATTATTATTATTATTTTGCATGGATGATACCAGTAATCCAGTTAAAAACTATTCAAGCAACAATATAAAATTGAACGATCTGTCCGTTCAAAATGTTTAAAGACACAAAATCAGTATCTCGACGAGATTTATTCTATGACCAAACGGTTATTCATGTTGAAGAGCAGTACAAAAAAAACAAGATGGAATAACTGCAGACATGGAAGAGTTAATGATGTCAGAGATAATGATAGTGATTCTTATTCTTTATTCGCGGCTGAACGCGGCTTTTAGATTTAATATGATTATATTGATTAAACAAAATTTAATTGTATTTTATTATGTTTTTTCTTACTTTCACTAGCTGTTCTTTTTTTATCTGTATCAGATAACTGTACCAGATTACATATATAAATTATATAATATTATATAGATGAAGATGTTGTTAATCTCTCAAAAAAACAAAGCTCGTAATAATAAATTAAAGTATCAAAACTTTATTTCCAACTATAACCTAAGTTACCATATGATGATTTTTTGAATTTGCCGCCTTTTCATTCGTTAGCCGGACTCTATCACTATCACTACATAGTATAAAACAAAGTCGCTTTCTCTGTCCCTATGTCACTTTGACCTTTGTACGCTTAAATCTTTGAAACTACGCAACGGATTTTGATGCGGTTTTTTTAATAGATAGAGTGATTCAAGAGGAAGGTTTATATGTATAATAACATCCATTAAATAGTGGAGAAGTACTGTTATTTTTGAGGTTTCTAATGTGATGTCGTAAAAAATTACATGTTTTCCGCTTACATTGCAAACGCAGGCTGAACCCTACGAGTTTTATCAAAATAATGTACTAAGTATTATGTAAAACCTACTTTTCAACCTAGAATTAAAATAACTATTAGTGTATTAAGTAGTGACAATCTATGGTGTATATATTAATAAATAAGCACTCTCAGAACAATAGATTTATTTAATAAATGAAACGATACCATTTTAAATTTCGCGCTGTTTATGTATGATGTGCGCATGCCTTAATGCTCTAAGGCGCATGCGCAGGTTTTTATTATTTTATAATTTTAATAATATAAATAATTCAACAATTTCAATGATGAGCCTATACGGACCTAACGGTAAAGAATACGATTTTGATAAAATTTGCCAATTTTGCTATGGATGGGGTGCTAAAGTGTAACTTTTTTATACCTAAAATTAAAAAAAAAATTATTAAAAAAAACTAAAGGGGACCTAACGAAAAAATTGTGGGACCTTATAGGACCTAACGGAGACCTATCGATTAAGGTCATTTTTGACCCAAAATTCTATGGATGGGGTGCTAAAGTCGCATTTTTTTATACCTAAAATTTAAAAAATTATTAAAAAAAAAAACTAAAGGGGACCTAACGAAAAAATTGTGGGACCTTAAAGGACCTAACGGGGACCTAACGATCAAGGTCATTTTCGACCCAAAATTCCATAGATGGGGTGCTAAGTTTGCACTGGTATACACTGCCTACACTACACTATATTTGGATCGACCACGAATCAACTAGAGCATAGAGTATAGACTATAAAATATAAAGTAAAAAAAATGTGTTGACAAAGTCAAACATTTTGACAGGAGCTCCAAAAATAAATAAATATTTATATTTTATAATTTAACACAAATATACGTTGGTGTCTGAAATAATGTAATAGGAAGCAATATAGTTTTGATAATATGATCAAAAGTTCAATTATTGATAAAAGTTCTGGTGCCATCCGATACCGATTTGTGACACAGTGAAAATTTTCAAGTATCCACGATAAAAATGGATATACCTGTGCAAATAGCTATTCGCTTGAAGCCTCCAAGCATTGCGGATTCACTACAATGTATATTCAGCAATCCTGTAACGCAAATCGTTATAACAGAGAGTGGCCAAACATTTCATGTAAATAGAGCCTTACCCGTAGACTGCACGCAAGCTCATCTCTTTAATTCATTTATGATTCCACAAATCAACTGTTTCCTAGATGGTTGTGATACTTCAGTTGTGGTTTTTGGTCAGTCAAAGACAGGAAAAACTTACACATTATTTGGTCCAGGTAAGTGTGTATAAGTTATCAATTGAGAAAACAATGTAAACATAGAAGTTAAATGTTAATCAACTTTAATATTTTTAGGTTTTGAATGCATACACAGTGAATGCGACCAAGGTATTGTTCCAAGATTTTTAACAGAAATATTTCACAAACTCAGTCAAATGCCTGAGAGGGAATTTATATTACATATAACATGGATGCAAGTTATCAACAACAATATATTTGATGTGCTTGGAGGTGGACTAATTAGGTGTTGTAATATTGAAGAAGCATTTCAATATTTGCAATTAGGCTGGCGGCAAAGGTGTATTGGTAATTATCACACTGTCTTCACAGTCAGTATGGAGCAAAAGTGGGTTGGAACTAATGGAGTTCTTAATCATAGGATGTCAACAGCTAGCTTTTGTGAACTTGCTGCTTATCCAGAACCTGGCCTGTTTGCCTTAGAGAGTATAATTAAAGAATTAGTTGCTGGTAATCCACCTAAACAAATCAATTATGATAGATGCATTCTAACAGCTATGTTGAGAGATTCTTTTGGTGGAAGAGCTTTTACATGGGTCATTGGATGCATAAGTACAGAACCAGAGGAATATCAGGATACTCTAAAAACACTCAATGTGTGTTTGTGTTGCCGTGGCATTAAGAATTTTGTTACTGTAAATTTGTTTGCTGATAATAACACACCTGTATATTCTGAAAAGAGTGCTTTACCATCAGATAATGCATTTAACTTGCAATTTGCTACTACACAGTGGATAAAGCTAGTTTCAAATGCAGAAGGCTTATTCAATAAAATATTACAATCTAAATCATTATCTGAGACAGATATGAATCAAGTTAGTGAATGGTTGTTTTTAAAAGCTGAGTGTGATGAATGTCTTAATAGTGAAATAACTGTAGATAATAAAGAAATCAATACAAAGCAAGGATTGCCTAGAATAGCTGAAGATACAGAGCCCAGTGAACCAAGTGAATCAGATGTTGAGTCTGATTCAGAGGATAGTGATTCAGAAACTGTTTTTCAAGATAAGGTAGAAAAGATGATGGAATATTTTAGGGAAAAAAATGATCAGTTGTATGCTGAGAGATGTGAAGAGTATTTAAATCATATTGATTCAGATGATATTACAATATCTGAAACAAGCGGATCTCAATCATTGCCTGTGATGACTTCACAATCAAATTCTGGAAGAAGAAGAACTATTCAACCTGGTGAAAGTATATCTGGTGCTCAGTTGGAACTTTTAAGGAAGGTAGCAGCTAAAGCAATCTCACCTGAATCTCAGAAAATTCTAATAGAATCTCATAAAAAAGAAATAGACCCTGAACCAAAACTGATAGAAAGAGAATTGTTGAAAATGATAGACAATCCAAAAACAACAGAAATATGCAAAAAATATAAGATGACAAAAGAAAAGTATGCACAAAAACAAGTTCTAGCTAGGAAATTGTCAAAAGAGATTAGTACTAGTCAATCTCAATTAAAAGAGTTAATTAATCTTTGTATATCTAAAAAAAGGCTCATTGATGACCTGACTAGGAGCATTTCAAATAATACTCGTAATAAGTCATACACAGAGAGAGTAGAATCAAATATTATAGAAATGGACTCTATAAAAGAAATAAAAAGACACGAAACTAATTTAAAGACTTATAAAAAACAAATTGACCAAATCAAAAGGCAAATAAAGAAAGATGAGAAAAGAAAGAATACATTAGATGTTGAGTTACTTAAGGATAAATTAAAATTAGATGAACTATCAGAAACATCTGTTGATTTAAAGGATAAAAAAGTGCATACAATTAAACACTTTACAAATAGAATCACTCAACTAGATACCATATTAAAAGAAAAGGCGAATGATCTAGCAAATTTGGAACTTTCAAGAGAAAAAGAACTGATGTTGAGAAAAGAAATTAAGAATTTGCGTAAAGCTAGAGAGTGCTTACATGAACAGCGGTGTAGTTTAGGACATAAGAGAAAATTATATAAATCACTTTCAGATTCTGAGGTCAGTACAATTCATAAAATCCTCTGAAATTATTATTTTTCTTATTTTCTGAATATTTTTTGTGTTAATGAAAATTTTTCGTAAACATTTATTTAAAATATATTTTTGTATAGGAACGAAAATTGCTAGAATGTGAAGAAGCTATAGAAGCTATTGATACAGCAATAGAATATAAGAACAATTTAATTTGCGGAAGATCCCCTTCTGCATCGTTATCAGATTCACCAGATAACAAGGATTCCAGGAGTAGAGGGGAACAGATGTTGATGGCAAGGCTAGATAAATTGTCACATGAAGAAATGAAAACACTGCTTTATAGGTATTTCCAAAAGGTAATTTGTTTTAAATATTTATTTTTAATTTATTATAAATAATGCTTCAATCAATATAAAAATGCCTTTTTACATAAAATAATTAGGTTTGGTTAATGTTCATATTTTTTATGAACATAAACCTAACCTAGTCACTGACGTATTTTAAACAGCTAAACTCACAATCTATTAAAAAGTTGTCTTAAAAATTCCCAAGCGGCGTTTTGTAGATTACAACATTAATTAAAATTTTTTTTTTTTTTTTTTTTTTTTTAATCTCCTCTAAACCTGCAATCTGCCTTATTAAGCATTAAGCTGGTGGTTAAAAGTTTTAATGTTGGCATGCATGGCAAACGCCCAGTGGCATCTCCATATAATATTTTCTATGATCAAGGTGAGTCTGATTCTACGGTGGAAGGAGGTCTTGAGGAGCTCTCCGTTTTATGCGCTTAAAAGTGCGAGTGGGCTCCATCATGTTCCAGACAAGTACGTTGGGATGATTTTTTATACGGCTTTTATATGTCTTAAGTTTCTTGAGAATTTCCTCTCTAACAGTTGGAATAAACAAGTCACGGTGAAGATGGCAATTGCTAATGAACCACGGGGCCCCAGATATGATACGAAGTATTTTTGACTGGAAACGTTGTATAATTTCCAGATTAGAGTGAGCTGCGGTGCCCCAAAGTTCAACTCCATATGACCAAATTGGTTTGAGGATAGACTTGTATAAAAGAAGTTTGTTGTTCAGTGAAAGGCCAGAGTTACGTGCCAAGAGCCAGTACAATTTGCGAAACTGTACACTAAGAGCTTTCCTTTTTGTGAATATATGTTTCTTCCATGTAAGACGTCTGTCCAAGTATATACCCAAGTAACGCACATCTTCTGACTGAGGAATTGTTATTCCGTTAAGTTGAACGGGTGGACAAGTATCGCGTCTAAGGGTAAATGTCACTTGCACCGACTTCGTTTCGTTGGCTTTTATTCTCCAGTCTTTAAGCCAAACTGAGACATCATTTAAGCTTTGCTGTAACATTTCCGAGGCAGATACAGGATCCTCATGCATTGCGATGAGAGCAGTATCGTCAGCAAATGTTCCAACGAGGACATTTTCTTTAGTCGGTAAGTCATAAGTATATATTAGATATAATACAGGACCCATTACGCTGCCCTGTGGAACACCAGCCTTAATTTCGTAGAGATTTGTTCTGTCGTCTCCATGCTTAACATAGAAGTGTCGTTGTTGAAGATATGACTTTATGATTAGGTAGTAGTTTATAGGTAAAGCTTGGAATATTTTATAAAGAAGACCCTCATGCCATACACGATCGAATGCCTGCGAAATGTCCAAAAATGCTGCTGAACAATATTTTTTGTGTTCGAATGCGTTATTAATCATCTCGACCAAACGATGGACTTGTTCAATCGTGCCGTGACCTTTGCGGAAGCCAAATTGATGGGTCGGTATTAAATCAGATTTGGCTAGCAGTGGAGTCAGGCGTTTCAGAATGAGAATTTCCAAGATCTTTGAGGCAACGGGTAGTAGACTTATGGGGCGGTAGGAGGACACGTTTTCTGGAGCCTTTCCTGGTTTGGGAATAAGTATGATTTCAGCCACTTTCCACTGAGGAGGTATGTATTCTCTTCGCAGTATAGCGTTATATATAGCAGTTAGTAAGGCAATGGCTACGGAAGGAAGTTCCTTCATGGCTTTAGTTGTTATTAAGTCGTAACCAGGAGCTTTGTTTAAGCTAAGATTCTTGATTGTGGAGCGAACTTCACTTGCCGTGAACTTTTTTATGGGAGGTGAAAGCTGATGCGGTATCGATAGAGCTTCTGTTACTTCAGGTATCTTACTAGAGCCGTCAGCAGAGTTCGGCGTGAACACTCGCGAAAGGTGCTGAGCAAACAAGATTGATTTTTCAGCGTCACTTTTGGCCCACGTGCCATCATCCCGTCGAAGTGGTGATTGGAAAGATATTGGGCTTTTTAAAGATTTAGTTGTCTTCCACAAAGAGTAATCTGTTGCAGAGGTGGCATCTAAGCTGTGCAAGCGATTCTCTATTTCTATGTTCCTAATGTCTTCTAGAGTGTTCTTAACTTTCTTCGCTAGTTTGTTAAATTTTTTCTTATCTTCTGGATGTCTAGAGGTATGCCACTGTTTTCTTGCCTGTCTCTTTTTAAGTATTAATTCGGTTGCTATTTGTGGATACATGGGTATGATCTTAATATCTCTGTGTTTGGGCGTAGCTTTCCAGGCAGCAGTCTGAATGCAATTGTTAAAACTCTCGACAGCTGTGGTTATATCGTCATCTGATTTCAAGTTTATGTGTTTATCTATTGTGCTGACTATAATTTCTCGAAAGTATTCCCAGTTAGTTCTACGAGAATGAATCCTGCAAGGTTTTGTTACTTCCACAGGCTCATTATACAGTACGGCTATGACAGGTGTGTGATCAGACGATAGGTCGTATGTAGATTTGCAATGTAGGGAAGAGATAGGAAGACCTTTCGTTACGAAAAAATCGACCAGGTCAGGATTCTTCTTTGGATCGGAAGGCCAATATGTCGGTTTTCCAGTAGATGTAACGCATAGGTTAAGTTGCTCGACAGCTTTCTTTAGTTCACGACCCTTCGTAGTAGTTGTTCTTGCGCCCCAGTCAGTATGTTTGGCGTTATAGTCCCCCGCTGCAATGAATCTATTGCCGAGTTGATTAAAGAATGACATATATTGTTCAGCTTTTAGGTTGTGCTTTGGGGGTATGTAAAGCGCTGAGACCAGTATTGGGCCACTTGCACTCTCAATAGAGATGGTAGTGGCTTGAATTTCGTTAGTGCATATTGGATTGTGGACATAGTGTTTGACATTATCCCTGACCAGTATTGCAGAACCTGCATGAGCTCCGCCATCAGGGTGGTTCGTGTGATACAATTTGTACCTTGGCACTTGGAAGTGGGATTTGACGGTAAAATGCGTTTCAGAAATAAGCATAAAATCAATTTGATGAGTTCGCAAAAAATATACTAGTTCTTGAGTATGATTTGACAGCCCATTTGCATTCCACAAGCCGAGGATTATGGGTTTAAATATACTTAGTTGCGGGGGGGCACGGTGGGCCGCCTGCCTCCCGCCTGAATAAAATCCTCGCAACTGCCTTGATTTGTCGTTTGCGATCGCCAGTCGGATATTACACTTAGCAAAAGGCTTGTCATGTTGTTCAATTGTTGCATCATTTGTTTAAGCATATCCAAGAGTTCTTTAATGTCATTATTGGTTACGTTGGACTTTTCAGTTTGTTGGGTTTGAGTATTAGCCAGATTAGGATCCTGTATCGGAGGAGCGTGAGTTGCAACTGTTACATGCTGGGGTTGGTAAGGCCTTTGGTTATGTGGTTTCTTATTTAGACCGTTGCGAACGACGTCAGCATATGGCTGAATTGGATGTTGGACTTGATTAGAAGTAGGAATGTTCAGATCTTGTTGAGGAACTCTGACTCGAAGAGCAGGGTATTTCTTTTTCTGAAGCTCCTTGAAGACAGAGCAGCCTTTATAGTTCGCAGGGTGATTTCCATCGCATAAAGCGCATTTGACGTCATCCGATCGATCTTTACGCGCACATGTGGACGATGCATGATTTCCGGCGCATTTAATGCATCTTGGACAACGACGACAATAGGCTTTTGTGTGTCCGTAATCAAGACAATTGGCACACTGAGGTATAGTCCGTTTTGGTTTTGGTGGTTCAAACTTTACGCGGCAATATAGCAGGTTTTTAATTTTATAAATATCTTTATTATTTGAGCTTGGTTGGAGTTCGACCACAAACATATGCAACGGGGTTTTGGTCAGTGCTTGTTTGATATTCCAGATATTAGTGGTGATGTGCCCCAGCTTTGCCAATGCTTCTTTAATATCATCAGTATCAGTCGATGGATGTATGTTCTTAAGTATGACTTTAAAGTTCCGTTCTTGTTTGGGTTTGTAAGTAAAATATTCTGTGCCCTTAGCATCTAGTTCATTGACAATGATCCTGTACGCGTCTGTTGTTGCTGGTTGAATTTTTACCTGATCCTTGGGTAATACTTTAATTTCAAAAAGATCTTTCACGGTTTCGTCCAGCAATTTTATTAGGGGACGGATATTATTCACTTTGTCGATGAATATAGGTGGAGGTTTTGGTATCCTTTCTGTTGGCTGGGGTTGATGGTCCTCTTTATCTTCATCGTTATCGAGCATAGAGAAGGAATTGTGTGTGGGTGTCGGCTGGCTTAGCCAGTATGTGCTGATTTTAGACTGTTTTTGGCTTCTATCTGCTTCGGGACTATTTCTTTGTCTCTTGCGATTTTGAATTTCAGTCCACTTAGAATTATCCGGGATTTCATTGTCGTTTGTTATATCAGTAATGTTTTGGCTGCAATCAGTGAGGGATTGCGATCTTGGTCTATTGAAGAGACTAGGGTGAAAAATTTGTTGTGTAAGCCTTTTTTGATTGGTTTGGGTTAGGTTAGATGATTCCATTTTTGTTCCCACGAGTAGGGCAAATATACAGGTCACACAACCGGGTTACTCCCATTCCGGTCATGAAGGCTATATACTTCAACGTGCGCCAGGTGCGTTGAAGATTTTTGAATGTTTATTTTTTTATTATTATTATTATTTTTTCTTTTTATTTTTTTTTTTTAATTTAACAAAAACAACATTAATTAAAATTAGCTCCTTATTTTGTGGCAGTAATGATCTAAGTGATGTCATTAATTTGAAAACTCTGCCTACGACTAAAAAGTTGCTTAGGCAGAGTTTATATTAGAGTTTTTAGAGAAATATTATTATAGTTTTGCTAGACGATTTTTGAGCGTGATTATGCGAAGTCGTCCATATTATGGCAATGAATCTAGTTGTAATAACTCAGGTCCCGGAATCACAGACACAATAGAAAATCTATTGTGTCGTGGACCGATCGGGCCACTTGGGGCTCAATGGGTCAAAAATACTAATATTATAAAGCTGAAGAGTTTGTTTGTTTGAACGCACTCTCGGAAACTACTGATCCGATTTGAAAAATTCTTTCGTTGTTAGATAGCTCATTTATCGAGGAAGGCTATAGGCTATAGATCACGCTACGATCAACATTAGTTTTGCCACGGGGGTGAAACCGCGAAGAGCAGCTAGTGATTGTATAATGTCTTAAATTAATAGTTTACTATTTTATAACGTAGAAAAAAATATTAATGGGCTTCAAAATACTCTAGATATTTTTAAGAATGAAATTCAAAACTTTAAAAAAAATTAAGCAGTTCAAACGCCACCATTGTGCGCGCGCTTTTCGTGACGTCACATGACACGTCCAGTGGGTGTTTACCTTAGTGTGTACTATGGGTTGACTATGGGTGATGAATACAATGTCGTGTCAAATGACGTCACATTTCGTTCGACCTGTGGTGGCGCGTTTTGGAAGTTTGAATTTCGCTCCCTTTTTTTGCACTTTTTGAATATTATTTTAGGGGTTTAAGTAATAAGTAAATAAAAAAAAATCCTTTTCATTATAATATTACGATAATAAGTATTCGAGAAAAAAAATATTTTAGGCCATTTAAAATTTTATGCATATTCCCTATTGGTATCAGGTGGTAGACTTGCGTAGTGCGTGTGCGGCGCTGGAAGCGGGCGCGGCGGCGGCGGCTGAGGAGGCGGCCACGTGGCGTGCGCGCGCCGCCGCTGCTTGGCGACACGCGCAGAGATCGCGACCGCCGCCCAATCGGTAATGTAACTTTTATTGCTTTTATAATCGACTATATAAAAATAAGTCGGGTTTTCCTTCCTGACGCTTTAACTCCAGAATGAGCCAACCGATTTCCACGGTTTTGCATTCGTTTGAAAAGTCTCGGGCTCCGTGAGGTTTATATGTAGCAAAGAAAAGGTGACTTTGGTGGCGAAACGGAGTTCGCCCGGTTTACTAGTATGCGATATAAATTATGAACATATAAATAAAATTGAAAGTTGTGATGTGATTTCAGTATAACAACAAAAAAAATTTGAACTTTTCTTCAATGCACTGTAAAAAATTAGTACCTATTGAAAACATTTTTCGATTTCAAATTTTTCCATTTAACTTTCGCCTTTTCAAACATTAAAGATATTTTGTTTACAGATGTCTAGATGGAGGGAATTTCGATAGAGCCCTATCATTGGGGATAACAACAGATTCGGAAACGTCGGACGATGCGATGCGATTAGTTGATCGAATGCGACAGCTCGCTAGATACCCACCGGTAAGTTTCGTTTTTTACTTTAGGTTTTATTTAAATAATAGTACAAATTAAAGCCGTAGTCCACCGTGCTGCCTAAATGTTTGTGGGCAGATGTAATACGAGTCAAAAGGCCTTAAAAATTTATCTTTAATCTTATAAATATCTAATTTAGTAGTATTTCTTTTAGTAATAAAAAATGCTTATTGAATGATTTATGTTTTCAGGCCCCTATAATTCCCAGTCAAAACTTACGCCAACTCATGCCAGCTACTCATTTACCAGTCGCCAAAGTTACAAAAGAGAAAAACAAACTCGTGATTGTACAGCAGAACAAAAAACACTGATATTATAGTTTTGTTAAGTATGTATTTTTTTTAAATACTCATTATTTATTAATTGTAATCTATCTGATAATTATTACATTCGCTCTTTTTAATGTTTGTATAGTGTTACACCGTTTTACTTATTTAGTGTAATTATTGTATTTTGTATTTTTAAATATTGACGAGGCATTTAAGACGATTTTATTTTACAAATATGACACAAGCTAGAGTGATTTTAAACCATTGTCACATGCAATAAATTATTTAATTTGGAAGACTGCAGTTCGGTGATATAAGAATTTATATTAATTAAATCGGTAGAAATTTTGAATCATCACAACAGTAGACAATATAGTGGATTTTTGTCAAATATTTAAGTATAATAATTGAATTGATGAGATCCTTATAATCTATACAGTTTCATATTAAGTCTTTGTTCTTTCACTCTTTAAGCTATTTATCATTAAATTGCAATGCATATAAAATGGTTGATAAGATAAGATTGGAAAAGGTTCTATAAAGAATGCAATTTTGATTCTGCTTGATGCGATATAGCTATAAAACTCAGTATTGCTGCTATGAATTTTGATTAAGTTTTATGTAATTCTTAAATGTTACCTTTAGCTAAACCACATGAGTATGAAGTACCAGAGTGAAAGAAGTTTTAAAGACCTTTAACTTTATTGCTTGTTTCTAATGATCTGATGGTATAACTGTTTTATTGTCTATCTATTTGTGTCTAAAATTTTCTGCTTTACCCATTTATGAACTAGATAAGTGTGCGTTACGTATTTATATAGACGTTCCTTAAACTTTATAAAAATGTTAGAATTGGATGCTTGGGATTAGTCTTAATTATGATAGTACACGCGCTAGCCAAATATTCAGTACTTCTGTAAACAGTAGAGTTGCTCAAATAAAACAAGGTTTTAACTTTTAGCATACACGTTTATTCGCTATATAATTCGATTTTGCTATTCAGATTACATTTTATTAACATTGTTCAATTTATGTACACTTTGTATTGTTAATAAAATTTTAATCAAGAAAAGCTTTCACATTATTTTATACACTATACAAATTAAAGCCATCTATATTATAATCTATTTAAAATTCCATGGAATACATAATACGCCGTCAGACAGCACGGAATAGTAATGAGTTACGTGTAATATATTTCCTCGTAAATTCTGTAACAAAAACAATAACGTTACGAAGTTTAAAGTATTAACCCATTGAGCCCCAAGCGGCCCGATCGGTCCCAGACACAATAGATTTTCTATTGTGTCTGTGGTTCCGGGGCTTGAGTTACTACGATAAAGGTTATATTAAAGTTTTACCTCATCGATTTTATCGATTCGAGTCAACAATCTTTGACAGCACAGGATCATCAATCCGGGTGTAATGCTGTCGTCCTTAATTAGGTCCAATAGTTGAAATCTTTCCTTTACCTCTTTGTGTAGAGCTTTTTCAATATGTTTATTTCTGAAATCGTAATACTTTTAATTCGTAATTTCGTAATTGAAACACATACAAAATTATGAAGTTTAACATGGATATTGTATTTTCACGATTAATGACATTAAATGTTTGAAAACAAATGTTTTTTATCTAGGAAAATCATAATTATAGTCTATCATTTTTGAAAAATTGTACTTACATGCTATATTCAGTTAAAAGTAGCGTGGCTTCGTCTAAATGATTCGTAATAAAAGCGATTAGTTCATCCGCTGGACAAGACGATGGTGTGATGAACTGACCAGTTGGCGAAACCATCAAAGGACCAGCTTCACTGAAAAAAATATTTATTTATTTTAGTTTCATGAAGAATTCATTTAATATTTTCCTTTAAAAGAAGATAATATGTTTTGCGATCAAACATGAATACTTAGACGCATGGCATATAATTACGAAAAAAAAAGATGGAAGTTTCTTGGCGCCCAATAATTTTGAATTTGTATAACATTCAAACCTATAGTGTACTTACAAAATGGATTCTTGTTACTTACGGTTCGACAACAATTTCGTATTTGCTAAGCGATTCAGGCACAGAATCTGGAATTTTCCTCCCGCGTCCATAAAAATCGCCTATTGATGTTATCAACTGTCGGAGGTGACTGCAGTATTGTGCTGCTGATACTTTGGGCATAAATTTTCTGCAAGAAATATTTCATTACAGAAGTTCGTTGTTTAAGAAACAACTTGACTCACAATCGCGCTCAAACATTGCTACCATGAAATAAGGTGATGATAATGATTGACAATGAAATTTTTATACAACGCTACTCGGATATTTTTCGACGACCTTTTAATAGGGGAAGTCTAGTCACATTTTGGACATACAATGAATCATTAATAAATACAACATTCAATAAAAGAAAACTCACCTTCTACAGATATGTATATTCCTAAGGATACTCGAAAGTGCTTTCTCATAATTGGGTATTTCAGTAAGGGCACTGTCTTCTTGACTGACTTTTTTAATAAGCTAAGTTGAAAAGAAAATGGATATTAGAATTTGTAGAATATAAAAATGATTTTTTTCCACTACTATAGTATTAATAATACTATTTTATCAAGATATAGGCAATTGGCTCACCGACAGCCACTCATGTCTCACATCTATTATATTCAGAAAAACATCTCCATCTAAGCTCACGCCTGTAAATTGTCCTAGAGCAATGGTTCTATCTGAAAATAATAATTTAAAAAAATACACATTAAAATCTAAAAATATAGCATGAAATTGTTGCTGACTCAACTAGACGACGATCATTATAATGAGAATAAACAAAATAATATTTACCTTTTAAATTTATCATATGTTGTGGGTGTTGAGATGCCATAGATGTAAGACTTTGTAACGCTCCCCTTATGTGACTTATATTCCAACCACTGTCATATTTAACCTAAAACATTGATTTCGATTAAAACTGGAAGTATTCAATATTTAATAATAAGCAATAAACATTAATAAATAAAAAAGACGTATGGCACTCGGGGACTGCCGTGGTAAAGCTATTGCATAGCATGCCTTCAAGCCACACCTCTGAGCCCGTCGGAGTGGGGAGCGTGAGGTATTTTCGTTACGGAATTTGTCGATTCGGTCCCCGCGCTCAAGGCCTGCGATAGAAGCTATGCAATAGCTTAAAATTTATGATTGATATTCCTAGGTATAATATAAATATTTATAAAACAAGATAACATTATTTTTTACATTAGACTACAAAATCACACACTCTTTATTTTTAAATTAAAATCTGTTTATTCTAAAAGCAGTATGTAAATTCATCATTGAGATAAGACAAAAATAAATTGTTTATGTCAATTGCTTTACCAACTTCTTTTATACCATATGACTTGCGAAGTTCTGCAATAAGGGATTCCACTTGGTTTCTAGTTGCTTGAGTTGAATCATATTTTTCTCTGGCTATCTTGCTGTTGTCTAAAACCCATTCACTGAAAGAACACAAAATATATTACACAACTATATAATTGCGGCCGTCAGCTCAGAAATGGCCTAACCAACATTTTGCTTATTTCTAAGTTATATGCAAAAACACAATCGAACTTCATATTTCTACAGTGCAAAAATGGCATATCTATAATTTTTCATGCAAATAATAGATGGCACAGGGTAAAATATTTTTGCATAACTAATTACTTCATTAACTAGAGTGTAAAAGTGATATATTATATCATATTATATTGAATATTAGGCAATACTTACATAATATTTGATACTGCTCTTTTTTCTTCCACCTTCCTTTTCATCTGTGTTGCTTTATCAAATTCATCTTTGTACTTTTCATATGCTTTATTAAAATCTTCACTGAAAATGGTAATGACGTTTAATGATGATAAATATTATAATTAATCACTTGTAATAGTAAACTGAGTATTGAAAAAAAAAACATCACTATTTGAAAAAAAAGGTATTCATTTAGTATGATAGTAGTTTTTGTTAACATAATAAAATTTATATCGGTTGGTGGCCTTGGTTGCTGGAAAAATTAATCATTTCCATTGATGATAATATGTATCAATGGAAAGATGTTTGTTTGTAGAATTTTCTTTGACTTAATAATAGACACTCAAATAACAAACTTATAGCTACCTAAACTGTTGTTTCCTGTCTTGTGTCCTAGGTATTTTATCTATGTAACTTGTAGAAATATCACAGGCGTTTAAAACTTTGACTACAGTTTCTCTTACATTATTGCTATCCAACTTTATGTTTACTAATTCAAATTGACCTGTTGACATAAAGATAAGGAATTTTAAGATTGTTTTGGTAACATAAAATTAATAAGAACTTTATTTTTATATGATTCTAGCTTTCAGTTAAAGATAATTTCAATATGGACATTTAGTTCACTTTACTATTTACATGGTACAAAATTGTCAAACATTATCAACAATTTAAGAATACTACCTTTATATATTAGCTTATACCTTCGGACATATCTTTTTTTCTTAAATAAAATGGAAGTGTTGACACACATGTATTTCGACTAGATTGTTGAGCCTCTAATAATGCACTGAGTTGTTGCAAAGAAATTTCATTAATTTTCTGAAAGAAACAATAAAAATATAGAGATATATTGAAATACAGAGAAGATTTTTGTAAAGAGTTAGAACCCAGTTAGAACTTAGAACCCCAGATTTGTTCTACTCTCTCTCTTTGTTCTTTGTTCTACTAAAATACTCATGAAAACCACTTACTCTTTGTTCAGGATATTTTCCAAATAAATCAGGATGGACTCGAAAATAAAATGGCCTCAAAGCTGTGGATACTTCTGCAGAACTTAAACATCTGTGTATAAGACCGCCCGGATATCCATAGCTATTTGTGATTAAAATTACAATTTATATTATTGTGTGATGATATGCAATGAAAAGATTTAATAAATTCCGAAAAACAAACCTCGTTCTTAACCTACAAAACATTTTGTACGTTTATAATATGAGTTTGGGCTTCGTTATTTACTAATTTAGCTGAGCATTTGATATTGCGCACTTCACTCACTTGTTTCTTTGAGATACATTATTTTTGTTGTATTCTTGCATTCAGGTTAAAAATTTTGCCCAAACTGACAAATGACATTAAGTATTTGTCATTTGAGAATAACATTTAGAGTTTGACGTAGTGGAACTCTATGAAAGCAGTCAAAAGTCACATTGATAGCCATAGACATTAGAAATTTTTTATTAGACTGTGGACTGAGGTATACACTATACAAATAATAGCAAAAAGTACTACTAGAGACAATAACAAACTCGGAGATAACCACAGGAGATAACAAAGAACATATATTCTGGTCTGAAGAATTTATCATTCTTAATTTATTTCAATACAAAAAATATAGAGCTTTCACCAACGGCAACGATGAGAGTAATATGGTATAAAAAAGTACAGTGCATAGAACCAATGGAATTTGTCCATTTCAAAGAGGAAAATAATAGTTTGCACGTACATTAGTATACATACATAGTACACCTATAACAATATTATGTTTCCCAATGAGAACAATTATTTTCTGATAGCCTATTATAAAATTTAACCCAACAATATGAATGTAGCCAATAGATTGATTGCGATAGGTACAATTGAATTTAAATAGGTATGTCACGGAAATACAGCATATATAGGAAGATAATTTGAAAAGATGTAGGTATTTGGAGGTTAATGCTTTAAAATGAATAATAGGTGAGAATTGAATTGGCTGAGATAAAATCTGAAGGCTGCGCGTGCGACGGCTATGCGACGTGTGACGCAACACTTGAACGCAGACGCGGTAGCGCCGCACGCCCTCTGCGAGTATGCTGCGCCTTCCACTTGCCGAGCTGCTTCATAATTGTTACACAGACGAGTTTAATAATTAAGCGATAAATATACCAACAGAGTGGAGGGCGGCAGTCGAGTGGCGACCGCGTTCCGTGCCAGACATTCGCGGCATGTGATGAGCCTGAAGCTCATTCGACATTTTTCTATCGAACATCGAAGGAATCTCACCGGACTGGTTCCCGCGCAATGCTGCGTTAGTGCGCCGCTCTGGTGAACCCTTTCGCTTGTAAATGTGCCGATATTTACATATGCGCGCTCGATCTCGCGTCGAACTTTCGATCTGCGCCCGTGTTTCACCTGGTGTGCCCCGTGCTCAGGCCGCCGACGCGCCCGTGCCGCAGCCGCCGCCCCAGCGTGCTCAACTCCTGCACAACGTGCGATGATCCACGTACGTTTTTCAATTCCCTATAGACTACCATACATGCTGTGTACTCACACACGCGCAAACGTTGCACTTGCTTGACAGCAGCGTTAATAGTTGCAGAACTGCAATCTTGTTGGAGATCTTTATCATTTCCTATTTACTATAACCCGTTTGAATTAGATTTTACTTGTTTATCTGGTGGATATTGGAAGTGAAGAGTTTCTTTTATATATAATTTTATGCATTATGTTTAGCGGACATAGTTCAACATCTGAGAAGTCGTATTGAAAGTTGGTAGAGTTATTTGTTAGGTACTGTTTTACATACGTTGTAAAGAAAAACAATTTTCCTATAACATTAATATTATGCATATTATGGACATTACTGGTCTAAGTTAGACGCAGTTAGAATAAGTTGGCGTGGATATTAAAGCCTGTTCTACGTTTTATTGGTCGTTTTTGCATTTCAATTAATGTGTTGTGAAAACCGTGGCTCTATAAAACAGCTAACGCGAGGGAAAACGAACTATTGACTAGTCTCGTGACTGTTGACAAAAATGTGTAGATATTCAGAACGTTCGAGAGATCACCATTAAAATATTTAGGTGTCATAAGATAATATTACCTACCTTAAAGGTTTTGGTTGATGAGAAAGTAAAGAAATACTTCATTATATGTAACTAGGTAGGTAGCTATCAGCTATAAAATAAGTAGGTACCTTTAATTTGTTTACAATTGGAACTTCATTATTAAGTAGGAATTCAGTGTAAAAAGAAAGTTTGTTATTGTCGTTTTATGTAGATGAACAATTACTTTAAGGTAGGAAGCCTACTTTAAAGTAAATGTACATAACTAGGTACTTAATGTACATTTACTTAAACCTACTTACGTTGTAGCTACAAAATAATATCACATTATTATTTTAAAATTAAACCTAGCTAAGTTTCTATCAATGATATGAGTAGGTAATATTTTAAAGTAGATATGGTATAAGTTCATGTTAAAATAAATAAGCGAAAATTTTAAATTACGCTTGTAAAGAAACAACGTTACCTACCTACATACGAACAAAAACTTGACACCCGATTTACCTACACTACCTCATTCAACTATCTACCTAGTTTCTTTAGTTATAAAATATTATGTTATATATTTACATAAAGTTTTTATATAAAATGGCTACGATTGGCCACGTTCCATCGGCCACAATCCAATTTATGGCGCAGGTGGTTGAAGCCAACGTTTAAAGGGGTAATTTACTATTACCCTTTTCTTTTATTAAATTTTCCTTTTCTTCTCCAGACTAAGAAGTCAGAACTGCCTATGATTATATATATATTACACGAGAAATATTTTTAGTAGAGTTACACAATTTTTGCTAAGACAAATATTTTCTCTTACAAACGTCGTATTGATACATAATATAGTGTTTAGTGTTATATAAATCTCGAAACACACACAACTTGAACAATTTCGTATTGGTTCTATATTTGAAGACAAAGATTAGGATTGGTGGTCACCCAAGCATATATATCTACAAGGTTGTAATTATTTACGGTCCGTCGGTCTTGTGTACGCCCGCCTTGCTATTACAGTAACTAGTAGGTACCTATTACCTAGGTATCTAACTAACTGATGTTTATGTATTTTTAATAGTGTAAATCATGATTATAATATAAATCATGTAATTGTTTCGAAACAAGCACCAAACAGTGAATGTCATTAATGTCAACAGAGAGAAACGATTGAATTTGTTATGAGGAGGTTATGAGAAGTTGCCTATTTAATAATTCGAAGAAGCGAGATGTGTGTTAGCCGATCTGTGTTTTTATTGCATCGTAGTTGGAAAAGCAACATCCAAATTAAGATAGATTCAATTAATATTTTTCTAGTTAAATACAAATATGTAGGACTAACAAAAAGGAAATTGTATAAAATAATAACGTATCACTTATGTAGGTACTGCCAGTTTTCTGATATCTATCCTAAACATTGCATTTAATTTAAAATGTCTTAAAGGTTTTTAATAAGACACAGATTATTATTTAATAATAAGCATTTTCACAATATTCAAGCATATATTATTAGACTGGGGTAGATCCCTTTAAAAATAATAAAAAGTGCAAAAAAATCACAGTCGGATGAAACCCATTAGAAAAGGAGGGGAATATGATGAAAATAAAAGGAAAAATAAATTACGGTCAATCCGAGTTCGGGAAGTGGGAGGGGGGAGCTTTTAAGAGAAAAAAATGGTTCTCTCGATTTCCGACAAAACTACAAGTCCTACGGAAAAAAGTTAAATGACAAAGTTGTAGGTAATAAAAAGATCTACAACTTTTGTATTTACAATTTTTTCACATAACCTCAAAATTTAGGTGAAAAATTTAAAAAACCAAGTTTTTGGTTTAAGACACAATAGAGTAAGTTTCCACCAAATTTCGTATAAAAAAAAAAATTGAAGTAGATAAAAATAAAAAACCAAAAACTTGGACGTGACGTGAACTACATGTTCACTCATTTATTAGTTCATACGTTATCTATCTTTTACTTTATAAAACGAGATAGGATTACGTACATAAAGAAAATTTTTAATTAAGTCATGACGACTTAAAGCACATTCATAGAGGCACAGAACTATATGTGCATAGAGGCATCCCCGCTAGGCAATCAGATATCTAGGTGCCTAATTAGGCAATATAGAATTCTATAGACCTATAGTTTATGATATTTTAGACCCCTTATTAAGTTGGTTAAGTGCAATGCACAAAGAACAATGAGAAACACGTGATGCACAAGTAGAAAGTGTTAATACAGCTAGGTACAGGTGCAAAGTTAGAGCCGTTAATTACTTCATTATAGCTATTAGCAATAGTTTGCACGTTAAATGAGGCTTTATTGCGGTAGATTGTAGGCACCACTGTCCATATCGTACTGCAATCACCGGTCGTTCATTCCTATTCAATTTACAGTCAATGCCGTGTCACGTCAAGAACCTAAGAGCCCTTTAAGTTTGAGCTTTGTCTCAACGAGACATTTCTACGAGTTCTCAACTTCTCAGCAGGTTCGTTAGTGTAGCAATAACGTGTCTTAATCTTGTGTGTGCGTTTGTGTCTGTGTGTGAACCGGTCTTATAGACGTGAGCACCCGTTCGATACGACTACATAATTTAAATAAATTATTAAGTCTCGTGCTGCGTTTCACAATTAAAACTGTTAAGAGTACGATTTCGTTTACCCGTTACATAATTAGAAAGCAACAGAGCTTATAGGAGGCGAGATCAAGTGCAGTTCACATCTAGAAATGAGGTCACTGGCTCTGACTAAATAAGGGATTTGCAAAATCCGCTCGCAAAATTTTATTGCGATATTAATTTGGTTTTTATGGGTTAAGAATAATTTAGATAATTATTAACAACCAAATAATCAATATAATAACAATAAACAATCTACAGATATTTAACTCTAAGGAAATAGAGCCAATATTATCAATAAAAAGAGATCCAACAATGAGGTAGTTAAGAAAATCATGAATGCTAGATGTGATTTTTCGTCTTATTCAATAAATCTGTTAAAATGTATGTAAAATATTACTGAAATATAGTGAAGCAACCAGAAGGTCTTTTATATATACTTACTACAGTTTCTCACTCTACATCTGAAAGCTCTTCTATGAATTTTTAACAGCGTGGCTTATGATACGGTTGGGTGTGTTTATTTTCGGTGGTGATATGATATTTTAGCATAACAAGTTTTACAAGGTTATCAGTATTTTGTACAATACGTGTCCCTGATGATTTGGCATTGTTGTCTATAATATCACAAGAGATAAGTTTGAATAAATACCCGATCGTGTAAATCAATCCATTTCATATGAATACGCAATATGATTGATGTTCTGCGCGATGTTATTTGCGCGATCATTACATTATTTATGATATCAGCAAATCGGTAGCTGAGCAGCTTAATGGAAAAGTTTGTTGAGTTTAAAGCGACATTTAATTTAATGGGAGAAAAATTTAAATTGAGTTTATAAATTATTATAGACGGATAGATAGAATTTGAGACAATCACGCTAGCTATTTTATAGCAATGGTATTAAATAATTTTGTTTTTATCTAATACAATCATGTAAAAAATGTAGTTATAGTTTGAAATTAGGTTGGCATGCAGTGAATAAGTCATTAAAGCAATTAGGCGTTCGCATGGTCGCAGGTAGAAGTTGTGTAACTAATATCTCGTGTAGGTAGACCGTAATTAGCACAATTGTTTGAATTTGATATATATCTTACCAGCTGTTGCCCGCTACATGGTCAAATCTAAGATTTTATTTATTGCAAATTGTTCCGGATATAAATTGAAATTGATATAGGAGTGGCTGCGTGTAGGGAAGCGTTACGTATAAGTAACTAATGTCATAACGGTCATAACCCATTACACATTGGATTAATGTATTAATTATTATTTATAATTAATATATTAAACCTTTAAATTTTATAGTTGTATGATTATTTAGAATACAGTATTATTTACCTACAGTATAGTTATGTTTCGTACGTTGTAGGCATGGTAGAGTCGGTGGATCTATCATCTTATTTTCCTTTTTGCCTCATTTTCTATAACTACTTAATTTGAAACTTTTCATTTGAAATCAACAACATGTTAAAAGGTAGATCGAAGAAGGATCTACCTCTATTCTTCCGGAATGCATGTATGACCTTCAATTGGAGTCGACACTATCGCATTATGAGACTGCATTTGTAGGCTTCTACCAATGCAATAGGAACCTTCGCTTGCAGTTGCATACGATACGCACAGAGAATTGAGCTCTCCTCATCGGACTTAAAATATATTATTAGTTTTCACATACATTCTGTTACAGGGAAGTGAAACTGAATCGTTAATGATGGAAACTTGAGTCTTGATCTCCAAACATTATTGAGTGTGATTAAGATAGGTTAATAAGAAGTACAGAGATGTGCGTTGCTAATTGTGTTATTACCTATTTCAGAAACTGTGATCGTAATATGGTAATAAATAGTTTCTTGTATGAAGTGGGTTGTGATTGGGACATTATTTTTTATGACGTCTGATTTATTTAATATAAGGTTAAGTAGGTTAGTTTTAATTATGGTATGTACCTAGTTTAGCATTAATTTACACTATGAATAACTTTAAAATTATTATATGAGTGAAAACTATTATGAACATTACGGTACTTGTTAGGTGTTGTAACGTTTACCACATTGAATAATATAATGGTGATATTGAATTACATTTATTTGTTTTTATTCAAATTTAATAATCTCCAGTCACAATAGTCTTATGAGGTGTGCTAGATTTTCTTGTAATGACGTGTGTGACGAAGATAGGCATAAATGGGCTACACAACGTGCAACAAGTTGTTCCACGCTACCAAACCCATCGATCTTTCTACGGCGTAGCGCGAGATGTAAAATAGGTGATATATGTCAATTGGATGATATTTTATCCCGCTTTGAAGGCGAGGGGACGTAATCTTCTCAGCTATTCCCGACGGTCGTTGATCTAATTGAGCATTTGAGCGATGCGTGCGTGCTAATGGGCTAATTACGTACATGAGATGTGAATTGGTGAGACGTGAGTAACGCAGGACGCGAGCGATGGCCGTGGGTGGCAGACGGCATGGCTCCGATGTTTCCATACTTTGTGTTGTGACTGAGCGATTCTATGATTGCTTGCTTTGACAATGCTTTTCGCTGAAACGTGCGAATTAAAATGATTTCTAAGTCAGTAAATTCTGCCATAAGTAGTGTATAGGTATAAGTATGACGATAAAAGAGATATAATTTATTTATCTATAATATAAATTGTAGAAATATAATATGTTTTGATAATTAATCATCTGTAAAGATTAATAAAACATAAAAACAATTCAATTAAAATGCAAATAAATAACCGCAGGAAGGATGGATTGTCTTCTTAGAGCAGTTGGTTTAATGCTCTAAGATTGTCTTACACTAACTGATTTTACATATCATACATATGATACAAGCTAATGATGTAAATGTTATGTATGTTTTGTGGCTGGAAATATCAACAAGGATGACATATATGTATTTTCATGGATTATAATATAGGCAATATATCTTAAGTAATGATTAGGTAGGTACAACAGATTTCAAGAAAACACAAATTTTCTCATTTCTCTCAAGTGAAACTGCACTTTAAGTACCTATTCCGAAACAATTAGGTAGTACATAGTTGCATTTATAAAATATTGTTATTCATATCTAATAGAAACATGCGAGAAGTCGCTGATAATGAAAGAGCTTCGTAATTTCGAACTACATACTTCTAACTTTCGCTGCGAGTCCGCGTATAACGGGCCGAGCGACACGCGCCAAAAAAAGTATAAAAAAAAAATAAGAACAACAGTTCGGTATTTGCGCGTAACGGCTCCGGTAGCCGACTCATATGACGATAAGCAATCTCAGTAATTTCAATTTAATGGATGCAATTTTATGACTACCGAGTACGGACAATTTAATATTAGTGTTACTTCAAGTTTGCCTTATTTTTTGTACGTAACAAAGAGTTGTTATTTCTTTTGTGCTTGCGATTTTGAACATGCTAGTCTATTAATTTGTAATTAACATATGCAAGAAGCTCTGTTATCTTTTGTTTGTTTAGATTTCGGAGTTGTATAATGTGTTAAAAATGTCGTTTTATCATGAATGAGCGAAATCGTTTGTTTGATTTGCTATTAGCTTTTGTATGTGATAGGATAGGATTTTTATTTGAAGAAACAAAAAAAGTTGTAATGCAATGTTACAAGAATTACTTATACAATATAATATTATTAGCATTAGGTTTAAAAATAAACGAAGACTGCATGATCAAAGGTCTTTAATAAAAGAATAAACTAATATAAGAATAAGTTCAACCTGATAATCTATAATAAGTATAAAAATGAATCCCAAGTTGGTAAGCGCATAACTTTAGAACAGCTGAACCGATTTCTTTAATTCTTTTTTTTATTATATTCCTTGAAGTACGAGGATGGTTCTTTTGAGAGAAAACGTGAATATATACCACGGGCGAAGCCGGGGCGGACCGCTAGTAATTAATATAAATGTTACTTAATTTATTAGAAAGAAATATCTACATACCTAGTTGCGCTAGTCACGTAGCGTAAGCACGTTCGTTGCTCATTTAATTTATATCTATTTTTAAATTTTTATTTAAAAATTATAAATAGGTAGTAACTAGTTTTACAAACCAAATTCTTCGCTAATGGTTTTTTTATCACACCTCTATAATATCACCATGGTTACGTGAGCTTTGTAACGTTGTAAGGGTATATTCAAAACGCTTATCTGAATAAGTAGGCACCTGTTTAGTAAATAACAAAATTTTATATGAAACATAATAGCTAGTGAATTAGCTTTCAAATGATATAATAATTACCTAGTAGCCTATTGTAAGTAAGTATTAGTAGATAAGTCTAAAAAAAATCTGAGCTTTATTTGGCATAGGTACTAGGTACTTAGCAATTTATAAAAATGGATGGATTTTAATAAATTTGATGTGATTGAAAACTGTGTAAAATATTGCGCATATCAATTTTCTCCAATATAAACCACTTGAATCCCAATCAAAGTTATAATTTTTAATTTGCGTAAATTGCACAATTTGTATTACATACCTACTAAAGAAAAGACTGACGCATTTACACATACTTACATTTTATGATATATTTTGTTGTGTAATTAATATTCTTGTTGCTATTGTAACACTCTTACCATTTTTAGCTGTGCTTAATGTTCAGGATTTCTTTTTAATTTTAATTCATTTTTATTAACATTCAATGTGACAAGTGAAATAAATATGTTCATATAGGTATTTGTATTATTTTATTTATGTAGAGCAATTTTAGAAAGAGTGATAATTGTTTGAATACTCCTATCATTTTTCCTCTCTTGTAGGTATTCTTACCACAAGAATTAAAGACAAATTCTTTATTGTAAATCCGAGTAAGAAAGTTCCACCACCAAGAGATTACCTATAGGGCGATTGAGCCGTCTGGTAAATTCTTGCCTCGAACTTATTGGTAAACATCAATAATATGTCCATGTGATAAAACCTATGCATGAAATGAAAAAGTTGCAAATAAAAAGTGACACAGATTCCACACAACCATCTGTTTCTGGCACGTGCGTTGGCCATAATCAAAATAAAATCTCTCGGCACCTGCTTCAAGCAGCTTTCAATCATTGTTAACGGTTACACTCATCGCTCAAACGCGCACTGCGTACATACCTGAACATCTTTCCCTCCTATATTTACTTTTTCATCGCCATTTTTATTATCATATCGATCTAACGAACACGTGAGCTAGGCAGGAAGCTGATTTGAAAACAGTTCCATGCAATTATCTCGAACGTGGTAAAGATTAACACAAAAGTATTAAAACACACATTTATGATAAACGAAGCTTTTGTTGCTTTAAATGTTGATGCTTATCGCGTGAGTAATGGTTTGGTAAAAAAACAAACTCGACCGTAATTTTCTGTATGAACCAAAAATTGAGTAAAATTATTCATATCTGATAAGTTTTTACAAGTTAACACATGCAATTATAGGTTTTTTGTGGTTTTGGTAACTAAGAATAATAATTTATGATTTTACATTGATTTGTAAGTGTGAAATATATGTAGAGTTGATTTACGCTACTGTTAAAAAATACAAATCTAAAAAGAGTAAATAAATCTTGGTAGAAACAATACCTAGCGCAACTTTAATGTCGCAAGTTGGCTCTAGGTACATGAGCCTTGTACCTGAGTCATTTATATAACACTCAGGTCGCACCAAAATTGACACCCATTCTCAATCTATTGAGGAATTTATACTATTTGTGGAATGTATTGTAGTAAATAATATGTCCACTAAATGGCACCGTCTCGCTCTTGGTCCTTCCCCCACTCTAGGGAGATGGCCACCTGTTTTAGAGGTACATTATCACCATTATTTACTTAAACACCGTTCACTGATTCTGACCACTGCTACAAATTAATAAAAAATATTTTTTTTCCTAATTTAAGTGCGTGAGTGAATAAATGTGACAGCGTTTATGTTGAATTACCGTTCAAGTTGGAGTTTGTGTGCCTTCTGAAATTAAGGATTTATTTTCAACAATTTTTGGTAAGATATTTTTAACAGTGTTATGATTTATTTTATTTCGAATAATGATTCATTTTTCTGTATTAGTTAGTATTTCTAACGATTTCTCGTATATTTTTTTAAGACGGCTTATTTAATTTTATTAGGTACTCCTATAAACTTTAGAATAAAATAAAATAAATGCACTAAATCAAAATTGAAGTAAAATTTAATAAATAACATATATTATGAATTTATTGATAGGTCATCATTAAATCTTCAATCAAGTGATAATCGAAACTGTAATTCTTAAAAAATAAATGAAGCAAAATTTGAAGTGCTTTGGCGCGCCGGCTTATTAAATTGTAGGCACTTTTCATATAAACTATACCTACCATAGAATTAAAAACGCATAAAAGTACTGATATATAAGAAATATTTTTTTATCAAGTGTATTTTTTTTTTCTATAATTATTCCACCCTTTAAAAAATATCAATTAGTAGGTACCTATGTAAAATATTCTTTGGATAACATCATAGTAAAATATTTTATAAAAACAATGTGTGTAATGAAGTGTCAAATAAATAAATAAAATAATAATATAGCAAAAACTCTACCAGAGGAAATTTCTACTAATACCATAACAAAATTATTAAAAATTACGTTATCAATATTTATCAATGAATTTAAAAGTTAATACTTACAAATAATACAAAATATGAAATTGTAACATGACCGTTGTACTTGTACCTATACCTGAAGTCAATTATAAGCTGATATTCTAAATAATTTTCTTTTGTGGTCTTTTATGTTCCAATGCTCGTGTATTTATTTAAACTTTAAAAATATTCAATTTTTTATTCAATAGTTATTGTTTTCACAAATCCTAATGTTTGTGGGAAAATTTGAAGTAGCTCATTAGCCCATTAGCATCTTTTTGATCTTGCGCATTCTTAGAATCATCCTTTAATGAATTCGGAAAGGTACTGCAAACTAAAAAGTCTTCATGTGAATTACATTATTCGTACGGTTCTAAAATATAATTATGGAAACGGTTTTAAAAATTGTTAACTCAATTAGAAACAAATCATAATTCAATCTGTCTTTACTTCACTAATAGGTAAATCGGCAATATAAATTCAGAAAATATCTACCATAAACTCTGTCTGTTACGACGAAGAAGAAACATTTTAACAAACCAACAAACATAGGTATATATAATATTAGAGTAAAAATACGGCATAGAAATGAACCCAATATTGCAATAATTTGAGCTGCCTTTTGGTAAATTTATACCTAATGCTCTACATTTTTGTTTAATTACATAACATGCGATGCTTAACTCCGAAAATAGAGCGGAAAGCGCTCGAATGACGTACATAGGCTCTACATAGGACTTTTCCGAATTTTCCGGGAAGTTAGGTCCAGGGGTAGGGGGCTAGGGTCCCGGTCGGTGGGCGCGGGGTGCGAGGGTGCGGGCGGGGGGCGGCGGGCGGGGCCGGCGGGTCGGGCCGCGCAGGCGACGCCGCGTCTGGAGCGATCACTCCCGCCGCGACTCCGGCGCCGCGAACACGTAATGCGCGTATGCTCCGCGAAACACGCCACGCACGCACATACACGCGCGCGCTGCGCTTCCCGCGCGCCGACACGCGCCAGTTATGTTACCCGTTCGCTCAGCTGTTATGTGTTTGTTCCATTGTGAACGAGTGCGACATTTATTCCCGAAGCGTTGACCACCCGCGAACATATCGTTCTGTGTAACTATCGACGTTGGATGCGTTAAAATTTCGGGTGAGTGTGAGAGCGACCGTGCAAGCGGCTGGTTTGACCGCATTATTTTCGAAATACGTACGCCATGATCCGGTCTGTGCCAGCGATCAAAACATTATAGCAAATATACACATTTGCTGAACCGTAACCTACTATGTGATTCCACAAAAACATATCGATTTAGTGAGATTATTCGTCGACCATAGTCTTTTTAATGTGTTAACTGTCAATCTAGGAATGAACATAATTTGAAACGTAAATTCAATTTGTGTTAAATAATAAAATTAACATCTTTGACCGAATTTTTAGTTATCAGTGATGGTTATCGTAGCGCAGCGTAAGGTATCTCGTTGATGTCTTTTACTTAACGCTTTTCGAAAGTGTTCCGAGCTTTTTATTATAATTCATTTGTGTCGTTAATTTTAACATCTATTTAAAAACAAATCGTTTCTAAAAGATCTATTCCACAAGGTTGGTCAGTTATGCCAATGATTTATTCTATAAATCTGTTGTTTATATTTCATGTTTTTAATATTATATTTTAATATTCTATTTGATAATTCCTCTGGATTTAAATATTTCTTTTCGACCCCTTATCAATGAAGGGTATTTATATATAAAATTGTTTAAAAACCTACACCAAACGTAGAAAACATGTTGTTTTTAGATAATATCTAAGTTTTAAATTTTAAAAATCTTTTTTATTGATAAAAAATATAAACATGTTTTCTTATCTAGGCATAAAATAAAATGAATATCGAAAAGGTGTTTATTATAAAACTTAAATAAATATTTATCATGGATGTAATACAAAATATACATAACAAGATGTTATTTCGTCCAAACATAGTAATAAATTACTTGGCTGTTATGATTTTTCCTCCACAGAATATTCAATAGAGATATATGTAACGGATTTATATGAATATTATATTGATAATTCAACGGACTTATTTTTAGTCTTATAAAATTGTTATTCATATTATGATTTATGTTATGATTTAACGGGCCCAGTATATTGGTATCATTTGTATCATCGTTTTTATATCGAAAACGGCCAATATTTGAAAAGTCGATGACATCGAGTTAAGAAAAGTCGATGAGCTAACGAATATGTAGGTATAACTTATAAGTGAAATAAGATGTAGAAACTCTCTTATATAAGGTTTTTAAATTCATGTTCAAATATATTAAAATCCAATTCGAAACGATGAAATCATATTTATGTATCAACGTTGTGATCTGTGGATTTGATATGCGTAAAAGTAATGTATCTACCTACTTTATATCTCACAAATTGTGGGTATGTATTGACATAAAAAAATGTATTAAGTGTAAAACTATATAAAATTGTGTCAAAGTCGGTCGGTATAGCTTTATAAAACACAAAAGATTGATAAAAAAAGAATAACTATGAAAATGTAGAGTCAAAATTTAAATTCAGCCGTATTGTATATGTTGTAACTTTCAAATAGTATACAAATGTAAATGGTAATTGTTAAAAACATGTACTTAATGATGATTTGAAAGTGCTTCTAAAAGAAGTCTCGTTGAATAAATAAATGTTAGAGTTAGAGTTTGAGTTTTGAAGAGTTTTGTTTCAACTTCCAAAAAAAACTATCTATCTCTATAAAGATGAACCTACAAAGATAGAGTACAAAGACTGCTATTTTTATTCAGTACTTCCATGGTAGGTTATGTTAATCTTATATAAGTTGCGTCAATTGTTAGATCATTAATTAATGGCACACGCAAATACTGGTGTTACATTGCCTTACAAGGCCTGTCCCAGTTCCGCCACTTGTATGGAAATAGAATACAGATTGTGTTTATTGTATTTTTATCGATTACTGATACGAATACAGCTATTGTTGTTGGATACAATATTTGTAACTTGGCTTTTTCACACTATGTAACCTATGGTAGGTATATTACATTTGTTTAAAATTTTTAGGGAAGAAATATTTTATGTTACAGTTAATATTAGGTCCTAAGTATAACTCCTAAGTATAACTTAATTTACACAATATGCTAGTACACATACCTAAGTGACATAATGTTTTAAATTAAACATCACATTATCTTATAGAAAAGATGCATATAAGTTATCAATTATATTATCTTCATAACACATTTCTGTAAAATGAAATGATAATAATTGAGTTAAATAAAAATAAAAAAGTCATGTTATGATATTTTAATACACATTTTATGAAGAATTTTAGAACGTACACCAAAATTCACAGTTGATAAAATTAAATAGATAGAGTATTATACACAATGTGTCGGTACACTTGTTAGAAATATTCAGATAAAGTAACTACCGGTTGCGCACAATGTTGACCTTTGTTGATTTACTGGTAACAGAATAGTCATGCTTGGAAATTTGTTTACAATTCCACATAAAATTGACAGTTCCTCAAATTTTATACACTACTAGCAGTGCCGCGCGGTTTCACCCGCGTGGCTCCGCTTCTATTGGTCTTAGCGTGATAATATATATTATATATTACTCGTGGATAATGTAGCTTTCGAATGGTGAAAGAATTTTTAAAATCGGTCCAGTAGTTTATGAGCCTATTCATTACAATCAAACAAACAAACAAAGTTTTCCTCTTTATAATATTAGTGTAGATATTATTTAGCGTAGCTTGCCAGATATGTAATACCATCTAGAAAAATGTTTAAATTGCATAATATTGAAATAAAGATTTTAATAAAAATTAAGGTGTTTTGAGTTTATGTAACTAATGATCATTTAATTGTTTACAGGTGGGTCGAGGAGAATTATGCGTGGGGCGTGCGCGTGCGCGGTGGTGTGCGCGTTGGTGGCGTTGTGCGCGGCTTCAGGGCTGGACGAGGCGACGCGTGCTGCCGCCGAGAAGCAACTGCTGGCGCTCATGGGGCTGCCCCGCCGGCCGCCGCCGCGCGCCCGGCCCGGCCCGCCCGTGCCGCAGGCCATGCGCCTGCTGTACGACCGCCGCGCCAGGATCCCCGCCGCCGCCGCCAACACGGCGCGCTCCTACTACCACACTCCCACCGAGCTCGACGAGCGCTTCCCTGGCGAGCACCGCTTCCGGCTGTTCTTCAACATAACCGGCGTGCCGAGCGACGAAGTCGCGCGCGGCGCCGACATCACTTTCCAACGCGCCTCCGGGGCGACGGGCAAACAGAGACTTCTCCTGTACGATGTCGTGCGCCCCGGCCGCAAGGGAAAGACCGAGCCGATTCTGAGATTGCTCGATTCGGTTCCTCTGCGGGCCGGGGAAGGCTCCGTGACCGCCGATGCCCTGAGTGCGGCGAGGCGATGGCTCAAAGAGCCCCTGCATAATCATGGACTATTAGTGCGAGTCATAGAAGAAGGTGCGGAAAGCGAAAGTGTTAAATTTCCTCACATAAGAGTGCGCCGACGGGCGACCGACGAACACGACGAGTGGAGCGCCCTGCAGCCGCTCCTCATGTTGTACACGGAAGACGCGCGAGCCAGGACGGCGCGGGAGAGCGAGTCGAGACTGACGCGCAACAAACGCGGGACTCGTAAGGGCCACCGGCCGCACCACCGGCGCAAGGAGGCCCGGGAGATCTGCCAGCGCCGGCCCCTGTTCGTCGACTTCGCGGACGTGGGCTGGAGCGACTGGATCGTGGCTCCGCAGGGCTACGACGCGTACTACTGCCAGGGGGACTGCCCGTTCCCCCTCGCCGACCATTTGAATGGTACCAATCACGCGATTGTACAGACTCTCGTCAATTCAGTGAATCCGGCCGCGGTGCCGAAAGCGTGTTGTGTTCCCACCCAACTTTCCTCTATTTCTATGTTATATATGGACGAAGTGAACAATGTGGTGCTTAAAAACTATCAGGACATGATGGTGGTGGGATGCGGTTGCCGATGACGAAGGCCCCATCCGGTGCGGACTTAGTGATATTTTGTGGACCCAGTGTACATATAGTTGTGGCCTCGAAAATTGTACATAATATATCTGTATATACATATTTGTGTAATTATTATTTTATTGAAACGATAATGATATAATAAAAGATTAAAATTATTCTCATGTATTATTTTTCGCCATTACAACAACGTAACGTTAATTATTGTGGTTTTAAATCTATGAAACTGATACTGGAATGAAATAAATGACTCATGAAATCCAGCACATCGTACCGTATGTACAACATATTTCAATAATTAGCATGCTATTTTGAGCATGCTAATTATACTTTTTTGATATACAGCTTAATTACCCGACTACCTAAATATATAGCAATTTATTGCTAAAATTTTATATTGTTTTAAGTCATAATTGGTATGATAACTCTTTAAAAGTTGAGTAAAATGTTTAGCGATGTTTGAATTCTGTTCTATTGTTATAAATATATATGTATTGTTTAAAGGCATTTGAAACCATGATAAAGGTTCTTTGTCAAACTGTAGACAAAATATAATTGAGTGCGGATCGCAAAGGAACCTAAATAAGAGTCATGACCTTATATTAAACATAAAACACAAAGTATAAAATTAATTATACATAATATATTGGTATACCATATCTGAATTTTTTATGACAATAAGCTTATAAAGTCGTTGACAAAGAATGCTTGAGATAATATTTAAAATTGAATTCCATTTAGTTTCTTTTTTTTTCAAATATTTCGTCACAAGGCGGCGATATATCATGTTTTTGCTCGGACGTAGGAATGCCCGCCTGTATAATTTGGCCGGCCACCCGGCAACTGCGCGTCTGCCGCGCCCGCCGCCCTACGTCTATATTATCAGTAGATAAATTTAAGCTTTGTCTTTGCCTCGTATTTCGTCCTCTCGAGCTTTGCTTTTGTTTTTTTTTTCGTCGTGGATGGCAACAAAAAACTGAGTGGAGGCGAACGAAGTGGGTATAATTTATTTTATAGTCGGCTCGCTCGTAACTCGGCCGTGGACGGCTGGACGCCGATTTATCCCCATCTCGGTGTAATTAAGGTAAATGGATTGGCCAGCGTGGGTATCTTCGAATGTGATTCCCTTTCGACTGCTAGAGTAGCGTGGACCGCACCTATATTTCTCAGCGTTAAAGCTCATCCCCACAAAGCTCCCAGTTATCTCACTAATCTAATTAAGGTTTCCCAAACCGCAACTCCGTATTAAAAGAACAAGAATCGCTTGTGATTACGTGCGCTCGATTCTGAAGGAGCGACTTCTCCCTGAGGGAATTATAATTGTTTTGCATTCTTGCACGGGTATAAAAACAAAAGGGCGAGTTACGGCCCCCCGCACTGTTTGTCTTACAGACCAGACCAAAGTCTGACAACTCGCATTCCCTAGAGACAAAAAGTTACGAAATGGACCTGAGTAAATTAACAACAAACCTTGGGATTAGGTATTTTATTCTTGACCCAATTATTTGAAAGGATACGTTCTGTGTACCTGTTAAAAGAGAATGTAGTTAATAAAATTATAACAACCTTATGGTTTTTAACACAATATACCTAATATCAACTGATAAATTAGATACTTACCTGATTATGCTACTAAATAGTCGTCTAATTGAATAAATGAATGTTTGAGTTTGAGTTTGAAATATGTGATTTCAGCATAGACTCGTTATCCAAAATGGATTATAGAATACACATATATATGAAGGACTAATAACGGTAAATCTTAGCGATAAATTGATATGTACTAATGCATAATAATAATTGTCATTGCATATTGGTATAGCAAGGCGCTGGGACGAGGCTCGCGGCCATCGACCGCCGCGGCCGGCCTCATCTCAAAATATTTCAAGTATGCACAAATTAAACTGGTTTTTTCTTCATATTACTTTATTACTTTTGCATAAAAACATTGTATCGAGATGTACAATTTCATGGCTGTTAGTACAACACGATAATTTATCACTTTACGTCAGTTTCATTTAGGTTGAATGCGTGCTGTGAATGGATTCGCGTTGCCTATTTGCAGTATGCTCTCGTGAATAAATCTAAGCGCCGGATTACTCAGCGACTTTGTAAGGAAAGTTGTGGCACTAAAAATAGATTAGTCGTCTAGAACGCTTACACCGTCTTGAGTGCAACTTTGATCTTGATTACCTGTGCTGCGATATTGATGAGGTTTGCAAACAAATTGTTTTGTGATGGCGTACTAGATATTTGTTTGATAAATACAAACAATTTGTTTTGTTTATTGCTTCTAATATTTATAATTCAATGTGCTGGGTGCGCTTTCGTTGCTGGCTTTGTAGCGTATAATTTATTTATTACACAATTTATTCTTTTCACTTTAAGGTAGAGATTTTTCTTTGTGTGTGAAATATAGAAATAAGTAATTTCCCTAATATAGTGCCCAAAACCTAATAAAATTGAAAAAAAGACTGAGAATTTAAAATTATTTTTCAATGAAGGCAATTTGAAAAAAAAGATGTTCAATACAAAAATACCAACTATTCTTCAAAAACATGAACAAAACAAATAAAAAATACGCACTAACACCGTTTGAATATTAATATCGTCCATTGTTTATAGACATACGTTTTACTCATCCATTGTTTATTTTCGTGGACAAATGAAACATTCCAAACATAGAATTATAATGCAGCGTATAGAATGTAAATGAGAAAAATGAAGCTTTAAATAAGTTTAGACAATCGCGTGCAGTTCGTACAGCGGGCTGTCCCGTACAGCGCACGCACCAAACTTTCACCGTAAGGGCCTCGTCACATCGAGTAATTCGTTAGACTGACATTCTATCAGCGGAAAATTCCTATATAAACAGGGCCGGACCGTGAACTTGTGGGGCCCTGGGCTGAAACAACCCAGGGGCCTTTTTTTTTTGGAAATGTTCATATTTATTTCTTAATACTTACTTTCGCAATTTTGTTATTTTAACATAATCAAATGTAATTTTAAATCGTTTCATTAGTTCAGGAGTCTACCGCGGACAAAGTGACACGTAATTTTTTATACATAAAAAGATAATAAAAAAATAATAAAATAATGTAATTCATCCATACTAATATTATAAATGCGAAAGTAACTCTGTCTGTCTGTCTGTTACTCAATCACGCCTTAACTACTGAACCAATTTGAATGAAATTTGGTATAGAGATATTTTGATACCCGAGAAAGGACATAGGGTACCTTTATTACAGTTACGGTTCACTAGTTTATTATAAATTAGTAAAAGAATCTGACAGTTATGTTATTTTAATAATAATTTAGAAATTAACCGTTCTGCATTTTTGTGGAATTTCCGGGATAAAACCTATCCTATATTACTCTTGGATAATGTAGCTTTCGAATGGTGAAAGAATTTTTAAAATCGGCGCAGTAGTTTATGAGCCTATTCATTACAATCAAACAAACAAAGTTTTCCTCTTTATAATATTAGTGTAGATTACAATAATATTCACTGCTTTTTCCCAGGTTGGTTTGACTTTTTTACAGACTTTCAGCTGTGTATCTCGAATTCCGAGATTCTTACCTAATTTAATCTTACATGACTGGGCCATAACTCGTTCGGGCTCGTACATAAGAGTTAAAACACTTCTTATATTATAATAACCGAATAACGCATTTTGTTAAAAAATCACAAATAGTTCAGGATACATCGCCCATTTTTGCAAGTGACTACTATCAAGCTGATTTTCCGTTTGTAGCTTTATTCTGATGAGACACCGAATAATTTCGTGTACGAAACTCTCGATTGTGGTAGCTAACAGAGATAACAAGGATAAAATTTTTTGATTTGATGGTTCTCAAATATTTATTACTAACTGAATTTTTTTTTGTTCAATCTCAAGATAATTAAATTGCGTAATAAATATTTGAGAACCATCAAATCAAAATTTTTTATCCTTGTTATCTCTGTTAGCTACCACAATCGAGACTTTCGTACACGAAATTATTGGGCGTCTCATCAAAATAAAGCTACAAACGGAAAATTAGCTTGATAGTAGTCACTTGCAAAAATGGGCGATGTATCCTGAACTAAAATGTTTATAAGTACATATTATATAAATTTTTAATAGTACGTTGATAGTTATAATAAATCTATATTAATAAAAAAAAGTATTTGAATAAACGAGTACAAATAAATATTAATTTATCGAAAAAAAAAATGTCATTATCAATTATTATTAAGAGGGAAATAATAAGTTTTTCGAAACGCTTTGGTAAAAAAACATGGCTTTAAAATAAGCCTATTTATACAGGGTGTAATCGTTAAGTGTGCACAGGCGATTTTTCCGTAAGTATTACAGATAACAAAAAACTTTAAACTGATATCGAAAGTACTTAATCTAATGAGTAAAATGACCCTAATAAATTTTTAAAAATAAATCGAGAAATATAAAAAAAATATCTTTAAACCCTCCCATACATTAAGTATGAAATATGAATATCCCATATACATTTAATATGAAAGATTTTAGCTTTCTTTTTCTTTTTTTGGTTTTCTGCTTTAATTACTTCGCAAATTTGGCATTTTCCACGCTTTTTCCGGACATTTTCACGCATTTTCCGGATATTTTCACGCATTTTCCGGATATTTTCCAGGCATTTTCCACGCTTTTTCCGGACAGTTCCACGCATTTTCGCGATATTTTCCAGACATTTCCCAGGCATTTTCCGGATATTTCGTTAAGTCGTTGGTTAAATGCTCTAAGGCTAAGCCGGCTGACAACCTAGTGCTAATATCTCCGCTACTTTTTAAGTTATATTTTTGTAATATATTATGAAATAAAATCATGAATATATTATATCTATACCAGTATCTATACTTAATATTATAAAGCTGAAGAGTTTGTATGTTTGTTAGAACGTGTTAATCTCAGGAACTACTGGTCCGATTTAAAAAAATATTTCGGTGTTAGATAGCCCATTTATAGAGGAAGGCTATTATATCATCAGGCTAAGACGAGATTTTTTTTTTTCGAAAACCGACTACAGATTTTTTTTTTCAAATTATCGCCCATTGTTTTTATCGGGGTATGGGGGCCCTTTTAACCTCGGGGCCCTGGGCTGCAGCCCATAAAGCCCATGGGTAGATCCGGCCCTGTATATAAAAGCAAATAGCCGAATGTTGTAACCACGTTTATTATACACACAAACAATGCAATTTGAAGTGTGATACTTCTTGGTAGATTGAATATCTAAAGAATTCGTGTTCTCAAAATATTACACATAATTTAGGACAGGTCAGTGAAAAGCTTTTTCATTTAGTTTCGACAGTAAATATTATTTTTCTTAAATACATGCTGTCAAACGACAAGTAGGTATATGTACCTATATATTGTATTTCAAAATCTGTTTTCAAGTTTTATTATTTTTTAATACTATAAATATCTAAATTTTATAAATGTACAGGCGTTACACACAACCCCAAATCACATAATAATCTCGACTACTGTATACGTTCACTTCAATTCCTATTTTTTCATTCTCTCTGGTACCAAGACAAAATTTTTTTGTATCACAATCAATACATGTTTCTTAGTACGTGGTTAAGAAATAAAAATAGTCCACGGTATGCAGTAGCTGCAGTCACGTGGTCATATAACGGTGGTGACATATTTACCAGGCCTCGACCACTCGGATGCTACGAGATTCGCGCAACTAAGTGGAAAACTTTGATTCGTTTTTATTACTGACTTACAGCGGTTTGCAATAACGCTTCTTCAGGGTAAATACTTTTATTAATGTTGAAAATTACTGGGTTTCAAAATATAAATACATAAATCTGTTTGTACAAAAGGTGTGAATTTTTATATTTCATACAGAAAAGCGTGTTGTAAATATATAATTATTATTTAAAGAAATCAACGGATGCTCAGAAAACATAAAGTTAATTTAATCATGCTATTTTCAAGCTTTCATAATTCATAGGTTGCTTTTTAGTTTCTACATCGAAAATGTTATTAAAAGCTTTGTGGCTGTCTTTGTATGTAGAAAATGAATAATAATATCCTATAAAATGACTTTAATAGATTTATCATTAGGGAAGATTAACTAAAAAGCTTAAGAAACAACTTCGAAACTTGAAGATTTTCTTCATGAGCAAATATCTAGTTGTTCAGGTACCTAATACCTTTCTGCTTCAAGTTTCAACTAAACTTAGAGTCTGGGGCAATTGATTACAAGAATTGTTTTTTACCTATTCTAAGAGTGTTCAGTCACTTTTTGGAAGCTTTTCCTCACTTTTGACTAAAGATAAAATATTTATAGATGCAGGATCGGAATTCAAACGTAGATTTATAACATTCCTTCCAACATGCATACAGTTAAAATAGTTGATCATAATTGGAAAAGTGGAAACGTGGCTATAAACTTGGTACTCGATAAGGCTTAGGGCTATTGATTTGCATATATTTCTATCTTGAAAATCCAGTGCATTCCAGCGTGCGCTAGACGGACATAAACAGCTATTTATTTCTGGCAACGAACCCGCGTCCTTGGCGTCGACCTTATATTGCGCAACACCGGTTTCGAAATACTCCAAGCTATGTACACAAGTTACAAATGACAACCGATGACAGGCCTATTTGATAGCTTTTTATCGTCTCCGTTAATTAGGATGTAATTACCCGTTGAATAAACTTGACACGCGGCAAAAAAATCCACGGGACGTAATTAAACGAGTTATTTAGTTTATAGCTGTTTATAATAACTGTACCCTCTCGACACATTTTTTTGTGCTCCGATAGCTTCGATGAAGATATTTTTTCAATTCCAAGACAAATAGCTTAACGTTGTTATCAATTTCATTTTGTTTGATGAGATACATAAGTTCAAAAAAGTCAAAAAACGGATCGAAAAATATTGGAGGGTAGAATTACTGACCAGCCCCCCTAGCCAAGTGGCTTTCTGTTAGCGTAGGTTTATCTACAGCTTACGACAATCTCATACATTCGTAGTCTATTCTATTGAACGCTACGCTAACAAAAAGCCACTTGGCTAGGGGGGCAGGATTCTGCAATTCACTTAAATAACGAAAATATATCAGTGAAGAAGAAAAGTAAGTAGTTATTTAAAGTCGTTGGTCACGTTTCTGAATTCCATAAAATATATCCTTTATATCAGATGTTAATGAGACCATTAAATAACATGAATTATTCTAAGGAAATTAATGTTTTTAAACGAACTCTTAAATTATTAAGTCACCGTTTTAAAAGTAGTTTCATGAGAATTTTATCTATTTGCAAGCTAGATTATTGCCAATGTAAAGCAATGGTAATACTTATAAAGTAATTATTCTGTAGTAAGTAGGTATTAGTAATTATTCTGTAGTATTAGTTATTTATTCAGCATGTATTCAGAACTTTAATTACGTATTCGTTCTAAGTTTGTACTATACTATACAACTATCGGTTCAATTTATTTTCCTTCTCATTTCAAATTAATTAAGGAATATGTAAAATATTGTTGGCTAATATAAAACCATGCAAATGTAGAGAGCCTTTTACCTTTTGGATCTAATTTTAGGAAGGATCGTGGTACTGAATTATTGTCCTAGTTGCTGTATGTAGTTTGAATTTACTTAAATTGTTTACGAAAAAACACTGAACCTCCTCTCATTTTTAGAAGTCAGTTAAAAGTGATCACGAGATATTTATTATAAGTGAATTTTGTCACAAAATGAACATGCCATCCCTTTTAAAACAATTCACATGCATGAGTTCTTCATTTCTTATAGTGTATTCTTCTTAGAATAGTTTTTTGAAGTGATGCGAAAGTTGTTAGGTTAGCGCGTGGTAGCACTTAGCACTTCTAGAAGTGGTATAGAAACAGCAAAAGACCTACCGAGCTCATGCAAATATCTACAACTATACACATAATATTCTATAATATACATAATACACTTTTAATATAAATGTTTCACAATACTGTATAAATTATGGTACGATACATACATACATTTTGGTTTAAATACTTTTTATAATAATGAACGTTTAAAACGTAAACTTTCTCTTATCAACCGACACCGATAATTATAATTGAATTACAGACACGTATTGTTTTGCTCTCAGTTCTTACTGATAGAATACGCAAAACATGAAGATGAAAATATGTCACGGAGCTACAAAATTAAATTTACGACTGCGCTATTAAATTATTTGATATGTACGAATATTTATAGCTGAGTGACATAAGTAGGTAATTTCATGTTTTTTAATATTTAAGAGTAGGTATTGTTCTTTTAGGATTCGACTTTTAGAATAGTTATTTTAGGATTCGAAAAACATTAAAAAAATTTCGGTTTTTAAAATTTCCATCTTAATTGTTTCACCTGAAATCTTCTGCAGCACAGCAGAATATTAGAATATCTGTTTAATTACTTAGTTTACTTGCTAGTAAGGGCGTTAACGTTGGCTTCTTCCTTTCAAAGACATCACGAATATGTAGAAAATATACCTATTGTTCGTGTCATTAATTAAAACAAATTACAATGTATTTATATTATTTAGAGAGAGTAACGGCCGAATACTGAAACGCCACTCAAATATTTAAGGGCTGCTTAAACGTTTGAGCAGCTCTTGAACTTCGTTTTCGTATTCTCAAAAGTCAATTTTAAGTATCTCTCAAATTTAAATGCACCTTAAATTAAGTTGTGCTCAAAGTCCACTTAGTTTAAAAGTCGTATACAGAAACGCTACTCAACACTATTTAACTGTCAAATGAACTGTCAAACTGATTTGAGCAGCCCTTAGATTTGAGAACGGTCGCAAGGTCCCTCAAATCAAAACAAATCTATTAAAACTTGGATTCCTCGTGTAGAAAAGTGATAAAATGTCTTTATCGTCATTATCTTCGCTTTCGGATCACGAAAGACCAAGCGCAAGCCGTCGGAATGAAGAAAAGTTAAACGCTTTTGAAAAGTACCACGACATGGAGTTTGTTTCACGGTTTCGCCTCTCGAAAGAAACAGTTTTATATTTGGACTCTGTTTTCGGTAGTAGCATTAAGCCGTTGACGAAAAGAAACCGAGCCATACAGCCAGTGGACCAAATTCTCATAGCTCTCCGTTATTATGCAACAGGTAGCTATCAACGCGTAATAGGCGATATTTTTGAGGTTGAACAACCAACCGTGCATAGAATAGTGCATAGAGTGACGGCCAAAATAGCCAGCTTGAAGTCAAGATTTATAAATATGCCAACACAAGAAGAATTTCCAGTAGTGGCCAATGAGTTCTTTGCAATAGCAGGATTTCCACGAGTTGTGGGAGCTGTTGACTGCACTCATATCAAAATTAATTCTCCAGGTATGTGCTTGCCAACTTCACTGTTAATCATATCCCCAAATTTTATGTTTGATTAATAATGCTAATATTACACAGCAGATAAGTCTGTGTAACATTACCATTAACAGTACTATACATAGAAAAAATTAGCTTTATTGTCACATAATACAACTATAATTTATTTTCAGGAGGGGCCCAATCTGAAATTTATCGGAACAGAAAAGGCTATTTTTCTTTAAATGTGCAAATGGTGTGCGATGCAAGACTGCGCATTAGGAATATTATTGCTAGATGGCCAGGTTCTGTGCATGACAGTACCATATTTAACGATTCACCACTGTGTGCCCAATTAGAGCGTGGGGACTTTGGGACAGGTATTATTCTTGGGGACAGTGGTTATCCATGTCGTCCTTATTTACTTACCCCATTAATAAATACAAGGACAGCTGCTGAAGAAGCTTACAATCGGTCCCAAATAAGCACCAGAAATCCTGTGGAGAGGCTCTTCGGTGTTCTGAAAAGAAGATTTCCTTGCCTTCAAAAAGGCATGGGCCTAAAAATAAAAAATATCCCACCGGTCATTGTAGCATGTGCAGTGCTTCATAACATTGCCCTATCACGATCGGATGAACTTTGGGACGAGGATATTTCCTTACCCTATGTTGAGGAGGAATTTATGGTACAACAACCTATAGGGCTTGAAACCAATCAAAACTTCATAGTAAGGACCAATTTAATAAATACACATTTTTCCACTTAAATATAGGTTTATTAAGATTTAGATTTTAGTTTCTGTAGTCTCAATTTCCAAAACTGCATTTTTATTTTGTACAGATTCATTTTCATTTTGCTCTTGTTCATGAGGTGTTTGGTTTCTAATTTGGCATTTCTAAGTTTTGTCCGAAAATATTGCTGTTTCACTGTAGTATGTGTAGGTTTCAATGTCTTCAATTGTCCTGAAAAATGTAATTAGTGCAAAATTATTGAAAATCTTATAATAATAGCAAAGAACAAATAATTAGATAATTACCAGCTGAGGATGATGTTGGATGCATGCTTTTTTCTTGGGGTATGATGATTGTTGCAGCTTGTTGGTCATCTATCAAAATAATTACAAGTTAATGAACTGCCTTCACATAGCTAAAATTATACTTAGTTTCAATATTACATCAAATTTAACATTTAACTTATACAATAACAAAAAAAAATAATATTACCAGCTGTATTTATTGATGTAACTGTACAAGGTTTGTTATTTTCTGCTGTATTCTTGTTTGCCATGGCTATGTATTGGTCATCTAAAATAAAGTAATATTTACTTATAGTACTTATACAATTCATAAAAAAGAATTAAAAATTTAATGAAAATGAAAAAATATATATTTGGACCCACATTAATAGAAACTACATTTACCCAAGATTTGGATTATTTCTACTTCAGAAGAGGATTTAATTCCGCTATCAGTTTTTTTCGTATAACTGTCTATTGTTACTTCTGGTTCTGTATCTCCTATAAATTAAAAAGGAACATAATTATAATTTTGCATAAACAAAATTTATTTCAATAATGCCAATTCCTTTGATTTTAAAGCATATATTACACAAACCAAAATATGCTGCAGCATCATCATAGGGATTAGGTAATGGTTGAATTTGAGGAGCAACCATGGCTAGAATTTGTGCATCTTGTTCTGTCAATACACTTTTGTATGCTCCACCACCAGTACGATTAATTTCTTTCTATAAAAATAAAGAAAATATTATGAGGAAATATTCAGTAAGGTCCTACTTCTTTACAAATATTTAATTTAAACAAACCTTATCTAATGATGCCTTTGTTTTCACATCTCTCATGCTGTCAGTGGTCTCATAGTACTGAAGCCGCTTAAAAAATATAATAAAAATAAATTAATATTTAGGTATGTTATATGATAAAATAGATACCTTATAAAATCAAGCCTACATTTGCCTTAGCTATGTTCTTTTTAGACCTCTGTTTGAGGTTCTCATAGAGGTGACGTAGCTGTTGCCAGGTTCTGGAGCCGCTCACAGCAACAGTATTATACTGCTGGCATACTGTTTCCCAAGCCTCTCGCTTCTTCAGTATCATGTGAGCGTTGGTCTCTTTGTTCTCAATAATATTTTGATATCTGAAAGAAAATTGATATAATTACATATTTACATGGAGAGTGAAAAATTAAACTTGGTATCTGTAATTTATTTTTTTTGTATTTTTGACATTATTTATATATTGTGTTTGTCTGATGTTGTTTGTGTATTATTTTGTATTTAATTAAATGTTTAATTTCTATGTTTTATTTCATTTTAATTTTAATTCTGCTATAATGTACCTATGGACTATGTTTGAAATAAATGAATTGATTGATTGATTGATTGTAAATTATTGAGTATGTGTGAATGCTCATTGTATTGGTCCTTGTAGAAAAAAAAACTGCCCGGTTTTTTTCTAGCATCTACAAAAACAAGCAAAATATCATGTTTGTTGTATAGGAGCCCCCTTAAATAATTATTTTATTCTGGTGTTTAGTATTTGTTGTTATAGCGGCAACAGAAATACATAATCTCTGAAAATTTCAACTATCTAGCTATTACGGTTCATGAGATACAGCCTGGTGACGGACGAACGAACGGACGGACAGACAGCGAAGTCTCATGAATAGGGTTCCGTTTTACCTTTTAGGCAAGGTCCCCTAAAAAGTACTTGTAATAAACTATTTATAAGTTGAGATTTTCAGATGATAAGTGGTCACAAGGGTTACACATTCATTATCACTAGTTACAGACAACAGTTGCCCTGGCTCTGTAGGTTATAGGGGTGCATATGAGCAAAGTATTTCATGCTACGTAAAGTATAATATAGTATTTTATTGTTCATGTGGGTAAGTACTTACTTTTTTATCACTTCCAAGAGCATATCTTTCTCAGCAGGTGTATAATTAGATCCACGTTTCTTCTTATCCTCCATCGTGAATCAGTTATTAGGATTTTAATAATAAAATAATGGTCAACTGAAATTCACTCCACTAATGAAATGTTTAAATTATCGCGCGTAACAATGTCATTACACTTGACGATGAAATGACACTTGACGTTCCAATCTACGTCAAACGTATCCAGAAAATTTTCTTTTTTTAAGACGTCTTAAATAAATATTTAACTTATTTTTACGTAAAAAGACATATAATTTCAATAGTAATTCAAACCATAATTACATTATGCTGATACATTTCAAATAATTTATAGATATATTCATATTCATTCAAACAAGACTGCGTAAAACGAATACAAGACGTGACCTAAATTATTTTGTAATAGAGAACATGCTGATTACAATTTTTCTAGCAGGATGTTGCCATTATGTAAACATTTGAGGACTGCTTGCCTAATCACGGTTTCAAATTGCTTGAGTGGCGTTTGTGTATAGCAGTTAAATTTACGGGATGCTTATCTTTAAGTTGCAATTAGATGAGTTTGAGATTTGAGTGGCGTTTCAGTATTCGGCCGTAAATTCATCAACATATGTATTGGAAAAACAAGTAGGCATTTAGCAGGATGTTTTGCAATGCAAATTGTTACATGCTGGAAAGCTGAAGGAAGTGTAAATGTTGCCAAATTATGTCTTATGAAGTCATTTTATTATTTTGGTTTCTTAAGAATATATAAATTTACCTTTAACTACTGTATTTCTATAAGTTTTAATACCAAATCTGAAAAAAATAGTTATATGAATATGACAATATACAATAAATTACGTCATCAGAAGTGAAAATTAAACGTTCCACTAGGGGAATAAGTTTCTATGACACTAATTTTTGTGAGAGTAAATTCAAACCTTTTTCGTTATATGCCACATCCATTCCGTGCGTCATCTTTCACAGATCCTTATTATCGTGGCAGAGTGAAAGTGGCAGGCTTGCTGCAAACTCAGCTCTCGAGCGAAGGCCGACGTCGCACCAATCATAAATAAATACATCTACATAGCAACAACCTGTGTTTGCGAGATAGATGCTCTTGATCAATTTCTCGGGTCAGATGATCATAGATTAGATGTGTTCATTTTTGTTATCCTATCTGAATTGAGTGTTTTATGGTACCGTGAAACCATTGTGAGATGGCTTAATTAAGTTGTATAATATAGAGTTTGGTGTGTAATTACTGAGAACGATGTTACCTATGCATTCTTGACGTAGTCTAAGTCTATCAGCAGTTTTATCATAAACAACCATAATCATAAGTTTGACTATTATAATTGTGCCATTTTCTTCACAACCATCGTTTTTCAATCAATTTTAATTGCAGTCTGAGTCATCAAAAAATACTTTGGTGTGTTTATAAATGAATTCCAAAAATCATATTTATTTATGGCTTAATGTTTTTCGTGTTAAATTCTTCGAAAACCATATCCATAAATTAATACCTTAAACACAACACTTAAATAGGTCTATAAAATCGAATATACGATCTGACATCGTTTAAGAACTGGAGTAGCCGGATAACAAATTGTGCATTTTTTACGCGCAGCCGTCAAATTGAAAAGAAATGAACACGAGTAGCGGCTATTGATTACCGAAGTCGTTTCGAGCGATAAATTTGTGGAATACTTATTACCCAGAGATTCCGGATATAAATAAATCATAGACGCAAAGCTCCGTTCGCAATGATGGTTCGGAGCGGCCGCGTGGTCGGCACTCGGCAATTACGACGTGGCCCGCGGCGCATTCCATCCGACGTTAAACCTAATTAGTTCAGTATGCGATGAGCCTTTGTCTAACAGTTCACCTTGTCGAGTTTTTACGAGTGGCTTTTAAATGCTGCTCGTTTTGCGTATTCGACCTTTAATAGAGGACGTGTCCCTTTTGGCACAAAATAACTTAGTTGCGTAGTCGATCGGTTGCGTGATATCGCTTGTATCTGCCTGATTTGTGACCTGTGGCTACAGATTTATTACGTCAAATAAACGCTAGTACCCACACCATTTCATAATGTTGTTATGATCAACTTGTTCTCTGTGTCAACCGTTTTTAGTGAACGGCTAGAGAAAACAAACGTCGAAGGATTTGATAGAAATTCGAATTCCGTAGCGAATAATTACATAATTTTCATTTTTTAATGCCATACCATAGGCATAACTTTATCACGGTAGCTTAGAGCGCTTCATTGTAAATTGTTAAAGACATGACAACACAAATGATATCAAAATTATTTGTATTGAATGTAAGCTCATAGAACATGTAAGAACATTAATTAGTCAACAGAACCACCATAAATGTCCAGTTACCATCTCGATAGCGATGAGAGTCGTTCAACTGTTGGCACGCAGGCGGCAGGCGCTCTATGCAAACATGTTGGAGCCACCGTTTCGTGTGTCCGTCTGTTTACCGGACGCAAACCGCTTCTAGCCCAGCACTGTTACGTAAACACGTTGAACATAGCGCCAAACATCGGCTGCAATGATCGTTAAAAATAATATTTATTCAGCTACCGACGTACGAGCATTCCCTGAGATCATTCATTACTTATCAATTTTATAACAGTAAAAATTGGAAGATCAAATGTGTTTTATGTGTCGAAAGGTAGTAGTCATTGTTTTAGATGGAGATGAAAATTAATCACGGATCGTACTTACTCAAAGTGATATTTTAAAGTTCTACATAATATAAATCGTTTTCTATTTGAGATATTCAACTCTTACCCCGAATATTGAGTTTCTATTATATTACTAAAAATAAAAATAAAAAAACAAGTTTCAGTATCTTTGAAATACTGCTTTCAATAAATGTATCGTTTCACATCTAGAATATCATATAAGTCTGTGCTTTATGGCGTAATTAAAATTAAATGCATGTGACCCTTGTGATGACACATACGAGTAGTTTTATTGTGGAAAATTATTTAAATTGAAGGGAAAACTGCACAGCGTTTCTCGGGACAAAGACAACATATTCTATAAATAAAGTATGTTTTGTTCAGATTATAGTTACACAATACGCAAGATCACAGATTACTATCGTTGAATGATCTAGATGTGGTAGGTACTTTAGGTTACATACCTTTAGGTCACATAGTATAATAGTTATAATACTGTGATACTTGATACTTTTGACACAATATAATGTTATTCAATGAAATATGTTCAGTCAAAGCTCACACAAAAATTGCTTTCAAACAATTTACACTTCCTGAATATAAAAGTTAGCATATTTTTATTTTAGAATAGATAAAATAAAGTAAACGTAAAGCTCTAAAAAGTAAATGTTATACTGAAATCCAATCATATTCATTAAATATGCATGGCATTTATCAAAAATCTTGAATTTTATTTAGCTAAAGAGAAAAAGCTCATTAAAGCTTTAGACCAACCTTATCAAAGAAACCCAGTTGTAAATTTAGTTGCTAGATTTCAGAAACGGTAAGTATTCAAATGTAAGCTTACCCAAGCAGTATCAGTCATGTATTTTTATTCTATGTACATGATACAGACAGATTTATAAATAGCTCGAGGCGAAGGCAGGTGCATGCGAGCGGGCAGACGCGCGGACGCCGCGCTTCCGCGAATCTGCCAAACAAACCTTGCAAGCTGGATTGTACACTCACCATATTCTATACCAGCCACTTAAGGAATAACCGGGTAGGTATTCCGACAGACTGCATTGATTACCTTGGCTGATAGGTTATTACAAGATACTAGTTTGTTAAGCAATCTATGTAGCAGGTATGACGATTTAGCACGTACGAGATCAAAATATTCGATCGTTAAAATTGTTTTAGGTACCCAGCTATGGTTAATTTTAAATTTGTAGCCTTTTTATGATTTGATTTGAAGTAGTAATTAGTGATTAGAATTAGTATCATTTTACGTCGAATAATCTTAAGGTTTTAACACAGTTGATACTTCTGAGCTTTAAAGCGTTTATAACAAATGGATAACAACTTCAATGGAGAGGGATATAGGACGCTTGCGCTGGTAACAGGCTTTGCCGGAGCATATCGCTCTCGAGGTATTTGTCCGGGCAACAGGAAAACAGACAGATATAAATGGAATCCAGATTGTGAAGTTTGTTTCATCCGGCCGGCTGTTCAATGTCGCCCGCGATTTTTATTATTACAAGAAAACGTATCTTTGTTATATCTCGCTCTATAGGGTCCTTAATTTATGTATGTCTTTTTTTTAATTTTGTGAGATACTTTATTTAAACTTATTGATTAATTTGATTGACATTTGATGATTAAGAACCTAGAAGCTTACCTGACGGAAAATCTGGTGAAAAAACAAAATTATCTCTCACGCGTCCTACTATAAAATACAGATTTAGTTACGCGCAAATAACGTGCGTAGGACGTGCGAAGGAAAAATAATATCCTATGCAAGTGAGAGCTTACTGGTAAGCTAGCGAAGAGATGTTAAAACGTTTGAAATACTAATTGCCTATCCTACACTAAACACGACCATGACCATCGACGACAAGTTATCAGATGACTGTAGATCTTAGATAAAATGTAGAGAATGAAATTGATATGAGCCGATTGAAGACTTTAGATATTATGTTAGGTTGTGTTTGATGGAGCGAAGTGGATAAAAGGTCTGTTAAACGTTTGGATGGCAATAATGATAGGCGGTCGGTAGACGCTAGGGCGCCGGACGGTGACGCCGCGCGGCCTCAGCTGGCGCGCTATAATACCGAACATATACCGACACACGAGTGCCAACACCACATGAATTAGCATAACTAAGTATGCCGCGATTTGTTCAAAGAATAAACATGTAATTAGAATTCTTCGTGGCGACTTTAGCAGTGGAAAATACTCAACTCACCTACCCAATGTTTTTCCGACAGGATGTAAACAGTATCGTCATCTTTTAAATCAAAATAATCTATATGCAAAAAGTCATTGTACAAGTGATAACTGCGTTAAAAACAACCGACTTCAAACTTGCACTATTGCAACATTTACAAATACAGATAAAAATGCTCATAAAATAAAAACTACTGGGCCTATCCGAATAAAATTTTTATGGGACTAATTCGACACCATCCCGCATCGAACAAAAAAAGAATCACGTAATTCTGTTCAGAAACCTCGGAGTAATCGGTGTACATACATAAAAAAAACATACCAGCCGAATTGATAACCTCCTCTTTTTTTTTTTGAAGTCGGTTAAAAACGGTGTGTGCGTCTGCGCATATTTATTCAAAATTCATTTACGTACGTTACAACATACGTTTAATTTTATGCAATAATACATCACAATACAATGATGTGTGAATATTTTATCATCGGATCGAAGCACTAATTTAATATGACAATATTATCTAACCCTTTGACCTAAACTAGTTGACTCGCTTTTCTACTGAAGTTACGTCAACATATTATATCGTGCAATGCTTTACATATTATAATTACAATGTTCATATAAAGTTATTAGTTATTACAATATTTGTCTTTACCCAATCGAGTGAGTTCCCCTTTGAGTAAAATAGTTAAAATATTATTTGGTGTGTTACTCTGATATATTCAGCACTTTCCAAGGCATTTAAGATGGTAATGTGAGGTATAGCTACATGGTGCGTGTTTGATAAATGTATGGTTATGAATAAAAATGAGCTGTGTTTAGTAGATGTTAGAATATTTGACGAAGCGGTCGATCGGGTGGCGTACTCGCTGTCCTCGGCGACGGTGTGTCTCATATCTCGTTTTACCGTACTCGCTCGCACCCACCTGCGACTGATACTTGCGTCATTTACAAGTTACAACTTTAAAATAATAAAACTGGTTTCGATTTTGATCTATAAGAAGACGATCGACGATTAATGTTCCAAGTACACACCTGGCAGACCCCGTGCTGGCATGACACTCGATACCCTCACGACTCGGCTCGTCGGTCCTTATTCAAATTGTAATTACCGCCATAACAATTATGAATATATTTGCAAAATGATACGATCGATACGAATGGCGATATATCACACAATTTATTACCATCACCAACATTTTCATAAGCACAATGATGTAACGAATTAAATTTAGTTTTAAATTATACCTTAAAATAATATAAAACGGTAAAAGTTCATTAAAATTATACGCATTTCTCGAAACTGTGTTTATGGTTTCTTTGTTATACTGCCCACCTTCACTTGTTTGCATAAATTAATTTATGTCACAGAGTTTTCAATTCCTTACGCATTCCTTTGGTACAAATGTAGCCTTTTGACTCATTATTCCACCTTAGTTGGCGTTCCGTACACGTATAAGAAGACATGTGTTTTTTAAACAAAGACTGCAGTGCAACGACCTGCCCTTATTTGGTAGAGTCAGCATAAAAGCGTCGTAAGAAGATGCTGCCTTACAGTGCTGTTTGTGCAGTGCCAATTATGTTTTCTGGCAAAATAAGTTAATTGCTATTTTATTGAGTGCAAGTTTTATACTGCAGAAAAGGCAAATCATGTGCATATTATATGCTGTTACTTATAATAATTATAAATTCAATAAAAGTACTAGGTACCTATATAAACTACAATTGAAATTAAATTTAAAATTACTATAGCAATCCCGATGAAAATACATAAATTTGATTGTATTTTCTTAGAAAAATGGAGATGTTGAAATGAATCTATTCGTTCCATTCCATTGTATATTGCCGTTTATATAAGTAGGTATAGGTACACGTCGGGTGAATTAATTTTTTTATGATAAAAATAATAAATATTTTTGTACAAACTGCGTAGAAATCGAAGCTGGTCAAAAACATTTAAAACAATTTGTAGTGTGTCTATTATAAGAGTTGACGTGATAACAGAGTTCACAGGTGGACCGCCAACCTGTTCGCTCCGGGTATCACATTACACTAGGTTTCACATTAGTAAATTTATCCGACGTCTCATATAACTACCGACGATATTAATAATTGTTTTATTGACGGGATAAATTATTATAACTATTAATTGATTCTGAGAATGAACAGCAAAACAAAGTGATTCATCCGCGTTTATTCCACCGTGGCCCGCACAGATGTGCGCCCGCGCCGTGGGGAGTGTTGATTAAATTAAGTGACATTTCATTTTAATTCGTCGACATAAATCTCTGATATTACGATGGCCATTATCGTCCGCGCAGGTGCTGCCGCGCCCCGACATAAGCCAAAGGTCTTCGCACAACGACGCAACGTCTGCCTCGCCACTTCACAATATGACCGTTTATTATTATCACTCAACACAACACATTACTCGAATGTATGTGTGGAACATACGTTAAGATAGGTCAATATTCGTCCCATTTAAGAACAGCGTACTTGAGATACCATCGTACATCGTACTAGTAAAGCAATAAACATCGCTTTTAGAACAATAATATGCGGTATTCATTGTTAAGAATTAAAATACTTTTGGGATATCAATTGCAATTTATATTGTACTGATAAATACATGTTTGGTGGTGTTCCATGCTTTCATTGATTTGAAAGTAGCTATGAAGTCTTCACGCTTTATAAACACAAATCATCTATACAAATATTATAAAGAGGAAAGGTTTGATTTTTTGTTTGTTTGTTTGTATGAATTGAATAGGCTCCGAAACTACTTGGCAGATTTGAAAAATTCTTTCACTGTTGGAAAGCTACATCATTTCTGAGTGACATAGGCTATATTTCATTTTCAAAAAAAATAGGCATCCTTACTAAAATTACGATAACGTAATCCAAGGTGTGAAAAAAATATCAAAAAACTACCTTACATCGCGTGCGCTGCGAAAACTGTTGATGATAGAACAAAATGATATACTACATTTTTTTAGAACACACCATTGTCTACAAAAAATCAGCGGCAGCATATCTCTAACTATTACAGTCATGTCACAATAAGCGTTTTTTTATTGAAAAAAAGAAATTAAAATACCACCGCTACAAAAAGCTCTTTATTTGTACCTTGGTATTAACCCTTATCAAAATAAATGATGTATTATTTAATATTATATAATATTTTAATAGCCATAAATATTACACTGTTTTTAGCTTTGTTGATTCTACACGTTGGGAAATGTAATACTTATAATAAATGCGAAAGTTTGTGAGGATGGATGTACCTACTCACTCTTTCACGCAAATACTACTGAAGATTACATTGAAATTTAGTATACATATATAGAGGGTAACTTGGATAAACATATATGTATATCCCGGAAATCCCACAGGAACGGGAACTATGCGGGTTTTTTTAAACGCGGGCGAAGCCGCGGGCGGAATGCTAGTTACTTATAAAAAGATTAACATTTGTTAGAGGTCATATGGTTAGTGAATTATTCGACAAGTGACCTTATGATTATATTAATTTTATAATAATATTTGTTGATTATATCATAGATTAGTAAATAATAAATTGTTACTCAACTTATGGGCAAGGAGGAGGGTGCTGCTAAGTTCATCAATCAGGGTCCTAGACAGCTAGCTCTATCACTCTATGTTTGTAAGTCCTATGCTCATGGCCCCAGGTATAATTGCGTAAAAGAACATAACCTAGGAAGGATTTGTTTTTGTTTTACGAACAAGTTTAGGAAAGTTGTTTGTGTTGTTTGAATCTACTATTTCCAATATACACAGACAGGTTATTTATTATTATTGACAGCAATGTAGAGTGCTTTCTGCCACGGGTATGCGAATGCCCAATGACTAAAAGATGGTAGCTTCAAGCCTCACTCCTTCACTGATCAACATTAGGTCGTTTATGGGTGATTATACAAAAATGGGGTAACTTTTAAGGATATTTTGTTTACTATATTTTTTATATCAGATTATTACAAATTAGGGTGTAGGTATGTGATAGCTAATCTAATGAATATATTGTTCCAAATCGGGCCAGCCACTTTTTTAAGTAGATTGTGAGATATTTTAAATTTTCTGGATTTGGCCTCCAGGGGACTGACAAGGCTAACATAGTACTGATAAAAAACACAATTTTGTAATATTCTTAAAGAAATTTAATGAAAATTACTACAAATCTCTCAGTTTTAATAATGGCACATGTCTTTTAAGTATTAAAATCACTTAGTTACATTTAAAAATGATAATTGATAATATATTGTGATACTGGGAAAAAACAATGTCTCAATTTTCAAAACAGCCTTCTGACATTTAACGCAACGTGAATATTCTTACTCTCTTACTTAACTTACTACTTTGACTTAGTTTTACTTAATATTTCAAGTAATTCACAAACAATAGAAACAAAAAAACGGCCAAGTGCGAGTTGGACTCCTAACAAACCTATTTTTTATTATGTTTGTAACTAAAAATTTACACTTTTAGCAATTTTTCCTTTATCTGTATTATAAGACGTTGCTTTTTACCATATTTTACTTCTATATTCTCCTACCTATAAGAAATGGGAGACTGCAATCGATTTCTATTATAGGTATTTCCAGTGAAAAAGCCTGTAATTATAAGGAAAATGAAGTATTTATTCTTATTATAGCATATAATATTATCAACATAATATCCACTACAAATAATAACTAACAAAGATAGAATTTTGAAAATCTACATAACCGTAACAAATTATCGCAACCCAAAATACCACCTCACTATAAACTACCTAAGTATATTTTATGCAAGGTTCTCTCAATCTCAATAAACAACGAATAACGAAATCATCCTATTATATCAGAGTGGGTTAAATAGATAATTTTTAAATCACAAGCCTGCTAGAAATCACCGACTTGATTAAGCAATTCTTTGTATCTACTTTTATAATTAATATTATTTATAAATTGATGCATTGCATTCAGTTCATTAGCTATAACTTTATAACATTGATTGTATGTAACAGTGGGCAAATTTGTGGCGATATCTTTGAAATTATTTTCGTTTCTTTTTGCATAGGTATTACTAGATATGTACATTGTACAGGTTGTAGTACATAGTTTATTTGTAGCATATAAATATGTTATACATATATATTATATAACTCATATATTGTAGAATAATTTAAGATCATTCTAGAATTACATTATTTTTACAAAATAAAAATACCTTAAAGTCTTCCTTCATCATATATTATTTCAAGAATCATCAGCCTTCATACATTTGAAATATTCCTACATTCCCGTCGTCAATGTTCTCCTTATCCCTTACAAACAAACAAAAAGACAAATCTTTCCTCTTTATAATATTAGTGTACATTCATTTTGCATTTTAATTAGGCAACACATATTTTACCGAGGCATTACCACTGCAAATGTTCATTGCCGGGATGTGGTCGAAAAAAGAAACCTTGACAAAAAAATAAATAGAAAGAATGTGATACCTAAACATAAAATGATCCTTAACATTTTAAATGACTTTTCAGAGAGTATCTATATATTAGTTACCTGAAAAATTTTCCTAAGATTATATCCGAAATATTAGATACTTATGTAGTTAACACGCTTGAAAATATTGATTTGTTTTTTTTTCCGTTTTCTCTTTGCTGATGAGATATTTTGCAATATCTCAAGGTGGTAGTGCTTTCAACAACTTTTCCTCACTTCATTTCATTCCTTTCTAGTTTACACAACAAAAGAAAACTATGGCTTTCGTTCTATATCTCAGTATAGTAGGTACCTACCTAAGTTCGTACGTATGTAATAGTAAGGCGGCCAAATTGAAGTCAAGACGATGAGAATAATTTTGTCTATGACTTGTATTATAGTCAAACTTAATTTTCTTATGAGACTGGTGACTAAATATATAAATAGTGCAATGTGTCAGTGCCCTTATAGGATCGTTTGTTGTCAGTAGCTAATAAGAGTTGAAGTCAACTCAGCTATGAAAACCAATTGATACGTTTCTTGACCACAAACATTATTCTCAGTGGTTATGAAATGTCACCTCAGCTCATATCACAGATGGAAAGGCATGTTTGGTAAAAAAGTTTCCACGCTCGAAAATCTCATAGTTTAAGTACCTACAAATTTACACAAGAATTATTTTGTATATAATTTTGCAATATAAACACTGATACGCTAGTATTATCGTGCCTTATTAACATAAGTATTTACGACTCTATAGTAAATCATGACATTTATGCGCGCACTTTACACATTGCAGATTAGGTACAGCTGTTAATCACGGAATTATTTAAATTAAAATCCAGGTTTTGCAATCTTTGCATATTTAACATAATGGACGGACGAGAACTGCATTTAAAACATTCCTTCGAGACTAAACTCTCATTTGATATATTATAGGTACTCATTATGTGAATAAGTGTTTTAACGTGTTTATTTGTTGTGTGTTTTACAAATTATAGTCTGTCTGTTTATCGGTGACAAATTCAAGTTATAATGGTTTGACTATATTAGCATACATCAAAGTATCGGTATAATATGTAGTATATAGGACGAAGGTATGTACCTAGTAACTGTAGCTATTTCTGAAAATTAAAGATCGATAAATTGTGAAATCTCAAGAGCTTTTTTTTAGTTTACAGAGCCGTACTCGTAACAACTAACAAGGGTCACTTCTAATCTGTGGTGAGCAGGCGCTTGTATGTCTCGCCACAGACGTACGTAACGTGATACGTGTGCCCTTGCGTCTCCGCGGTCTTTGAGTTTCAACCGCCGAATATTGTTTGTGATGGGACGTCGATTAGTAATGTTATTGCATTGAAGTTGGTGAATTGTTAGTGATGTTTTGTGTTATGGACGAGCAGGCTAGGTCACGCATGCCCAGTGCAGTAGCCGACCTTGCGGCGCTCAGGCACGCGGTATCGCGTTACGTTACGGCCACATTTCTGCCGGTCGCCGCGCGTGCGGTTCTACTGCGATGGAATGCTCCTATCATCCGATAGCTTCACTTAACACTTGATATACTCTCTACAGCATTATTGAAAAGCCTCAGAGTCACTCGACCTTGTTAAAGGAGCTTCTGATTAATTGAACATGATCTCTGATTGCAGTTGATTTGTGTTTATAACATGAACTGATTTGTATATATTTTATGTATTTTGAATTTTTTAAAATAACTTATAGAATGATACTCTATTACTCATCGAAATATAAAGACATAATATAAAGGAATTCTACAAAAGAAAAATCTGAATAATCTACCCTATATAGCTCTACAAACATAAAATAGGAACTATCCTACCATTATACTACTTACGTACGAATTGTGGCAGGTAGGTTCTATCTGGGTACCTAATCTACCATCCTCAATCCAATCAAAGCCGTGCATGGATCCAAAATGTTCATATTCTCCAATTAATGATTTAAACTTCAGTCAAATAGTATCTAAATATAGTATCGAAAGACTTACGAAGAATAAACAAGTTCGATCTCGAAAATATATGATACAGTGCATGCATACAACTGGAACACGAGTATATCTACAAATGCAAATGACACCAATCCATATCTGGCAAATGTGACTATTAATTAAATGAAACTGCACCTATTAATAACACAGATAGCGCATGTAACACCGAGGTCCACGATCCGCAGTCACATGTCGGCCAAGTCTAATAGTCCCTTCTAATTAACCCCTTACCGCATACAGAGCCATATATGGACGACGAAGTTTATGAATTTTTTATAGGCTAACTATAAACAATATCTAAAAAAACTACCTTACATCTTAAACAGCATTTCATCGAGAATTGGAATGTAATTAATTTATACAGTGTAAATATTACCATCAGATATATTATAGATTTAGTCTAGCGCGTGCGACGGTTTGGGTGCGCGGAAAAAACCGTGACTTTCAAATTAAGATTTCAATATCAAAAAGGTGAGTAAAGCCATGAAAAAAAATATTACTTCATTCTTTAGTCTTTCTAAAATAAGGTAAAACATTTGGTTAGGTTGTTTCTTTTGCTTTAATCATGTTTTTTTGTACTTTTCCAAATCTGTCATATTTGGCTTCGTATGCATTCCGTCCAAAATATAATAAGTCATATGTGGTTTGGTATGCATTCAAGGATACTTTCACTGATTGTTCCAGTATCGATCCTGGACCTACTTTTATCTCACTATGCTAAGCATGTAAATATCATATCATCATCAATAAATACAGACTCATGCTATATGCCACTGTATGATTTTTAATTAGCCGTTTCAGAGCAAATGCGAAAGTCAGGGAAAGCTCTTATTACCAAAAGACGTGGTCGTCTCTCAAAAACTTAGAAACATCGGCATCTCTGGAGTCTCCTAAGTATTTCTGACTCGCCAATTACCGCAAAAAAGCTACGAAAAACTCCTGCAGGACATCTAGATTTTCACTTTGATTCTGTACGATCTGATGGGATTAGTCATTACCGAATTTGGAAGAAGAACGCCCGTTAGCTATGCCTATATTGTTCCAATTTCGTTCCTTCACGTTATGTGAAAAATATAACGTGTTTTTATGTTATAACGACAAACGTTTTAAGCAATTTCACGAAGTATAAGTTGGCTGTGATTCTGGGTGTTATTTAGGTATCCATATAAAGTACTAACATTTCGCCCGCGGCCTCGCCCGCGTTTTCAAAGAAAACCCCGCATAGTTCCCGTTCCCGTGGGATTTTCGCGATAAAACCTATCCTATGTGCTAGTCCAAGTTACCCTCTATATTATGTGTGCTAAATTTCATAGAAGTCGGTTCAGTAGTATTTGCGTGAAACAGTAACAAACAAACACATACACATACATCCACCCTCACAAACTTTCGAATTTATAATATTAGTAGGATAGGATTTATGTAAAGTATATGTAGCATATCAGTTGACTTAGCATTCAGGATACAAGCTTAAGTTTAGTTTGGGGCTTAGCAACCGTGTGTGTGAAATTAGTCCGGAATATGTTTTTATTTTATTAATTAGTTACTTTTTTCTAATTGCATACGAAGCCATATATGACAGAAAAAATACAACAAACACTGCATACGAGTCCATATATGGCGCCGTTATATATTTTCTATAATATAAGTAAATAATTTTTTTTTTCAATTTGATCTCATAATGTAAGGTCTAATAAACACTTTTTTGCAAAAAAATAATTTTTATTTCATCTCCTTAATAATTCATGCAATAAGGGGTTAAATCTTGTACACTGACCCTTAAATTATAAATACTCAGTTAGTAGTGAGACAATACACAACGTGCTCATTAATATTCCATTAAATACGCAAATTGCAAATACTTTTAACCACTCGGCTGGTCTGTGCGTCAATTGCTTTGGTATTCACAATGCAAATTTTAAATTTTCTCGAGATCTTATCTCTAGTAATTAGTGAGTATTGCGAATTACAGAATTTATTATCTACTATATAAAAATAAGTTGGGTTTTCCTTCCTGATGCTATAACTCCAGAACGCACGAACCAATTTCCACGATTTTGCATTCGTTGGAAAGGTCTCGGGCTCTTTTTTATAGCAAAGAAAAGGTGTCTCTGGTGGCGAAACGGAGTTCGCCCGGTTTGCTAGTTTGCGTATGTATTTACGAACTTTTTATACTAGAACATCGGGCAGGCGTTTATACCTTTATACAAATTACGTCGATTAATATTTACTTACACATTGTAGAATTATTTTTAACCGCATACGCTCGAGGTCTATTTTTAGCAGCGATTATTATTTTACACTGGTTGGCAACCGCAAGTGATAAAAACGTAAATATTATATGTTCCTTGTTAACTTGCGATAAGTATTCACCGAACAAGCTGTAACCCAATGACCCAGTTAACTTTTAACGTAAATATTGATTTACTTTTAGAAAAAATCTTGCACTTACAAGTAAATCGACTTTAATGTGAATTTATGGGCTTGATAAAATATACAATTATATTTATTTCAAACTAATGATTAATGTCGATCATGTGTGTTACAAATTACATTTAGTCCAGATAAAAATAAGTAAGAGCATACCTACTGAACGAAATAACACTGTTTTATTTTAAAAATAAGTTGGGAAAGCATTACATATTAGGATCTCATATCGATAGGAGCTGTCTAAATGGGTCCCAAAACAAAGGTCTAACGATCGATCATTAGAACTTATTTGTTTTTGACGGTGACAGGACACAGAGGTAGTCTACAGGCTCTCGATATTATCTAAAGGTTGCATCGGACCATTCGTCATGCTGTCAGTGGACAGGGTACGATGAAACAATCAAAGTGACCGCTTGATAACGGTGATATTTTTGAATACTAAAGTCACAAATTTAGACTTAATGCAGGATAAATTATTCATGTTGAAATCGATATATAAAGGATCAAACATTTAACCATGTATACCCGTGTGTGAAGATATTGTGAGAACTGGATTTTTTTATGAAAAAGATTTTATATGGTACTTATTTTAAACTTAGACTTTTTTAAAAAATACGTAGGTATGTATAATAGTAATGGTTACATTTTCTATAATATACATAAATATGTAGCGTTAACCAGTCAAAGCTTAAAGAATTTTATGTACAAAATGTTGCAAAAATAAAAACAAAAATATGTACCTGGATATGATAATATCAAATCAAATAATCAACTGTCTATTAATCTGCCTTTCAAATTAATTTATCTGCCTTTATAGTACCTTCCTTTTCGCGACTTATACCTACTACTTGTTTATACAAAGGGTCGACTCCTTATAAGTATTTAAAGATCTAATTAGGTACCTATGTAAAAATAATATTATCAAACTGCGGGTAGCTAAAAGGCATTAAATCTACTGGAACTTAACCTAACATATTCTGTAAGAGGATCTGGAATATTTGCAGAAATAAAACTTTATTTACATGGACTCGTTGAACTACCTCGCAGGGTAATTAGAGGACTTTGAATTTCTTCTACAATAATATAATTACGCTTAAACGGTCTTTATTTTTAAGGGAATAAGGCTCATTAAAGGTACATCAGAGTCGAAGCAAATGCAAACATAAACAGGTATTTGTATACGAGATTATCGAAGTCGAGTTTTGCATACCGCAAACCACGTTCATAAAATATAACGTACCTATAATACAAAACCTTCGGACTCCTGTATTACGTGCTCGTACAATGTATGTTATATATGCTAAAGATTTAATTGAATAATTAAGAGAGCTGAGAGACTAAGTGTATTTTCTCTCTTATTCTTTTTTTTATCAATTAAAGATAACTAATTTCATATTATCATCTTCAATAAATCTGGTGAAGAAATCTAAGCTTATAAGATAAAATACACATAGTTGTTAGGTAATTAATACTCAAACAACTTGTACTCACACAAACAGGTATACCTAATGACGATACAGCTGAATGCCTGGCCAGATGGATCTGTAGATGCACAATTTGTATGCGACACGACGGTCGGTATGCGCTCTTAGCACGCTCATTCACTGCATTCGTCTCTAATGACAACAAATCCGATCCAAAACATCGTTATCTCTGTTCCCACTCAAATCATGGGACAATAAAATTTCGATAGCCGAAGAAAAACTGGCTATCTCGATAACCATAAATTTGAGCCGAAACGGATGGGACAAATTTTTATAATGGGCCTCCCCCATTTGGTCTCTGCGCCGCGTTAATGACAGCCTAACAGTTTGTTTTAACATCATTATAGGAGCGTATCGGGCATTCCATCTCAGGTACCTACCTGCGCCTTGCCTGTAGATAGCTACATGTGTTGGAACAGATACAAACATTCGTTATTCGGTACTTCTTATTCCGAACATTTCAAACCACACCTTATATGGGTGTCTCACCCTTTAAATATTTTTAAATAATTGGTAATGGTGTTCCTGTTTCGCTTATAGATTGGTTAATAAATTAATAATAAAATGCTGTAGTTAGGCACTAACATTACTCGCAATATTAGGTAAATATTTACATAAATGATAGGTAGGTACTTATATAGAGGAAAATATGAATAATCATGCAAGCGGACTTATTGCTAACAAAACTTAATTTAGGTACCGACCTATTTATAAGTTTATAATTATTATGATAAGAATCTTTATTTTCACTTTCTTATGTTATTACTTCGAAATAAAATTAACGATGAATACAGACGGAACTGACAATAGGTAAATTAAGATTTTCTACTGTACAAAGATAAATGAAAGGTTCAAAAATACCGGGTGGTCGGTATCTGCTTAAAATATTTGTGGAACAAACTTATCAGACAACAATGACAAATATTAATTTTAACTACTCATTTGAACCTTTCAATGTTCTAAAAATAAATACCTAATATTGACATAACCTTAAAACAGCAGTTTCACGGGAAAAAATAATGGATAATCAAAGAGCAGAAGAAAGAAAAAAATTATAATCATATGCGTTAAAACAGTACTAATTAATAAATACACTTGCCATACACATGCTATTGTTAGAATAAATACTATAACAGAAAATAATAGACATAAGAAGCATAATATAACGTATGAATGGACATTTAAAATGTAATGCGCAACAAAATAAAAGTCACAGCCGAGTTAAAATACGTCAACGTTAATATTTAATAATATTCGCAAAACGAGCGCAAAACAAAGGAATAACAAAGATAAAGACAAAGAAAATGGAAAGTAAGCCCGCCGCGAACCGAAATGAGAAGTGACTCTTAATTGATTTCAGGCAACAAAGTGGCCGAGCCCGAGGGAAATTGACATTTCAATGGTAAAAAAGTAAAGGGGATGCAGTAAGGAGAGGCAAGAGGCAGGCAATGATTTAGCGCGGCTTCGCAGACGGTGCGCAGGTTCCCATGGGAAAGCGTCCGCAAATATTGACACTGCAGCAACATGTTTATATGCACTTAATGCATCGCTCACCTTTTTTCCATTTATTTGCTCTGAACGCGCGAGGCAGACGGAGCGTCGGCCTCTTGTTTATGTTGTTTTTGTCATAATTTTATTTAACAGGTAATACCTTACGTCCGTTATAAAAGGATAAGTTTCGATATGGCGAAGTGCTTTATATTTGTTTTATTTAAACGAGATAATGTTCAAATGAGTATTTTATTTTATAAGCCACATTCGTCTTCATGACATATTATGCTACTTCATAAAAGAGTTTTCATAGGCCTATATCCACTACATATGGATTTCCACCCGTTTAATTATTTCGGCGTAGGTACCTTCAATTTATTAATATTTCATTGATGAGATGAGATGGCAAAAGTTATTAAAAATCATTTGAGAAACAAAAGAGAGCGTCAATTTGTCTCTCTCTACCTACTAGGGCTTAGGTAACATATTTTCTAGTAATTTTATCATCATTGTGCCCACATTAAATCTAATAAATACGATAGATTAAATATAGAATTCCATTATAAGTTGTGTAATGAAATATTGTTTAACATCGAATTGGACTACAGCGAGGATGACCAATTTGCGGTCAGAGTAATGGGTCAAAATTATGTGTTATGTCCTTGTGATGTCGATGTGGGAATGTGCAAGTTATTGTATCACGTCCCCTCTAATTATATTCGTGTCGATGGATGAGCAAATTATAGCTTTCCGATGTCGGTACAGAACAGGGGCCGCAGTCCCAAATGAAACCACTTTTATGGTTTTTCGGTCGTATCATTTATTTTGTATTGGAATATAATAATATTAATGTGGCCTTTTTTTATTACATTCATGATTCAATTATTGAATTTGGTTTCTGCTGTTTCTGTGTAGAGTCGAACTATGTTAATGGCATGTTAATTTCGTTATAAATGCTATTTACTTATATATATTAGATAGATTTTTATGTACTTTTAATATAATTTAAATATCTAAAAATACATAAATGTTTCTTATAAATGCTAGAGTGGACGGATTTATCGTGTTAAAGATTAGATAATATTAACACTCATTAATCATAAATCAGTTATAAATATAAAAAGATATTCTTTGCAATTTAAATATAACTGTGACGTTATTTGAATCCGACGAATGTATAAACAATACAACTTACAAAATTTGTTTAGCTTAAGACATCAAATCAATTATTGCTTTCCAAGTGGTCTCATCTTTAGAGTTATTTTACCATTATAATCACGACCAAAAAAGGAACAAGTTTCAGAATAACTCATTTAAAACGTTCAATGGAGTGTAAGCTCTATTTAGGGGGAGTAGCCTTATAAATCACATGGACAATGCATGTGTGGTGCTTGAAGCGATTTCGATTTAGGATACATGAATGCGTGCAAAGGATTTGGACTGTTTACGACTTCGTGGGTGGTTGTGGGCGTGGCATTTTCTATCCTGTTCCCGCAGCTGGACCCTTGTATAGGCGTTTCACGCGGTGGCCGCTCCCACAGGACCTCTCGTTAACTTATTTTTTTGCCCCTCTCATCATGCTTTAAGAAATGGTCACGCAGGCAAATATTTACTCACGATTTTGGAAATCTTATTAACATACTACGCGCTTCAGATCGATCGGTTTCAAATTTAAATGTAAGGCCGCTGGTAATAATAATTTTTATGAGGAAAATATTATGTTCAAACCTTAAGTGGGTAACGATTTAAAATTTAAATTTGCGTAGTGTTCTACCAACTTGATCACGACAGCAAACTGTAGACGTACCTATATACATATTATTACATAATAAACTGTAAGTATAGAAAACTTACTGTGAATAACGACATAAATTGTAAGTATTTAGTAGTGGAAGCACCTTACCTCAATGGCGTTTTGTAAACAAATAGATGTCTCTCAATGCTGTCTATATACCTACCTACCTACTCCTAAAGTTAAAATATTTCTTTTCCTAAATAAATGATACCACCTAGGTATTATGCACAGATTATGAAAAATATGACCAGATATGATACAGGTACCCACCTTATATATCTGTTCGTAACAATTCTCTAAATATTAGATACTTAAATAAGATTCCTATTTCACTTATTTATAAAAAAATCTCTCCATATAAATCTACCATCTCCATCAGAATTTAATAAAGACACGAAGAATACACGAATAAATTAGAATGCGTGTTCGTTACGAGATCGACTAGGAATTCAATTTAAGTACCAAATACCAATGTATATAAGGTGTGTAAGATATGTCGGCATGTGGTAAAGGTTATTCGGACCTCACGCAGGACCTCCGCGGCTGATAAAGAAATTATCTTCCCGACGAAACGAGGCCCAACTCGTTCCTATCTAATTGGTGCCTGCCGAACTCTGATTCATTTTATGCCTTCCACTTTATGTAATGTGTTCGTATTTTTTATAATTATCAAGGTTTTGGTGCGAACTTATAGCTCTGTGTTATTCTTATTTGCTAAGTGATGTCCACGATATCGTCTATGTTGAATGAGGTTTCTTTCCACGCAACACTTTTAATTTTAAAAGACATTTTAAGCTTAATAAAATTGCTCTATTTCATTCTTGTTTGTTGGTAGTTTTTAAATTATAATTGGCGTAGGTATAAAGCGACGAAATTATTCTTATGAAGCTTTGCTTAAAGATATACGTAAGTATTTTTTCATAGGTAGGTATCTACCTACCTATTTCAAAACAGGTAGTATTAAATAGAGCATAACAAATAATTTATTGTGTATATTTATACAGTCCACATTCATTTATTTATATTAGCTACACAAATAAGCAATATCTTTTTCTGAGATAATTTTTCTACTTTATAATCTCTTATAGGTAAATCTCAAGTAGGAAATCTACTTTTCAATAACTGTCACTCAATATTTAATAACTGTTTGTCAATACCTAAGCAATCGCATTAATTATAGAATAAAGCTGAGTTCTTACTTCTTACGTAAAAATATTTCTAACTCTTTTCTCTAAGCGTGTATGAGCCATGTCTCATCAGGTTTTTGCACGTGTACCGTGTACACATCACCCTTTGTTCAATAATTTCAAGTAGATAACAAATACAGCGGCAAATATGAAGGTGCCCTTTCTCACAAATTATATCGCTAAAAGGAATCTGTAAGGGTCTCGAAGAATAAAAAACCGGTGAGTCATTTAAAACTGAGAGTATGAATCACAGTATATTTAAAACCGCTAGCTTCTAACGTTTCACTGATAAGTTGATAACAATGCTTTTCGAATCTAACGCTAAGAAAAGCAAGTATCGATTTTTAAAGAATCCGAGTGAAAATATCTCACAGGGATTTAAATGTGAAGTGTAACCTGAAGTAAAACAATTCATTGTGCTAAAACAAACAATGTTTAATTATTCTCAGTACAGAAGCGTTTGGGGAACTGTGTGCGGTGCCGCTGGCGCTTCGAGCACAATAGCGATTATCTAACGCGCAGACGAAATACAAACACCGTTTCTCATCATTACACCGATGTGAAAAAATGACAGTGACACTCGAGGAAAGTTAACAGGCGCACAAAAGCGAGGTTTGAAGATAACGCAAACACGCATTGTGAAAAGCACCCATTTTACGGTACCTTTTTGTTTTCATGAAACATTGTGCATTGCGCCCGTGTAAGCGCATTATGTGTACAGTTAGTTTTTTAAATGTCTTTTCAATTTACATATCTACTCTAGAAGCGATTAGATTAGTGTTCATGTTTAACATTGTTAGTTGTTATAATGAATGTAATCTTGGTAATAAAAAATGAATGCTCGAATAACCATTAAATGTAATTATGAGAAGTGAGTTCTCACTCAATATTATTTAATATTCAAAATGTACAGTTATGTTAATATGTGTGGGAAAATGGGCAAATTTTGAAGGGGAAAATACTTTTATAACCTATGTGAAAAATTGATGCTACATACCTAGACAATGTACAAAATTGTACATGTAGAGTTTGACTCTACATTAGTATAATTGCACTATAGACGATTTTTTACTGCCTATAAGGACCAATTAGTATTATAGGAAATATTAAGGGCTATTTTTATGCACATATATATTTTCATAACATGTTACAGGATACATAGGGTCGTACGTGTAACTGAAAACATAATAAAAGCACACCTTTGTGATTGCCCCGCACATACGAAGTCACGGGCATAAGTAGGTACATATTTGTTTATATTCTACCTAAATAAAACATAAAATCAATAGATAAGTACAAAATCGTACCTATCTACAGGGTGCATGTTTCATGAATCATATATATTCACCCCTCCATAATGTGAATGTTCCGAAAATAGGTAATGAATTAAATGGTGACGACAAATTCCAATATATGAAATATAAATTACAGAACTAAAGGTTTAATTGCATTCATTGTCTCAAAGGCTTTTTATTAAAACTATAGGATGCCGAAGCGATGACGCACGGCAGGTACCAAACATGAAGCCACTCTAACTTCTAAGTCGCAAGATGAAGTATGAGTGTATTCCATGGTGGCTTTAACGCACTATTTAATATCTTATAAAAGCCTTTGTCCAAAATAAGCGCCACCATAAAAACTGTACCGACGGAAGTAGGCTCACAAAGCGAATGCCAACGAGCAAAAAGTTTTAGAAAAAAACTGCATAATGCGGTCGAGAGGCAGTGTGGGCTTCGACCACTCTTGTAAAATTTATAACAGCTCTATTTTGTTTACCTGCTTGACTTTGCTTTATATTGTCCGGTAATTGGAGGCATTTGACGATGAGTTATTAATTTATTGACCGTAGTTTCGCTCGAGTTTTTATGGAGGTGCTAAAACGTTCGTCATCCCAACCTTTGTTGGGCTTGCGTAAGAATTAGATCTTGGAATAAAAATAATCATTAAGTTATTTAATTTATTTTAATGTATCGCTGTGTTTTTATGATTATCGGTTTCGTTCATATTTTTTTTAAGTTGTACCTACTACCTTGATTTAAATTGGGTCCATGGTTGTACAATACTTTTTAGAAGGTATCAACTAAAGTGAACATCTATGATCTATGAGGTGTGAGATAAAAAAAAAACAATAACTAATAAGTATAGGTAAACAATTGTACAAAAATGATTAATTAATTAATCGTAGTATTAAACAGATCGTATCGATTAGGTATTCTAAAACATGGGTAGGTATGTTTTATTCATCAATCCTTGTGTAAAGGGAGTAGATTTCCAAAAAGAAGTGGAAAAATCGATATTTAGGTATTATTTTGTATAACATTCCATAGATTATGTGTAAACATTTTATGTTTACCTTCGATATTATGTAGTACTTAATTGCTCCAATCAGATTGTAGGAAAGCGTTATACATTTTAAGCTAGCTGTGCCGCGCGTTTTTACTCGCGTGGCGCCGCTCCTGTTGGTCTTAGCGTGATAATATATAGCCTATATTACTCGTGGATAATGTAGCTTTCGAATGGTGAAAGAATTTTTAAAATCGGTCCAGTAGTTTATGAGCCTATTCATTACAATCAAACAAACAAAGTTTATCCTCTTTATAATATTAGTGTAGATAACACAAATGATGCAATGTTGACAACATATTATATATTTTTTAGTAGAATACCATTAGTGGAAACTTTTGTAACACCAAGGTACACTAAGCTAATGCCAATGTGTAAGTATTAAGTATTCATATTCTACGTGCAATTATTGAGGAAAAACATTGAACATAGTTCATTCATGGAAATTGCTGTAACAAACTACGTTTGAATTCTTACACAACATAATATTATAACGATAAATATATTAATTTAATAATTTATTACACTATCAGCGACAATTATTAATGAATTCACACACAATGGAAAATATTATACCTTATGTATAAATATTGTTTATGACTGGAGGTATATTCACACCTGCGAATTAATAATTAATAAAGACAGACATTAATAATTAAATAGATATATTCCACAATTTACATTATTATCAGATCTAAGGATTGAATTACCTCATCTGGTCGCCATATATTATTGATTAGACATTTGAAAAGTTGTATTTAATTTTATTGTTTTTATGAGTTATAAACTTATAACTTAAAGAGCAATATTTAAATAAAATTTATGCATAAAATATTTAATATAAACGATATTTTGAATGTTATGACCGAATATGGTGGTTATTTAGGAAAGAAATGGAAATTGTTTGCAATATATTAATCTATTTCATTGAAGTTTTACAGCACTGTTAAGGTGATACTGATTTTAAGTTTTCAGAGGACATCTAACCTATGAACGAACTTCTACAAGACAAAAGGCAGATCCACAACAGCAATTGCTTCATGAGGCTGCTCGCTCTGTGTGGATCTGCCTAATAAATAAAACAGAAGAAGTTGATCAACGTAAGTATTATTGCTTTATTACCAACCATTACTAAAGTAGTACACTAAAGGTACGTTGTAATATACATATATCTATAAATATTAACCATTAATATTAAGTTCGCTCAATTATTGCTGTATATAAAAATACCTGAACATATACCTATTCTCACAGTCGCCTTCTTGTCTCGGCAGCTGCATCCAACCTGCATACAATTAACGAAACTTGTTGGTATTCAAATTATCAAATACAACTCCAAGCTTCGCTCTACCCGCGGGAATAACGTAGATTTAGATTGCATATAAATACCACTTTATTTATCATATTTTTTGATACTCAACGTATTCTTTATAATTTTATTAATAAGCAATAGGCAAGTTAAAATAGTAACAAAAAAACCTACCTAATATAATTTATAGTTACTCAAAAACAATAGTTGCGAAACTTTCATGTAGAAACAACTAAACTTTTTAACATGAATTAAGTTTCATCACTTACAACATTCAACAATCGGCAGATATCTAAGGAAATGAAAAGGTTTAACCTTTTGAACGCCAATGACATCTATAGATGTCATGCGCAATCGTGCCCTGTGCGCCAACGACACCTATACATGCCAAGAAACAGATCATAGATAAATACAAAATAAACATATTAGACCTTTACTTTTACGTGTTTTATTTATACAGTTTATGAACTGAATCCCCAGTTATTACATAATTGTACACAGTAAACAAAATTGCCAAGTAGTTATTCAAATATTTGATGACAAAAAATAACTTAATTAATGGCTAAAAAAGCATGTTCTCTCGCGCCAATGACATGTATACGTGCCTACTAGTGATGTAGTGTAATATTCAAGTAACTTCATTAAAATTTCAGCGAAATTACTCTAATTCGCTTAATTTTTGTAATAACTACAAAAAAAATATATAAGCTTAGTCACTGAGAAAAAAGGTAAATACTACATTCTTTGGTATAATACCATATTGTCTATATTGTGGATATTGTTGATTTGAATATTTTCCTTTTCGCCAATCATGCGCATCCCTAGCACAGTATCGATATGCAATCCCTTCTGCGCCATTGACATGAATAGATGTCGGACTGGTGACGTCGTAAGCGCGTGCCGTGTTGTTAAGTGCGGAAAGTTGTAAAAATATTTTATCGAGTAGGTATCTACCAATATTATAATCAAATAAGTACAAGGCTATTAATGAGCATAATAATTATATAGATAGGTAGGTAAATACAAGGCTGTTAATGAACATAATGATTAGGTAGGTATATACAATTGTTGATTTTTTATTATTTTTTATTTCATCGTCACAAACGCAATGTATGCGTTCTAGCATAATATTTATTGTCCATGTAATGATAAAAATTCGCTTAGGTCCAAAATGTATAAATATCTCTAAAAATCTGTAGGTACTTAACCTTACCTATTTAGCAGTTTTCAAAATTTATTACCTAATAAGTCTAATCAGTGCCTTTATTAGAATATTCTTATGATACAAATTGTCGCTATGTCATATCAAAATATGGTAATTGACCTAAATAGGTACCTACATATAATTAGTATTTGTAATAACTCAAGTATTAAACTAAATGATTGGAAAATAAATATGTAGTTTTAATGCAATTCCCTTTATTTAAAGGTAATAGTTGTTTTGATATTTACAAATAAACACTCCACAATAATACCTATAGTTCATATAAACTTAATAAATAAACTCGATAAGTTATAATAATATACAACTACACATCCCTAATCAGAAGCGAGAGATTATAAAAAAAAGGATGGTTGCCCGCGCCATTGGCATGTATACATGCCAATGGGGCGTAACTGATAGAGAATAGTGCTGTAACTTGCTGCAATGTTATATGTATTTTTGTATCTCAAAAGGTTGATTTTTTTTGTTGATAGTTGCTATAAATGTGGTCTTAAGTTTTTACAGTAGGAGATGAGGTTAAATAAATATTATTTTTGTGTTATAAGCTGTTTATTCAAATATTCAGACGTGAATTATTATGTTTATCGATAACATTTTGGACTCCCTACTATTTTCAAGGTTATCTCATTGAATTTGTGGCTTGGCGTGGAGGGCACGGCGATGCGTTTTTGCTCTGGCGGTCAAAAGGTTAATTAACCAGGTTTAACCTAATAAGCTACATCCTGATCCGAATGCGGTAAACCCATTTTAGTTAACATCAATTAGAAGTAAATTACAGAAATATTTGTTGTATGGCATTTTTTGTGTTTCTACTTCTTGATTTAAAGCTGACTTTGTAAGTAATCTCAACTGTGTAAACAGAGGACGCTACTAATATGTATTTGTAATGAGTATGTACATAAAGCTTATTAGAATTAGTTTTCCGATGCTTTATTGTCGTTCAGACTGCGTTCAATCGAGTTTACGACTGAAACAATAGACATAACGTGTTGATCACTTTAGTTATGTGTTGCTATGATTTAAAGATTTTGTAAGTTGTGATGTTCAATGTTAACTTGACAATGAGGTTTACATTTATTTTATACTCACTAGTAACGGACCACTGTCCGCCCCGGCTTCGCCCGTGGTATATATTTCGCAATAAAAGGTAGCCTATGTCCTTTCTCGGGTATCAAAATATCTTCATACCAAATTTCATGCAAATTGGTTCAGTAGTTTAGGCGTGATTGAGTAACAGACAGACAGACAGAGTTACTTTCGCATTTATAATATTAGTATGCACTAGCTGCGCTCCGCGGTTTCACCCGCGTGGCTCCGCTCCTGTTGGTCTTAGCGTGATGATATGGCTATCTAAAACCGAAAGAATTTTTCAAATCGGACCTGTAGTTTCTGAGATTAGCGCGTTCAAACAAACAAACCAAATCTTCAGCTTTATAATATTAGTATAGATAACGTTTTTCTTTCCTTTAAGTAATTTAATAAGTTAGCTAAATAAATAAAGTTGCACTGATATTTAAATATAACCGCTATTTAAATAATTTATATCATCTCTTGATGTCGATTCGTCTATCTTCTTTTTCTATTATTATTAATATCTATATCTTACCCTAATCATCGGTTTTTTTAGTTAATTAACATTTTTCAGATATATTCAACCTGCTTTCATAAAATTATTATTATATGCAATAAAAATAATAAAATCTTAATTAAAGATAGGAAGTATAATATTATGTATAATCAAATCAATCAATGGGCTCACTCGTTTTGTGCTTTGCTTTTGTGCGTGAATTTTGGGTAAGTACTTACCTACCTACATTTTCTTTAAAGCTTATAGCGAGCTATTAGCGACACGACTAATAAATTACACTGAATTTTGAATTCAGCAGCTTTATTTTAGGTACCTATGACCCTTATACTTACCTATATGTATACATACTTATACTGCAATATACGTTAATAAGTTATGAAACCCTCTGTTCTGTGGTTCGCCAATACCCACAACCGCTTTTATCATATCTGCGGTGTGTTTTGAAACTTTTAAACCTCGGGTGTTACCTACCACAATACGTAACGATATGACAGTAGGTACATATACACAAATACGTGATTGATTTCCGAGGGGGGGCGGTTGTAGTCAGTGACCGCTGCAGCCAGGTGCGTGCGGCCATCGACACCATAAAATTAATAACCCGTCGAGCCTCCTAACCAATGCACTCTGGAGCCATGCGCACTTCACACATGCAGTTTTGTGACGCGACTTTTCATGGCAGTTTCATTGGTAGGTATAGACTATTTTGATCACTACTGTAACACGGTTGTTAGTGTAAGATCTCTAGAAATTGCAAGTCATAATTTAGGAACTAATTCATTCATGTTGGTGGAATCAATTAGTCAACACTTCTAAAAAAAGTAATCTACATATTATAACGAATTATTTTTGTTTCCTCTTCGGAAATAAAGAAACATACATTTGATAACCATAGTAGTTGGTAAGAAAATTTTCTTGCGCAAGGAAAACTTTCACTTTTGCATGTTATTTGTTTGATCTTTTGTTATCAATAATATTTTAGTTTGTAATAATATAATAAAGCGTTATTATATTAAGATACTGTTAACTTAAAAGGCTAAAGAAAAAATATATTTTCCAGTGTGAAAGAGCTCTAAGTCTCATCGAATTGAATATGTTACGGCGTTCCCAGAGTTATGTCTCAGTATCATACGGAATGTAATTTAATTTTTTCTTCTTCTTGAATTCCTCTCATATAAACTCATCTATCTATCCTGTGGTCAATGTGCTCCTTATCACGTAGCAGCATTAAAACATCAATGGCATTACGATAGTTCCTTAATGCCTCTCTTTCATAACTCCTTAATTGTATTATAAGAGCGTACAAATAAAATGTTCAATTTGTGAAGTTATCAAAAAACCATAATTGAACCTTTTCATCGCCACGCTTCATTCAACTACAGTTTTGTATTTAATTGTATACTTAATGGTTGGTGTGGATTGATGTGATCCAGCGGCCGCGGCGGGGCGCGAGGTGCGGGGCGCGGGGTGCGGGGCGGAGGGCGAGGGGGGACGGCTGCCGCGGCGGAGGAACGTATTCCACCGAGACGGTGAGTCTGTCTGATAAAAGAGGATTTTATCCGCTCGATTTAGCATGAAATTGAAACACAAAGTGAATAAAGCCACAAGATTGTAAACATTATGTGAATCCTTTTTTACGGCAGACATTCGACTTATTTAGGTAAGGTTTTTTATCGTCCACTATATTTCCCATTACGAACCGTCCGTTTATTACCTTGTTAACCCTAGTTAACGAACCGATGTTTCTGTATCGATTTAATACGTACTTGTACATCGGTTAATTGAATATTTATCGCTTTTCACCGTCGACTTCTAATTGATTCGCCGTTTACGTGATTCAAAAGTAGAGTTCGGAAGACTTCGCCCCGATCGGTCAAACTTAAAAGGATAAAATCGATGTAAGTACTTCGAAGGGAATTTTAAAAGCTCGTAAAGAGGTTGTGGGTGTAAATCAAGAGAGACGCGCGTTCCCACGCGAGCGTAGCGTCGCATCCAGCAGAATGAATGACTCACTGAACTCGAAGCTCCATTTCCACAAGTCATAGTGCAATTAATAATATACGGCATCCTGTCGAATTATCTCTCGTCGTGGCAGGGGTCCGGGCGGCTTTAATTTACCACAATGGAAGATGGTTCTGAGAAGCGTCGGTCGGCTAGGCGGGCCGATTCTTCGACGAAAACAAACAGAAAATAATTATCATAAAGATGAAGAGCGGCCGCTCGAGCCTCGCCGCTGCTAATGGGAGCCCACCTGGCAGCCCGCGAGCTCGCACACACGCGTCGCCGCTACACACGCGCACATTCCTCGCCAGATATACCCATCCAGGCGAGTCATCTCCGGAGTCCGGACCCCGCTACGTACGGACATAATTGACTTTTGATACACGATTTAGGTTTAACACCGATGTAATACCCGCAGCCTAACAATCGGTGACATAAATAAAAGGATTAAGCCCCCTATGCTTGCTTGTTAAATTCAAATGTTCTTTTTATTTGTTTAAACCAAGCGATCAACACACATATTTAAAAAAATCAATTTAAGGTACAAATAAAGAATAGGATAATATCTAGCAACATTACCGTCTTTATCAATATCCTTTCCGATCCGTTTTCCCCGCCTTCAAATTAATTTCGACTAAGATCTTGATTGAGATCTTAGTTTTAGAACATGAACATGTCATGCCCTTCCTTGACTTTTATCGACACATAACCTTCTATTTATCTGTACGAATAAATAAAATTCAATTTTTAGTGGGCAGGAATTTTTACTGAATGCGAATAAGGTTTCCCCGTGAAATTATTTTTTTAATTAGACAAAAGCGAGTCGCGAATGTCGATTAGTTATATACCCAGTAAAGATTTATATTTTTTTAATAATAGAAGAAATGCGATTACGGGAATCGAACCCGCGTCTTCCGCCTTACCGGGGCGACGCGGACGGCTGACCACTCGGCTAGCCGTGATCCCGCCGGAACCCGGAATTAGTAAAGATTAATTGTTCGCTTGTATTTCTGTCATTTATCTCATAATATTATACAGTTATTTATAAGTGAACATTAGGTTTCTGATTAAAGAAAATCAATCTGTGAAACTAATGTAAAATTCATCTCCCCGTGCTCCATAGCTAAAATATTTTTTTTGAGAAAATATGTCGTGTATACTACTAAGATCCAAATCTTAGGTAACCTATATTGAACAGCTTTTCAAAGTGAATGGAAATAGACACTCGGCTTCTTCAGATGGCACATACAGATTACAGATCTTACAGTGACCGACTTTATCTAAAGAATGCGTATAATCTAAGGTCCACAGGGAAGCTTACGGTGTTTTTTTACTGTTACTAATACGTTAGTATCTAGATAAAAAGGTGAATGGAAGATGTTAAGTAATATCCATTTAAATATAAGATTCCTAATTTTTTCTTTATCTTCCTCATATTTCATATTTATCAATATCTCATATGTATCTATTTCTTATTGAGTAGATACCATTGTATACATTCTTTCTAGTAATCGATATATGTTAAACACTACCTGATTTAAAATAATAGAAAAAAATAGTTAAGTCCTTTCTATTTCTAATGAATTTAAAACAGTCCTAATTGTCATGTTCCCAAAACTTAAAAGGGTCTCACTTGAAACGATAAGGTTGTGTTGTCAACAATTTAACACTGCGGCCGCTATCGAACTGTGAAAGCCAGAGATAAAATACTTTACGGAATTCTTCGAGGGACTGAGTCAAAATACAGTTTTTCTCGGTCTTTTTTCGGCATCCACATTTCAGAAAGGTTTTTGCGAAGATTCCAAATCGTATCAGTCGGGTGGTCCATTAAAGCTGGAACAATGGTCCGCACAGTTTATATTACCGGCTTTTTTCTACTTAAAACACGAAAATTAGTCTATCAATGTAGATCGTTTCAAGGATTAGTTTTAGTAGTGATGAGTAATTTGAAGTGGAAAAATTAAGGTATAAAAATAATACAAGTGGCGTGAGTACTTACGCCTTACGCCGATCTATAAACATTTTTTATCAGGATAGCATCCAATCACTAATTTGATGTCTTCCTTATACTTCTTTCTGATTCAGAAACAATTACTAACGACCTAACCGTTCAGAATAGTTTAGGATCATCACAGCCATGTATTAATTTCCTAACCACTTTATCAAAATTCACGCGATGATATAGTTTCTTGGAACATTTATAACTTTATGAGGCAGAAGATATTATTGTTTAGTGTGTTAAGAATTTTTATCAATTATGATATTCCTTAGCCCCAGGCGACCGCCGCGGGGTGTCCGCCAGGTTAACATGAAATCAGTTCCCTTACACATTTATAAACATAAATGCTTACACGTCTTCGTAATTATTTTTATGACTAGTGCTTTCAGATCGGAATACAGATATGAGTTTCAAATATTCGGCTAAATGTGTAATGGTAGAGGAATACATAATTAATGCGTACTGGTTCTATTAAACATTGTGAGAGAACGAGAATCAACTTGGACGCGGTTTACTTATCCCACGTGTCGGAAAAGTTCTGTGGTAGTTATAACGAAACATAGTTTTGTATTTTCTCTTTATTTATCCACGTTATACACAACGTTCTTACTCATTTTCAATCATTCCTCGATTGTCTAACTCTAGTAACAAGGACAAGTTCTGCAAAAATGTACGATTTTAAATAAGACATAAAATAATAAATATTATTTTCCATACTACCTAGGTTATAGGTATGCTTCAACAAGCTTTGGCTTAAGCTTTACTGTATAATATTTAGCTTAATGGAGAATTAATTTCATCTAGATAATAGCAACCCGTCCCTCGGGCGAATTTATAAGAGGCGTGAAGTTTGTGAAATTGCTACTTACTAAATGACTGAACTAACGGACTGCCTCTATGGAATATAGGGCAGAATCTAGCCTAGCATAGGAAGAACCTTGCATGTTTTTCATTAATTTATTGATATTTAAGTTCAATGTTGTACTAATTTAAAAGTAATTGGTAAAAGCTTAGAAATAAATACCTATACAAACTTATGATATTATCTAGCTTTTTTGTAAGTAGGTGTACCGACATACAAAAAACAAACAAAACATTGAAATACGTAAAGTTTGTACAAAATTTTATTTATCCTATTCATTTTTAATATTGCGAAAACAGCGGTAGGTTCCACCTTCCAATGTATAACAACATTGATTTCTTGATTTAACCAAGTCACTGGCAAACCGCCTCGCCGATGTCGTCCTATAAATCTTTCCTTAAATATAGAAACCGCAATTATAACTCGTACATCATTACATAATATGTAACTTCAACGTCGACCTTGTACATTCCCTCAGTTCCTACCGCAAATCATTTATGAATTAAAGCACATTCGAATAACCAATAACAATGTTTATTTACTTTGTGTGTAAAATTATTTAATCTTACATCGTGCAAAACGAAAAACAGTGTGTGGTGTTTGTAAACGTACACGAAAAGACGGCCAGAAGCCTTGAGGAGTGCAGTTAACATGTTCCATCTTAACCCATTTTCACAAGGTAAATTAAACTTTCATCACTCCGCGATAAACTCAAACTTCAAAAGCAATATTGTATTCATTGATATTTGTATATGAGATACGTATATTGCGATACAGACTTTAACAGGATACGGATAAAGATCAAATTAGAATGGAAAGGTGAGATGTTCACGTATGTGCCCCTGGAAGCTTCGACGGCGGGCACCCAAATCTGTTTACCCGTAAATCACGCTCATTGTTTGAATAAAAGTCTATTTCGAAGCATTAGCGTGAAGCGTTTGCCGCGAGATTCGCGCTAAATATTGTTTCATTTAAAGTGTGGGAAGTAACAGCATACTGCGCACTAAAGAAAAGCTTTCGAGTAATAACATGATTCAATGTAATATTATGTTCTATTAATGTATACACGTGGTTGAATAACTAAAACAATATAGCGTTTATAGCTGTAAATATCGTTGTTGCACCTTCCTGCAAATTTAACATTGTGCCTACGTGCAAGTTACTTAAATAAATCTAGATGGGTTGCTATTTAGTTAATCATGATGGGTAGTTAATATTGAATTGCACCTAAAACTATTACATTGTTTTAAACAAAAAAAAAAAAGACTGAATAAATGAAGAAGAAGAGAAACATAAATCTCCATTGAACCCAGTCTACTAAAAATTATAGCACTAGGTACGTCATGTATTTTACTTTAAGGGTCACTTATAAAAATTCTTTCATTCAGAAACAGAATTTCCTTTGTATCAGACATCTCAAGATCAACCTCCGCTCCAAGATAAATAGTCTTCTAGAATGATAATTCATCTTTAATATTCACTAAGTTTCACGTAAGGAGTAACAAGAAAAAAAGATGTTTGTAAGAAGCATAATATGGACACATGTGAATACAGCTTTGCAATGAACTCATACTGCTCCGTGACATTACTCGGTGTTCAACAAGCGTTCCACAGAAAGAAAAAAAAAACACCCATTATCATTATCTTTTTCATCATTATTCAGGCCTAACTCCAAGAGAGACTCTTTCAAGTAAAACAGAGAGACGACAAATATTTGTTTCCTCAAATGAACGACGGCGTTCCACAGGGCTCTGTTCTCAGCCCTGTTCTATACAATATATTTACTACTGACCTATATACAGGGTGTAATCGTTAAGTGTGCACAAGCGATTATTTCGTAGCTATTGCAGATATCAAAAAACTTTAAACTGATATCGAAGGTACTTATTACTTAACCTAATGAGTAAAATAGCCGTAATAAATTTTTAAAAATAACACGATAAATATCCAAAAATTTTACTCTAAACGCTCTCATAATAATCCCATAATACGTTGAATGCACATTATATATACGACGGCAGTATACTGTATATATAATGTGCATTCAACGTATCCTTAATCACACACAATCCAAAGACATACCATAAATAAATAGACTCACAAATACGCTCAAAAATTGTCTGATTCAAAATAAATACGGCGGTTATTTCAATGAAGGTCTTTTACAACACGTTACTTTTGAAGATCATTTTCATGAGCTTTGTCTAGTTGCATATAGTACTTCACTGGCTTCATTTGACATATTGTGATATATTTGAAAATACTATATGTTCAGGCCTACGAGTGTAGGTTCAAACATACACTGAAAAAAACTCTGAAGTAATAACTATTCAATTTATTTTACTTAACTACGAGTTTCTAATACAGCAATACATTAACTAATAAGTTTCTTGTAAGAGAAAATCTTGTACTGACTTATTATATTTCACTGGTAACAATTCCTTTAGCTCCGTTCTTGTTAACCAACTGGATCTCGTTTTACTGCTGACATCGCCGTCTTTATAATTTGCGTAATAGAAGAAGACCTAAAACAATATAATTATATAATAATAATAAATACAAAATATATGGAGAAAATTAGGCGAAGTATATAGTTACAAAAACAATATTTAACTACACTAGATTAGATGTATAGTGTACACGCATATAACTTTCCTGTGAATCATCTTATTAAATGGGAACATCAATAATATAAATATCTGTATTTAAGTGTGTACACTTTTTATTTTTCTCTAAGTAGGTATTAAATGCACAATTATTTATGGAATAATTGGTACGGGAGCCACGTGCAAATTTGGTTAATTATTTCCTCTCAAGAGATAATTCGTCAGACGCATCAGAGTAAAGTATTATAAAGCCTCGTGAGCGTCAGCTGGCGCTCGGTTGGGGGGGGTGAGCGGTTGTAGCCTCCCACGCACGTAAGAAAAAAAATACATTCATTCATATCCTCTCAGCTAAAAAGTCAAATTGTATCTAACCCAATATCTCAACGAAAAAAAAAATCAATCAACATGGTCAGCTGGTGTATCGAAAATGAAAAAAAAAATATATATTTTCCGTGATTTCCTCTCAAACAAAAATTTACCTGATGATAGCTTATACAGGGTTAGTTTTCAATGACCAGCCAAAATTTAAAATTAAGATCTAGATATTAAACCAAAGGTACATTTGAAACATTATTGTCGAATAAAATAAAATAAAAATAATAGCATTCATTTGAAAATGTCTTAAAAATTTCCTCAATCGTAAACACCGCCAGAATCAATGCACTTGTGTGCGTGCGCGCATCACCAAATTTATGTGTGTGCTAACTTCTACCTATCTAGGTTGTTGAACTGAATTGTGCTTTTGTAATGTCCACACGTTCGCTTTTTAGTGGCGGACAGGAATGAAATCTAATTTAAAAAGAAAACGTTTTTTTTTTCATTAGATCTAAAATGTTATCGATTCTGAATCTTTTCTGAAAATTTGGCCGGTCATTGAAAACTAACCCTGTATGTAACTGTGGATAAATATATAGGTCAGCTGGCTGTATCTTGGTGGAAAAACCGTCAGCTGATACTTTGAAAGTTATTACATAGGAGTTAGACAGAAGCATCTATTGCCAATTTATATGCATCAACTGACTAGGTTTTCCTCGACTTATTGCTAGCTGATTTTTTTATTTATCGCATCAATATATTAACAATCAGCTCACAAATTTTCATCTGGGAGGAAATGACGTATCTTTAATTATTATCGTTATTTTTAAAAATTCAAGCAACACACGCTAGCATAATATATACAGTAATAAGATACGCTTGGAGGTGGTTAGTTGTGATCGGGGTACTACGGCCCTTTTGTGTAAAGCATTGTGAAAGATTTTTGGGAGAAGTATGAAAGAAGGGGACTAACGGAAACTAAACCTAGTACTAATGTTTTAAAATTGGAAATACTATCAAAATTACTTCAATCATGCATTGAGTTATTTTCTTTCGTATTTAATTATCTGTCAACCTCTTGTCAGTCTTAAACTACTCGACTCAATTTAAAAATTAATTTTACCATTCGGGAGAACACCTGTATAACTTTAACTGAATAACTTTTCTTTTAATTTCTTATCAGTCCGAATGAAGCCGGGATGACCGGATAGAACCATTATAGTGCAATGTAAAAATATGCAATACGTGGAAAGGAACGCAGGTGACAGCGTTTAGAATCGTATTTCATACTAGCATATAGTCGGCTCGGCGAATCTTGATTCCTATGACAGTTCGTGTTAGTGATGGGTCGTATTAAGGCTTGTGTCGATAATTTACTATTTTATAAGCAAAGGCGTGGCTTACATTCAGCCACGTCGGTAAATATGTATTTATAAATATTATAAACTGAATTTTTAACGTCTATAATGTTGTTGTTGTATTCATTTAAGTATTTTAGTATAAGATAACAATACACCTTATTATTTTCTCGTAATTTTTAACCGCTAGTTTGCCTGAAAAACTTTTGTTATCTTAGACGAATGGATATTTTTCAGGTTATCTCACTATTTAGTTTGGTTTTTCGCTTTTAATAATATGCACTCATTTCTATTATCGACGCATATCGCATATATTCCATTATTCCATACAAATAGAGATTTATTTATAAAAGTAACAACTATAGTCGGCACGGCAAAACATGATCCCTATGACACTAACAGTTATTCCCAAGATAAACCTTGGCGTCACCATTAAATTAGAAACGTATAGGAGGCATTTAAAAATGGCATTCGTAGGTAGCTTTATGCCATTACAATGATATTCCATAGGAATTATAATAATTTTATCATTTACGAGAAATTATTTCAATCTGTCTTTACTTTTACGTCCTGTAAAACTTACATCGTTTGGCATTTATCGACTAGTGCGGAAAGTATCGATGAACAAACTAAGTCCGTGAATCACGTGAGGTGAATTTGAGGATTTTCTTTCACCTCCTCCCCAGTTGGTGAATGGTTGCAAGATTTAAGTACACCCCATCGCCATCTTGTAAGCGTATCGTTAAGACAGACATCGGTACAGAACCCATGCTTTATATTCAATTATTAATTATGTATCTTTCTTACCTTGGCACCAATTTTTCCATTAATTTCTGAGGGATATTTGTATTTATAGAATCCACATGGAGCATTGGAGAGGAAGTTCACTTTTAATTCTGTTCCACATCTCTCTCGAAGAACTCTTTCCGCAGTCTGCAAAACAAAATGACCGTTGGTTAAACAATAAAATAATCTTTTGTATGACGCCACAAATAGGTAAAACTTAAATAACAATAGGAAGATTTATTATCAATAACTCGTAATAGAGAACTAATTTATGAATACCTAAATATATTTTTATTAATCCAATGATTCCAAATTAAAAACATGTTTCATTATTTATTTTCAAGCATTGAAACATGATGTGCAAAATATATTAAATCACTACTTAACACATAATAAACTTGACTTGGCTCAAATAAATAGTGTTCCCATTTTAGTTTCGCTAATTATAGCTTAATTTTATTTCATATTAATATACATTATATTATACAAAAAAATACATAGTCATTCATTAATTTGGAACGATTTTTATTAAATAGCTTTCCACACGGTGCTTCATTCACGTGGACTACAAAACGATACAACATACAAAGTATAATTTTCGAAGAAGAGGCAATAATATGACATATTTTATGACTTTCGATGCATATATCTTGTCAATTACTGGCAAAGCAAGTTTTAGCGAAAAAATCTGTTAAGAAATCTAAATTCACTTGATTCAACTTTAAAGATCTATCTAATGAGACTATTTTATTGATATTATGATGATATTATATTTTAATTCATATTCGCTAATTTACCTATTTTACCCCCCATGGTGACCTGCCACCCCAATTTTAAATAAGATGTAGCCTACAAGTTGAATAAAAAAATTTTCAAAATCTGTCTAGTCGTTATTTATAATTATACGTTAGTTAGTTATTGACGCACACACAAACAGTCAATCAGATGAACAAATAATACTAAACATTTTATACATAAATAATGCATGGCAATTACTCTTGTAAAAAATATTTAATGCACAGATTTTTCCATGTATAAATGTGGCCAGTTTCACCACTTGCATTAATTTTATGCCTTTTGATATGTACGTATGTATTTTCCTTCATTGTCTGTCATTTAAACTGACAGATAAGCTAAACAGAACCTATCCAGAAGTTAAAGGACTTGAGAATTATTTCCAAAGACTTATTGCTACTTTGTTATTGGATAGCACTTGTTATGTAAGTTAAAACTGACATTATTTTTAACACTGCAACAACAACTTTACACAACACTCACTATTAAAATTATGCATTCAAACCATTTTTTAGAATTTTCAATGCCTTAATTATTGAAAGTAGGTATGTAACAATGAATTTAATGTTATATGCTACAATTTAAACACAATTTTAAAATATAATATGTATCTCAAACATGCAACTAATTAGAGAATATGTAATAATGTGATTTGTTTATCTATTATAAATTCACCTGTCTTAATGTTTCTCCCTCCTCCCACTTGCCCTGTGGCAAAACGGTTTTAACATCAGCTCCTAATTTTTGATCAGTGACCAGTACTAAATGCCGTTGCAGACATCTATCATGTGTTGTTTTGTCACCTTTTTTATCTGCTTCTGGAATAAGGAACATTAATAATTGATATTGAAAATTTTATTTTTAACACCATTTTTGTAGATTCCAAATAAAACACAGAAACCTCCCATTTATTTAGAACACATTTATATGCATTCTACTTTATCGAAGTAGAATTATAAATGTTTAAAGAAAAGAAAAAAATCACCCTGCGGCTGCCTGACCAAGTGGCCGCCTATGATACCACCAGACAATGACAAACAAATTTTATTCTATTCTCTGGGTTTTATGTGTCTAAGAGGACACCCAACGCCATCTATTGAGAGGATAATCAACCATCTCAACCAATTTGAAAGACTATTCCAATGATTGCAATATTGTAGAGTACCCATATACATTAATGATTACAACACACTATGTAACAATGGAACGCAGCTGTGTTGTTTAATAGTAAAGTAGAATTACCTACAATCAATCAAACAAGAAACCTTTTTTTGTCCCAATGCAAACTGTTCGCTATCTTTAACACTAAATACATGAGGTTTAGAATTCAGCAAAAACGCAGTTTTCATTTCTCAATCACTTTACACTTTAATAATAACCACAACAAATTAAAATTTACCTGTTTCAATACTAGCAAACTGAAATTTGGCCAATTCTTCATTTGAAGCATCTTCAAAATCTTGAGCTGTAACTTTGCTTATAGTATCAATATCAACTTCAATTGATTCATTTTTAAGAAGTTCTGCATGTTTTCTAAAAACCAATTAATAAATATAATTTATTACATGCCAGCGCTTAATTTTACCATCATCTCAAACTCAAACTCAAACATTCATTTATTCAATTAGACTACTATTTAGTAGCACTTTCGAATCGTCATTACATAGGTAAGTATTTTTAACATTTACCACCGATTCGGAAAGCAGTATCTATGGAGAAGAATCGGCAAGAAACTCCATAATTGCTCTTTTAACATCATGTAAATATTACAATATATGAAACTTATATCTAACTACATAATATATCATAATATGCCAATGAACTGTCTTGTGGTTTTTACGCGACAACCCTCCATGGGTTTTTATCGTCCATATATTCCTGAATACTGTAGTACGCTCTCTGAACTAATACATCTATGTTAAGGGTTCATACGCACTATGCGGGTAGCCGCATTACGGTTACCCGCGCGGCTGACCGCAGGATGCGTTTGCGAATGCGGCCAGCCGGATCACGAGCAGCCGCATTCGCAACCGCAACGTGCGGTTGAAGAACCGTTGCTATTTGCGGTCATATCGAACCATTTCAAAGATGGAACTACATTTACACACGTTACGTAAAGAAGAAAAGCAAAGAAAGTAGTACTAGGTGCATCCTTATTCCAAACACGAGATGAGAGCAAGCATTTTGCAACCACGTGCACACACTCACTCAATTGCGGGCAGCCGCAGACTGAACCGCACAATGCGTATAGCAACCGTCCGGCTTGCCGTCACTCGGGCCGCAGCTCTCCGAGCAACCGGAGCGGTATGCGGGTAGCCGCATCGCAGTGCGCATAGAAATTAATATTACATACATAATTGTGCTTGCGGTCAGCCGGACGGCTACCCGCATAGTGCGTATGAACCCTAAGTGCTATATGCAATATATAGATACTATTTTATTATGATTAAATAAATTATTATTCTTTTCTTACTGGAGCTAAAGTATAAGTCAGTAATCATTCACTTACTTGTCACTTTCTTGTCTTAGTTCATGATCAGATTTGAGGCTATTTTCAACTTCTATTGACCAAAGAAAATCCTTATATTTCTTTTGCATTTCATTTAAAGGTGGTGTTACTACAGGCAGTCTCTCCACGCAGACACTTGTAACGATGTCCCATGATGAATTTGCTACATTAAAAAGATATAAAAACAAAACATTTTATAATAATTTCCAGTTTTCACATTGCTACTTTAACATGAAGTAAAATCAGTAATTGTATATGAGAATAGGTTATACATAAAACCTACCCCTCGTTAAAAGCCTATGGCTGAAATAAATTTCTGTACGAAGTAGTTTTTGAAGGAACATAGTGTTCAATGTTCAATATGCTTTAGAAATTAGATAATTTAATAAATTTCAAAATTATTTTTTGAAATTGAATTTTTGGGTCAAAATAAATCAATGTCAATGTCATGTCACATGTGCAGTGTATTTTTTTTTTAATATAGCAATGAGCGAAGGCCTTTTGCCAGTGTCAGATTAAAATGTCATTTGATCACGCGGCCAATGTGTGGTGTGGATGGTGCACCACTGTGCACCATGATGGTGCACCAAGCTTGCGACAAGACGTGTCCTTTGGGCTTTGATGTGATGTTAACTGTCCACATGTTGGACCAGTGCACTTGCCAATGCGTTGGCCTTTTTTTAAATAATAGTATTGGAAGGCAAACGAGCAGACGCAATGGCCGATGTTGATGGCAAAGTGCGTCGCCCATAGACGTCCATAACATACGTTCTGGGCACATTGCCTACCATAGAGGGAAATGGGATGGGATAAAAACGGTCATAAGGAGAAAGGCGGAGCTAACCGGCCTATGTGTAGAGGCAGCATTACAAACAAGTTTGTGCCGTCTGCAACATAGAGGGTCTGCAATAATCAATGTCATTATTCAATACTCAAAAGTCAAAGTCAATCCGTCAAACGGTCAATCGTCAATCGTCATTTTTAGCCGCAGCAAGGCGATTCAACTTTTGTAATCCCAGTATAGGTACCTAAATTTATATTTTTGATAAAATATCCATAAAATATCAGTTGAAGCAAGAAATTTCGAGTGTGCAATAAAGTGTTGAATATATCGTAAATGTAGTCGTGCTGGATATTTTTTTTTACGTAAATTATTAGGTGTGTAAGAACTTATTGGTTTTAATTATGATATTAATTCGTTTTATCAACTATTGTTAATAATTAGAATAGAATAACGTGGTAATTCTAATGTTTTCTTTCTAATAGTTAAATAGATATACATTTTTTTACAGAGTGTAACCTTCATTATGGAAGGTATTGGCGATACAAATGTGATAGAATTGGACGAACCACCGAAATGGGGCCTTAAACTCGCTCTTGATCATGAATTTCCTCTCCATACAAAACAACTTATAATACCAAGACCAAATCAAATTCTTGATTTGATGCCACTTACTGCCAGGTAACAAAACTCAATTAACAAATTAAAGATATTAATATGCTCTCTATCTCATATATTGTACAGAAGTAAAATATATCCATATTAGTCCTATGTAATTAGTGTGATTTAAAAGTCAAGAAATGTATTTCTTCAACTTTCTTTTAGATATGTAAAATATTACTGTGCTCGAAGAATGCAGAAAAAACGACCCATCATGAACTACTTTCACATGGTATCAGCACAAAGAATGTATGGTATGTCAATCAAATTAATCTTCAATCTTACTGTTTAAAACTCTTATTTTAATAATACAGTGCAAACTCCATGTAGAAACTCAATTTAAAACAAACTTCCTAAGGCAATGAAATCTCTTTAATTTAGTTGGTTTGGAGATATACTCTGTAATATATAATTTCATCACCATCAATAACAAGTTTGCCCAAAATCAGTAATAACTCTGCAGCTGTGTAAATTCTTTTGTTGCTTTATTAAGCTACCGTTATAAACACAATTGTTGTCTTACATGCTAATCTTCTATGAATTTCATTATTGCATCATATAATTAGAAGGTGTTTTTTTTTTTGTTAAAAATATATTATTTTAATAACTCAGGCCCCAGAACAGACACAACAGAAAATCTATTGTGTCTGGGACCGATCAGGCTTTTTGGGGCTCAATGGGTTAATTACTATTTCAGTATTATCAATGATGTACACTTTTACAGGTTGCCCAATAGGTGGTATAGGTGGTGGTACCATCGGCAGAGGCTTTAAGGGAGAATTCTGTAGGTTCCAATTGTACCCTGGCCTTTATGAGTATGTAACTGTACCGGAATGTCAATTTATTGTTAACATTAGAAATGAAAAGAATGAAACCATTTTCCAGTCAGTTTTATCGACTTATGAGTAAGTAATTAACATTAAAATAACTAGGGATGTAACGATACCGATACCGATACCGATATATCGGTATCGCCGATAATAAAACAACCGATACCGATATCAAACAATTCAAAAAACCGCGCCCAAGGAACGATGCGGGAGGCCACCCGCGCGTGTGCATTTTGTTTTCTGAAAAAACTCTACCAATAGTAAACTTTTATTAGATACTGATTGTGTGTGTATTACTTAAAGTTTAACTGATTTTGTAAAATAAATAGTTTTGTTGTTTTTTGATTTGGCATTTTTATTTAAAAGAATACGATTAACAGTTGAGTCTCTGTTAAATGTTGGTAACTTTTTATGCATAATTCACTATTTATTTTTCTACCAAGCCATCGATATCGGTATCGGTATCGGTATCGCCGATACATGACTACAAATATCGGTATCGGTATCGTATCGGCAAAATCATGTATCGTTACATCCCTAAAAATAACCTAAAATTGATATCTTTTGAAGTAAAACTTCTTGATGGGTGTTGAAAGTAAAATTTCAAGGTTGCGTCCTAACAATACCGTCATGTCATGGAATAAGGCGACTATTTTGGCATCTTTGAATCAGCCAAAGAAGTTTCACTTCTGACACTGTGTGCTTGACACACACGCTTTTTTATACCTATATGTAGTTGTTTCAAAGTTATACAACAAATTTTTTTTAGTAAGCCAAAAAAAGCTCCCTCTACATGGGAATGGAACCTGAAGGGATCGGATTGTGAATATACAGCTTTATATCCTAGAGCATGGACAACTTATGATCTCACAAAATATGGTGTTAAATTGGTCTGTCGTCAAATATCACCTGTTATTCCTCACAATTATAAGGTATGTTTAAATTTTTATTTGAAAGTTTTTTTTTTACAATTATAAGTATGTATATTATGTAACTATGTATTCACGAATTTTTTTAATTGTAAAAAATGTTACGAAATTAAAAGTTAAATGGTCATTTAGGAGAATGTGGGGAGAACATATTATATTTGACATCTGTTTGACACTAATCAATTATGATTGATTTATTTGTCTTCTTGATGTTTTATCTTCAATGGGATTCAAACTAGTCCATTGAAATGTTACATTTTTTAAGCCTAACCTTGTGTTTTTTAGAGGACGCAATTTTATTTTTTTTGATGTGTAGGGGGGGTTAGTGTGAAGCTATCGCCAAGTTTGTGGGGTCGCCACCATTGTCCCGCGGCCGCCATCTTGAAAATAGCGGTTAAAATGGCTTTTACGATATATCTCTTAAACTATTTATCTGATAAAAAAAATTGTTAGCATTATTTGTTGTAAATTAAATTCTCTACAACTTTGGTCCAGTAACTTTTTGTCGTAGAACTATAAATAAAAAAGTTATAAGCGAAAATGTTCAGAAATTAGAGCTTTTTATATTTTTCAATAAAACTTTTTTTGTATCATTTTACGAAGAAATGGTATCAGACCATTTTTGTAGATTCGAGGAACAACTTTTATGTACAATATTTTTTCATTAAGTCAATAGCTAAGGTTTTACAGCGCTCTGAAGTGAGTACTATTTTTCAGTACTATCTATACATAATATATTGGCTATTGGGTCTTTTCCCAGACTCCAGAACAATGGAAGAACACTGCAGAACATTAATTCAGCCCTGCTTTTCGACGTAAAAAAAAACGCGCTTCCAGACTCTACCTTCTGGGTGGTGAGGAAAAGAGTCAATAATAAATTATTAATAATATTACAAAATTAATTATTAAAATATTATAATAACAAAAAAAAAAAAAACAATTACTGATGACAAATTATTATTAGTACTTAGTAGGTACATACATTATACAGGGTGGAAGGTTAAGATGGGGCATGAAGGGCAGGTACCTTAACCGTTGTAGCTACATGAAAACGTTCTTAGGAGACTATCCTTAAATTCTTGAGAAATTTTAATCTGCATTCACAGATTTTTGAAAAAATGTACGGTCAGCAAGGAAATCGGTAGTTTTCAAAAAAAAATTTTTTGATGCCAATCGATCCAGTTTCTCATGGGGATCAAAACACTCTAAAAGACCAACTGAGGTATGAGTACTACAAAAGTCAGAAATCGCGAAAAACTATTTTCATTCATGAACAAGTAAAAAGACAAAGGCACAGCAGCATAACATGGCAGCGACGCAAAGGTAAGGTAAGGTCCAATCAAGTGGTATTGGTACAGATTTACGAAGGCACCCTGAACTCCGAAATCTACAACAACACCATTTTGAAAAATCTTGAGGATGTATTAGACGATTTACCACTGTCAGAATTGCGAAAAATTTATTTTCAACAAGATGGTACTCCACCTCACAACAGTCGTCAAACGCGCTCATACCTAAATGAACAATTTGGGGCACAATGGATTGGCACACATGGTCCCATCCGGCCACTCTGGCCGCCCCGTAGCCCCAACTTGACACCTCTAGATTTTTTCATCTGGGGCTATGTAAAGAATGAAATTTATAAAAGATCATACAACAATGCTCAAGAACTAAAAGATTCACTTTCTGCAATACTTTACGGAATTCACCCAAATAAGTTGTCGGCTGCTACGTGCTCAGTAGTAAAACGAACAAACCTATGTTTACGTCAAAACGGTGACCACTTTGAGCATCTCATATCATAAATTTTATGTAAATTATTTCAGAAATTCTGGAATTATCACCACTTTAAATGTTGCTTTTTGTTATTATTTTGTTATTTCTTATTTTCTTTGACAACCGTTTAATTAAATTAATGTTTAATTTAATTGATCTCCATGAGAAACTGGATCGATTGGCATCAAAAAAATTTTTTTTTAAAACTGCCGATTTCCTTGCTGACCGTACATTTTTTCAAAAATCTGTGAATGCAGATTAAAATTTCTCAAGATTTTAAGGATAGTCTCCTAAGAACGTTTTCATGTAGCTACAACGGTTAAGGTACCTGCCCTTCATGCCCCATCTTAACCTTCCACCCTGTATATGTAACTGTATAGTTAAGACTACTGAAAAATAGTACTCACTTCGGAGCGCTGTAAAACCTTAGCTCTTTACTCAATGAAAAAATGTTGTATATAAAAGTTGTTTCTCGAAAAACAATCTACAAAAATGGTCAGATACCATTTCTTCGTAAAATGATAAAAAAAAAAGTTTTATTGAAAAATATAAACAGCTCTAATTTCTGAACATTTTCGCTTATAACTTTTTTATTTATAGTTCTACGGCAAAAAGTTACTGGATCAAAGTTGTAGAGAATTTAATTTGCAACAAATAATGCTAACAATTTTTTTTTATCAGATAAATAGTTTAAGAGATATACCGTAAAAACCATTTCAACCGCTATTTTCAAGATGGCGGCCGTGGGACAAGGGTGGCGACCCCACAAACTTGGTCATAGCTTCAAACTGACCCCCCCCTACACATCAAAAAAATAAAATTGCGTCCTCTAAAAAATGCGACCCCAAATGTAACTTTTCAATGGACTAAACTAAAGACATCTCAATTTCTCAATCTTACTGTAAGCAGGTAGTCTGTCTTCCCATTAAAGTTTAAATTTATTGCAAATATATATTGCAGTTTTGATCATACACATTTCACAATTTATTTCAAATTCAAAATATTTATTAAGTTCTATTTAAATAAAAATGAATCGCCAAATGTGTTGCTAAGCATAAAACTCGAGACTGGCTAGGCCAATTTGGGTATTTTTTATGTTCTTGTTAAGAGTCCGTATACAAAGTTGCGCTGGACGAAAGCTAGTATTTTTATGTTTGAACGCGATCATCGTGTAGTCGACTAGCAATGGCTGCAGCGCTCAAAGTGGAAACATTATAGGATCTTATTATCTCGTTATCGTCTACTCCACCAATTCTAATCTAGTATCGTGGGCTTCCCGACTACTACGCGCGGGAAAAACGCACTTTAGTAATTTTGTGTCTGACGGAGCAGCGCAATACGTCCCACTCCAAAAGCGCGGAGCGCGGTCTGTCCGCTGTCGTATCATTGTTTGCGCTCGAAAATTCTAGAGAACTTTAAATTATTTCATTACTTTATAAATCATATAATGTGTATTTTTTATTTTTTTTTTTTACTTTGTCGTATGTTTTAGAAATTCGACGCCAAATACACATAAAATTCAACACACAAAACATCAAAGTAAGGCTGTTTTAACTTTTAAATTCCTCGAACACTTTTTAGAGTGTCTCAGTGTAATATAAGATACTTCTTCTTTTAAATTCCGTGTAAACTACAAATACACGAACGTCCCGCATCGAAAAAATTGAAACACGCCTCAGGTTATTGGCTATTAAACAAACTGGACAATGGAAAGCATTAAGCAATAAATATTAAATTGTCTCAAACACTTTTTAGATATTGAATGAATATTTAATTTAAGATGTTATAACACATTGTTACTAATTTAGTTTTTTTTAAACGAGCTCCTAAAGAATTACAGAAACAAGTCAAAATCACTCTAAAATCGATACGCACTTGGATGGTTCTTATGTAAAAAGGGCATTAGGGCAGAACAATGTCTGTCGGGGCAGCTAGTTAGAATTATTAGCCAATATTATGTTTGTAGAAATTTTCCGTCGTTATTCTTATCTTAATCTTGATTATAATATTAATAACAATTAACATAATCTACTACCTATTACTTTTAATTAAGCCAATAATTCATACAAATATATAGGTCTTGGGAATGTTGAATAAATAACGAATCTAAATCCCCATCATCACTTTTGTATAATCAAAGTGTGAAATGTGTTTTGATTAACTTTTTATTAAGAATTGAGATTGATTATTTTTATCTTAATTATTTCTTATAAAATGTACTTTAACCATATTGCGTGTAATCTTGATAAAGGGTTAATCTAAATGTTTTTAGATCTTATCATTAATTAGGCACAGGCTAGTAAATACATAATAATTTGTTATTATGTATTCATTTGCAGATTCATTTATCAGATTACACAATTTTCATCTCATAAATTTGTACTTTAATTGTCGTAGGTACTGAGAAAATATATTTACACAGGAAATAAAATAAGGAAAGGTTGAGGAAATTATGCGGATCGAAAAGATTAAATATAGGATACCTATGTAATGATTTCGATCGCGAATTTATTTTAATCGTGTTAAATGAGATTTTCTTATTCATTATTGATTCACTAAAACATAATGAAAAGCATTTCAGCTTGTTGTTGAATTCCCTTTGTTAAGTGTTTTAGATATACCTAGTATCTGCCGAAAATATGCACATCTGTTTGATAGCTTATTTATTACATATAGGTAGGTAGATTGTTATCTGCTCTTACTATGGCCATTTGAAGTGCATTGTTATATTTTTTCCTGCAGGACTCCAGTTTACCCTGTGCAGTTTTTGTATTTTCTGCTAAAAACGTCAGTAATGAACGTCGAACAGTTAATATTACTTTTACTTGGACAGAGGTTCTTGCTGGTCCAAATAAACGTAAAAATTCAGGTAAGTCATTGTATAATAATATTCCTTGATTATTTATTTGCTGAGATGTGTATTTCAACTCAAAACATTTTAATTGCTAAGCCTGTCTCTGTTGTAACTATTGTTTTCAAATAATGAATGTAGAAAGTTATTGGTTTGGGCTATTTTTATAATTGATTACTGGATAACACAGTTACAACGTGAATAGCTTCCTTATGAAGAACGGAAAATTAATGTGCTAGAAAACAATTTTAAAAATCTCCCAGTAACCCGTGTACTATCTACTACGCATCTTTGAAAAAAACTTCTTACGTTTGTTTAAAAAATCTTATGAAAGAAATGTTAAGAAGAAAATATTATGATAGCTTTCATAAAATGTATTGATCATCTCTTGTGCTTTGTTCCTCCATGTAAAATACAGTTACAATTCATATCTATTATGTAGGTACTAGGTAAAATTATGAGAACTCTTGTTCTTTTCAAATTAATCGTAATCCCAATGTATGAGTAGTGGTTGTTAACAAACAATCAAATTATACAATAGTAGATACTACTTGATTAAATAATTGTTCAATACATTTCAATGTTAGATAAGAATTCGGAATCAATATCGATTTATTTCATTACATTGCGATAATTTAAAATTTGTTGCTATATTAATAATCGATCCGCGTTTAGCTAAATTTTCGTTATTAAAGTCTTCTTGTTCTTCAATTTCGATTAACATTGTAATAATTTTTTTCGCATGAACTATCGAAGAGATAATTAGTATGAGTATGACGCAATGAAATTCTAACGAATTGATGCACAAACATACTCTTGTTATTTGGCCTTAATTGATACGCATTGCTGCATAGGAAATTGATGCTTTGAGTTAATTTATAAGAATAACGTGATGAAATTTAAGATACAACAAATGCATTATTAAATCAAATCTATAATAATAAATACATGTTTTAACAATCATTGTTAATTATTATAAATTTTCAGCGAAGTTGGATTTGGAGAGGTATTCCGAAGATAATACGTGCGGAGTGACTTTGGAACAAAAAATTTGCGATACACCAATCACCTTCACGATAGCTAAAAATAAAAAAGACAATGAAACAATACACGAAGGGTATTGCTTGTGGAATTCGACAAAGGGCTCCAATTACGTATGGGATTGTATTAAAAACAATGGCAAGTTACAACCGGATCCCAGTCAAACGCCTACACCGCCTAAAACAACTGACAAGGATCCCAAAAAGGATGATAAGGAGAAACCAAAGAAGATTTATAAAAGTAAGCATATTTTTGTTGAGAGTAATATTTCTAGATCGTGGTAATACCGTTACGTCATGGTGTAAGGCGATGATTTTGGTACCTTTGAATCTTGCCAAAGAAGTTTCACTTTTGATACGTGTTCGGCACAAACGATCTTTTATTTCATATTATTAATAATACGAAGATTTAATAAAATTAGCAATATTGTAGACGTGAACCTGACCTTGTTTAATGTAAATACAACGTATGTATATGTCACCGTACGATTATAAAAACAGTTCGATTATAATCTAACTCGCGAGATTGTAATCTGTCGACAAATTGCGATGAAATATAGTTTTATGGTTAAATATAAAGTTAACATACTTTGTTAATTAATACCAATTGGGTATTTGAATAAAAAAGTTTTTTGTGCTAAATGGAAAGATTAATTTATAATATACAGGGTTACTTGTAAAACACCAGCAACCTCGCAGGACAAGATAGCTAACATCATAAGTAACAACATTTGTTCTACGACTTTTGGCATAACGCTATAAATTATTTTTAAATGATTTTTAAACTTTTATTTGAACTCTCCTAACATTTGTAAGTCTATGTTCTATTCATTATCGGATGGACGACGCGACGCCCCCTTCCCCCTCTCGTTCGCTTCTTGTTAACGTAATTTTTGGGAGGCGTAGAGTTTATAATATTCAAACGGAAAACTAAATGAATATTTATTATTGTATGAAAATAAAATCTAACAAATTATCAAAAGTCGTAGAACAAATGTTGTTGCTTATGATGTTAGCTATCTTGTCCTGCGAGGTTGCCGGTGTTTTACAAGTAACCCTGTATACTAGCTCACCGCCCGCGGCTTCGCCCGTTTTCCTAAAACGATTTGAGATTTAAACTATCCTATCTCTCAAGTTGGATCGAACTGCACATGGTGTGCAAATTTTATTATAATCGGTTAAGTGGTTTAGGAGTCCATTGAGGACAAACATTGTGACACGAGATTTATATATATTAAGATTACTTAGTTTTATGACAAAACTATTTTTTTTTAATTTTTTTTGCAACAATTCAAAATAAAAATTAGTCTTTGAATCCAGTACCGAAGACACACCGACATCAGCTCCCGAAGCGTCACCCGGACGCGTGTGACGTCATAATGTTAGTTTTCACTCATTGCAGTTGATAGAAAAACGTATACAACTATAACATTTTGACGTCACATCTATGGTGACCAGTCATGGCGCGTCACGTGATGTTAATTTAAATTTCATCAATTTTTAATTGCTTTTATTTAAAATAAAAAAATTTTTTTTTGGAGTTTTCTGCATTAAATATCAATATTATTAATAAGAAAGTTTTAAAATACATAAAAAAAAATCAATATTTTTTTATTATTCAAACACCCAATTATTACTTGCATCTATATTATGAAATAATGTTAATATTGATTGTGCTATTAGATGACTCTGTGGGACTTTCAAACACAATGACGTTGGATCCCGGTGGGTGCGGCCTTTCTGAGTTCTGCCTTGTATGGGATATGCCCACAATTAAATACAAGAAAGATAGGAAAATACATAGAAGGTACGTAATATCTTTAAAAAAGAAATTTATTTGTGAATCGAATTCGAAGATTACAGTACTTAGTAGAAAAAAATTACTGGTTTATCTGAAATATATGTTAGAGCGTGGTTGTATTACATAATTAATATAGTATTTATTAGACATCTTTACTCGACCAAAGTCAAGACAAGAATCAAAGAGTATAGTAACTATGTATAAGGAAAAGAGAGGCATCTTGCGTGATAAAACGAGAACCCATGAACACTAGCGCCCCAAGCGTATGGCGGGCGCATTAAAAGTGCTATAGATACCTATACGTATATCTATATACGTGCCTATAGGTATTATTGCTATTCTGATAATAATTTATATTGCGTTACCTTTATCACAACTGTATTATTGTGTCGATCTGTTATGCCGCGTACAATCATTGTATGCGTGATATAACCAACCCAAATTTAGAAAGAAGAAAGAAAGAAAGATCATTTATTTGACTCCACAATAATAGACACAGAATACAATAATTAAAATTAAAACAACACAACGTGAAACAAAACAATACAAGTACAATGACAACAAATGAAAGAGTAAAATAAAATAAAATGAAGCCGAAAAGTGGAGCCAAATCAGGTAGCACAATTACACAATTACACAATGCATATAAAAAAATCTAGTTGCGTAATAAATTGGTGGCTGGACTTAAAGCTAAACATTTCCAGGTGATAAAAAAGATAACAACAAAACAAATCACTTGACACATTTGAAAATCTAAAGATAATTGGGCCAGGTAAAGAAAAACGCTTTTAAATTAATTGGGAGTTTATTCATTTTTTTCCACACTATATAACTAGCATTCTAGTAGCTTAAGATTATTTATATATTATATATGTATTTGGTTAAGCAGTATAATAACACAAACATAACAAATAAAATAACAAAGTCAAGGCCAACACTTTTTCTTCAGCGGTATAACGTCTTCCTTTAGGTATTTTCAGAGCTTGTTTAAATTGTATTCCAGTAAAAAAAATTCCAGCTTCTGACATTTTTGCTGTGACTTTATGAAATGCCTGACCAGCAACTAATTTTCGGCATTGGCAATTTAAAACTTCTCTCTTTAGCCATACTTTTCTTTAACTTCAATTTTTCTGTTCAATTTGGGACTTTATATTTTTTTACTAAGTATTCATCACAATGTTTTGTGCGACCTATAAAGAAAATAAAAACTTTATTAAAGATATTTTTTTACAAATGAAATCAGTACATTTGAGAGACAAGTGATGTTGTGTCTAAATTTCTGCTTTACTTTATAATACCAAGTTACAGAGTTACTTCAGAATAAACCCACCCAGCACAGTAAATGTAGATTAATACAAATGTTGAACATATAACCCCCCAAATTGGATGTATCTTAGGACCAACTTATCACTCACCAGATATTTTGAATGAGATTTTAAGTATCTTATATTTTGATATGTTACATAATTGCTTCTGCCCATTTAGGTGAAAAGAGCAGTAAAAAAAATAGTAATTATTATACCTTTATCTAAAATTTGCTGATTTAATGGGGACATCATTATCTTCATTTGCCCTTGTCTCATAAGGCCACATCCTTGGCGGAGAATAGTTATGTTCCATGTAAACTGCTATACTCGCAGAATGAAATATACCTGTAAATATTATTAGTAGCAAAGTCAAAAATTATGAAAGATAAAATTACAGAATGTATCATTTTATTTATTTTTTTACAATAAGCTTGCAGTTGAGCTTTTTTGGAATGAAAACTGGTTGAAGAAACTAAAGAATAGTGGTAGAGCATTGACTGGTGCTCATCAAGCTAGTTAGTCTACCACTGAGGACTCTGTTACTAAAAGCTTAGTAGTGTTTTACCAGTAGAAATAAGTACCAGTTCCCTAACTAAAAATAGTGTGGTATAAATCCTGTATATTATATATAATAATCCTACCTAAGATAATGATTAATTTTAATTTGATAAATAAAGTACTAACTATAGGTAATAGGTATTCAAACTCACCACTAGTAGATTGATGGAACAGATAAATGGAGTAATCGGTGACCTGAAACTTTGTGCTCAGGCTTGAAATGGTAATCACAGTCTCTCTTGTTTCTTTAGATCATGTCAGGCTCAAGATCTTTTAGTCATTCACCAACAATTGACATCCCGATAGCAAACAACTCGTCGTCTTGAAGGGTGAGGGAAACGATGCATAATTGCTCCTGTAAATACATAAAAAACAACCTTTACAGTACAGAAATACGCAATAAACGTTGTGTTCTCCATATTTAATTATTTTTATATACCTAATATATTCAAATAATAAATATACTTATAATTAAATATGTAATACTCAAATATTTAAAATTTTTATAATTTTTGTAAAATAGTGATAATATATGGTTATATGCAAACAAAGATGTTCTGCGGCCATGACCGAAACAAACAATAAGGGATACGTACCTACTGGTAGCATCAGTTCATTATAAATAAAATATAATTTTGAGAAAACTTACCCATTTCACTACATCCAAAAACACAATACACCTTCCTCCTAGAAGCCATTTTAAAATTAACAACAAACTCAAGAAATCAAGAATAATTCAAATTTCAGAAAACAAACGGATTATCCTGTGACCTGTCATATCTCGCATTGGACAGGGTTGCCTTTTTCCAAAATTAAAAGTCACTAGCAAAACTAACAAAATCGAAAACGAAAAAAAAATTGTTGGGCACATCGTTTCTTTCAGAATCAGTATCAAATCGACCAGTATGGCTGATTTGATACTTTCTGCTATTTTCAAAACGTAGCTAGACGTACCCTGAATTTGTTTATCCCCCAAACGTTCCCCTAAATTCCCTAGATTGAGACAACGTTCTTAGAACGGCAACACTGGTACTGACACTTATGAGAGAAAACGTTTCATTTTCCGCTGTATATAGCACTTAAAAATCGTTTCATCGAATAGATTATATATTTATAAAAGCAATTGAATTTTGTTCTAAATAAAATGATTTTAGTTATTTTTATAGCCATTCTATTCTTTTTGCATAAAAATTTTACGTTCTGCCATCTTCTGAGGAAAAAGTTAATTAAATAGTGCTGCCGAACAGTCAATAGATGTCGCTAGTTTCCTTGTATAATGTACCATACTCTAAGTTTCACCCCCCTGACAAGAATGCCCCACAACTGTAGACAACCGTTATTTATAGGACGATCAAATCAACTATTCGAGTGGTATGACTGTGTGAGTCAGCGCAGGTGTTATTTGTGTTGTTTTGATCGTTATTTTGAATATGACATGAAATATTATTATTACTTGATAATTAAATGATTGTTAATACTTTTATCCAATTGATTATTATTAAAATAATTAAGTTGATCAATTGATTTACTTTTAAAATATAATTTTATCGTTAAATTAAACGCGCTAACTTAAACGTATACATGTGTATAATTGCCTATCAAATAACTAACAAAGTATTTATTAAATAATTAACGTTATCTATCTATACAAATATTATAAAGAGGAAAGGTTTGATTTTTTGTTTGTTTGTTTGTATGAATTGAATAGGCTCCGAAACTACTTGGCAGATTTGAAAAATTCTTTCACCATTCGAAAGCTACATTATCCACGAGTAACATAGGCTAGGTTTTATCCCTGAAATCCCACGGGAACGGGAACTATGCGGGTTTTTCTTTGAAAACGCGGGCGAAGCCGCGGGCGGAAAGCTAGTGTAATATATTGTTATGAGCATACATTCGTGCTAAATTACCTGGTGTTTTAACTAAGGTTTTGTAGAAACTTGTTAATCAATACAAACTACTTCCTTATCATTGCATACAGTTTTATGTAATTTGAATTATAATTAACGGATAATACTCGTGCATGACAGGACTTACGTATGGTTAATTATTGGTATTAAAGAAAAATGTTTTTCCTTAATTTAATATGACAAGATATTATCTATTTAATATGATATGTTATCTATTGTCTTTGATATTAACACGTGTTTATATGTTTGTATCTGGGTTCGGAACATAGGTAGGTATTTCTGGCTATGAAAATTGTATTTAATAATTCTAATTGAACAAGCTAGTTTTTACTCGCAAACAAATTCTTTTTGAAGTGTAACTTCTTTAGGCGCGTTGAGAGTAAAATTTCAATACCGTCACGTCATGGGGTAAAGCAACGATTTTCTTGAATCGCAATTGAACGCGAATGATGTCAAAGAAATTTCACTTCTGACCCTTTTTTTTATATCCAGAATTTTTATATCTATTGGTAATTAAAAATGTTTTAATACATCAGTAGTTTATGATTCGATCTATACCTAAGACATGTCTTTTTCATATACAATTAATAATTTTTTTTTTAAAGAGTATTATTATACTAAGATCCAGATTACACATCTTTTTATAAAGCTCATCTATGTATGGGTTAGATACTAATATTATTGTAATGTTTTAGATATTATACAAAGTATTTTGGTAGCGACGGCATAGCCGGTGCGAGCATAGCTGCGTACGCGCTTAGGAATTATAGAAATTGGGAGAAGCAACTCGCAGAGTGGCAAGACCCTATATTAAATAACAGGTAAGCATTGGATAAACATTTTTTATTGTAGAAATGGCAATACAAAAGTCAGGCAATTGCCCGACTCGAATAGGCGAGAGAGTGGGTTGTTTTCGTTATAATATATAATTTTGTTTGTGTATTACCTGTCTTAGTGCTGATTTACACAGGGTCAGTAGACCAGTCAGTCGCGGCGCCAATTTCGGCGCCGCGACTGACTTTAACTGATTACATGAAGTAAGTAGTAGTGGTGCGTTTCTCACGGTGACCACACGTTTGTGAAGTCAGTGGGAACAATGAATTCACGAAAACAAATGAAAAGACGATTTAATTATTTGTTTTTTTTTTTTTAATTAAAAATTTATCAATTTTGCTGTTGAATGATTTAATAGAAATTGTAGAAAATGAGATAACTAAAAATAAACGACAATGGGTAAGAAAATGGATTTAGCGATTCCAAAGGCACTCGTTTTTGCCATATAATTGCACCAATTTTAAGGTTTCGTCTTCGCTTACGGGTCATTTTTATCGCAAGCGAAAAAAACGTGGTCACTCTACAACGCAGCGGCAGTGACTAACCACGCACTGACTTGTCTGTTTACACGGGGTTTATTTGGCTGGCGTGGGGGTGCGCGGGTGGCGGGGGGCGCCAACTGACTTTAAAATATTCGTGTCCGAATATTCAACTCAGCGCTGACTTCAAGCCTCTGTACTGACTTCAAATCTGTTTACACAGGGTTTTTTCGGGTCAGCACTGATTTGCCTCGAAATTGTAGTCAGTTACTGACCCTGTGTAAATCAGCACTTACTGTCTATCCTTTTGATACGATATTTTGACAGGAAATAAGTTTTTGCTGTTTGTACAAGTTACTGTAAACATTTAAATATGTTTATAGTTATCAGTTAAAATTATGATAAGTTTTTTACTACAGGCTACTTTTTATTACACGTCTACCATGTTTATATTGTGACTTAATCATATTGTAAAAATTGATAACAAAATTGGAAAGCAGTAGTGTTATTGTTTATGTTAAATTTATTTATTGCTTTTGTGTTTATTATGTACGAGTTACGGCCCTGCCTTCATACAAAATTGCTGAATACGCCGTTCGCACGGGAATAGAATGTGGGTGCGATTTCCCTTAGTTAGCATCCAAGCTTACGTCTTTATAATTATTTGAATGTATAAATTCATTCTTTGACTCCGGTCTGCATCGTGCAGACATGGGTGTAAAAGTCTCATTTTAGTCATTAAATGTAGTTTCTAAGTACTTCTGAGTTTTCTTTTGGGGCCTCCGGCTGCGGGACATGTAATTTACGATTGCATAAAGTTAACAAAGTTATTATTAGTTTGCACCTTAGGTTATTTTATAATCCACAATTTATAGGTAACTTTGTAGGCAACAAAATACTACGAAAATGCTATTTTTATTTTTATTAGCTGTATTTTTATCAGCAAATAACTGAATGCAAAAATGAAAAATTAATTATATTTTCTAGCAATATACCTGACTGGTTAAAAAGTGCCTTAATGAATGAGCTTTATTTCGTGGCCGATGGTGGGACTATTTGGTTCGATGTTAGCGAGGAATACCCTGAGACTGACCCTAGGTAAGCTTTTTGAAGTTAGTTCCTAGAACCTAAAATTAATGAAATTATAATTCAAGTTATCGCATAACCTAAGTCTTTTTGACGTTTTTCAATTTCACGAGTTAATTTGGAATTTAACGATTTCTACAGTCTTACTGTGACGTATTATTTGCAATGTAATTTTTTGTTATAGACGTGATTTTGGCGTGTTCGGATATTTAGAAGGACACGAATATAGAATGTATAATACATACGATGTACATTTTTACGCTTCGTTTGCCTTAGCACAATTATGGCCTAATTTACAAGTAAGTAGCTAGTAGCGTTTTGTATGTTTGTTTTATGAAATCGAATGAACAGAATAAATATGTAAAGTTTTCTGTGTGTATTTTTAAATTTACTTTAAACTTAATTTATTTTAAGGTAGTCTTACAATATATGTACCGGGACGCGATAGTTTTAGAAACAACGCAACAGAGACAGTCTCTGTATAATGGGAAATATGTGAAATTTAAGATTAAGGAATCAATTCCGCACGATCTAGGAGATCCAGGTAAATATATGTACTAACCATGTTTAAAAATATAAATAAATTTTAAATATAAACTCTAATCCACCTCAATCCGTTCTAGTTTTACAAAAGAAAGTATTATTTAAAAGATTTAGAAAATGTCGACTATAACTATCTTACTGTCTCATACATAACTGCCATAAACTATTTTTGTGCAATTTCAGAGGATATACCATTTACCCATATAAACGCATACAACATACACGACGTATCCGAATGGCGTGATCTCAACCTCAAATTCATTCTTCAAGTGATGCGAGATTATAGACTACTCAGAGCTCATAGTGCGCCTTTTCCAAGTGAAAGATACCAATCTATGGCCTTCATTGATGATGTCAGAGAGGGCACTGAAGACGATCTATATACAAGATCCACAGAACAACCGGAGGAAAAATCCCCGGATGTATCCGTAGACTTATCCACGGATCCTTTGCCCGCGCCAAATAAAGAAGAAATGCCGGATATACTTGACCTCCTTTATAGAAGTTCTGAAGTAGTCCCCGAATGTCATGAAATAGTGGAACCAAGGGAAACGGCTACTACGTGGAATTCTAAGCAATATTTGTCGGACATGTACCCATCCTGTGCGGCTTTGTTGCGCAAAGCCCACTTATGGGACAAAGATGGCGACGGTCTCATCGAAAATGGCGGATTTCCCGATCAAACTTACGATGCGTGGGTCATGTCGGGGCCTAGGTAAGATTAGATATAAATTATCGTAGTACGTTTTTAATTATTGTTTGTACATTAATTACCTGATTGATTAGTCAAATATATGTGTGAGGGTAATTCCAAATTATATTATTGTTTAGTTATAGTAGTAAGTTTTATCACTCGTAATCGTAATCGATAAAATGTTAGTAAAATAATATTTTGATAAAAAATTTAAGTATTAGAAAGATATATCTTTGGTTTATAAATAAAATTATATCTATTACAATTCTAATATATATTTTTATCAACAGAAAACTATTATTACGTAGGTATCCGCACATTTATGGAATGAAAATAATATAAATAAAAGTTATATTACATATATTTAAATCAATACATAACCTTTACATACTCTCACAAAAATACACATTGTATCATATATCACTCATTAGAACTCATTAGAAATTATATTCCTTATTCATGACTACATAAAATTATATCTTATGTGACAAAACAATCTTAGTATTATAATTTTCTTTGTTTCCAAAGACAAGTTGGATGTATAACTGATGAAACCACAACATTATTTCAGTGCATATTGCGGTGGTCTATGGGTAGCATCAGTAAGCGTAGTTCGCGCCATGGCGCATATCCTTGGATTCGAGGAAGATGAGAGAGAGTTCTCGAAGCTTCTAGAACAAGCAAAAACATCAATGACTGATAAACTGTGGAATGGCAATTATTACTTGTTTGATACTAAAGCATCGAACAAAAATGTCGTAATGGCTGATCAGTTAGCTGGTCAATGGTAAGTTATTTGTATTCAAATTTCTAAGAATCTAAAAAAATAAAATAAAATGTATGAAAAACTTGATAGAAGGCATAGGCACGGCAGTGTTTCTCTTATTACAAATCTTAAAACACATGCATTAGTTCCTAGATTCAATTCTCATATTAAAAAATAGTACGGTTAAGTAACGTTCGCCTGTCGAAAACAGAATTGGATCCAATTATATCATGCACGATTAAACTTTTTTGGCGACGAAAACAAGACACTTTTTCCTCGGAGTAAATGCTTATTAATGTAACAAATGTTTTTTTCCTACCTGCTACAATTTAAATATTTTTTCACACAGTGTTTACGAACTACCGTCATTTTATTTTATGTTTGTTCACGCGAATTGTAATATGCTTTGTCATTGTGTCGTATAATTTTTTGAGAATTGAACACATCTAATACGATCTAAAATTTGAGTTGTAATTAATATAAACCAGTGTGATAGAAATAAATATGTATATTGCTCATTTTTAACATTCAAGTCTTAAGGAAATAAACAGAAAGTTCATATACGTGCAGTTTTATCATTTCAATAGGTATTAACAAAGAGAACGTAGATGAAAGCCATCAGCGATATATAAAGAATGAGTTTTGTTCACACAGGTTCCTCCGTGCATCCGACTGGACGGACGAAGTATTCCCCGATGCAAATGTAAAGAAAGCTCTACAGACTATCTACGATAATAACGTCCAAAAGTTTCTCAATGGCCGATGTGGTGCTGTCAACGGATACGTGGTAGGGGCCAGAGGACATATTGATACTACCGCGTTACAGAGTGAAGAAGTGTGGACCGGAGTCACGTATGGGCTGGCGGCGCTTATGATTTATGAAGGTACTTGTTTGTATAGTTGCTTTTGACCGTGATTATGCCCAGGTGGTGAATGATATGGGAATATTATTGACCACTTGGGCGTATGGAAATGAGTCGTTTATCATCGCCTTAAAAAATAGTCATTATCACTGTCTAGCATAAAATCGCGCCATTATTATTCAGCATCATTATTTTTTCTAAAAGATCCATGTATCTGTTTTTCCCGCTTTCATATTATAAGCACAAGTAAATGCAAAGCTGTTCTAGAGGTATGATTGGTCAGAGGTGATGAGAGAATGGAAGGAATGTAATTTTTATTGGGCTATTTTTTTATATTTACCTTAAATAGTAAACATATAGCTTCTAATAAGAGACTTTAATTTTCCAGGCATGCACGAACAGGCGTTCGCAACAGCGGGCGGGTTACACAACACGCTCACCAAAATGGGTTTATCCTTCGAAACCCCCGAAGCATTATATGAGAATGGAAACCACAGATCCATTGCGTACATGCGACCATTGTCCATATGGTCGATGTACCAGGCGATCATAGCTAGACCACCTCCTAGAGTGAATGTGCCTAATGGACATGTACACGAAACGGCTAAATCGCGGTTATAGTGAATGCTGTTGAAGTGGAGCGGGTGATGAAGGATCCTTTTTAAATGAAAGTTTTGAGTAAAACTTCGTCAAATTATTTTATTTATTTATTTATTTATAACACTTTACTATGCTAGTTATACAAATAACATAAAACTAAAACTTATAGCTAAACTAGCACAGAGGGCGGCCTTATCACTAAAGAGTGATCTCTTCCACGTCAAATTACTGACGTATCTATCGAAAATTTGGACTAAATTCAGCCTAACGGCTTATAGACTTGAAAATATGACGCGTGTTGACATTTTTATAATTTTTTTAACCAATATGAAAAAAAATCTAGGCTACTAAGAATCACGTCTTTTCTTACCATCTAAAGACACGTTTCAATTCTTTCAGTATTTTAAATATGGATTCACTTCATCACCCGATATACGGAATAAGTATACTTACAGTATTTTTGAAAGTGCAATATTATTTTTACACTCGAAGTGAATGTTACCTGTGTGTCAAATAAAATATTGTTCACTTATGTGATCGTCACTTGTTTAATTTTATGCACAAAAATATATAATTAATGATAAAAATTGTTGTAATAAATTTTTGTCACAAAACGTTAATTTGATAAAGAATGAACGTAAATCGTAATATGGTACATCTTGGTGAAATTTTTCTTTTCTTTCAAGTAAACGTATAAGTCAAAATCTAAATCTTTGAAGATAATGTTTCTTAATAAAATGTTGATCATGTGATGTTGAATTTACTTACCATCATTCTTTACATTTATTTTTTAATCCTACTAGTTGACATTAATTGCACATAATTGCGCATTATAATTTGAAAATATTGTTTGCAAATTTGTGAGTTATTTGGGATTCATAGTTATGTGCAATTAAGTGCAAATGTGATTTGAGTTCCAAAAAACATAATACGTAAATAAAAGTAAATTTATAACTGCACATTGTTTCTTATGTGACGTCTGTTTTTAATCACAAAAATACGTATGTAATAATATTAAAATAATTGTTGTTAAATATTATAATTCATTTGTCTTAGACGTGTATATCTGGCACTAAAAATAAATATAAATTTACAAAATTTTAACATTTGTCGTTTTAAATATTTACGCACAAAACAATAAAATATGACTGTCTTTGTTAAACAAAGCTTTAAAAATTGATTTTTGATTTGAGAAGATAAATAATGCATTAAATGGATGAAATGGGCTATGGCGGTTCTCTTTCATTATTTTAGGTAATTTTTTTAACTATTTATTTTGAGACAATGTACTTATAAAATTTAATCTTGCCCAAAGATAAGAAGGTTATAAGATACCTATATTAATATCCCTACTTTTTTCCTTCGATCTCTAAATATATTTGTATTACTTGGTATTAATTGATCAGTTGTGTTGTCAATTTTTAAGCTTTTTAAACTATCAATTTCTCCTAATAATACTTGTATCCAATCTAAAATGTATTACATTTATTGGATGATATATTATCTACCATAATAATACGATGTGATACTGTTGTGAAGAAAATATATTTTAATAAATTGTAAGAATACATTTTATAATCGAATTAAAGAAAACATACAACGACCAGAAAACGCCATAAGTGCCAGCGCGCTTACATTTTTTAGAATTATTTACTTTAACAGTATCATTTTACTATAGTTTTGTTTATTAATTCAATGGAAATGTCATTGTTTTTATTATTCCGTAAAAATAATTGTATAATTTAATCATTTCATAAAGTATCGAGATATAAGAATACACAATCTAATTATTGCTGAGTGTGTAGATGTAGAATAATATGTACTTTATTACATGAAACTATAAGGTTCTTTTTATGCTGCAATTTCATTTTCAGCTCTTATGGTGCATCCACACATGCCTGGAGGCATGGCCGCCAGCCGGCATTTCCATCTTTTAACTGCGACACGCGCGGATTCTGCATTCAGCGGCAAGAAGGCGTGGGCGGTCTATAACCCGGCAGCATGTGTGGATGCGCCATTAAATAACCAATTTTGACATACATACTTCTTTTATAATCATGAATATTCAGTGACAGTACTTAAGCAGTTTTCATACCCATGTAGTTAAGGTGCATGCAAATAAAACATTGCGTCTTAGTTTATCCATTTATTTATACATAATATATTATAAATGCATTTTGGGAAAGTTAATATAAAAGTATTAATAAAAAATCTTGTTTTCTTTGAGTCTTAAACATCTAAGATTGTCATACATGGCTAGGTGGTAATTTACTTAGGTACATACAATTTATACTAACTACAAGTAATATATTTGTACCACAAATGTAATATTTTCCAAATAAATAATAGTTCATTAACTAGCAGCTATTTACAAATATTTACATTTCAAAGTGAAAAAAAATGTGTCAGTCTTGCTTGAATTGTCGAATGTTTATTTTTAAGTGTATAATAACAAAATATTCAAAAAGTCAGCCGAATGTGTAATATTATAGAATGCCTTGTAAATGCTCATCTAAATAATAAGAACCAGTTTCAGCACTCTGATAAAGTTACTTTTATGTTGTCATTTTAACAGGCAAATACTTAAAAATATCTAGAAACTGCCTTTACATTGACGGCATGAATTTCAGTGCCTTATTTGGTAAAGTACCTTATTCTTTGACATAACTATCAGCATAGTATACTCTAAAAACTTTTACATAATCTCTAACATTAAAGACATTTTCTAACGAAACATCTACGTGTGTGTAGCAGAAATGTTCATATACATGTGTGCGCCATCTCTGTCGTCGCAACGTCGAGAACCGAACGTCATGCGCAGGTGCGTCGCATCGGACTCGTCAAGCCGCTCGCGGGACGCGGACGTTTCGCGTTCCACTATTGTTGCCATGTGAGTGCTCCTGGAATTTTTTTTTTTTTTTAGCAGGTCTGATCAAGTACTCGCTGCTATAATGTCTGTCTCGTGTGACTTCAGAGTTGGTTGAAAATCACTAATAACAATCGAACTTTAAGATACTTGTAACATCTTAAAGGCACTCAATCTAAAGTGTCACTACCTACTGGATTATAATTCAGAACTAATAATAAACCACCAAAATGATTAATAGTACAGGGAAATAAAAATTGTTCCACAACAATAACAGTAATCACTAATCAGTTAATGATTGCTGAATAAAATTAATTTTGCTTACAGTATTTTTTAAATAAAAAAAACAAGTTTAACTTCACTTATAAAACGCAGCTCACTGCTCAATAACATGGCATCATACAAATAAAATACGTATCAAACTGAATGAGTAAATTGTCCGGGATGGGATGACTTTATGGCAATTAAGTTAATTTACTTTACCTATTATCGTGTTTCGGATGTCCAAATGTTGTGAATTGAGCGCATCCGTTGACCGGCCGTGGCGGGGGAGGAATCAAATAGTCGTCTAAACGGTTTTCACCGTCGCACGCTGAATTCATTGTTAGCGTACTGGATGAGATCTAAAAATACATGCCCAACTTAGATAGTACATATATATACAACTTGTGTAATTTGTGAAATTTTTTAAAATGTATGATTGAAATTTGAATTTAATAATTTTAAAATGATTCAATTAAAAAGTGATTATATAATGTTTTGAAAAAGAAATTTTAATTATACTTACAATAGATCTGGCTTTGTCGTCATGTTCAGATTGCATGCTGTTTGTTTCTCCGACGCTTCCACCGCTGACGGTGCTTAATCGGCCAGAAGAGGATGAACCTAAACAAATCAAATATTATTTTATTTGTTCTCAATATTAAAAAGAAATAAAAACTTTTAAATTTGTCCTCGATACTCACTTTCACTTAAACTGCTGTTAGGTCTGGTGCTGCCATTTCGTTTCTCAATGGTTCCCGTGTTGTTTTCTTGGTCTGAAATAGTATACAAATTAGTCTTATAAGATTTGCGTTGTGGTAAACATAATTTTATTTTCATGATGGTAAAGTTTCATAAAGTTTTGATACTCACGTTTATTTTTACTCTTCGAAAACATTTTCTTAACTCTCTCAAAAGGCGTGGGCCTTTTTAGATGGTCCTTGATTTTTTGTTGTATTTTATCATATTCTTCTCGCATTTTATTCAACTGCTCTTGCTTTTCTTTTAGAGATTGTTGTGTTTCATTTCTGTTTCGCCACTCCATGACTAGTTTTTCGACTTCAGATATCGTGAATACATTGTTTTTAAAATCGTTAATTATTTCTGCAAGTTCTTCTTGGCCCGTTGCATCTTTACAAGATTTAACCGAGTTTCCGCTGTTACGGTTATCTTTGGTATTTAGGTTTATTTGACTTATATCCGATGTTGGCGTGTCGATTAAGAATGACTTAGATTCTTCGGTGGGTGAATATAAGCAAAGTTCAGACTGTTGCGGTATCAATCTCGAACTATTCACATATAAATTATTTGGCCGATATTGAGGGCTTTCTACTTTAATGTTCGAAGGTTGGACTAAATAGTCGTGCTCGATAGCTTGTTGGATTCTGTCAGCTGTGTTATCACGAAGTTGAAAATCATTTTGGTACAGTTGTTCGCTGACTTTCGGTAATTTGAGGCTAGGTCGTCGCTTTTTCATGATATCCTCTTCTTCTTTTACTACATTATCTTCTAAGTTTTGAGTGCATGTTTCGCTGAAGGGATCTGAAGAACCGTTTTCTGCAGCGCTTTCGCGTGTTGGAGAGTCGACGGTATCAGACGATTCAACGATGCGCAGCTCTTCTTGTTTACCATCATCCGTGTTACCTTCTTTGTCTGGATCCGACATGTTTTTAAGATAGTAATACATGTTGGAAAATTCGTTGATTTTCTGTAACAAAATAATTCCATAATGAAGTTATCTATACCGTTCTTTTTTGTCTATTTTGTTAAGTTTTTATTTCTAGTATGTAAGTTATAAAGGCAGTGTACTTACAAGATGATCAGCAAGCATATCAGCCAGTTTGTAGTGTTTATAGTCTCGCGCTAGATCAGCGGGTGTCCGTTGTCGTGCGTTTCTAAGGGCAACCGCGGCGCCGCCTCCAGGACATTCTAGAAGCTGCCAGCAAACTCGTTCTAGACCGAATCGAGCTGCCCAGTGGAGCAGAGTGGGATATTCTTCACCACCTACAAATCATGTCAGTTATTAAACTAGGTATATATTTTACTAAGTTTTGAATGCACTGCACAAATAAGACATTTAGTAACTAAGTTTTGAAGTATACTACCACGAATTACTTACAGAATATTTAAAATTGATTTAATATTTTTAGAAGGTTTACAATTTTGACTTACTTGATACATCAGCTTTAGGATTGTACTGTTCGGTTGATGATAAAAGGTTGAAATGAGGCGGAATATTCTTTTGGAATGCGGTCAACATCCAGCTGTCAAGCTGTTCCTTGCTAGTCGTCTTAAAACCTAATGTCTGTAATAAAATTACATTCACAGATATATTTTTACTCAAATAAAGACGAAGGACCAACTTAACTTTTATGTTTAAAGATATGTAGGTACCCAATTTTATATTAATACCCAAAACTGAATTCCTTCCGTATGGAACGTTATTTGGTTATACTAATTTAAAAATATACAAGTTATTTGCAAACATAAAAATTATTTACCTGGCACATAAATTCTAAAGGATGGTCGGAGGCTCTCAGCAACTGGTCCAGCTCTCTCAATCTACTCTCACACTTGATTTGCCTCCTGCCCAGTGACTGGCCGTTCTTGCTTACTCGTACCCACACTAGCATTGATACTTCCAGACAGGATTCTATTTAAAACAAAATTTTAATTAAGACTTTCATTATATCATTCAAACCCATGTATTAAAATTCCTTTACCCAAGATAAGGTGTAATAATAATTAGTTCCCTGTTCCAATCTCACCTGGTATATCGAACTGTAATGTATAAGGGTTTCTTTTCTTGAACGTAGGTATCTGTATAACTTCGCCTTTCTTGTCGACCATTATCTTGATACTGTCTTCCTCTCTAATGGGGTCGTTCAGCAGCGCTATCACTCGACTTTGACCCTGTGTGCCAAAACGATAATATTAGGAAAGTTCTTTGTTACTATCGAAGTAAAGTTTTATTGTTATTTTATGAGAGACCATTTCGTTATTACTTTTCCAGGAATCGATGTGTTGTTTGTTCGTTTATGTCGTCATCTATCTATTGTGTACGATTATGTTATAATTTAATAAATGCTCAATGTCCTAACTTTAAGAGACGTAATCATGATAACGTTATAGAAATTATCCCAGTCTTTAAATTTACTTACAAATATATAATTACTTACTATTTTCACTTTCTTTGGCACGATAGAGAAGCTTGTTCTATCTGTGGCGGTATCTTTACAGTCCTTGGTCCTCAGGATTCCGACGGCTGCTGTGAGGAAGGTGTCCACAAAAGAGGTATCCTTCTCGCGTACCGACATCATTTGCCACTGGTCTATTGTAGGATAATCTAGAAAAAAGGATTTCTTTATTACCTCTTAATTTTCATGCATCTTTTGCAAAACTACAACATCAGTATTTCAAAAAACAATTAGCGATTATATCTCGGAAAGATTAAAAACAATAATTTTACTTACCGTCGCAATTCTGGGCAATTACATTATTTTTCTCCACACCTAGCAACATGACTAAAACTTTGTCCACTTTGAAGAGCTCGTCGCAGTTGAGATCTCTTTTTAGATCGGGCATTTTCGTGGCGAGATTTGGACATAGTATTACAATCTGTAGTTGAGATTTTGCTAGTTTATCCAGTTTTTCTTGTGAATCAGCGGCCATGAGTTCTTCAGCCGTTAAAGTGGTTACTCTGAAAAAAAAAACATTAAAAGGCCATGTTTTTATGTAGGTGTATCATTAAAATACAAATGATACTTATCTATTCAACAACCCTTACTTGAAGAGCAAGTATAAAAATCCCTTTTGTAAGAAATGCCTACCTATAATGATGTCTTGCTCTTTGTGACATAATTTTATCAAAGCTCGCGACGAGATAGTCCGACCATAAAGCACTTTCTGGAGAGCCGGAACTCCAAAGGATGGCAATATCTTCCATTTCTATAACAAAATTAGAGGATTTAATATAAAATGGTTTTATACTTGTTAAAAATGAAATAAAAATAAAATCAAACAAAAATATTGAATTTTACAGAATATATTAAAAAAAATGTTTGGAATATTTTTCCAATATTCCGCAAGTCAAAGCTTTTTTTACCTAATTTTAATAATAACAAACCTAACTCGAGTTCTATACATAATAAAGATAAATTGTACTTTCAAGTAACCAATATGATAGTGCTAAGTTACTAATCCCTATTGCTATTATAATCCCTATCAAAAGTTTAATTAAAATGAAGCGCTGTCAGGGGATAATCAAAGCATGAACGATGTCGTTCACTCGATATCTGTAGGTCATTGGCAGGATCGAAGTTCACGGAGCCGTCATAAAGCTCTACTCATAAAATTTGTAATACGGTAGTCGTTTTTCTTTATGCTAGGATTACTGATACAGATGTTGCAATTTTCCATCATAACTATTGGCTCGTAAACTTGTGCATTAGAAGATACGTTGCTACGAACGTTGTTTGTTTGATTTTATGAGTGTTGTTTCTTTAGTAATTAAATGGCACTTGCTAATATAATATATAAACCGACTTTTTGTAGTCTAGTAAAATACCAATGTTGGGTACTGTATTTGAGTATTTGCCTAATATTTGTAAATAATTTAATCAACATTCGAGATGATAAAAACAGTTGATCTTTTTTATAGTTATCGCGGTGAATCATAGCTGCCTAAATTTAGCCTCATTAGATGAGTAAATGAGCATTTTTTAAGAATCGATCATTAATAACTGTTCCTTGGGCCAAAGGCCTGATGCACATGGCGAGTAACCCGACCTACCAAAGCCCTTGTCTTGCCATTAGACCGTCAATCTTTAATGGCACTTGAAATCAATTAAATGCAATTTAACTCGACTCTAATGCATTTAAAATTAGACTCCTGTGAGAGTTACTGATTAAAATTCGCATAAAGATTGTTTATTTAATAATCCTTATCCATACCACCCAACTACTTTAGTGTTATTTATTTTTAGGGTTATCCTTACTTTACAGCTATACTTTCTAATAAAGCGTTGTGTGCAATTTCTTTTTAACATCGTCACGAATTATTATGCCAATAATATGATGTACCTACGTAAAAGTATCAACAGCTATCGAACCTTTTTCCGAAAGTCTACCAAGCTGCCCTTTTTACATATCATTAAGTTTAATGTTTATATAAATGTAGGTAAGTAGCAGCTGTGTCAAAAGCAGCGTCCTAAAAACACATTTCCGTACCTAAAATACAAACATACGTCCACTGTTAAGTTTTTATAGCGGGGTGCGCTGCGCATGATCAACGTATGCTTACAAAATATGCTATGCACCGCGCGCGCCGGAAACCCATACGGATTTATACTTACCCACCTCTGCCGCCAAATGAAGACCCGACTAAATGTAATATCCGTTTCCTAAATAGACAAACGTCTATCAGTGACGCCCGGAATAACTATGGTTGATTAGATGCATCGAGCATTGTGTAGGGCGCAACCTATATGCGTACCTATTGGTTATTACCTATGCCTAATGTCAATGTTATATAGCTAGGTCAGAGTTATACAATTAATGTTGCTCTTTGAAAGTTGGGTCTTCCAATTGGTATAATTTTTATCAATACGTATTTGATATGAAATAATGAACGTTAATACTTAAATCTTAACAAACTATATCAAACATAAATATTAAGTATCACGGCTCTATTATAAACCGATTGCATCACCAACATTCGTTTAATGGTAACTACCTGAAAAGTAATAATAACGAGTACAAATGTAAAATTTAGGTCGAAGGGCGGTTGCACCGCTTCAGTTTTCAGTTCAACGACCCATCGCTTTGATGTGCCGAGTGAAATATTGCAGTTTCCTAAAATCGTTTCCATTTTGTCAGGTGGCTTTTTGATCTAGTGTTCGACGTTACGAAACAGTAGGTCATCTTTTGTTTATGTTAACATCCGCACCAAAAAGTAGAGCAATTGTTAACCTGTTATAATTTCATAAAATATCCGGTGCGAACTGCGAAGTAGTTCGGTTATGGAAAGCATTAATCTTCGTGTAATATCATAAAAATGAGTACACACTAACAATTTTGCATTCATAATAAATTTTCGTGTAAATATTTAGCTTGAAATTTCTTGACTAGAGATGGGAATCTTTGTACGAGATGTATACCATATGAAATTCAACTAATATTTACCTACATCCGTCGTGACCCAATATAGACGCGTTCAATACAAATAAATAGTAATTTTATTTTACAAAATGAGTAAGATAGTTATAAAAACAAAGAGTTTGTTATTGTTGGTCTTAGTAAGAACTGTGAGCTGGCATCTCCGGACAGCAAATGATTCATGATATTAAAATAAACTTATCCTTCTTTTTCTGTACTTTCTGTCTGCTTGGGGTTATTAAATCATACATTTTTCGTGACTTGAAACCGTATTTTAATTAGAGCAGTTTATAAATACCGGCAAATGTTACTAACACAACACTTACAACTGCACTTGAGTTATTGCAACTAAGTAACTTATTATAAAATACTTTAATGCATACTTTGAATAATTTTATGGCCAACATAATATTATAGCGACATATTTAATTTTTTATTATTTAAATAGTTTTACGTTTAAATATTTTTTTAATTTGTTATTTCAAGCTAATAAGTGTATCTATGATAAGATATCAAAAATCGAATACTATTAAAAGTGATTGTACGGAAGATGTGGTTATAAATCCCACTAGGTACTTATTTAAATTATGATACATCGAGTCATGCATAAACATTACGCTAAATTTATTTAATGAAACAGCATAAGCTTTTAAGTAGTATCATTAAAGGAAATATGCGATAATGTGGCGCTACATGCGTATGGCGACGTCTACTCCATATTAATTACGAGATATTTAGCACGCGTAAACAGAAATCAGTCCTAAGGGCCCGTCGATAACGTGTCGATGTCCTTTGTTGAACGACTATAACAACTGTTTACTTACAACTACGTACATGATCTGATAACAATGTTTGGCATTTATTTGGTAACGAAATATATTGTGTTTGCCTCCTCGTGTTCCAGGAATTTTGTTGGGCGATTGTGATATCGGATATAACTTACTTAGTTTTATTACATTTTACCGAAAAACTTAGAATGGATGGAATTATAATTCGATTTATTGAGATTAAGTCAACTTTTTACCACACACACGTTTTACTGTGTTATTACTGTGAAAACGCTGTAGATTGTATAAAAGGACGATGCATTAAAAATCACGAAACAAAGGAAATATAATTTATGTGCACACAAGGGAGCAATCCTTTCACGAAGTTAAGAGTACAAAATAGGCGTCAATGCATTTACATTCCCACAGCGAGTACATTACGGGAGACGCTCCTATGCATGTAAAGTACACCATGTTTATTCTGCTAGTCTTGCCACCCTGCATAACTAATGTGCCCACAGCGGTGACTTCCATATAACGTCATTTTTATCAGGCAACTGTCATCGCTATTGCCATATAAATACGGCCGTTATACTGTCACCATGCCCACAAAGGCGGTAAAACAAATTTGGCTATTTTACTCTTTGACATTGATTTGAGCGGTCCTTGGATGTTCAAGGAGGAGTAAGGTCAATCCTCGAACATTTTACGTAGAATTCTTTGTTGGCGTTTTAAAACTTTACATTGTAAGAACAAACTTTTAAGCTTTACAGTATGCTATATAATATGCTGTTACTAGAAAAGTTTTAACTGTTAAATCCTCAAAATAAATTAATAATCGATAAAAAATGCGTTTTCTCTATTTATTACGATAAAATTCAATTAGAGATATTCAACATACATTTAATATTAAACATAGATCAATTCAATATGAAAAAAAATTTTTTGTCAGAAATAAAAAAGCTTATTTTAAAATCTTATTGAAATTAGATCTTGTATTTGAACATTAAAATATAGATATTAAATTTAAATTCAGATTGCAAACACTACAAAAAAAACTAACAATAGACCCTGCTCAAAAAAAAAATACAAAAAAATAGTAAAACTCACTCAAATCTCCGTCCATTATTGCTAAATCGCCTCCGGAGGAAGGATAAGATGCACAATTAGTGAGATAACTCAGAGATACATTGCACTGAAATGCATGTAGGCACCGAATGCGCCGTGACTGAACAACTTAAGGGCTGAGAGCGGCGCGGAGTGTCGGTCGGAACTCCGAAGGCGGCCGGCGACGCGGGACCGTGTCGCTGGCGTCAGGCTGCTCGCGCGCACGCACTTCGCATACTAAAAGCACTAAAACGCAAGCCCGGCGCGACAATGATAATCGCAACACCATCTCTGTCGCCTAATCTTGTTTGACGAACGATTTTGGCCTAGTGTAAATATTCCTCAAACGTTATCGATTGCCAAATAAACACTAAACACGTTCCAATTGTATTCCCGTTGCGTTTTATAAGATAGATAAAGATAAGCTTAAAGGTATAAAAAATATTGTTTATACTGATAAACTTAGGGGTGTTAGCCAAAAGATTATAAGTAATATCTTTCGATTTTTTTTTGGGACTTTTTATCAAAAAAAATTACGCTATAAAGAAAGCTTAAAGCTTAAGAACCAATTTTTCATGTTATATGCAACGTTTATAGGTACCTAATTTATACCACATTAAAGGACACTTACATATAAGTGAAACTTTAAAGCACTTATTAATCTGCAATTTATAATTTACTTGCTATCCGGATATTAACTTTTTATTATAACTTTATAGTAAGTTCTCGACCTAGTTTATCTCAATGAGATGAAATTTCTTCCAGGTTCAGTTTCAGTTCATATCAGTTCGGCGATGGTTCGGCGTTTGAAAGAACATCAACGTATTGCGAAACATTAGAAACAAAAGACCCGCGCACTTTCTAATATTTCGGGAAATGTTATCACGATATCAGAATAGGGTCGAAGGGCCCGGGTGCAACGCTCTAAGATAATGTTGTATGCCCTACGTCTTCGTATTGTTTATGACCATTTATCAAAGTCTTCGTGTTTATATAAATTATCTTATAATATAATTAAATTATGTCAGTTTCCTTTAAACGCAATAAAATCTGACAGTTATTAATTTACTCCCTAAATTGTAGTCGATAATCGGACTTTGGATTCGATTTACATCTAAGGAATATGTCATAACTTTGATCATGCGCACTGTACCATACGTCTCAGCTATATTAGGCTACTATTTAGGCTATTAAGTCTATTTAGGCTATTATCTGTGGTAGTACATAAAAATCTTACCTTTGAACGGGAAATTTTTAGGTCGTCTCCTTCTAACTGCTTCTTCATCGTGTTGATGGAATCGAGGAGGCGGCATCTTTGGTACTTCACTGGGTACAGTTGTTACTTCACCGGACCCATTGCCACCTGTTGTTAAATATCCACCAACAGAATGTCTTCGACGTCCTGGCAGCGGTATAGTGTAGAACACTTCTTCATGTTCTTTTGTGCCTTCTGAAGTCACCACCGTTGCACTAATCTTGCCTTTCCTGTATTAAACAGTTAAATAATATAGATAGCCTATTATGCAAATATAGTATGATGTGTAATTATCTTTTTGTTCCGTCTTATTTGCATACAGTATAACAGTAGTGTAGTAATTGTTATCAAGTATCATGCTTCTACTATTTATTTACATCATGTTTATGACTATAACCCAGGACTTACTTTATTCGCGGCGCAGTGAAAGTATGTCTCATATCCCCCGGAGCGCAATCCCCCGGTCGTGGCTGTCCCTTCAGAAATGCTTCAGCTTTTTCAGGTTCTTTTGCTGACAAGGAACGAAGGAGCGCTCTAAACTCTTTGCGTCTTGGACTTTCGGGTTCTCTTCGTCGTGGAGACTGTAGTGGTCTGCCGCCATCCGCCCAAGCTCTGGCTGGTGCTGATCTTGAATACTGTTCCGGGCCAGACACATGAGACGCGTGAGCAGCATTGTCTGTGACATCCTTGTCGGGGAAGGCAAAGTATGACGGATTATCTGAAAATAAAATGATTGTTTCTCACATAGTCCATCTTTAAACATATCATTGAAATAAGAAAAGTATAAACTGATCCTAAAGATGATGGCCAACGAGATTCTACCACAAATCTACACTCAACACTTGTTTCTAAACAATTTTTAATCGTCTCTACCTATGTAATTGTTGGCCTTAATAGAATATTTTACTGTCTTCCTTAATCAGAATGACCTTTGTAGGTGGAGTGGACATTGGATAAATCAGAATCTCACCAATAGTCATAATAAGGAGTAAGAATGGTGTCGCACGATGGCTGCCACCGATCGACTCAGACTGCGCCTTGAGGGAATTATTCAATAACGACAATGAACTAACGGCTCTCGATTGCGTCCAGTGCGGGCGCGGAGCAACCTACTTTTGTAAGCCGGAAAATACGAATTGAAAGCAATCTTCATCCCAGCACCGTGATACTTAAACCACTGTTCTTGTATGCGGCGATCATTTGGTTAGATAAGACCGCGTTGATGTAATATGTGACCTATTTTGGTTACTGGGGATATTATTGTATTTTTCCGGTATGTGTCACAACTAAAAAATTTTTGTTAATTAGTTCGACATTTAAACAACTTCAGCGAACATACGATATCCCAAACTATTGTGAGTTTACTTTTTATATATGGCACAACTTCTTCAAGTATTGCATCGCAGATGAAGGGGAACAGATGGTATTGTTATATCACGAAGAGAATGATAAAATGAGAGATATATGTTAGCGACTCTATTGAACTGATACTACGATATTACGTTGTTACCACACAACGTAAATATTTTGAATACGCACTTTCTTACTCCAATATAAAGTTTATTCCTTTCATTCCCCTATGTAAATTTAATATTATTTTTGTTCACACATTTTTGAAAGTCAACTATATCGAAAATACAAAAATCTGAGCGTCACAAAAGTTTTTTGTGAGCCCGCATGTGCATCGTATTATCCACTATCTCTAAGGGGCGGGTCAAAAGAATACACCCTGAGGACACATGGTGCTCATAATATCACAATTAACAATAATAGTGGACCCACAAATTAGTGTACAATGTGTATAATTTCAACATAATTTATATTAGAATAGTTTCTCGTCCCGTGAGAAGTAATGTTACTAAAAATATGCGTAGGCAGCATCAAAACAATAGTAGGTACGTAATTACTGAGTAACAGTAAATATTAATTGTTCTGAGTTGGAATTGTCTATCCATCACATATATTTGACCATTTGATTCTAGTGAAGATGTGGAAGTTACAGTAATATGTATCTTCTTTAGTAATAACCCGAATGTAGGAAATGATGAATCAATTAGAATTCTTAGAAAGGCGTAAAATATGTCCGTACTCTGAAGATTCCTAGATACGATCATAATGTACCATACCATTAATGAATACAACTGTTATTTTTAGAATACTGGAATGCCTTACGGATGTTTACGGTGCTGTGTAGTGATTGTAAACTGACTGTAATATTCATATTAAAACATAATCTGTAAATAATACAAATTCAATAGAATAAAAAAGGTGAATTGTAGAAGGCATAATTAAGCCAATTAATGACCACTCTTATATAGGTAACGATCATAATAATATTTTTTTTGTACAAATTTTCTATGAAAATTGTTCTCCAAGCCTTTATTTTTCTTTTATATCATCAGCCTAAAATATAGCCGTCAGCGTATTACGAACTATACAATAGGCATTAGGTGTCATAATCAACACTTGTTATTTATGTATAGGCAAATATTATGATAAACAATACATAACTTAAGATACATACATAATATGTTATAGCCAGTACAATCGTGAACATGTATAAGAGGACAAACGTAAATCATAAATATATAAAATTAATATTTTCCACTTGCCTATATAAGGCATTTCCTACTGTCCTTCTATCTAGGTACTACCTACATATATTTAAATTAATAAAACTATCCGCAGTCAAACATAAAAATACCTAACACATAACTATCAACGATTAATCTCTATAGTACTCACTTGTAGCGCGTAGACAGTAATCGAACTGGGGTCCCATGGCTAACGATAAAGTCAAGCACGACACATCCCGTCGACAGCGTAGCGGGTTCTGCGCTACATCCCAGCGCGAAGCAGCGCGGGCGCAGGTGAAGCCAGCTTGCACACGTGCGCAGCTTTAGGGAAGCTTTCTTAGCACGCGCGTGCAGGAAATGAACCCCGACATAAAGTACGTTTATAGGGGAGCCTGCGACCAGATTTAATTTGAGTGCGCGTCCGTTTTGGTAGCACACGCCGCGCTTTTAATGTTTGTAAATAGACGTACATTGTTGATGTTGACGTTCGCTCATATCGTTATATCGTATAACTCCCCACGTAATATTCTATTTTCGATTGGTAACAAGTCATAACAATGTGGTTTGTATTAAAAATTCTACAGATATATGATACATTTGTACGTTCATTAATTCATATTTCCGACAAATTTGAGTTACTGTCCAAAAGTCTCATGTGGCGTTACGCCGCATTGGCTCCACTTATTCGAAATCTCGACATTTAACTGGAGACGTATGTAAAACGAGAAGTGCTACGAGGGGTGACATCTTGTAATCGCTCGCAGCTGTTATCGCATGCGAAATATTATTATCTGAATTCCTTTGCATATAATAGTTATGTAGGCTAAGTACTTGGGTAAGTAAATAAAATTATTCTAGAAACTGCGTTTCGCAATTATTAAATTATGAGCTTGTTACCAAATAAGACGAAATGTTTAGTAGAGAGAACCAAATTATATTATCTACTGATTTAAGGATTAACCACTTTGCGAAGGAAAATAAAAAAAATACGCCAGATGTGGCTACGACTGTGTTTACTTGCATCTGCTGTAAAACAAAGGTCACTTTTGTTTAACCGAACATTCATTAAATGAATACAAAGAAAAGGGCAATTTTTGTCATATTGAGGGCAGAGATTTGAACATCATAATATTTATTACGGGTCCATCTTTTTCAACTTATGTCATGTGCCTCTTAATTTAATAAATCTACGTGAAAATTAGAATAACCTATGATTTTTTTTTAAAATTGTATGTGCAGACCATTGTCTGAAAATAGTTATATAAATTATTTTATAGTAAGTATTAAAAATAAAGAGTTAGGTTCAAAATCCGCGTGTTATTTAAGGAATGCGTGCATCGTGTTTATTTATGCTGCCGCAATGCGTTAACGCACGGTCTACGAAGTATTTCGAAACAAAACGAGATTAAATCCGACATTATTCACCAGCTTGTACTCAATTAATATAAATGTTAACGATGAATTTATTAAAACTGAAATATGCCATTTATCAACCCTACACATACACGTTGCGCCTTACTTTCTGAACACCTAATTATGTGTTACAAAGTATTATTTTAGTCGTACAGCGTACTTAGTCACCGCAATTTAAATACGGTAATAAATTCACAGTTTTCAATGTGCGTTGATTTATTGTTAATGAAGACTTTCATAGAATATCGAATAAGGGTCAATAGACAAAGATGGGCATTATGGGATGGACGTCGCGACATACGCCGTCCACGGCTTAGTTACAATTGGCTACTTCCGTTTGTATCGAATTAATTCACTGAACACATACATATAGAGTATCTACTTATACATCCGCGGCTCCCTCCCATACTCCTCTTTTGTTTATTTAACGCGACGCAATATTATTGCTAGTTGATCAACTGCTCGTCAATCAATAGATACCATAATTTGCAATTCTATAATAATATTCAACTGGAGATTAGCGTTTCGTAGACTCAAACTCAAACTCAAACTCAAACATTTATTTATTCAATTAGACTTCTTTTAGAAGCACTTTTGAAACGTCATTACATATTTTAACATTTACCACCGATTCGGAAAGCAGTATCTACGGAGAAGAATCGGCAAGAAACTCCATAGTTGCTCTTTTTAATCATGTCAGTTTTACAATTTAATTTTACAAAATACATTATATTATGTGTTATATGTACATTATAATCATAATATGCCAAAGAACTGTCCTGTGGTTTTTACGCGACAACCCTCCATGGGTTTTTATCGTCCATATATTCCTTAATACTGTAATAGGCTCTCTGAATAAGTACATTTTTTATATAAGTTTTAAATTTAGAACTACTGAACTCTTTAATATTATGAGGAATTCTGTTGTAAAAGACGCTAGTATATTTAATAGTGAAATAATAAATCTTATTTATTCAAACTTCTGAGTTTAGAAATAATGATTAATTTTGAAGTACCTATTAAGGTACTTTGACTCCGGTATTAATAGGTATGTTTAACATAATATAATTATAATCTATCTATAGTTAGGTACTCTCTTACATCTAACGGTTTTATTCATTTATATTAGGAAAATGAAATTGATTTGTTTTTTACTTAATACATAAAAAATCGAAATCCTAGAGCCTGAAGCACCATGACACACTTTGCCTTTAGACAATTCCGGCACAGATTTCAATTTATTAGACAAATTCCAGATGCACGCGTGCTTCAGATCATCCCGCTCTATTTCGAACCGAATCATGAAGTGGTTATACGTCATATATAGTACTACCTACTTGCGATTATAACAGCTTCGTGCTCACAAAGTTAATTAACAAGTCACCGAATAATTATGTTAACATGGTAACAGTTATACTTAGTTAGATCGAAATTATTAAATTCGACGAATTTCAAATGTTTGTGTTAGGCCAATTAGGTAGAGTTACTCATCTACTACTTTATGACTACAATAATAACAGTTTTCACATTACGTAGATCTCGCAGAAGTCCGCTAATAAACTCGGATCATCAGAAATGCAAACAAAGAATAATAAAGTTTTAATCGATGCATTGTTGAACTAAAGCTGAGCCATATATGTGTTTGGCACGCATAACTAACAGTACCTCCCTATTCAATGTCACAAACAGATTTAGTGGGCTAATGTGATACACAGTATAATAATTAATTGTTATTTATTATTTTCACGCGGCTTCGTTTCTTGTTTTACCAAAGGAGAACTTCAAAGTATGTTTGTAAGTTGTCGGTTGCTCTCGATGAAGTTTAAAGCGAGTAGTTAGTAAGATTGAACATCAAAGTACGAATCTTTAAACTTTAAGGTGTGAGAGCTTTTTTATTAACTTTTTGTACAAGAGAGATCAGAGAAGTGGTTTCGTTCAGGTTTTATTTACTATGGAAAAATGGAATAATGCACCACATCGCCACAAAACATAGGTTTTATTTCCTGCTCTCTGTATACCGACTACTATACCTATACCTATTAATGATTTATCTGTAAATACATATAAATAGTAAAATAGCATATTCTAAGATGAAAAGTTCATATTGAACTCATGACGTGAGACGCTAAGTTACCGTTTTTTCATTCATAGCTGTTTGTATCGTAAAATATATTCATTGAAGATATTATATTATATTATCATCAGTTTGCATAAAGAAATATAGAGTAGATAATATTATAAATTGTGTGTATGTAATCATTTGACTATTGGAACAAAATTATTGTAGAGTAGATGAATAATGATGCGATATAAACGTTGATGACGTGGTTATTAAAATGCAAGAACATGTAGGTACCTATGATAATAAAAATCAATAAGTACCATCTATAAAACAATAGTCACAATACTGATATATTATATAATGTAAACTACAACGACAAGGTGAGAACGACAAGGTAAACATATGCTGCCTACTGTTATGATTCAAAATTCATAGGCTATAATATCTATTTTTGTACGAACAGAATTCAGAGGACGGCACCATCGTATAATTAAAATAAACACCATCGGTGTGTAGCTACATGCATATTAAAACCATCTCGACAAAAAATTAGAAGTTGAACAAACTTTTGGCGGGACACGGGACGAATAGAAAATGTGGGAACGAGGCGTCGAGCATTGTTGTTAAGCATTCATATGCCACTCTACTCACCCATGCCGGGACATCCGCCGCTACTTCCGCTGCCAAAGATGGTGGATCTTGAGTGCCTAGTTCGTTGACAGGGCGCGATGTCCTCGATAATAACCCATAACAACGGCACCGCGATTTTTTTCGAATAACAAATGCGCGCGCTTGCGATCGCGCCTCGGGAAACTCATTGCAAGGTTACATTAATTTTCACTAGCGTAGCACACAGCCGCCTTGTCCGATGAGCTCCGTAAACTTGCGTTTAGAGCGTCTTCGGGAGCTATTTTTGATGCAAAAGCGATGTGAGTTGGTTGAAACGCCAATGTCTAGAGCATGCACGGAATATGCAATGTCGTCAGCCTTGATGTTTATATTGAGTGTGCACGTTTCCCTACCTTTTTCATTTTATGTTTTTGATTTTTTGCAGGATTGAACAGATTTATTGTTGCATTTTTTGGTTAGTTTTTATGACATCCATGTAGCGTCCTACGAGTACTGCATATTTAAAGCAAGACATTTTTTTACTAAATATAGAATATAAACAAAGACAACCATTGTGTTGATTCTTTACTTTTATGATATTTATTAAAATACTAACCTACCTAGGTAGTTTGTGTTGCTTACCATTATCTCAAATGTTTACAGGTGCATCTAAGGTTTTGTTTTGTGATTGAGTTAACTCTAGATACCTATGTACTTACTTAATACATATGTTGGTCTACGCAACTCTTAACCTAAATCTTTATTAGCTCTAGTATTTAATATTAATAATACAAAAAACATAAAAATAATACAATAATATACTTAGTAAAATATATTTTCTAAGGTAAGTTTTGTGAAAAATAAATTTACTTTGTATTTTTTTATAACGGTACTTTCAACACACACTCAGTATACATAGATGCGTTGGTCTCCGCGCTGCTCATGGGATTTTCAGCATATTGCGCCAACACCACATTATTGCAACTTTTCAACTACCTTTATCGGCCATGCTTCAACGCCATAAAGGAATATAAAATAGACATTAGGAGCCGGCAATGTATATTTTGGAGCGTCTATTGATGTTAATAGTCCTCCATATGCAATTGATCTGATTTTCAGATTAGTAAAGACAGTTACAGACATTTTACAGTGAGGTATTTTAATTTTATATTACAATTTAATAAATGCGATACATCATTATTGAATTTGTTATTGTGTAGGTAGATACTTTACTTTTCTAGAGCCTGTAACAGTTAAAGATTAGTTATGATTAAGTTGGTACGTCTACCTTTTGCTATGTGATGTATGGCATGATGCTTTGGGATACCTAAACGTAATAAAATTTGCTTGAAATTATTCTTGTATCAACCTGTTATGTATCTACTCTGAGGGCTGAACGTCGACTATGCACTATTAGTTACTACTTGACGATTTGGTAAGATTTAGAGGCTCCGTACGCGTGTTACCTTGATAATAATTAAAAATCATACTTTTTGTAGATATACCTAGTTACCATAATCTGACTCTGTTACAGAATGTTTTAAATTTAGAACCGAGGGGTTTCATTTTGTTCACCAAATACACCATTATGTATAAAATTTAAATGGTTTTAACCGCTCATTTTGACAAAAAATGCAGTCTCGTTAGATATATTTATTTATTTATTTTATTCTTTATTGTACATAATATACCAACATAAATAAGCTAAACTATAATTAAATACAATGAAAACACACGGCAAATATGTACTAAAAGGCGGCCTTATTGCTCAAAAGCAATCTCTTCCAGGCAACCCTGATTGGTAAGGAATGTATGCTAGAACGCGACTTGGCGCCAATTCTATAAATAAATTAAGCATTACATATAATATAAATAATAAAAATGATATATATATACAATAATATACATATATATAATATATATTTATAGATATCTCCATGGGCACTATGTTGATCAAACGTGCCATATAGTTAGTAATTATTTGATCCGTTGGATCCGAACGGAGCCACAAGTGTCACCATCAGTAATAATAATAATTACGTGCTTTTTATACAAATCCACCTTTTTTGCGTTTTAGCTCTTGTTGATCCGATTCAAATGAGCCAATCAGAGCCCACCGAGCTCAGCCATTGGTCGCTTGCGGCCTTGGCCATTTGAAGGTTTAAAGACATTTATTCCCGTTATAGAAACGTATGTTGCCGTTCGCCTTCCATAATTTGTTCGGATCTTCGGGAGGGCAAGATAGCTAGCTCGTCTATTAGGATAGTGGCGATTTGATGTTGAGATTATAATATTTGTATTTATGTTTTTATTTAGCGCTTTGCGGATACACGTATTATAAAAGTATAATTGTTTTAAATTCATTATTTTAGTGTCGTCGTAGATTTTATTTGTAGAAGTTAAAAAAGGATAGTTAAAGATAGTTTTAATGATTTTATTTTGTAAAATTTGGAGTGGCGCTAATTTATTTTTGTAAGCACTCCCCCATACTTCTATTAAATACATTAGGTGCGGCTTTACTAAGGTGTTGTAGATGGTGTGGCGTAATTTATGAGGAATGCAAGAAGTAATATTACGCAGAGATCTAAGAAGTGCTGATAATTTATTTTTTAGGTGGTCGATGTGATAATTCCATTTCAGGGAGCTGCCGATTCGCAGATCTAGGTTATAATTTTGTTATGAGCTTTGAATTTAGATATATTTATTTTTAGTAGATTGCATTGAAACCATTTATTTAATTCATTTTGTGCTTGCGCTATCATGTCATGTATAGAGCTTTAGCTTTAAATCTTGTAAATTATTAATATAAATTAAAAAAAAGCAATGGGCCTAGAATCGAACCTTGTGGTATGCCATATGTAATTGGTAAGGGAATGCTATCGTGATTATCTATTTTAACTATATGTGATCGATTTTTTAAATATGATTTCTGCTTTACCATTAATGTTAATTTTTCATTAAAAGTTCGTGAGAAACGGTATCGAAGGCCTTTTGTAGGTCAATAAACACTCCTAAAACTATATTGTTTGCGTCAATGTTCTGTTTTATTTTAATAGTTAGGTCCATAGTCGCTGACAGAGTGTTACTTTTTGGCTTAAATCCGTATTGACGCACTGAAATAAAATTAAATGAGTCTAAATATTTTTCTAATCTCGTGTGTAAAATCTTCTCCAATATTTTTGACAATACTGGCAAAACCGAAATTGGCCTATAGATAGGAGTTACCTTCGCTATTTCTAATGAGTCCGGAAAATGTCTTTGACTTATGGCTTGGTTAAAACAGTCGCTTAAGCTATGATTTAATTTTTCTTTGATGCATTTAATTGCTTTTGTAGTATTACCATCAAAACCTGTACTACAGTTTGAATTAAGATTATTTATAATTATATATTTTTACTAGCTTCGGTAGGTCTGAACTTATTAGTGAGGTAATTTTTAAAATTTCGTAGTTGTCTTTAGATTTCCTCTCCTCTGAGTTATAAGATGTCGATTCTGGGAAACCAGCAAAAATTACATTTTTTTCGCGGCTCTTTCTGCCCGTAGTTCCTTGATTAAGTTTTAATTTATATGAAGTTGATTTTTAGACGTAAAACCCGATGGGTTGGCTGACTGATTTATTGATTAAAGATTTAATTCCAGTGATTTTATTTTACTCTCACCCTTGTTTATCTGGGATTCTAATTGAGAAATAGTACTCTTCAATATATTTTGTTCAGTAATTATCATACATGCTGATGACTAATTAATTTCATTGATTTGATTCGTATTTTGGCGAATTAAATTCAAGGATTGTTCGTTGGACGATTTAATTTCGGTAATTTGTGTTTTTACCTCAGAAATGTTTTCATGAATTTTGTTTACTAGGTATTTGTTCATTTGAGCATACATGTTTTTCAAGTAATGTACTAATACGGCTCAACTCCGACCGAATATCCTTCATATCATCACTAAATCTGCAATCTTGTTCTAGCGGTTGTTTCCGTTTTCTGTAAGTAATTTGAGTATCAGTTGGCGTAGAACTCGTAGAAAACGAACTTAGCTTCGATAGATCGGGATGCGATCCACCGGCAGTACCCACTGCATGTTGGCGATCTGCGTAAACTCATATTTACTCCGCAATGGATAATTTGTGCAGGAATATGAGTCGTCATTTGTTTGACCTAAATCTAGCATTTTAATTATTTTTAACCGACTTCAAAAAAAAGGAGGAGGTTATCAATTCGGCCGGTTATTTTTTTTTTTTTATGTATGTACACCGATTACTCCGAGGTTTCTGAACCGATTTACGTGATTCTTTTTTTGTTCGATGCGGGATGGTGTCGAATTGGTCCCATAAAAATTTTATTCGGATAGGCCCAGTAGTTTTTATTTTATGAGCATTTTTGTCTGTAGGTATTTGTAAATTTTGCAAGTGCAAGTTTGAAGTCGGTTGTTTTTAACGCAGTTATCACTTGTTATATCAGATTGATATCAGGATATCAGAATCAGGGCAAAGGCGAACGCTACACGTCAATAAATATTATGATAATTATCTTGATATTTACTGATGATTTAAGAGGTAGGTTGTTATTTGTAGGATGCATACTACTTGAGAATTATCACCGTCACTGTATGACGAAAGGTTAGTCCTAATATCTATCTTTTTAGGGTTCAGTATTTTTAGTTTCACAACGTTTTCTATAAGTTTCAATTGAATTACAGTCGACTTTTTCAACTTCCATAAGACTCAGGAGATTTTTTGCTTGCCCTAATTTCATATCCCCATGTCAATATCATGCAAGTGCATATAAATGGAACAGATCAATAAACGACTAATGATTTGGTATATAAAACAGAGTCAAAAAGTGTTTAAGCATTTCAAAATTTGAACCGTTACGAAGTCGAGTTTGTCTAGTCTAGGCGGATTTAGCAATGTATGGAAGGTTAACTAACTATAATATGTTTGTGTACGGAGCCAACAAATACTGTAGTGTTTACGAAAAATTAATCTACGTTACTTAATATACAGTTTCGTTTTGTCGGATCAAATAAAGCTTTAATTTTGATAATATATATGGATCTGATCAACATACGACTTTGGATTTGGTATATATCACGGAGCCAACAAGTGTTTATGGGTTTCTGAATTTCGGCCGTTACGGAGTCGATTCAGTTCAAGATCTTAGCAATAAAAATGTTGAGTATATCAATTTCTCCATGAATACGATTGGCAACATCGCCCAAAACTTTGCGCCGTTGCCACTCCGGGCAAGATCTATGCAACCGGAGTCGAGTAATAAGGGGGAAAAGGTGGAGTCAGGAATGCACGGCAGTCGGGCTGGATCAACTTAGTGCCCAAGTTGGTATTTATATATATAAATATAATATAATATATTATATACCTACTTACATATTCTATAAATATACATACATAACCTACTAAATACACTACAAAAATACAGTACGGAAAAAAAAAACAGACAAACTATTATATAATATAAAATAAATATAAGCAACACATTATAAAGACAGGAAATGATTTTTGACAAGAGCTTTAAAACTTTTGTAATTACAACAATAATACTTATAGCCTTATAGATATGCAGTACATAAGAAATAAATACTTAAGTGGCATTCTTGATTCTCTAATAGGTACCTAGTACCTACTACTTTTTTTTTTTTTTTTTTTTTTTTTTATAGTGGAGAATGCATTTAAGCATACCCAGGGCACTCGGGGAAAGAGCCCTGGGTTATGTCGGACTCACCCTGCTGAGTGCAGGGACCTACCGACTAAACTCCACTGTGTTCCGCCGTGCCGCTTTATAGACGGGGCCGCGGGTATTCGGTAGAACCGCGTCCGCGGACCCGTCAGCGGCAGCCTATCTCCAGGCCCAACGCGAATGTGGCGGGAGGCCGCCAGGTCTACCTTCCTAGGGGGGCGGCGTGAGTGGAACACTTCTCACGCCGCCTCTCCGCACCGGATGATGGATTATATCCCCGTTCCACCATCCGGTGCCCATCATCAGGGAGGCAGGTCACGACCGTGTAAAGCGGCCGCGACACGGCGACGACGCCCAATAGGACGACGACGCCGAATCGGATCCGAGGAAGGGTTTCTCTCGCGGACCCGCTCTGCCTCCTCCTTCTGCGACATCACATACTCGCAGAATGTGATAGCCGCGGACCACGATCTGTCGCCGCCAACCATTTCGCGAACTATGGAAGGCAGGGAGAGATCAGGGCCGACGACTGCGACTAGGCGAGCACGGGGCTCTGACCACGCGGGGCACACGGCGAGAGTGTGGTCTGCCGTGTCCTCCGGACAGTCGCACCAATGACAAGCCATTTGCGGCTCCCGTCTGGCGACTTTGCACAGGTACCGCCCGAAACAACCGTGTCCGGACAGTACCTGTGTCAGGCGGAAGGTGATGGCCCCATGCCGCCTGTCGCACCACTCACGTAGGACCGGTCGGATTGCTTCGACCGTCCTTACTCCTGCGCTGGGCTCTTCGAGCCGACGTTTCCACTCAATGAAACGCCGCTCGAGAGCATCAGCCCTCCATTGCTGGACCTGCTCCAGATATGGGTTGATCCCATGCGATCTAGACGCGGCGATGCGGCGATAAACGTCCGCCAGCATTTCGGCGTCCAGGTCCCACGGGGGTGTCCCCGCCATTAAGCACGCGGCCTCGAAGGACACCGTGCGATATGCCCTCACGATCCTGAGCGCCATGACCCGCTGCGGTCTACGCAATAGGGGTCTGGTACGGGCGCTCAAAGAGTCAGCCCAAATGGGCGCACCATAGAGGGCCATGGAGCGAATGACGCCGGTGTAAAGACGACGGCACGCACCCCCAGCCCCTCTAAGATTCGGGAGCAGACTTCCAAGTGCCCCGGCCACCCCAACAAGCCGGGGGGCTAGGCGGCGGAAGTGCTCCACGAATGTCCAGCTGCTGTCCAACACGATGCCCAGATAGCGCAACGTGGGACCAACGCTGATGGACGCACCGCCCACCTGGATTGCTGATCCAGCAGCCTGCGCCCTTCGACGGCCACGAAACAAAATCGCCTCTGACTTGTCCAGGGCCACCTCTAGACCAAGTCTTCTAATGCGGCGCACAACTTCCGCCACACCAGCGGTCGCAAGGAGGGCCGCGTCTCTATACGAGGCCCCACGCGCAGTCACCAGGGTGTCATCCGCATAGCAAAGCACGCTTACACCCGGGAGATAAGTGGCGCGCAGGACCCAGTCGTAACCGATGTTCCACAGGAGAGGCCCAAGAACCGAGCCCTGTGGAACACCGCACAACATTTCCTTTTCCATCCATCCACGGCGTGTGGGGTACGCCACAGCCCTCTCTGATAGGTAGGACTGCAGCAATCGCACCATGTACTCGGGCACATTGTGATAGCGGAGCGCCTCAATTACGCAACTCCATGGTAGCGTGTTAAAAGCGTTGGCGATGTCAAGAGACACCGCCAAAAGCACTCCACCTTCATCAGCCACATTGTCTGCGAGTTCACGCAGCGCAGCGATCGCATCAATGGTGGACCGTCCCCGGCGGAATCCAAACTGGTTTTCGCTCAGGTCCGGCCCCACTCCCTCCAGGTGGTCGATGAGGCGAGCTGCGAAAACGCGCTCAAAGAGCTTGCTCACCTCATCGAGCAGCACGATCGGCCTGTAAGCCGAGGGCGAATCGCGCGGGCGTCCGTCCTTCTGCAACAGGACCAAATTCCCGGTCTTCCACCTCCGGGGAAATTGGCCCTGTTGAAGGCAATCTGTGAAGAGCTGTTCCACCCTGGGTCCAAGTGACTCTAGCGCCAGTACCCAAGCCCGCCCTGGGATACCATCAGGGCCGGGGGCGGTCTTTTTTGCTTTGAGCCGCTCCACTGCCACTGCAAGCTCGTCACGCGTGACCACCGGGACATTTTCATCAGCATACTCCTCCTGCACAGTCATTGTGGATACCATCGGCGGGGGAGAATGTCTTCCCCGATTCGGAAACAGGGACGTCACCACCTGCTCCAGAAATCGAGGCTCCAGAGTTTGAGATAGGGGCGGGGCCCAAGGGCGAAGCTTTTGCCTCACCCTCTTGTAAGGCCGACCCCAGGGTTCATGGTTCAAACCCTCTAGCATCTCCTCCCATGCGCGAGTTTTTGCTGTGCCTATCGCGCCCTGGAGAGACACGATACAGTCTCTGTAGACGGCGTATAACCGCGCCTCCTCCTCTTCGTCACGCTGTCTACGGCGTCTATGCCTGGTGTACGCCCGCCTCGCAGCTACGCAAGAAGCGCGTAGCTGGGTGATATCGGCGGACCACCAGTACATTTGTCGCCTTCGCGGAACTGACCGCACTCTCCGCATGCTCGCGTCGCAGATTTGCGCCATTGCATCGGCAAGCCAAGTGGCCTCCTCCTCCACATCAACACCGTCACCCTGCGGCGTCGGGAGCCAGGCTTGCACTATGGCAGCTTCAATGAGAAGCTCCCTATCTAGGCTTCCAAGCGCCCAGCGCGGACGGCGTTCACCAGTGGGGAATCGACTGTGAGCCGTCGAGGGCATAGAGACGCTGAACCGGATGTAGCGGTGATCCGAAAGCGTCTCCACGTCCACCAGAACCCTCCAGTCCTGAATACAACGAGCGAGAGCAGGGCTCGCGAAGGTGATATCTACAGTACCTACTACTTACATTAAAAGCAGTTATCATTATTATTTATTATATAATTAGATTTTAAAAAAGTGTTCACAGACATCCATTTACACCTATTGGATAGATCCAGTGCGTTAGTTATGTAACTATTTTATAGTCAAACCCCGAAGCTCAGGCACTCGTAGGTTGGACTGGTCGATCCTCAGGTCTAACATAATGACTTGGTCAAAATCTATACATATAATAAATCTGTAGAAGGGTCAATTCTGTACATTGAAAATATTGAAAAAATAACTAGCAGGGGGTGTTACTGGATCGATACCAAACCCGAATATGTGATTAAAAAAATTTTTGTCTGTCTGTCTGTCTGTCTGTATGTGAAGACATCACGTGAAAACTACCGGTTCGATTTCGATGAAACTTGGTATAATTATACCTTATTATCCTGGGCGTAAAATAGGATACTTTTTATCCTGGAAAAATACGTAGAAAAAAATTAATCTCAATTTTTCAGTTATCCATAGACGTTGTTCTGTAGTAGGTACCGCGAACACACGTTGCGTATTATTATAGACCTAGCCGTATTTGGGTCCAATAGATATTAATAAGATGTCATTGTCCGAGTTACTCAAAATGGAGAAATAAACCATCCACGCAAAGACCGACATCCGCGCGGACGGAGTCGCGGGCGGAAGCTAGTATCAAATAAATGTAATATTTCGCCCTTAGACATTGAATTAGGTACTATTTATTTATAACACTTTATTGCACAAACAAAAATTAGGACAAAATAACAATAAAATACAGAAGAAAGGCATAGTTTGTACAAGAGGCGGCCTTATTGCTAAGCAGTAATCTCTACCAGGCAACCTGATGGGTAAGGAAATGTATGAAGTTAATTGGATAGAGCAAAAAGAAGAAAAAAAAATAATGACAATAATTATACCTAATAAATAATGTACTACATAGTAACGCAATGCCGATTTCGCCCTTCTAAACAATTTTCATCAAAGCTGAGAGAGACTTATTTGGTCAGGCAAATGTCAAAACACCATTTTATTAATTCGGGAATTGATTATTCAAAATTAAATTAGGTACTTATAATATTTTATTTCCGTATATTTAAAAGTATTTTATCATTTTAGCAACTTTCAAGTCTTAAGAACCGATTAACTCTGCCAGTTCTGACACTGGATTGGTCACTTTACGTGATTTTCACTTTGTATTTGAAATGCTTTGGAATATACGGAGGTCAGTTTGTAAGATTAGGTATGAAAAAATAATATTTTTAAATGTTAATGTCGTTTAAATAATTTATTAAGTAACTAACTAAATACCTAGTTAAGTTAAAATGAAAAATTAATAATTTTTCTGGAGATGCATTAATTTTAATGTTTATCTAACTATTGTTTATATAAAAAAATTAGAACGATGTTTGACCGAGTTTTGCAGTAGCTTCTAGAATTGACCAGACCAAAACAGAAACAGAATAATTTACGTTCGACGTTTGACTGAAAAGTTAGGAGCTCCTAGGTTTGAGTAAAAATACTAATAAAAAAGGGCGAAATCCAAATCTATTTCGAGGATTGCTCGATGGCTTTTGCCAAACCTAAGATAAACCAGTCCTTCCGCGAAGAAATTGGGTTTCCAGATTTGACTATAACAACTACATAAAATAATCTGTAAATTTATGTATGCTTATATTTATTTGTAACAACCTTGTAGGTACCTATAACAGGTGCTAAGCTGTTCATTGATGAAGTATTGATCCCTCACGTATGTAGATACCCACTTGTTTTTATTGTGACTCAACTGCGCAGTTCTCTTATGTATCAGTGTATAGGAGTTTAATCTGTAGTACAATGTGCGCACGAATTGTTATATGTGGCTTCGGACGCGCAGCTTCATAAACTTGCGCACAGAGGACCAGAAAAACTGGTTACAACTTATATGGAAACGATGTACTGGCAACATTATTTGAGTGCACAATGAAGAGTTGCAGCCAATGTTAAAAAAACGAATACAACAATGACGAAGTTAGGCAGTTATATATTATGCACCGACAAACATTTTTATTTTATTATATCTTTTACACTTTAAAAAAAAGTAAGTAGGTAACCATAAATTAAAATAAATAACTGAAACGTATTACAGAAATTAGAAATAAAATATTGTGAATTAAAAAGTTTAGAATTTAAATATGTACACAGATTTTCTTTCTTTTTCTCAATAAATTGGTTGCTTGGAAGAAATTGCTTGAAGCAATAAAGCCGCCCTTTGCATCAAATCTTTTGTATGCAATAAAGATTATAAATAAATAAAATAACTAAAAACAGATTATGCAGGTCACCGGTATGGCAAATTTACAAATTGTATATGGTCACCCTTCAAATGTCATTGTCAAATGTCAATCAGGATAACAGGAAAACTGTAGCAATAAAAATATAAGAGCGAGAAATCGAAGTGCGAATACGTATGTGTGTTGTTGGTGTACGCCAATATTTCCTGAGATTTCCTAGAGGCATGCGCAGAGAAGATACGTCGTAGTAAATTTCTGTGCACCTAGAACAACTAGGAATAGGGTATAAATTCGTTTGAAACGGATCATTGTGTGAAAGTACCTCTAGTTCAACACAAAGATAATTTGAACGCCACAATCACTACTACAGGGATTCAGTATCATAATATCATAATATACAACAATCAATTACAGCCTAGAGCGTAGAGGTAAGGCTAGCGCCAGTCGTTAGCTGGGTGTTATAAGGGTGGGTCGTTAAAATGACCGGAGTGGATGAAATCCTGAATTATAAAAAAGATCCTGGCGATGACTTTTACGGCCTATTGGGCTGCGATGAAAGTTCAAGCGTGAGTATAATTATCTAAAATTACCATTTTGATGTCTTTTGTGACTATTGATTTGCAGGTCTCATTGACCTTAATCTGATTTCTAGCACTGACCTACATTCGGTACTTACATACTTACTAAGCAATTGCCAAGAATTTCTAAGTCGTTCAAAGAATTAATTATTTTGTTTTTAAATTTCTTAATATGTGATTCATCCAACAGGTGGAACAAATAAATGCTGAATATAAGGTGAGGGCTCTCCAGTTTCACCCGGACAAAAATGATGGAGATAAAGAAGCTGAAGCTAAATTTCAAAAACTGAAGGTAATTTTATTTCTCGGTTTGTAATTTTTTTATACAAACAGGTATTTTATATGCATTGCAACTTGGATTATAAAATTAAATGTTCATTTTGTATATGTTCATTTTTATTCCTCAAATAGGAGGCAAAAGAAACACTTTGCGATCCCTCCAAGAGAGCTCTTTATGACAAATGGAGGAACAGTGGCATCTCAATGGGCTACAAGCAGTGGCTGGGAATGAAGGAGCACGTCCAGCAATCCATGCACTGGTCCAAACCCAACACTAAGGACCGCATGCTGGAAGATGAATCTGGCCGCTCTTCCGGCCCTTCCAGCCTCGGCCCATCCAACGCTGCAGCTCGTCGCGCCTCTGAAGGGGGTGCTAATCTTTGGGGACGTTGGGGAGGTGGTAACCAGGAGCCACCGACTGACGTCATCTCCAAATTCCGCAATTATGAAATCTAATTGCAGCATTTTCAACCATTTATTTATGAGTTACCGCAATATTTTAAACTTAATATTTTTTGTGATACTACAACTACCTTGCCTTTTTGATGTTATTTTATTAAAATCATTTATTATGTTATTAGGGTAAGCGATTTTATTCTCTAATTAAGATGAAATATTTATCAAGTCAGCTCAATGATAAAGCGTTCTCGAATGTGACTCGTTAATATATATTGGTGTTAAATGTTTTATTGGATGTCAATGTTAGATGGAACCATTTACAAATCTAAATGTTTAAATAAGTAGACTTCCTTTAGCTTTAAGCTCTGCACATTCCTAACAAATATGAGTCTGATTACGACATTTCAGCTATAGTACAATTTATATTTTGTATTCTAAGAATCTATTTTATATTTCGAGATTTTATATTTTTGATCCTCTTATATCGCTACAATTTTATTGTTGTGTAAGTATATCGTCCTATAGAGCGCGGGGAGGGGATGGTGTGGATGTATTGTGAGTTGTGACAACTACAGGGTAACGGAGAAGATAGGATGCTATCGTTTTTTTATTTACTCAACCAATGTTTTATATTATACCCGTTTTGTAATCTCAATCAAAGTCTATCAATGTGTTTCCCCAGTGGTAGATATAACTAGAGATTAATATGTGTTTAACAATTTTAATCAGTATTTATTGATGTTTTAAATGTTATATCAGTGTTATTTGAATAGAGTAGTAAATTTTATGTCTACATGAATCTCAATATGATATTGTAATTCCTTATTTTCGATGTAAGACCATGATAATGTGAACAATAAAGATTATAAAAGGATGTCTTATTTTTTTTTGTATCCTTAATGCTTTATTAATAATAAGGTTAAGCATCAGTAATATGCTGATACCTAAATATATCTATAGGTACTAGAACAGTGAAAGGATTGATTTATGCGACAAAAAAGGTAACCTTGCTTGTATCACGAGATTATATCTCTAAGAATAATAATTTGTAACAGTATATGAATTCTGTATACAAAGTGTGGCATCGCCAGATATCAGATTTATCATTGATATTTGTAGCTGTACGATAATTTCAACAATTAATAATAATATCATAATGTGCTATTTACCTACTGCCTTGTCTCTTATTCTGTGAGGGTTTTTGGAAGTCATACTCGTAATATGCTCTACTTCCCAATATCAATAAAGGCATAATTACATTTGATGACAATCAAGTTATGGTAAAATTGAGCAATATGAAAGTTATTTATAGTTAGAATTGAATTGCCGAGTTTTGGTATCAGTTTTCACTATTTAAGTGGTAACTAGTAGTGCCTAATTCGTTTAGTTTCTTAATAGATCGCTACACGCTATTGGAAACATTCAAAAAGGTCCCTCACAATATTTTGGACTTTGGTACAAAATGAAATGGGAGAAATCAACGGCATGGCATTGAGATAGACGGATTATGTAATTGTATATGGGTAATTCCAAAATTTGTTGTTTCGCAACACTAATAATGTGGTAAACTCATTCACGATGATGACGTTGGTAGGTAGATAGGTAGGTATGTAAATGAATGAGTAACACTAAAAAATTAAATTGTACCTACTGTACTTCCCCGTTCGTTTTCTTGGTAACTAGGCCATAAAATATTCAGAATAAATTCATTTTCACACCAAGTTATTTTTTTAATAAAACTTTAGTGTAAATACCTAGCACAGTATACATTTCTCAGTCTCTTTTTTTTTATTTCACAAACATCGGTTCAGGGATAAATATACCTACGCCTGGAAGTGTAACAACTAACAGCCATACCATATTACTTGCTCTGTGGCCATACCTTTTTAAGCACTTTCGCATTTATAATTTTTATAGCATTAGCATATAGGAGCTAGGGTAAAAGGTTTATAAAGTACCTACATAAATACATAGGTAGTTATCTTTCTTATAAATAGTCGGTATTACTTACCGACATAACTTATTGCGTTAAATTTTTTCTGATGAAAGAAAAACAACAATAATGGAATTTGCTAACAACCGTCTGCAAGGGGCTTTGTTTATTAATTTTGAAGATACTTCGTTGAAAAACCAGTGCACGTGCCATCAACATCAACAAATAATGATGTTTGCAGAATTCATTGAAATCATGTGTATCACAGGATATGGCTTTAACGCCAAGCATGTGTTTAAATATTACATTCAGAGCAAATTAAGATTATCTAATAATATTCTAAGTTCAACTAACTATGGTACTCATGTAATTTTTATATCTAGGATATTATGAATGTTGATTAATATTAAAAAATATAAATCTTGTATGATCAGTGATAAGTCTCCTATGGATCGAATAGTATAGATATGTATGGAATGATTCAATGATATAGATATAAAACAACTATAGGTAGGTACCTCTACTACAACTGTATTACCTACAACTTGCTCTGTGCTGTATTAAGGCATATATATTTCAAAATCAATGTGTTGTTTAGTCTTTAGATGTTATGTTAATAAGGAAACAGACAAGTTTTCATAAGCTGGTATAAAATGTGCATTATAGTTAAGCTTAAATTACATTTACAGTAAAATATATTTTGAATAATTCAGACAGCCTCTTCGACGCAGCTGCAGCAGTATATACTATGTACTGGTACGTAGGTATCTTTTTCAAGTGAACTATTAAACGGCTTGATCGATTTTAATGAAAAAAATTTTGTCCGTCCTCACGTGGATTTGAAAATAGTTATAGGAATATTAATATAGAAATAGACAAAGTAAATGAGTTTTGTATCGTCCGAAGACTGTATTTTTAGTCTAGTTTCAATCCACAAAGTGAGAAGATAGGACCATGAATATAAGAATGGACTCTGTCTAGATCTACATACGTTTTTTGAGCATACAATTTAAATACAACTGAAAAATACCTATATATACTAAATACAAATATTATCACTACAAATATAAAACAAAGTCGCTTCAATCTTTAAAACTACTTACTCAATGGATAATGATGCGATTTTTTTAATAGATAGAGTGATTCTCGAATATATAATTTATTAGGTTTTATACAAAGCGGGAGAAGCCGCGAGCAGAAAGTTAGTTTTATTATATAAAAAACATAATTCATAGAGCACAAGTGTGGTACTTATATAATATGTGTTTTGATACAGTCTCAAAAAAATACCCTCCTATTAAGTTCATAACCAACGCCAACAACATAAGTATTAGCTGCTCCGCGCGGTTTCACCCCCGTGGCTCCACCCCTGTCGGTCGTAGCGTGATGATATATACCCTATAGCCTTCCTCTATAAATGAGCTATCAAACACCGAAAGAATTTTTCAAATCGGTCCAGTAGTTCCCGAGATAAGCGCGTTCAAACAAACAAACTCTTCAGCTGTATTATATTAGTATAGATATATAAAATTGACTTGATTTCTTTGGGATTAAGCCGATAAGGTTGTTTACGGAATTCGAATTACGTACATAATATACTTACACCTATGTAAACCTACGTCCAATCCAGGACCTCCTTGAAGCTCTTAAAATAGTTTGAACTAAGCGCCAAAGAAGCAATGTTATATGAGAATTAAAATGTTCTATGTCGTCATGGTGTCGACGGATGGCTGCATGGATTCCAGTCACTGGATGTTTATAATCTCAGCTCCGGTTTCATCGATAGCTGGCGACAGACCACTTCGTATCACCAGTGTGTAGCTAGCTCTTCGGTAAGAAAGTGAAGTGTTTGGTTTTTCGTGATATTGGATTAGTCACGGTAGATCTTTTATTTGGGGAACGATTAGTATCCATTTGATGGGAGTTATAGTCGTTAATTGATTTTCGCGTGTAGGCTGTGACATACGATCCTATCTTAGCTTCGGTCTGATAATGGGTAGCTCAAGGTACTATTAAGCCCTAAAACTAGAACTCTCTAAAGTTATTTCGTATTTAAGAGCAATTACAAAATGGTCTACGTTTATTTATTTTAATTTAACAATCACGTGATTTCATGTTTATCTACCTATCTATATATCTACGTGTCTTAGCTACGTACTTCTTTGATTTCTAATATTAGTATGTATGAACTATTAATGTAAAGGAGTAGTTACTTATAATTTTTGCGAAATTAATTTTGGAATCATTGTGGAATCTCTTAATTAGATTTTGTGCCAAATGTAGGTATTTGAACATTTTGTTTGTTTCAAGTAGGTAAATAATGCAACTTTAAAAGATATTATTATAAGTTAGGCATATTTGGGCATATCTGAATGTTAACTGAGATTTCATATTATTTTACATAGATCATAACATAGATTAGACAATAATAAAACTGGAACAGATAAATATTATTGCAATTTACAGGATTGTCTAAGGGTATCTTTATAGCTTGTCTACGACTCCTACGAGTACCTACCTAACCAGCTATATTTTAAATATTTTTTTAGATAGATATGATTTATGATGTTTACACGTACCAGTAGTCATTATTTCATATTTCTTTTGTAGTTATAATCGAATGCAATTTATGTAACTGTAGTAACTATAGGAAAGTAGACTTTTTAATTGCCATGTTTCTGGAAAAATACATAGAGGAGTAATAGGTGTTTGTTTTGAGAATCATATGTAAGAATGCTTTAGTGTTTCCATGAAACAGGTATCCATTGAAGTAATTCGAGAGCTAATGTTACGCTTGACCTTAAAACAAAGACTCATTATGTTGATTACGCGAAGTTATTATTTTTAGTAATGTCCGGATGCAAACAATAGAAAATTTTGGATACTACAGGGTGTCTCAAAAGAAAGTTTATATTTTGTGGATGAATAAAAAAAAAAGTAAGCGGTGTATTGAAAAAATGTTTATTAATTATTAAAGTGCATAATATGGGAATTTATTTCTTAAAAATAATATCGTCCAAATGCAGTCCATTGCGTTCACGGCACTCATTTAATCGAACAGTAAAATTACAGTATTTATGACAGCTCGGCAGGTAGACACAGTGATGGCTGCCATTTCGTGCTGGATATTTTCTTTTAAATGCTCTAGAGAAGTTGGTTTGTTGGCATACACTTTAGATTTAAGATATAAGATAAGACAAGAAATTATCAAGAATAGAAATTAGCGAGGAATTATTGGCACTTACTTTTTCGAAGACGAAAGGGGGCGTGCAGTTACAGTAAATTCAGAGCGATGGTAGACGAGTTTTTAGTGCCTGCACTGCAAAACATTCCTGGCTATAACCAGAGAACATGGTTGCAGCAAGACGGAGCTACATCACACACATCCAATATGTCTTTACCTCGAATTCATGAAATTTTTCCGGGAAAATTGATCTCTAGGAGAGGTGATATAAATTGGCCTCCACGCAGCCCTGATTTAACTCCCATGGACTTTTTCTTGTGGGGGTATCTTAAATCTAAAGTGTATGCCAAAATACCAACTTCCCTAGTGCATTTAAAAGAAAATATCCGACACAAAATGGCAGCCATCACTGTGTCTACCTGCCGAGCTGTCATAAATAATTTTAGTGTTCGATTAAATGAGTGCCGTGAACGCAATGGACTGCATTTGGACGATATTATTTTTAAGAAATAAATTCCCATATTATGCACTTTAATAATTAATTAACATTTTTTCAATACACCGCTTACTTTTTTTTTTATTCATCCGCAAAATATAAACTTTCTTTTGAGACACCCTGTATTTAGGATATCAAAGTTCGAAATGCTAAAAAATATGAAATATTGAAAAAATATCGCGTATCCGGTGTCAACTTACTATTAAAAAAGCTCATACCTGCTTCAATTTTTTTTACGTAGGTAACGATTTTTTTGACGTGACGTCTTATAAATTGGTTTTCCGGGTGACACTTCAAGAAACTGCGTTACGCTCCGCTCACGTTATGCGCTCACAATGAGAGCGAGTGAGAGGCACGCGTCCCTTCCACTCGGGCATGGTTAGCCCGCCTAAGAGCGAGAGAGACAGACATAAAAAGTCGTTGTCACGTAAAACTTTCGCCCGTATACCGACTTTACAGGCAACCAATTTTTAATTTACCTATTTACATACGAGCAGATAAACATTTTGCGGTGGACGCACCCTAGTTACGTCATTCATCTTCATTTCTACAGCTATTTATTTTACACCCACTTCTCTGGACTGGAACATTCTGGAAGCAAGTTCCTATGAGTGTTTCACAGCAAACACAGTAGTGTGCAATGCTAAAGTTCCATGCATGTACTTACTTTGTTTGTTCTGAAGCACCCAAACTGTCGTCTATAGAGATATAGTGAGCCGACCACATCTCTAATGCGGGTAATGTATAAACAACAGGAATGTTATGTACAGTATACGATTTATTCTATATGTAACGTTTTTGTTGTCTTAAATTGCCCTACAGTCAGCGTGCGTCGAATTGTAAGTTTTGGTTTGTTTTTAATGAATGAACGTATTGCAAATTATTGATTATAAAACAGCTTTTGTTTCGCTTTAATTTATATAGTGGATGTAGATTATATTTTTAATCTATGTTTGTATCGATATGACCGAAGTAGTTTTAATATCTAATAATGTAATCGTGACCAATATATTTATTAACGAATGTGTACACCTTCGTCACACTACGCACGTCGTTACTTTCGCAAATAGTTCCAATTAAAGATGAAAACAATTTTAATAAGTAATAATTTTATTGAGTTACGTCTAAATTGCAAACAGGAACGAATGCATTACATTGTTTACAATAAACGACACATATTGTGTTTATTAATTACTTATAATATAAAATGTTCATTAGCTCTTAATTACGTATTATAAAAGATCTGACAATTATCAATACTCTACAAAACGCAAAATTTTTCAATAATGAAAAAAATATTAAAAAAGATTGCCGCTTAAAAATATTGGCATTTAATACAGATCTTAAGATTTTACAAAAAAAATATAACAAGTGCCAAAGTATCAGTACAATAGTGGATTTACAATCGAGTAAATAAGTGCGTAAGATGGCCATATATTAACTATTCTTCGAAATATATTAATAAACTCTGTATAACTTTAAACGAACTACAGATACATCAAGCCTAAAAAAATAAAAAGCGTTATAATATTGATTCTGTAGCATAGTTCTATATATCCATAAAACAAAACGAAAAATACATAAAAACTGGGCAAGAAAATTTGGAATATTTTAAACTACTTTATCTACGTATTTTAATATGAGAATTAGTTACCTAATTTATCTTCACACTGGGAATAAGGGACTTATTTTATACTAAAACCGTTAAAAAGTCCTAATTTTGTATAAACCCTTGACGTTCACTTTAAAGTTCTTTTTTTCAATACCAGTTTCTTCAAAACACGTAAAATGCTTCCCTATCTGGACGATTTGGGCACTGGTTTGGGAATCTTGCGTCGGATGCCTTCGGTCTGATACTCCAAGTTGCACGGCTTTATGAACTCTTGGCCTCCTTGGTGAATCCATTTGTTGCACACTGAAAAATAATTAAAATAATTGAGGTCACGTTGTGGTATAATATGTTATTTATGTTTTCTAAGTATACGTGCTGATCACCCTGTTTGAGTAGACGTTATTTTTTTTTAATTTCCACAGTTATGACGTCATAAATATTACCTAACATGATCCCACAACCAATCTCACTATCAGATTTGTATGCTTCAAATGCCACCCTCACGTGAAATGAGAAATATCACTGTCAAATATTCATAGTTTGACATATTATTAGGAAGAGATTTGCTTATGATTTTTTCCACAGTTGTTATTGGGACGAGCATGATGTAAATGTCAATACATATATTTATTTGTTTTAATTGATTCCCACCCCACTTGGAGCCCCTGAGCACGGGGCAGGCCGCGTGTCTGGTGGCCAGGTCTCCCTCGCCCGACGGGTGCAGGTTCAGCCAGAACGCCGCAGCACCGCGCACCGGGAACACGCTCAGACCCAGTTCCGTGAATACCGTCGCCCCCCCTTGCGCTACGTCTGACATCTGCGGGTAAGAAATATTACGTACTTATTATCTTCTATACATATAATAAATCTGTAGAAGGGTCAATTCTGTACATTGAAAATATTGAAAAAATAAATACCAGGGGGTGTTACTGGATCGATACCAAACCCAAATATGTGATTAAAAAAATTTTTGTCTGTCTGTCTGTCTGTCTGTCTGTATGTGAAGTCATCACGTGAAAACTAACGGTTCGATTTCGATGAAACTTGGTATAATTATACCTTATTATCCTGGGCGTAAAATAGGATACTTTTTATCCTGGAAAAATACGTAGAAAAAAATTAATTTTAATTTTTCAGTTTTATCCATAGACGTTGTTCTGTAGAACCGTGTACACACGTTGCGTATTATTATAGGCCTAGCCGTATTTGGGTCCAATAGATATTTATAAGATGTCATGGTCAGAGTTACTCAAAATGGAGAAATAAACCATCCACGCGAAGACCGACACCCGCGCGGACGGAGTCGCGGGCGGAAGCTAGTTGAGTATAAATTTATAATGTAGTTTATAGGTGTATCTGTAAACGCTATGGTAGGTACAAACTGTCTTTGTAGATGTTTGAGTTTCTCGTTTTTGACACTTGGTGCGCTATCTGTCCCTTTTCTTGGTTGCTCTGTGTAATGTAATGTATGCGTTTAACTTTTATAAAAACATCGGTTGTGAAGAAGTTTTATTGGAAATATTACCAAATCCCAACACTTATAGTATTTTCTTGTGTTTCATTTTACGTGAGTATTATCCATTTAGAAATTAAAAACGGATCAAAAATGTTACGTATTTTATATTGAGCTTACGTGATTGACGTATAATATACAACTCAACTTAGAATTGCAAGACTGTTAAGTTTTACTAGGCAGAGTTTTCTAGTAAGCGAATACATCTACTTTGAATATTACTACCAAGAAATAAGGTGTTAATTTGAATGAATGTTTTATGCAACACGGCTCGGACATTTTAAACAATCTAACTCTTAATAGGAGTGTAGTTGTATTTTAGTATAGTTATAATATATTAATGGTTAACTGAGGTTTAATGATTATTCAAAATAAAATAAAATAAGATTTTACTTACATAGAATAACACTGTAGCAATCCTGTTGCCGTTGAATTTATCGAATGCACTCTCTTGTTTCTGCAACAAGGTTCTCTGTCATTATAACACAATTAATAGTCATTAATCATATAATTTAACAGTCATTTCCGTATGCTGTTGCACATATGAATGCAATAGGAAAATGCACACAAATATTTTTAAGCTTAAGGCCTGCGCAAACGAGGGATTTTAGTCCGCGGACTTTTTTGTCCGTTAAAATAGAATGCTTATAACTGCATCGAGTAATACAAACGAGGGATTAAAAGTACCGAGTACTAAAAGTCCTCCGAATAACCGCGGACATGCAGAGAGCGGACCGGATAAAAGTACGCGGGAGTCCCTGAAAGAAATAGAACACGGGTGACTAAGCAACGCACACGGCGAACTTTAGTCCGCGTTGTAACCTATTCATATTCGCTTCCATAGCGTACTTTTCTCCGCAATACGTGTGCGTGAGTCCGCGGTAAATCCGCGGCGGAGTTTTTATTCGTGGAGCGTACTTTTTTCTCCGCCAGGCACAAAAATTCTTCGTCTGCGCAGGCCATTATTGTTAATCAAGGCTGTACTGGTAATTGTAAAGAACCAATCATATCGTTTCATTTAGTTTAAAGTTTAAGCGATACTAGTGGTTATTTACAAACGCAGTATGTACAATGAAATCAGTGGTGAATCTAAGTTTCGTAAATGTTCTTAGATTCTCAAAGCACTGAGTGGATATATCCATTTTTGTACTGTATAGTTAATTTTAATTATTTTATTGTTATAATAACTGTATAACGGTACAAATAAATGTACATATTTTCTTTATTTCTTCTTTTTTTCTATTCCTCGCTACACATCCTCGCACATTAATGGCGGAAAAGCACCCTTAGTCTAGTACACTGCTCTAGGAATTGTAAACTGGCCCCATCGGCACGCAGCTATCCCCCCCACTCACCCGCGCGAAGTCGTAGTGCGGCTCGTAGTGGCCGCCGATCCCGTAGTTGACGACCTGCAGCTCCTCCGCAGTCGCCACGCTGAGCCCGGCCAGCATGGACGTGCGCTGGGACACGCCCCCTCGGCACGCAGCTATCCCCCCCACTCACCCGCGCGAAGTCGTAGTGCGGCTCGTAGTGGCCGCCGATCCCGTAGTTGACGACCTGCAGCTCCTCCGCAGTCGCCACGCTGAGCCCGGCCAGCATGGACGTGCGCTGGGACACGCCCCCTCGGCACGCAGCTATCCCCCCCACTCACCCGCGCGAAGTCGTAGTGCGGCTCGTAGTGGCCGCCGATCCCGTAGTTGACGACCTGCAGCTCCTCCGCAGTCGCCACGCTGAGCCCGGCCAGCATGGACGTGCGCTGAGATACACGCGCTACCAATGAACTCTCCTCGTCCTTGAGCCACGCTGACTTGCTGATGCGGTAGTGCGCTGGTACCAGCTCGCCTGTCTTCGGGTCGTGCACTGTGGCGCGCTTGAACTGAGAACACGTGTGACGTTATGGATTGAGTTCTTAAGGGTAGGTATGGTATTTGCGATGCTAAAGTTAAGCTTATCCGTAGTGCAATATTTCTTTTAAATTCAATAGTTGTTAGTTTTCGCGGCTACACCATAGACTTTAATGAAATTTGAAATTTGTAGTTTAGGAGTGAAGTTAACTATGTCCGGGACCGGGAAAATATACTCTTCCTTAGTGCAAAATCACCCCCTAGTGTTGAAATAAGGGATGAAAGTTTTTTTTTCCCGCGGCCAGAACTACGAAGCCCAGTCAGTGTCGCTGAACATCTAATAGCTAAATAATAAGTTTAATGTATTATTTTTCTTATTTCAGAGAGCTCTTGCCTGGTATTTGCACACAAGAAGTGAACGAAGAAGAGGTCATTGTCCATTCCTTTTTTAGTTGGATCGCATACAAAGAAGTAAAGCAACCGTTAACATAAATATTGTTTCGCAACTCCTGTTGTTCCCACTTTTGTTACACTTTACAATTGTGACAAAGATTAAATATTGTGTTTTTCGTCTATTGTAAATATTGATAATATAAAATATCGTAAACGTTGGCCCTTTGTAATTTTTTTTTGTTGAAGTTTCATAACTACAAATTTATCGAATCAATTAAAAACTTACTCGTGGTCTTGCCAAGTTTTTGATATATTCAATCTCATTGTCACTAAGCACTTCATAGAACATGATGATATCCGGGTTGCGGTACATGTATTCCATTTTGACTGGCGCGATCTTTAGGAACGGGTGATTTTCCGTCAAATATCTACATGTCAACCTGAAATTTATGCATTAGTAAAATTTAATAATATGTCGTTTTAAATTGTTACAATATTGTTTTATTATTATAGACGTGAAAAATGTTAAAATTTCTTACAAACGACAACATACCTGTGTATGAAATGAAAAAAAAAACTGATTTAGTTTCAATTTTTTTGTTAATAGATAAATTATTGCAATTTCTAATATATAAGCTTTTGAAACGAAAATTCAAACCCATAATATTCATAAAAATAAAAAGAATCAAAATAGTTAAATCTTACATACGTCTTGGCGATTTCTTGCGGAATGTCCATTTCTCCTCTACACAACTTTTCATACACTTTTCTTTCCTTAGCGTAGTCTGAAAGTTTTTCCTTTGGCTTCACATACTCTTCTTCTTCTACGTCTTCTCCAGTTTCCTATTAAATAATATATGTTAATAATATAAATGTATGTAAAAACGTGCCTAATTGTAATGCTCAAAAGTTGTAGTCTGTACGTGTGTTTACGTTAATTTGTGAATAAGTCCTTCAGTTAACTTGGTCAATACTCAATAGTACATAGTTTATGAAAATCGGACATAAAATAACTTCTCTGAAATAGCCGGCCAATTCATTTTTAAATAATATAGAAATTATTTTCTATTCTCTTCTCTTCTCTGAAATAGGCGACCAATTAATTTTTTTAATAACTTATAGCGGACATAAAATAACTTCTTTGAAATAGCCGACCAATTCATTATTAAATAATTTATAGAAAATTACTTCTCTGAAATAGCCGACCAATTCATTTTAAAATAATATTGCATACAATATTTGCATATTTTTTTTAATAAACTTACGCCTCGTCGCCGTTTTCTCAATTTTTCCTCAGTTTCGGAGATAAATTTGTTATAATGCTGTACATTGCCACTCGCTCGCACGTGTTTAGGGTCTAGAGCCAACATCTTCTTTGTCCATTCTAACGCAGTTTTAACGTCACCTATTGAATTAAAGGTAAATATAGTAATTATGCATTCTTAGGAAGTATGCCAACCTTAATATATGATAATCCTGAAACTTAATAGGATAGCTCGAATTTGATATACATAACAGGCAAGTTGTTAATTTTATTATTTATACAATAAAATTTTATGCCATTTATGCAATAACTATTATAGAAACTACATACATTTACATTTAACAGGATTTATACAATGACAAAAAATTGTTAAAACCAAACATGATTTAATGCAAAAAAATTACTGTTACTTAGTTAGTTATATAAAAATAAATATTCACTAAAATTTAAAAAATACCAACCCAGCAAATAATGCGAGAATCCAATGTACTCCATAATATCGACTTCCTTGAACAAATATGGTTGGTTTTCCTCCTTATATTTTCTTAAGGCTACCGTCATCCACGCCAAGGCATTTGTATAGTCCTTTTCATTGTATAACGCTTTACCAAGCTCGTAACAGTCGCCAGCACTCATTGGCGTACTAAAAATATTTATATATCAATTATTTGTATTGTGGAAAATGAGACGACATATTGAAGAGACTAAAATATCCTTAAAGATTTATGAGCTAAAATTGTGTTGTTAGAAAGTGAAATTACGAGTAGGAAGATTAGTTGAACCTTAAAATAAACCATAGCTACAAATTGATATATAAAATAATAATGGTAGATACGTCATTTGCTTTTAAGTGCGAGTTTTGGATTTATAACTAATAATATTAACTCAATGGATTTATAAGGTGTTTTTTGTAGTTAACTAAAAAATGACATCAGCATGTATTTGTATATTAGAGTTACTAGCTTCCGCCCGCGACTCCGTCCGCGCGGAAAAATTAAGAAAAATTAAGATTTTTTTTCTACGTATTTTTCCGGGATAAAAAGTATCCTATTTTATGCCCAGGATAATAAGGTATAATTATACCAAGTTTCATCGAAATCGAACCGTTAGTTTTCACGTGATGCCTGAACATACAGACAGACAGACAGACAAAAATTTTTTTAATCACATATTTGGGCTTGGTATCGATCCAGTAACACCCCCTGCTATTTATTTTTTCAATATTTTCAATGTACAGAATTGATCCTTCTACAGATTTATTATATGTATAGATGGCAATTTTTATTTGACCTTTATATGGAGATGCGGCATGCCTTACCTAATGCCTATCGTTATTTATATATTTCAACGATTATTACTCATTATCTAAATTAAATGTCTGTCTTTCCTTCTGTATGTAATATATAACTATGTGTGTGTTAAATAATTTTGTATTGTATTGTTAATGTCAAAATGAAATGTTACAACAAATGAATTTAACATTTGATTCTATTTATATCAAATGAAGGTAAAAGTATGAATAAATACATAATAATCAAATAAAACATAACCTAAGATATTGCATTTTATTGTGAATCCTGTATCAATAATATGCTAATTTTATCCTTGACCTTACCAACTTTAGTTTGAATAACAATAAACTAAACAAAAAATAAAACTTCTACACGGTCTAGTGATTAAAAGTGAACATACAATTATTATGATAAACCAAAAATACGAACAAAGAGTTACGATACGTTATTATTTCATTTACAAATTAAGTAATCATTCAATCTAATATGAAAACATTTATTTTTTCAATGTCTAACCTGTAAATAACACCATTCAATCTTCCCTCAGCCAATTCCTCGACCTCCAAATGATAAGTTTCTTGCAACCTGGTTAGCGCATGAGCCGCTCCAGCCAGGTCTTCTAAATTCGGATACTTGACATCCGCGTGATTTACCGTCAGGTTCTTTATGTAATCTATAATGTAGATAAATAACATTGGTTTATAAAAATATACGAATATTAAAAATATATGATATAGATTTTTGGAAAATGCTGGAGCGAGATAAAACATGCTGCCATAAATCGGGATACATGGGGAAAATATAATGTTGACGCTCTTTGCTTTCAGTATTATGTAGTAAATAAGATATATATGTATATGTTACAGTCAAAACCCTGAACCAGTCAATAACGTTATTGACCGGTAAAATCAGTTAATAAGGATATTGACTAAGGGCGTCGGTTAATATCCTTATTAACTGATTTTATCTGATTAAACCAGTTAATAACGTTATTGACTAAGGCCATCGGTCAATATCCTTATTAACTGATTTTAAGTCGAGACATCTAGTCAATATAGGTTTTAACCGACGAGCCCAGTCAAAACTCATAAAAAGTTAAGGACGTTAGTGAAATTATACTAGAAAATCATTTAAAAAGGTTCATAAAACTTTTTAAAGTGCAATATTTAAGAGTTTTATGTTTTATTAATTAATTCGGGGTTTTATGTTTTATTGTTTGTAAACTGCAACCGCGCGAGAATACGTGCCCCAAAATATTTTTGAAGATGGCAATTGTGTTTTAATAACAACTAGGTTTCCGCCCGCAGCTTCCCCCGCGTAGTCAAAAAAAACCGCATAGTTCCCGTTCCCGTGGGATTTCCGGTGACCTGCAGGTGTACTTCGAAGACTGCTACTGGATCTAATAGACGAGTAGAGCTAGGAATGCCGAGTTTGGGCTCGTTTTGTTAGTTATGTCGAGACCTTACCTACGGACTTGATGGAGTGACCTGCAGGTGTACTTCGAAGACTGCTACTGGAACTATTATACGAGTAGAGCTAGGTGTGCCGAGTTTGGGCTCGTTTTGTTAGTTATGTTGAGACCTTACCTCCGGACTTGATGGAGTGACCTCCAGGTGTACTTCGAAGACTGCTACTGGAACTAACAGACAAGCAGAGCTAGATTTACCGAGTTTGGGCACGTTTTGTTAGTAACATAACGTGCCCAAACTTCTATTAGTTCTAACTTCTGTTAGTTCCAGTAGCAGTCTTCGAAGTATCAGTATCCCGCGGTATCTATGGGTACGCCTCATATGGTGGACGTTCCATGTACCCGGACTAAGCGGTTCGAGCGGGTCTTCGAAGTACACCTGCAGGTCACTCCATCAAGTCCGGAGGTAAGGTCTCAACGTAAATAACAAAACGAGCCCAAACTCGGCATTCCTAGCTCTACTCGTCTATTAGATCCAGTAGCAGTCTTCGAAGTACACCTGCAGGTCACTCCATCAAATCAGAAACTAACGCAATCCCGGAAATTCCACGGGAACGGAAACTATGCGGTTTTTCTTTGACTACGCGGGCGAAGCTGTGGGCGGAAACCTAGTTGTTATTAAAACACAATTGCCATCTTCAAAAATATTTTGGGGCACGTATTCTCGCGCGGTGGCCGTTTACAAACAATACCCCGAATTAATTAATAAAACATAAAACTCTTAAATATTGCACTTTAAAAAGTTTTATGAACCTTTTTAAATGATTTTCTAGTATAATTTCACTAACGTCCTTAACTTTTTATGAGTTTTGACTGGGCTCGTCGGTTAAAACCTATATTGACTAGATGTCTCGACTTAAAATCAGTTAATAAGGATATTGACCGATGCCCTTAGTCAATAACGTTATTAACTGGTTTAATCAGATAAAATTAGTTAATAAGGATATTAACCGACGTCCTTAGTCAATATCCTTATTAACTGATTTTACCGGTCAATAACGTTATTGACTGGTTCAGGGTTTTGACTGTAACATATATATGTATATTACATTGAAGTAAAAGTAAAGTAAATAGTAGATATAAGCTTTTCTTATCTGAGGAATATTTCATTATTGTCTTATGAATCCAGGATATCATATTAAATGTGCGATTGTTATAGTGTCTAAAGGAAAAACTAGTAATTATCAGAAGTTGCACTCTTATACTACTATTAATCGCTATGGAAGTTGTATATAAAATATATTATTTAGGATGCTTCATTGTCGTAATAATACCTAATAGTTTGTATGTTATGGAACATTATTCTTATATTTTGATTATCATACCTATGCAAATGCATCATACATTTTGTTCACTCGCAAACAATTATAGAAACAAGTTATTTTTATTACTCTGTCATAAGTAAAAAATAGAGGAGTTAGCTGAATAACAATATAGCATAAAAATAAATTGTTGTTACGTATATGCTGATAAATTTACTTTATTATGTCTTTGTTAGATATTTGAATTTTTATTGTTTGGCTTATAACTTCACATTGGATTGTCACTTATCTTTAAAGCTATCTCCCATACTTTCCGCGAACGTGATTAAATTTGTATTCACGATGTATTTGTGGTTTTTACGTTTATTTGTTCGAGCAAATCCGTTATTTGAATCATGTGAGGGAATGGAATAAGCAAACACTGTATTTGTATGTGTTAATCACTACATCATCGAAGCGACGGTTTCGTAATAATGGCCCTCTTATGACTATATACACATAATAGTTATGTACTTATAATTCTATTAGCCTTGATTACATACACAAGTGAATTTAGTGTGTCACAATATTTTCAATGCTTTTGAAGTTCGTGACTGATATTTGCAAAACAAATTTTACTAGCATAATATCTTGTACATAATTTCCTTTTCCGACAATATGTAGAAATTCTTAAAATTCAGGGAAATATTCCGTTATAGCGGTTTCAAGGATTTGTCACACAAATAAAATCAAATATCTAAATACAATGAACCTTTATCACGTGGTCGATAAACCTGTTTCTTATTTATTACATCAGGAATCATCGATATTCCATTTAAATGATACAAAACTTGTATTTACCGGTACATTAGCGACCTACGCGTACCGTTATTAATAAAAAAACCTCCATAAAATCAACGTGACAAAATAATAATACCTGTTCCGATTTCAATGCTGCGTTCGATATGATCCAAGTCTGAAGTTAGCCGCTTTATGAGGGTAAACGCATTAATTGGGTTCCCCAAGTAATTGGGGATATCTTCCATTGCTAGTTTATGTTCACGCTTGTAAATGTTTAAATGCCTGAAACAAAATGTTATATTCTGATGAAATTTTAAATTATTAGATAACATTTAGAGCTAGCGCGCAAGAGCAACTTTTGTCTCGGCAACTATTTTGTCTCTCACATCAACTCTATGGGGAGTTGCGTCGCTACGTGCGCGTACTTTCTTACTAGCTTTTGCGGAGACAAAAGTTGCTCTTGCGCGCTATCTCTTAAGCTGCGACAAATGTCAAATGTGAGTATTGAGGATTATTACTCATACTCGTTGGTTGTAATGTTTAACACTATTAAATTGCACGTGGCCTTGATTTTAATTCTAGATGGAAAATTATGAAAACTATGCTCTTCATCGACTTTTCCCGAAATATGAGTCTTAATTGATGAGTTACCTGCTTGCGTAAAAAAAACTATTAGAGAATAAAATATGAAACAAAATAAGAGGAAAAGAGTTAATTTTTTTGGATTTTATTAGTACATAAATAATTTTTAAGTATTATGATGAAAACCTTATAAAAATTGGGATGTGTTATAAAATAATTACCTAATTGAAATCCCAACCGTTTAAATTTCAATTAAGCTTAATTAAGTCGTAAACCAAATTTATATTTATTTGCGATGAAGTAAAAAAGCATAAAAGATTGTAAAGTTTTGTTTATTATGCTAACAGCGTGGGTACCTATTCTTGGCATTTGAAGAACGAAGGTATGACCTAACTGGGCACCTGCGGCATACCTACTTCCAAAACTGTATTTCTTTTCAAAGGATAAATAAATATATTATGTTTAGTTATTTACTTGTAAACAAAAAAAAAAACATGACACCACCGAAATGTCATGCATTAAAGAAGTATTCGTTTCGTACAAGAAGCTTATATCTAATACACTGGAGATTGCACTATGACCAATAACTTGTAACAAGAAAATATGATCTAGAATGACGTCAGTCATGTTTTTTGTCTCTTTCTGTTGAGTGACCACGCTGGTTTGTAAATTCAGGATTTTTCAAAATAGAAAAAACTAAAAATCATGGTCTATAAATAATAACGACAAAGGTATATTTTTAACAGTATTTATATTATAATATTATGGTCATACTTTATAGGTACATACAATTTTAATTGGTATAGAATGATAGTTTTAAACAACTTTTGGCTACAAAGCTTGGATATGAACCGATATATAGCATTAACATCCTTTGTAAATAGAGGAAAGTTGTGATTTGCATCAGATGCTGTTTACCAAATTGTAAGCTACTCAGATCTTCTTTTGAAACGCGTTGCTTCCACTGGTCAATTTCAAGCCAAAATCATCAAAGAAAAACTGTTTAGCGGCCTTGCACAAATTTCAGCTAACTTTACAAAGTTTATTTTTCAAAAGGTATTTTTTTCTGGGTCGTAATCCTCAGTAACCTTGATGGGCACATATATTTCTTTTTATTTTACTTTTTGGAAAGCTGAAATACGTAAAACAAAAAAATATAAGGTAAGTTAAAAAAGTATAAATTTCAATGTAAAAACGAACAATCTTATAACTACATGTGAGTGCAATACCGATGTCGTGTGTTGTTTCATTACTAGTAACAATCTTTAAAATGGTGTTCTAAAGTTTCATCATAATATTGTTATTACAATATATTCTCCTCGCTATCCATAAAAACTCGTCATCATGGTTACCTTACTTGTTAAATTTGTTTATTGAAAACTTGTTGAAAAATGATAAAGTATTGGGGAAATAACAAATTAAACATGACTGCTTACTAAAATGATGCTAAATTAGACAATTTTTGCCATTGAAATGATTCTAAACAGGTAAATGCAGGAGTATTGAGGAATATTGTAAATAACGTAAATATACACTTGCCTGTGAAATTCTATGCCAGAATTCGGTGTCCAAACGCTTCTGCAATTTTGCACAATACAATGCATTCTTTATATTCGGAAAATATTCATTAAATAAGCAACAATATTAACTTAAATATTCGAAGCGACGCAATTTTTTTGACACACATGCCATATTGACAAAGTGAGAGTTGCTACAATTTTATTATGGTGACTACCCATAATCAGGGAGTATCGCTTTTTAATAATTGGTTCAGATACTTAGTTTATTTAGCATAAATAATAATTGTCTCATCCAACAATGCTTCTGAATGACGTTGTTGGCAATTTATCAACAAACTCATGTACAAAAACTAACCTTTTGCACAGAATATTACAGCATACATAGTAGCCTTGGGAAAACTTCGTATTAACAGTGGCAATACCAAGTTAGGTGTGAAAGTGATAAAAAACATGAACTGGGCAATATTTTCTTGTTACACGTCAATGTTCATACCGAAATCTCCAGTGTATCAGATATAAGCTTCTTGGTTTCGTATGTTATTCGTATTCATATTTTTTTTTTAATATTTGCATGTGCAGTTCGTATAATACCTACTTTAAAAGTTTATAACCGTATATATATGTAATTCTTCAACCATAAAAGTAGATTTTAAATGTAACTTTTTTGCATCCGTCTCCTAGACTTGTTGCATAAACTATAGGTGGGTAATAGGTACCTAAAGAGTAAAGGTTGCTATTGTATGAACTTGCGAAACATGGAGAATTCGCGTATTCACGTCATGCATCTTCCATATTTGTTGGGTGTCGTGAGTATAACAAATTTAGGTGCGTACATATACTCTAAAATATGAGGAATATAAGTAATATAAAGTGTATGAATTAAATCTTAAAATGTATAAAATGACGAGAACGTAATAACTACACTTGTACATTTAATATTAAATTAGGTATTAGGTACGTCTTTATATCGAAATTTAATTTTTCGCATAACTTTGTAGCACTGTCGATTAAACGCGATAGATACAATAGATACTTTCGGCTAACCTTTTCAAAATATTCAGCCTTTCTTCTTCTTTACGAATGTAATCGTCGAGGTCATCTATGATTCGTTTGTGGGTCTCAAGTAGAGGCTCGACCTCAGATATTGCAGTAAATAATTCTGCAGTCGTCAACGTTATACACGCAAGCACGAGGCACCAGAGTGTTAATTTTGGCGGAAACATGATGATGTTCCTGAAACAAAAGTTTACCTAACTATATATTTATTACAGATAATATTATGTTCTTAGGCGCTGATGATGATGATACAAGATCTATATAGACTATACAGAGACACATAGAGTTACCTCTAGAAAATATCGCTTCAGGAAGAGACATTTGAACTGTTGAAAACCTTTAAAATTCTAATACAAATTATACGGTATATACCTATTAAACAATATCTAATACTGAACAAATAAATTATCTCACATATGATCATAACAGATCAAAGGGCAGCTTTTTTAATTAAATAATACGGTTTCATATTAAATACGTATACGTATAAGAAAGAATTATGGAACTGGAATTAATAAACAATGATAAAAAATAGATAAAGATGCATAGGAATAATACATCCCGGCGTTCGCGTGAACTTATTGTTTAAACTTAAAGCTTTTACCATATCTGGGACACGTCAATTTGTTAGTGTCGAAATATTTAACGATGGTCAAATGCCTCCACGTTGTCATCGATGTTATTTATTAGACACACAGTTAGAAATGCTCAATTGATAATGATTATTCAAATTTTTATAGTGGTTAAGTGTGAAACCCAATTTTAATACCTACCATGAAATAGAATAGAGATTGGAGATGATATGTACCTAACTACCTATAACATTTTTAATACTGCGAGATTATATTATTATTTATTAATATAATATGTACTTATTTATTCTGTGGTACAAAGCTGAACATGAAGTACTAGTTACGAGTTACGAGTACCTAACTTTAGAAAATTCTCAAACTTATTATTGTACTGTATCTATTATCGCTACATTTTCATAATTCACAGAAAGTCGGTGTCGCCGGTGAAAGGATTTTCAGTTTCAGTACCGAATCAAATTCCGTAATTTTGAAATATTATTTATGTACTTATATTTTATTCTATTCAAGATCAAGATGCGCTAATCAAATAAAGTTAATTCCATGAAGTGCATAAATTATTACGCTTTTTATTTTCCATAAAAAATTAACACAATACGTACCGTTTAGATAGCTGTCGTAAAACAGTTAACAAATATATACGAACGATAAAAATCAATCACTGGAAGATAAATGGCAACTTGTGAAAAAAAGCACTCATCGAGATCGACTTCCTGTGCGATATTACATACGCGGCAAGTAGTACGTGCGCGGACGCAGCGCCCGATCGGGTCAACGAACAAATTAAAACTTCGTGCGAAGCTAGCGTCGAGCCGGTGACCTTATCAATGTGGTGACGTTATATTATATTAATAATAACACATATCGGACCCCGCTCACTCACCCTTTTGGTAGTTACGATAAAAAATTCTAGTTTAAATGGCAATTAACTTTCCTACTACACAATTTATTGATACGAACTTGCATAAATAAAACATTAACAATACGATAGAGCTTTTATTTATGGTACCTATTTAAGACATTAGTAAAACTTCTTTGACCCTATCACATTTTTGGCAATTCGAGTATATATTTTAGCATAGGGATTGACTAGACCTGTGAAGCAAACATGGGATACTTTAAGTAAACCAAGATGTAATAGGGGACCGGGATGATGATATAAGAATGTATGGATGTATGTTTGTTAAAATCAGAAAACCACTGAATGGGTTTTGACTAAACTTGATATTAGATATACCTTATGTACATCAGGATGACAGATGAGCATTTTTTTAGCTACATGTCTTTAACCGTGGGTGCAGTGGGTCTGTGCAGCACAGATGATACTCGTATAAACTAGACAAACAAAAGTAATATTTTTTGAGCTTGAAAGCGTCATCATTTTATAAACTCATAAATAAACTACCAATATTCAAAATATAATGAATGAATGAAATGAATTATTGAACACTACATTGTAATATTGTTTTGTGTTAATTTAGTACTTTAGTTAGATAAGGATCAAACTTATCTCAGGGAAGTTTTGTTTATAATGTTGGACTGATAACAATAATGCATTCAAAATTAGTTAAGAGATTTTTATATAAAAATTAAAAATAAGTTCATATTTTTACTTATCACAATAATATCTAGTAAAAATTAATAGTTTAAAAAAATATACCAGCTGAATTGATAACTACCTCCTTTTTTTGAATTCGGTTAAAAAACAACAAAAAAAAAACATGCTTAAACGGAAGTTATTGTATTGTCACCAATCCTAGACAAGTTTCTGTTTAAAGTGGATCAAAAGGAGGCAGTTACATACAAACATACAAGTTCAGTTAATAAAAGCATTGTAAAAGCATATTAAAGTTTTATATTAAATTTGAGAATCATTGTGGAAATAATAAGACCAACTTTCAACATAATATAATATAATATGCACTACATTTTCAATAGAGCTTCGGGTCTTACAATAAAATTATGAATGAATGCTACTGTTCACTTGCATACATATAACTAAAATATTATAAATTTTATATAAATTCAAATGCACATCTACTTTAAAATATTTAGTGTGTAATCCAATGTAATGTGATATGAGAAGCATTAAAGAATTTTTTATTTATTTTATTTTATTTTAACTGCTTGAATGTAAGTAAATACATGTTACCCATAGAGCACAATCAACAAAACAGATACAAGCATGAAAAGATTTCTTTCGCCCAATGTACGAATTGATTGGCTGAATAATGAGGTGACGCTGTATCATGGATGTATCTCACCAGTAGGAACGTAATAATAAATCCATTCCTTTAGTTTTAGTTTTAGATTCATTTTTCTATTTTTTATTTTGTACTAAATATTTTATTGATACAAATAACCTGTATTTCCTGTTTTCCTGAAAATATAATATGTTTGTTTTAGGGGAACCGCTATGTTTGTTATGGTACCGTGTATTTATTAATTTTTTACATGTTTTTTTTTGTCGTATGACATTTGTGGCCACAACAGGTTATGGCTGAAAAACAGCGGTGAAAGCAGTGGCCTTTTGGTCATTGTTTTCTCCATATGCTGAGTCCATACCCTTTTCGTGGTGATTCTTTTATTTTTTATCTGTATTTTTTTATTTTATTTTTTTGGGTATGTATATCTTGTTTTACCACGAATAAATGAATTCTATTCTATTCTATTCTATTCTATACGTTTTATTTTATGTATAACTATGAAAAACAATATGTAGAACTAGTCATTCATAAAACTTGAATAATTTAATACATAAGCAATTAAGTACATAATATAGGTACTAATTACTTACTATTATTAATATTTTATATAGAAAACATGGGATTGTTGAATTTTGTTTAATATTTTTTATTACTAATTCCTACCGTCCGCGTCGGCGCCTGTACAAAAGTATCAAACAGCATTAAATAGACTTTTGTCTTAGCATAAATAATTTATGGGGAATATGTGATGGTTTCGTGATTAAATTTACAGTTTATGTTAAAAATCAAAGACATTACTGTTCCTGAATAAATTTAAACACTATTTAATTCATGAATAGTTTTAAATCTAACATTAAAAACATCTTCAAATGAGAAAGGTAATCCATATAATTATGGTTTCGCTGAACTTACCTGATTGATTTAATTAAAATTCTGTACACATTCCTCAATGGTTTCTAGAAATAAATCTCCAAAAAATAAGCAGGGAATTGATTAAAATTTTATTACAAACGTAAATATTGAATCACCACCAAAAATTGTTTACCTATTTTCATTTTGAGTGAATGAGTAGGTATTGAGTGTGGTATTGAGTGTCACTGGAAATGAAGCTGGAAATGGATTTTTTTTTTTTAATAATTTATTCATAATCATGGATACAAGTCCTTCAGTCGCTGGAAATGGAAAGTAGATTCAGTGTTGCCAACAGCTCTGGCCCACTTCTGGCCCTAATGTGTATGCATGAAGTAGCTATCGCCGAATTTCAGTTGTAGTAACTAGTAATTCCCCAAACACCAAAATCAATATGAATAAAATAAAATGTAGTTTTTATCAATTTATTTATATTATGTTCATAACACACTGATAAATAGACATAAGCCATCTTTATAACACGTTAATGAAATTATTCAAGTTAACATTTTAAGTAAAATAATAAAATAAACCTCTAGAGATTTATATTTAAGCAGAATAATAGCGACAAATTCAGGGTATTCGGCCTGTTTATCGGCCGTATGCCTGTTTACCTACTAGGTAGCATAAAAAAAAATTGTCCTTAGAGTAGCCTAATTATTGGTGACCAGTCGCCTTTTAGATTTTTTCGTCGCCGATTCTCGTTCTGAGTAGCCTAAATAGTGAAAAAATCGCCTACGTTGGCAACACTGATGTAAAATCTTCGATAAAATATGTCCCACGGCCGTACCCACGGCGAAACTACGAAACTAAATTTGACAGGTCGGATAGATTTTAGAAATATGTCACAAGTTGCCACCTTACCTCTATCATTTGAACCTCTGTGATTTGAACCCACTTTGAAACCATTAAAAATAGGTTCTTATTATGAAACGAAGGATTGCATAGTATTACCACACTATTACAATATTTATACAGTAGGGCAACGAATGTACTTGCACAGAGAAACGGAGGGGAACTCGCGGGGAGTCGGGCGACGCGGGCCGCGTACTGCAAATACCAGTACTACAACTTAGTTTGCGGTACCAAGCGCGAAAGGACGACACAGTCGTATTTTTTGTATAATAATTTAATTATTATGCTTACATATTCTATAATGGTGCGAACAAACTGTTACATGTATGGATGTAAATCTACATCGAAATCCTAGAAGTTAGCGATATTTTAGGTAGATTGTATTTGTATCTGTAGAATTTAAATCAAACCCAAATCAAACCTATGTATATTATCTTGTCCTTGTCGCATTTAGTCATTTAATAATTTTTAAAATAATCCAATATTTTAGGATAATAATTTTTGTCACCACGGGTTGGATATAAAGTCTAACATTAACACTGATTACGACCTATCTTTCAATAATAGGACAGTGTGAATATGAAAAGAAAGCTTCTAATTTTTAAATGATCTCCTAAATTGAGTGGCTTAATTCAGCATTCATCAACTGAGGTGAATACGGTGAATATGATTCCACTAGTTATTTTCTTAGGCCGCGTTTCCACCCGCAAGAAAACTTCCGCGAGAAGTGTCCGACAGTCTGTCTGACAGCAACTTGCAAGTCTACTTGCAGGTGGAAACGCCGAGTTTACACATGCAAGCTGCTATCAGACAGACTGTCGGACAGTTCTTGCAGAAGTTTACTTGCAGGTGGAAACGGGGCCTTAGTTATTTTTGATTTCATGTCAGTTTGTATGAATGTGTGTACTTTGTGAAGCTTTAGCAATTATAGCACATTCTACAGTCTGGCAAATGGCAATTGGGCTGTGGCAAGGGCTGTGGCAAAAGGAATCACAGGATTCGGGCTGTGGGCACAGGCTGTGGCTCAGAGCAATAAACCTAGGCTGTGGGCTCAGAGCAATAAACCTATAGAGTACTTGTATCGAGCGTATACAATTTACATATATTTGTTTCTCTCTATCTAAAGAAAACGTCGTATGAAAGAATGAGATAGCTATAGACTACAAGCTACGATTCAACATAGTCATGGCACCATTTTTACTATAGGTACGTATTTATATAGATAGAAGGCGATAGTGATGGGAGGATGTGATTCAATCGATAAAATCGTGGATGCATTTTGCATTTACGGTTTCGTGAAATAATAAATTATAAAAAACAAAATTAATAATTAATTTCAGTTCAATACATTATTTGTTTAATCCTACGAATTTAATTAATGCGAAATTATGCGAGAATGGATAACTTTCTCTTTCACTGCTGAACCGATTACAATGAAATTTGGAAAAATTACTTTTGATCCCGTAAATCCCATAGGAATGGGAACTATGCGGGTTTTTCTTTGAAAACGCATGTATATCAAGTATGTAGTAGTTTCTCATCTATGAGAACTGTCATTTAATCAACCGTTCAATTTTCACATAATTACACAAGTAACTTATGTGTAAAAAAATTCCAAATAAAAATTCACCTTCTTTAATCAAATGTATTTATTATGTACAGGAACAAAAAAAACGTAAGCGTAAGATTGCACAATTCTTCTAGAGTTCGAAATGCAGTGAACACAATCTAGCAAATTTCGACGGCGTCCAATCTACTCGTCTCATGTTTTATACCCATTTTTTATTTAGCTCTGGAAATCTAAAACAAAATGAATTTATTAATAATCTAAAAGAGAAAATAATAAACAACAAACAAGTCAAATAAAACAACCACGTGGTATTTTTTATTTTTCTGCTGTAGAAAATTTACATCTTATTTGCAACAGCAACTACATATAAATCTGATATAAAAAACAAAATAAATAAATCAACGTTAATATGAAATAGATTTTATGTCATAAATCGATAATATACGCTGGATGTGTTACATCACTACGGTGGTAAACAAAATGCCAAAATGCCAAATATTGTAACATTTTATAAAATTATTTAATTATTTTGTATTCCACAACCCCGTAAAGTGGGTAAATGTTACAGTTACAACATATAATTATAAAAAAGCGCTTGATAAAACTTTCAAATAGGGTTAAAACATAAATATTTATCAATTTGCTGAAAATCACATACCGATGGAAAGATATTTTTTCATTGTTTTCATCCAAAACTCCCATTCGACTAGTGATAGCCGGTAGCTAAACATACAATAGTCATTTTAGCACACTGACAAATAAAAAGAAACACTTACACTTTATATTTTCTAAATATTTCGTTAAAAACACTTGATGCACCGAGACCTCCAGCTGGAAGGCAAACAAAATATAGCCGACGCGCTACGTTTGAAGACAGTGCAGATACTCTATCGCTATCTCAATCTGGCTTATGCTGTTATTGACTAAGAGTAAGTAGATTAGAAAATATGTATTTTGTTCTGTCTCAATATAAGAACTCTATAGGTTTATTGCTCTGAGGCTGTGGGCATTGGCATTTGGCATTTGGCAGATGTCATTGATGACAGCGAGTTCGAATTATAACTTTTTAGGTTATAACATGTTGTATTTATAAATAAACAATTTGTAGGATTTTGTTCATCGATATTCTAAGTAGACTAAGAATTTAAGACGTTTTGATGGAAATCGGTTAAAAAATAATATTTTCGAAGAGTATTAATAAAAATGTCGGGTTTGAAAATAAAAGTTATCAGTCGCAATCCTGAAGATTATTTACGTGCCACAAAACGGGATATACATAAAAGTACGTAAAGATTGCATATATATCTTATACTATACAACATTATTATAAAATCTTACTAATCTACTTACAAATTATTACCTATTTCAGTTCAAAGAAATTATGACCCAAGTCTTCATCCTCTTGAAGCTCCGCGTGAATATGTCCGAGCTTTGAATGCTGTAAAATTAGATAAAGTATTTGCTAAACCATTTCTTGGGAGTTTGGATGGACATTCCGACGGTATCTCTAGCTTAGCAAAGCATCCGAGTAGGCTTGCAACTTTAGCTAGTGGGGCATTCGACGGAGAAATCAGATTATGGGATTTAACATCAAGGAAATGTACTAGGAATTTTATAGCTCATGAAGGCTGGGTTCGTTCAATATGCTTTACACCAAGTGGTGAGACCTTCAGCAGTGTTGGTGATGATAAAACTATCAAAACATGGAAAACTGAGGTTCAATCACCTGACGATGAGGACCCACTCAATACTTTACTGAGTATGTCAGTGGTATCTGGTGTATCACATCATAGAAATAAGCCCATATTTGCAACATGCGGTGAACATTGTCAATTGTGGGAAAATACTAGGAATGAACCAGTTAAAGTTTTCAAATGGGGTGTTGACAGCCTTCATCATGTAGCCTTTAATCAGGTAATTTTAGTGTATTATGTAAAGCATTACATTCCATTTAAGCAATAGAAAATGATTAAAGTGTATTCTACTTTTTTTCAATTAAATAATTTAATTTACTACAAATAAATACTACATTACATTGTATTTTATTATAAAACATAAAAGTAAAGTGTTTAAAAATATTTGGTTAATCTTAAAACACATTAGTGGGAAGAATCTTTTGCAAATAAATAGATAGATCAATTTTTCTTTTCTTCATTTTTTAGTTTCAGTACATTTTACATTTTTGAGCCCCTAATCTTTTGAAAAACAATTTACTAATAACATATTTCACAATAATTTCAGGTTGAAACCAATCTACTTGCCTCATGTGCGAGCGACAGAAGCATAATTTTATATGACTGCAGAGAAACAGGGCCTTTAAGAAAGGTAGTTTTGGAGTTGAGATCAAATGCATTAGCTTGGAATCCTATGGAAGCATTCATGTTCACTGTTGCTAATGAGGACTATAAGTAAGTATTGAGTTAACCTTTGTTAATTGAAAGTGAAAAACAGATAAAAAACGATGTGTGGCACTCGGGGACTGCCGCGGTAAAGCTATTGCATGCTATGCCTTCAAGCCACACCTCCGCCCATTGGAGTGGGGAGCATGAGGTTTTTTCGTTACGGAATTTCTCGATTCGGTCCCCGCGCTCAAGGCCCGCGATAGAAGCTATGCAATAGCTTAAAAACTGACTGCGTGGTCCCCTACTCCATTCTTTTTAGACCATGAATATAAATAAAGTTGATGTGGTAGTCTGTAATGCCAAGCAATAGATAAACATGATTGTACAGTTTAAAGGTATCTTACTAGTAAATGACTAATGTTATAATTATTGTGGTATAATAATTAATAATAATTTTGAGGAAATAAATTTTTAACTGTAAAAGGTTGCTGAACTCTACATTCTACAAGAACTGTCATAATTTGCTTTGAAATAATACCTAAGGAATCTAATCAGTTTGACAATGTTATATTAGTACAATGTTCTTGTGATCTAATAATGTAATTATTATTCATTTTACAGCTTATACACATTTGACGTAAGAAAACTGAAACAGCCAGTCAATATCCACATGGATCACACATCAGCAGTCATAGATGTGGACTACGCACCCACTGGAAGAGAATTTGTAGCGGGAAGCTACGATAAAACTGTTAGGATTTTCGAAACACTAAAGGGACATTCCAGAGATGTTTACCATACAAAACGGATGCAGAGATTGACATGCGTTAAGTGGTCTTTGGATAATAAATATTTATTGACTGGATCCGATGAAATGAATATTAGAATGTGGAAGGCCAGAGCGTCAGAGAAACTTGGTGTTGTAAGTATATTTTATTCTTCATTACATATTCGATTTTATGTATTATAAGGTGTTTGTTCCAGATTTGCATGTGTTACCGCTTGAATTTTAGTTGTTTTGTTAACTGCCCTACTCATATTCAGTCATACAAACAAACAGGCCAATAATCAATATGGCTATAATATTATAGATAATTTTTTAATTTTTGTGAAGGTTATAATAATTAGAATTAAGCTGTAATTGTCTCAAGCATTGTTTAGTGAAAATGAAATAATAAAAAAAAAAATTGACAAACAATATTTTTTCTTTTTATTATATCTGAAATGCTGTTAATTTTCAATTTCAATCAATCAATTCATTCAGTGTATTCTAAACAATACTGGAAAATGGACATTATTTAGGCAGTTAATAAAACGGCGCATTGTTTGCGTTGTCGCAGAAGTTTTGAAATTGTAACAATGAAGCTTTATAAAATAATAATTACAATTTTTAATTACAAGTTCGAGAATATAAAAATTCAAATAATGTATTATAATATTATCTTATATTTTATTTAACAGTATGTTTACATTTCATTTATATTTTCGTATACACACTATGTAACAGCTTAAAAATTTCAAACTATATTTAGAGATTAAAGACTTTTTACACCTTTCAAAGCCTTTAAAGAGTCTCTAATTAATTAAATGAACAATAGCACATTTTAAACTATGTATTTGTTGCAGTTAAAACCACGTGAACGCACAGCCCTCAACTACGCCGACTCACTTAAGGAGAAATTCGCGGGTCATCCACAAATCAAACGTATCGCAAGGCACAGACATGTTCCGAAACACATAATGAACGCTCAGAAGGAGTTACGGGTTATTCGAGAAAAATCCAAGAAGAAAGAAGCCAATAGACGAGCCCATAGCAAGCCGGGAGAGGTTCCGAGAGTTCCGGAGCGTAAACGACACGTTGTTAAGGAAGATGAATAAATGGTTTTGGAATATAACTTACTGAGTTTTTGTATAATTTTTTTTTTTGAGATTTTAGTTCTTTATGTCTAACAACAGTGAATACTAATTCAACAAAGGAAATATCATTAAAATCCGTTCACGTTCAGAAGTTGTGATTTTTACAGCTCTTTCGTTTAAGAGACATAAATAAATGTAGTGATTGCGGTCCGCTTTGTGAAAATATTTGGATTTGCTTAGTGAATGTTACTAAAAAAAGTTTTCTAGGTTTGATTCTCAGACGACAGCACGCGTCGTAGCCTACTGCCTATGGTCGTAGCATTCGAAAAGGCAGGGCGCGAAATGCTGCTACCAACTTGCCTACAATAATTATTGGCTATGGCACGGGTCAGTAGAGTAAATTCCAAATAAATGTAAACAAGGGACAAATTCATTACTACTTTAGAATCAACATTTAACGAAATTGGGTAAAGTAACTTTTCTTTGCTACAAATTGAATTTCTGAGGAAGAACTTTTTTTACAAAAATATGTACCTACATATAAAGTAGGTATGTAAGTAGTTTATTTCATCATTTGATACCTATGTTCATCTGAATTAGAAAATTAATTCTTACGTGTAGGTAAGTTTATTCAAAACAATAGGTACCTAACTATTAATTTGTAAATGAAATTTTGTAAATTTCATCTTAAAAATGTTTTATGCCATACATACACTATTATCTAAAATTGTCAACAAATATTACGACACAATACATCCTTTTTCATTTTCACATTACGAAATCTGATAATGGTTTTTCTTTTTTCATCAGCAACACAGCAATAGGCGTGATCTTTCAACGCCAGACGGCGTTAGGGCGCGAATCATTTGTTATTATTTCTCTCACGCGTCGAGTTTCAAACAAATTGTATTGTAACTGACAATATGAGCGATTATTGTTCGATTCGAAACAAATGTTATCCGCACCTAAAAAATACAAAGTTCTCTCATCATTGTTTACTGCGGATTCCTTAAAAGGTGATGCTTAATTCTACGCCAGTTAATAATTTAACTTCTACTGTATCCCAAGTAGCAATAAAAGGCAATTAGTGGCAGTTAAAATGTTTTTCTTTAAAACTGGCAACTATTTCTTTCACTTCATTAACTTTTTTTTTCATTGTAGGTAATTATATAATATTATATACATACTTACAACATATTTACATGCTTTAAGTAGGTAAAGGTTTGCTATAAGCATGAATTACCTAAGTGTTATCGTGTAAAAAAATAAAACGCTTATCAACTACCATGTCGTCTGTAGAAAATAATATTATAATAGATAATTGTAGAAAGCTTTTGTTATTTTAAACACGTAGATATTAAACACCAGTCAAAAACCGTTTAGATGATTGCGTGCTGACTGATACATATTTGATCACTCCCTAACTCTGTAGAATAATGTTTATACATCATACATGTATCGTATACATTGAAACTGAAATAAATCGACACGGCTGCGTATTTTTCTTCGTTTTCGCCACGTCGAGCCGAAGCGGTGACACGCCGTGACGTATAGAAAGCGTATTGGCGATGACGGCCCATCTATAAATCATATTTTGGGATCCGCGATCGTCCATCCTCCCGTCTGTCTCCCGATTTTCCACGTTTTTTGTCTGAATCGAAGTATAGATTTAGTGCGTAGGTTATGAAAGTTTAGGTTAGCTGAATACATAGGACCTAATGATAATAATTGACAGTTATTATCAGCATCATGTTATGAGGAGAGGTTTACATGAATTAAAATAAAATGTTTCACGTAATGACTGGTTCTGTTCTCTAGTGAACTAAGTTTGAAAATTAAAATAAGCCACACATTATTAATTGTGAGTGTTGGTCTCTTGTTGGTCTGTTTTTATTCCATGATCAACCCAAGCGAAGAGGAGGCAAGTAGCTGTTATATTAAATAGAGATTTTATGGTTTGTAGAGCAACGGTGCTCTACATTCTTCAATCCAGAAATTGTGAATTAAATTTTTCTTTTATACCTATAATTCATAAGAATCGCGTTGAAAGTTAAAACAGTAAAATATTTCATAACGTCTGCTACTGCACCTTTTTTACATAGGTACAACCGATTTAAATATTAAACATTCATGGCAGGAAAATATTCAAATAAAATAGTACAGTCAAAGTGGCTATTAAGATACGTTTCACGCACCACCCGTTAGCCCATCCATGGTAACATTTATCATCGAAATCCTATAAAAAGTAAACCGGAACTAATCCTGCCCGCACCCTCCCTAATCTGCATACGCCAAGGAAAATAATTTCACGCCCTCACAACATTGAGATGGTGCTCTTTGTTGTGATTTCACGATAAATATCACCTTTGATGTGTATTGACGTTTGCGTGTAAAGGAGTATTATGTTACGCAGTCGCGTGAATTCCACTTTATTTTATTAAGAAATTACTTAATAATTGTATGTCAATTGTCAATAATAACGTCTAATAGACGTTTAGTTTGTATGTTAATTGTTAATAATGACGTCTAATAGACTTGCATTAAGTAGATGATTGAAAGTTTGTTTTTCTCGGCAATTATTTAGACACATTGGTAAAAGAGAGAATTGTAAAAAAAAAAAGTTTAGGGGAAGATAGATGAAGAGATAAGTCATTTTATGATGGTCAACGAGGATGTTGTTTAAATATCCGGTACTTTAGATTCCTGATAGGTAGGTATAAGTATGTATTGGGATTGAGAAGGGATGGGAGAAAATAGAAATAACTTAATAACTTCTTGAGATAATTAATGGTACCTAATGCGAAGGTTTCATTAGATAAGTCATGAGCTCATGAGTCATTTTTTTTTAAATTATAATCTAATAAATTTCTATAACATTATAATCTGTAATAAAAGTATTTTTTTAAAAGTAACTACCTATTAGATAATAATAGGACTCAAAACACAATAAATACATAAATATTCGTCTGAGTCTTTGGATAATATTAAGAAATATCATCTCCGAGTCAACATTATAAAACAATAAACTGTCTAGGCTTTTCGTATAAAAGGAAATGTATGTGTTACGTCCCGTTGTCGCCGCGGTCGTTACTGAAACACGGAAAAGATTTCTCTTTGATAGTTGAGGTCGATGCGTTTTGACGCCTCCCGGACGTAACTATCGGCTACGATAGGGACGCCCTGCGCAATATCGACACTTTTTATGTTAGATTAGGATTTGTTTCTTTTTATAGTTTGTCTAATAGGATATTTTGCTCTACCTGAAATGTGTTTATTTAAAATTGCGGAAAGGAGAAGAAATAAATTGTGTTCTTGAATTATTTATTTAAGGATTAAAATTGAATGGGAAAGTTATGATTTCTTTTGTAAAAAAATTAATAGATACCTCATTAAAATCCACAATCTTTAATTCCTACCTCTACAACACTTTTGATAGCTATAATGCTCCAAAGTGCAAACTGTACTAGTAGGTTTATCTAGCTACCTTTACAATTTAACTTTTATTATTGCATTCAAACTTAATACAACAAAGATAATTTGAAAGATAGTTCAACAGTTGAAGTAAGATATTGTTTACTCTCAAAAGAAAAACCTCACGCTGAACAAGTAAGTAGGTAATTGGAGAAACTCAAGGACCAAAATAGAGAATATCGATAATCGATAACCATAACGTATTTACCTCCGCCCTTGGGTGAGGCGTAAAGTTCCCCACATTGCTATATTTATTGATGGACTTTGGAAGTTTTCAATATTATGACTGCTATTTTACATGTGACATGGATACTTTTTATTACGATTTCGCATTTGCCGCCTGGTGCGTTAGATTTTTATCCCATAAGGAAAATGTTTGCGATTTGGACATGTGATGTGATTTTCTGGCTTTAACATGTTGACTAATAAATACCTATACATTTTTATGTAATACGGTGATATCTATATTACTTGTAAAAATAAAGAAAAAAAAAAACTTTCTATCTGTTGTCTGTTATCAATAGAAAACAATCAGCGTTAGTCAGAACAGCTCTTGTCTTATCATCATTAATCAAAGCTTTATGTAATTTTATGAAAGTGTGTTGCGATATTAATGTGATGAACATGAATTTAATCGATAGGTTACTATTAGTCTATAATATACCATATTATACAAACTATTATGAAAGTAGAAATTGCTTATAAATAAAATGATATCTCATAAATTAATTAATTAACAAATAGTTTTTAGCTCTTAAAATTTCAACACACTATACCTACCTTCCTCAATTAAGTAATTAACTCACACCAACATCTAACAATACAATTTCGATATCCAACCAGCAATTTACGGCACATATCCCACTATAGGTACCTACACACATTGAAATACGCGTCGTAAATTGCAGTATTTCATCCATTTCATATAATATTCCATTACGGCATCAAACATAAAAGTAAAAAATTGAAAATGCCCGCGGTCGCTTTATTTTCCATTGAAACCGTACGTCATTTTTATGTGGCCACTTTTCGACAATATATTCCTTTCTATTGTCGCAAAGGTGCTCATAGGGATAAGGGCCTTAATATACGATTATAGGTGACACTCACTATTGTGCTTGACCTATTCGCTGAGTTATTGCTCTTATCGACGGTGATGGCACAATTTGGATTCTTTATAACGACCTACGCACAAGGAATAAGTTTCTTTATTAAAAAAATTATCTGTTAATCTGTCTTTTAAATTTGTCTGGTATAAAATCTAAAGTTTAGGTATAGTTTATATCTTTGCTATAAATATAATACTTATTATTATCGTTCTACCTTGATCTAAGTATTCAGAACTCAGAAGGGGTGGAATAGTTGATAAAAAATTATATGGGCTTTCAGCTTTGACGCTTAGGCTTAGGCAAAAGCTTGGCTAAAGCTATAGTCTTTCTAATTAGTGCCTACCTACTTAAGTGGGTATGTTTGTTATTCTTTTAGGACATAAAACTGATCGGATCTGTATGAAATTTGATACAGAGATATATTATTTAGTCTGGTTTAGCACCTTAGCTATTGTACCCGGATATCACGCGAGTAACGCCACGGGCTCCAGCTAGTTTTGATAATAAACAAAAAAACGACCATACAGGGTATCTACAAGCGAGCATGAGTAATAACTAATTTGTAGGATAAATTCTCATTTAGTTTCAAATTCAATATAAACTTTACTATAACTTCATTTTTGCATCAATCGCGGAACCATCGTTTTAATTTGCGGTTGGATAATCGGGATGTAATCTTCTTAAGTAATTAATAGTCTTATCTGTGATAGGATTACTTATAGCTATAGCTACTTAATACCAAATAGGTGTTTACGAGTACCTCGCCATTTAAGAGAACATTATTTTGATATTAATAAGGAACTATAAACTTAGGTATTTAATGGCAACAAATCTAATTGTAATTATCTAACTTCGTTAAACTATGTAATTGAATATCAAAACACGTATCAACATTAAAATCAGGCTCGAATAAGGGAAATATTAGATACAATTTTCCAATAGCCCCAGGAAATGACGGCTAAAACGCAAAATTCGACAATGCGTTCCCCGGTCACCGCCTAAAAATGTAAAAATCGTTCCCTTGCATATTTTCCTAAGTGCCATAAAGTATGACATTTATTACGGTCAGATCTGCTCCAACCACTATTGATAGGCAAATGAGAGAGTTTTTTAAAAGAAAAACGATGTCTGTTTTTTATGTGTTCTTCAAATATGGTTATTCTTGATACTTGTAAGTTTTATCTTCTATACCTACGTCGCTTTTTACAATAGTGTAATATTTTACGTATTTCAATGTGTTATCATGTTAATCTTAAGTAGTTTTTTTATGCACATTTATAGAATTATGCAAAATAGACAACTGAAAGTTACCAAGAATAATAATACAATACAAATGCAATTAGGTATTTTGATTATTCTACCAAACAAAGGTACCTACCTATATTACACAGCTATCTACAAAATATAAAGTAATCTATATCAGGAATAAACAATAAATAGTAAATCTACTCTTTGATTATATAGAGCGGTTTATAACGTAAAGTTATAATGTCGGTAGCTTTTTTCAATACCATAGTTGACATTTTAAACCGTAGTGATCGATCAACATTAAAAAAACTGGCGCAGAATTGCAATTAGTAGTCGCAAACGTGGTTCAAATTCAAATTGTTGGATTAAGAGCTTCGATATCTTTTATTATTTGCCACAATTAATAGATTGATTGGATAATGGATTACAAACGCATACGTACCTATAGTGAGATGCTTCTGGTAAAATCCTTGCCAATAATAATTGAACAGCTGCTCGATCGGTACACTTTATTTTGTATAGGGAGTGTGTTTTTTTTGTTTGAATAAATTTAAACAGATTGAGAAAGATGCCCGTGCCTATTAAAAGTGTGATAATGTTCTACAACGTTTTAAGTTCTCTTTCTGAATCAATGTGGTCGTAAGATTTCCTGCATTTACAATTCATTAATTTTATTGAAAGTATTCCATAGACGATACCTACCTTCAACAGTCGATAACAGCCTCACGAAGGTAACTTTGTGAGTGCTCATGGGCGGTGGTGAATGGTGATTACCTGATACCTCACTAGGTAACCCACCTGCTCCGTTGCCCGCTCTATTATAAAAAAAACGAGTAAGCTTTGGAGGAGGAAAAATTATAAAATAATTAATTCCTCAAATTAATTCTAGATTTGACACAAATTATAACCGAAATATGTACTTACATACAAACGATAGAGTTATTACAATTTGCTTAATATATATTCCCTATCTCTATTTCCGTTTGTCTTACATAACAAAAGGCATGTCTGTATGATGTACTACTGCACAATATTTGCGTATCGCGACTGTGGGGTTCGATAAAAATTTTCTATTTATTACCACGAATAAGCCCTAGACATGTTTAAAATGCGTCACGCATTGACATCCGACTCCGCAAATCTAGGGCTGCTATCTATAGAAAAAATATTCCTATTTAAATGTGTTTTATACTTATGTAAGGTGAGTTTGAAAAGACATGTAGAAATAAGTTATATCCATTTTAATTCATTTATATGTGTATATTTTTTAAAGAAATAATTGTTTTGAACTCCGCTTTATTTTTATAGTTTGTAGTACAGGGGTTGTGCACTTGGTGTCACATTACCCACGATGAGTATATATAAGTAGGTATATAGTATATATAAGTATATAGTAAGTAAAATATCTGAATATAAATCAATCAATATTTAGAAAAATGAAGTTAATTATAAAATACGTCTCTACATGATTCCTTTAGATTACTAAATTTATAAACAACAATTATCAAAAACTACCTTCAAGTTGATCTAAATATTTTCGCGTGTTCAACCCTACAAGATTTTCGCGGGATCACACAACACCCCCGTCAATATGTGTAATGTCAATACTGCCGTGTGAATAATTTTTCATCCATTCCTATTCCCATTAAATGTGTCAGCTCACTATCAGCAGCCACGCAGGATATGGATTTTGAAGAAGAATTGCATATTGAATAACTTGATTGCGTTTGAAGAATGTTTGTATTGTAGGCTTAAGTTTGGTTTTGATATAAATGCTATTTGACGAAAAATTTCTAGAAACATTAAACATGAAATTCAGAATATGAATAGATCGATCAATTTTCTATGTTCTTTCAGGAATCAATGCCACGGACTAATTATGCTTTTCATTTATATGGAAAAAAGCATTTTATTACAGACTTGAAGTCGGACCCTATAGTAGAGTCGTTCATAGAAATGTATTCAGAAATTAACAAGAGGTACTTTCATGAAACAATTTAAGCTTGATTAATTAATTAATTACTTCGATTTTCTATAGATATTTTTATTCGGATTCCAACATGTATAATTGCAACACTCTAAACATTCAATGCAATTCAAGAAAATGAGAAAGGGGAAATATTTTTCAGATTGATATATATAGAATTTCAACTACTTAATGACTACGAAGAAAGCTTATAAAACAATTATCATTTCGGGATGTTTTGTTTATAAGGAAAAATATAGTAGGTAGGTATAATGTTATAAAATAGCAAATTTTCAAAATGCTATGCATTTACTCTGTGACCAGTCACAGCTTTATATTCGTAAATCGTACCCGTCCACTAGCCACTAAAAGCATTGAATAACTTTCGAAAATTGCGTTCCTTTAGCGTAGATATTCCTTTGCATGATACGAGGTAACATTCTATTCAGGTTGGAACTATCATTCATTCCACGCTGCGGTCAGCATCGACTAAGCCTGCAGTCAAAAGAGCTTTGACTTCAAAGCGCCTGGGAATAACAGCTAACACTAAGAGAATGCAAAATAAACCCGCAACACTAAAGAAAGAGTGCAAAATAAATGCGGCAACACCATATTACACAGCCACTGAATCAAAAGACAGACAGAGCGTGAAGTGATGAAAACTGGAAAAAATAATAAAGTATCCCTTTTTACTAGTGACACGCGTACTATTCTGGGAGCCTAGTGTGAGGCGTGTTCCGAGCAGAAATAATAAAACAATGTGCCGGTAGCTGTCTTGAAGAGGGTGAGCTACTGAACAAGAACTGTATCTTAGACTCGTTAATTTAATAATTATGAGAAATAATACATTTTTGAATTAACAAAATTACGAGGATGGAGTGTTTTAGATCTTAGATTGGTCGTTAGAACTCTACTTTTTACCTTCAAAATTTTAATGCAACGTATGTAGGTACTTACGACGAAAAAAATAAAGAATAGATATTTAATATTTTTAAGGGCATAAAAAGGTGTGACAATATTCCGTTTCACAGAATAAGCAACTGTTTGTTTAATTGTGACATTGCACTTCGGTAGGCTGTGTCAATATGGACACTCGCAGGGAGACGGATGATTTTTACATCAAAAGAAGCGGCGACTTGAATCAACTTGTAAACATCACCGGATCCGGGCTATGTTTAAACGACACTGCAGAGGTTTCAAAATTTACACTTCAAAACGTACAGACGGAATTTTTTATCATTTCTCTGCCTATTGCTGGGGGTGAAAGTGATTTAACTTTGTTTAGACTTAGAAGCTTTTTAAAAATCGTGGGACAATTGTAGACTTTAAGCTGTTTAATTGACTTCCTAAATAAGAAAGGCAAAAAGTTAGGGTACCTACTTAGGTATTAAAAAATATAGTTATTAAACTAGCTGGTTATATGTGTTTGAAATCAACATGATTTATCTGTTCTGTGATATTAACCATTCGGTAACTTTCAAATTCATTAAAATAAAATCATCTCAAAATATGCCTTCAAAATGTATTATTTAAACAATGCCATTCTATATACCGGAGACGTACACCCTGTGTACGAAATTTAATTAGAACACTGTAAATTATCGAAAACAGCGCACCTACACTACCTTGTGTTCGCAAATTTAATTTCATAGTCCGGCAATAGGTAAACGCCTGAATTGCGGCTTCGAGTCTCCTTCTCGACGGTCTGGCGCATTTCTAGTGCATACCTATTATTTACTGAATTTACATTTTAGCTAATAAATTATTTTGAAGGGAATGGGTAGTCGATTTGTTTGTTTACAATTGGTATTGTTTGTGCAAACAGATAACATCTAATTTTAAATAAGTTAACGCTACATAGAGCAATTATTCTTATAAGAACAATGAAAAAATATTAACTCATTGAAAATAGAACCTTCATTGTTTATTAACTCAGAATAATCAAGCAAACTAATTACAACCAATCAAAGGTTAGGTATAGAGACTAACAATCGTATCACACGATTATCCAGCGCTTATCATTTCAATAATTATTATATTCTTGGCTCGCCTTTCTCTCGCTTCGTTTCAAGCGGTTATTGACGTGAAATGAACATTTTTCCTCTGGAATATATTTTAACTGCGCGATAATTAACATTATTACTTTTCCGAGATACATATCTGTAATACATTTATAAAATTTCATGACAGGGATTACAGTCGGTGTGCGTCGCACAAAGTTACGGCTTTAATACAAAAATAAAGTTTAACGAGGACGCGCAGTCTGTTGCAGCTCCCAATGTTGAGCTCGATTTATTGCTTCGTAAAGACCATTTATTTCCGATACTTTCTGCGGACTATAAAATCTCTATCATCTGCGAAAATATTTTGCGCATTTTGTCGATAACGCTTGTTCGTTTCGTTTAACAATGGAAATGTAAAGTGGCATATGTAAATGTTAATTAATTACCATTCAATGTGTTATTTTATTTAACAATAAATAAAATTAGAATATAGAGGGAACGATTTTGCATCTGGGTGGGATGAAAAACTGACTTGTTCCGATCTCCAGTTTCTTATTAGGTTACATTCCAATTAGTTTTTGTGCAGTAATTTATTGCTTTCTAATGACCACCCTCACTTCTCACAGATGTCACGTTTTTTATTTAGTTTAGGTACAAAAATGGTAATATAATGTCATCAGTGATGAAAAGTCGTTAAGATAAATAATACCTATTGATCATTTACATACAGCTTTTTTCACAACTGGTTGGTATTTATGTTTTTTGCAATTACCTACGTAACATAACTTTCCTATTCAATTAAATTATCAGCACCTGAAGCTATTTCAATATGACGATATATAAATATTAAAAAATGTTGTCAGCCATCTTTTGATCTTTGACGTACCTGGGGTAGGTATGTACGGCACTTCCGATAAAATAACTTAGGTATTTAGGTACTCAATACAATTTACATTAATTATTCCTTTACTCTTTATTTCTTTTAAATCTAAAGAAATTATTTACAAAACCAGAAATAAGGATAAGGTAACGGGTTATTGTAAATTTGCCACAAAGTTAATTCGTCACCTAAAAAAGTATGTGTAAATTTGCCACACTTTTATTTTTTTAAAGTTAATTCGTCACGATTTAATATCAAGTATTGTAAATTCGTCACATCGATAATTTAAGTACAGATAGCAAAAAAATTAAACAATAAATTAATTTAAAATGTTTATTTCTTAATCAGTTTTAGATTTTCAACCTTACATGTAAAAAAATCACAGTCAAATTGGATGGCGATGGACTTTTTAAAAACATAAGGAAAACAAGGAACATCTATTTTGTATATGTTCTAAAAATTCACAGCAGTTATAAAGAGTATTACTTAACATCTACATTATTCTACATAGGTAATGGTAAAAATCACAGTTCTCTCTATAAATATTTTTAAAATGTAATGAAATGAGAGCGGCTCTATAATATTTATCACAATCGTATAAAAATAAGGATAAAATATTTTTCACCTATTTTGTATACAGGGTGTAAGGGACAGCCTCCCGAAAACTTTAACCATGGAATCATTCTGAGCAACTTTCTCAAAGAAAGCATATTGTGGAAATGAAAAAAAAAAATTTCAACCTCCCATACAAAATTAGCATCTCACTCGAAAATTTTGTATGGGAAGCCGAATTTTTTTTTTTCATTTCCGCAATATGGTTTCTTTGGGGAAAGTTGCTCAGAAAGATGACCTGAGTCCATGGTCAAAGTTTTCGAAAGACTGTCACTTATACCCTGAACGTTCTAAAAATATACAACAGTTATAAAAAATATTACTTAACATCTATATTATTCTACATAGGTAATCGTAAAAATCACAGTTCTCTCTATAAATATTTTTAAAATGCAATGAACAGTGAACTAAAAGCGGCTCTACAATATTTATAACAATCCTATAAAAATAAGGATAAAATATTATTCTTTTATTTTAACAAGTAAAGATATTGCTCTTACTTTACTTAAATCATATCCTATCATATTAGAAAAACACAAAGCAAATAAAAATCAAAACTCAAACAGACTAGCGCGTTTCATTATCATGACACTTAATAAATCACAGTTAAAATCACATTAATTATTTTTATAAGTCAACTTTCGTTTTCCATAGAAATAAAAATTCTAATACATAAAAAATCATTTCAAACTTTTAAAAAGCGCAAATCAATTTGACTCAATAATGAATTTACCTTATGTTATTGATGAATTTACCTTATGTGAATGATGACTGTAATATTAAAATGTAAATCATTATATTGCTGGTTTCATCGCAGGCTGAAAGGTATAATTCACTTGCCTTGCTTGCTGGCGGTACTTTACTACTTGTGGCAAATTTACAATAACCCGAATATACCTGTGACGAACTTACACATACTTTTTAAGGCATGTGACGAATTTACTTTCAATGTATGGAGTTTTAAAAACGTGACGAATTAACTTTGTGGCAAATTTACAATAACCCAAGGTAAAGGTAACAAACTACACTAATAAATAAACATTTCAATTAAAAGATTTACTACATGTAAGTACAACATTAGCTTTACCATAATAATTTAGTAGGTATCTAATGGAGGTACTCTATATAAATCGGCTATAACATGTAGGTACCTAAGTTAAACAAGTTTTGTGAAATCTGCAGATAAGAAAAGTGCGGCTCATTTGTTTGTATGTTGATAATGAGCACTGGAGATTATCTGACAAGTGAAAATATTCCGTTCTTTTAATGCGACATAGATTAATTTTAAGGCGAGGTATCTCTTGTAATTATTTTATTTAACATAGCGAAGGACTTACTCTGGTTATGGCTCTACCCGAGTTTTGCAGGTGATAAAAATTAAACAGCAACAAAATACAATTCATCTAAGAGTAAAGTTGCTTTCTACTAGTAAAATAATTATAAAAATATGTACAGTCATTTTTGATATGTAACTACCCAATTAAAAAGCAATAAATATATTTTTTATATCCGTGATAATAGATGAAAATGTGGTTCAAATAATAATTGTCTAATTGGACTCATTTTCCATCAAATAACGCAGATTTTATTCTATTTTGTTATTCATACCTACAGAATTGCCATTTTTTGTGTTAAAAGTTTGTGGAGTTTAAAAATTGATTTTTCTATGGTGATGATGTCCATATGTTTTTATTTGATAATTTATTAATCGGAATTTATAGTTATGATTCTGGTGATATTTAGTTTGTATACTGAATATATTTTGATGTGTCTATTCCTCGCTCTATCCTGAGAATAAGCTCTACAATAACAACAGGAAGAATATAGGTAAGTACGCTGCAATCATTTACTACACACACTATCATATTGTTATATTAAAAAAATAACTTCAATTCAACCAAGCTCACAGCCAATTCTAATGGCTCATAATTTATGAAAAACAAAAGAAACTTTTACACTTAGGTAACTACATGCTACAATCATATAGTTGTGCTGAAAATACCTTGCTTTTCTACACATGTACTTATACTTATACTACTTTTAGACTTATATAAATGGTTCAAATTATATAATTGTATAGCTATATATATATGTATAACATTACGTAGGTACAGTAAGGACACAGTTCTACAGTGTAAATCATTCTAGACGCAGATAGGGCTTCCTATTAGCTGTGTTTATTAGCTGCTTGCTTATTGTATTATTGTTTCAAGGTATTCGTATGTTTATAACTAGTAATACACTCGCAAGTTTTTACAGCAATGCCTACACGCTTATTTTATTAAAATAAATTAATAAATTAATTTTTTCTTTAAAAGACTTACTCAAAAATTTTTTATAAAATTTGTTTATTGTTGAAAAATTTTAAACATAATATTAGATCTAAGTAACTATACATTTCATCAAATTAGATGTAAGGAATAGTTCTCAAACAATAAATGGATACTTTAATTCTTAATAATATAAATAATATGGGGTTTGGTATTAACGAACCGGTTTTGTCCAATTGCCTCGAAGCAGTAAGTATTAGTTGACTATTATAGACTAACCTTTTTTTGCAAGGGACTTAAGAGAGGTAGGTAAGTACCTACTAGGTATTTATGAATTTAGTTTTTAAGAAGTTTTATAAATTAGAAATGGGCAATATAAACTGGGTACCTATTCATAATTCCTATAAGAGCAATAGGGTTGTAATTAAAGAGGATTGGAATATCTACTTCGATTGACCCAGAATGAAATAATAGGTAATTTTAATATAGCTATATCAACTTCTCCTTAAGTTCTATTATACTTATACAGTCTAAATCTCAAGATATAAATAAGTGCTCTGATCTGAAGCTGTTATGAATTACTGTTTCAGTAAATAAAGATAAGCATGTACTCAAGATTCAGCGTTTTTTAAACATTAGATACGCTGTGACATACCATTATCACAATGATTTATCATTGATAATGATTGTAAAAAACATACATCCTTCCCAGATTATTTTAGTATGAGTTATTATAACGTCCTAATTACATTATAGGTAATAAACATATTATCTTTTTATAACAGTAGATACGATGTAGGTACCTATGCCTAGGTTTAACTTTTAGAAAATTTGTAGGTAGATGATGATAACTAGTGATAAGGCGTTTAATTTTAGTTTCATTCTATAATAGGTTTTAAAAAGATAAAAATAATCTCGCACTGTGATTTAACAAATGAGAATAAACCACTAGAAGAAAGATATTTATTCCCTATTTGGTGATACAGGATACCTATTGGTAAACGAACGACATTTTTCTTTGATGGCATTGATGTGCAACAATTCCACAAATCATCTTCTTATTCTTCCTTTATATGATACATTTTATATACCTAGGTATCTAGTGCCTAGTGTTTTTGTTAAAAAAAAACACATAAATTCTACAGAATTTTTATAATCCTATATCAATGATTGTTCATTATTTCCTTGCTACGATACAATACAATAGGTACGTAGGTATCATATGTTTTGTTAATAATTACCATCATCGATTCAAACCGATTATTATAGTGTAGACACAATATTGTTATAAACAAAGCGCCCGAAATTGTCGAGAACAAAACTTATTCCAATACATTTTCTTAAGCGATTTCTTTAACAAACTTGTATGACCCTTATATTCTTACACATCCAAACTCAATGGTTAGAATCATACAATATGTGAAAATACTCGAGGCCATTGCTGGGGTCTATTGTAAAATTGTTGAAAATTATTCTCCACATTCTTTTGAGAGGCTAAGAGGGTTTTGGTTTCGTGAATGCCATAGAGATTGAAGATTGCTATTGTTTCATACTTTCCACCCTTTTTATTTATTTTAAATAAGAGCTGGCAACATAAGAGTCTAACGGTGAGGGTTGTCTCTAGTAGAACATGTTTTGTACAATAATAGATAGTTTTTGATAACATTATAATAAAATATAACTTGATATAGGTACTAACTCTACAATAAGCCAAAGACATATTATGAGTAGGTATTTATAAAATGTATTCACATAATTATGATGAAAAATAAGCTATTATTAGGTATCATCAATTGTGTAGGTATTTATAAGAACAATGGCGAATTTTAGATACTGTGTTTGAATATCTCTATATGACAGTAATTAACGTATTTCGGATTATTCTCGAAATTATATTTATATATTTTTCTGTATGTTGAATTAAATCTTAATCTAGACACATTTATCACAATTGTTGGTCTTATCGCTACGGAAAATCTGGCATAATAATATCTAACTTTTATAGCTAAAAAATATCTAGAATAAAATACTTCAATTAATTGTTAAAGGGGAAAAATCTATAAGATAACTATAAAAGCTTAATAACTTATAAAAGTATAAAATAGTATCATTCTAAAATATAAACACTTAATACCTACCAAACACTCATTAGATTTTTACCTACTTAATATTGGAAAATAATATGATATTTGCTCTACATTTCGCAAAATTGTGTAAATGATATTGTCCTTAAATGATTTAAATATTTATTAAATAAGTAAGTAAGTAGGTACCTACCTATATTTTTTAACGATAATTGTATGTGATAGTAAACTCTTGTAAATAAGTATCATGATCAGTAGGTACCTGCAGGTAAGAGATTTTTATATGTTGAAGCAATATTTTAATATTCTATCAGTAGACATAATAAATGCATTATATCCATACAATAGAACCTATGGTTATTTGTAGAAGTATTGTCACATATTGCAGACATGCTTTTATTAATGTTTATTGACGCATTTTATTTGCTTCAAATCTTTTAACGAGATTAAAAAATTCTTTGCGTATGTTTTATTTTTTTCATTGAACCGTAGTCATAAGCACAGCTATTATCTCTGTTATATAGGTATGTAGGTATATGTTAAAGCGTGCGTTTCAATTTTTTAAATACAAATTAATTTAATAACTTAATTAGGAACGTAATAAGAAAACTCTACCTATCTTTAAGTGCTCTAGGTTGAAGAACTCATCCAAAAGACTTAATCAATGTATATATTTGTATTTAAGAAAAAAATATTATTTATTAATTATTTTTGCCTAGGTATACAATATGTATATCAATAGATATTGCTCGACTACCTAGGTATAGGTTTTAACGTCATTTTTAAGAAAAATAAGAGAATAAGAATAAGGAACAGGAAACAATTTATTAGCTAATTTAATTCATAGTTATTATTTATGGTTACAGAATTATCACTTTTATATCATTTATTATATTTTTAGTAGGTTCCTACCATATTCGAAAGGCCAAACTCTCAATAAATTGTCTTAAAATCAACCCTTAACGTAAATAATGAAACAATCATATCCCTATCAAGTTTATGAACTAGACCAACAAGTTTCAACAAAATAAGGTATAATAATTTTTAAGTTACCCATCAGAGGCTGTATCCGTCAAAAGTTTGATAACCTTCAGTGGCCGTGACCTCAATTTAGCGACCGATACCGATCCGCTGCCAACTGCCTACGATATCAAACTCTACACCCAGCCGTACTACCTACCACCTACTGACATTCATTAATACTAGTAATACTAAAATTCCCAAACGGTGGCTGCAATCTAAGAAAAAAAATTATAATAACCATCTGTGCCATATCATTATTTTTGTTTAAATGCGATATCTTTATCCTGTATCGATAAGACGTCGCCATTTGAATATCAACATTAATTGCTACGAATGTACCTATGTTAAGAGAGTTCGCGGCGCTTCCGCGGCATCCAATCTCATATTGATTGCCGGTGACATTCTTATCAATACACCCCCGGCGCGACCGCTCCACTCGCCACCCAAAAGAAACAGGAACGTTTCTTCGCGCGCTCGCAACGCAACGGAAAAAAGGGCGGGACGGCGCCGCGGCGGCGGTGGCCAATCGCGCGCCAGCCGCGCCGCCGAGCGACCAATGGCGCGCGGGCGACGGGGCGGGCGCGCGCACGCGGCCGCGCCCTCGTTTCGCTCCGACTTTTTATTTATTGTTGCGCGAAACACCGCGCGCGACGGGTGTGTGATGCGCGTTTAGACAACTGCCGAGCATGGAGTCCGCCGTGGACTCAGCGTCGACCGCGAGTGAGGTGAGCGGCTCCTCAGGGGGCTCGCCGAGGGTGAAGGCCGCGTCGCCGGCGCGGGCCGTGAGCCCGCCGCAGCTGCTGCAGCACCGAATGCCGCTGCCGCCGCCCGGTCTGGGGCTGCTCGGCTCGCTGCAGATGATGCACCACTCCCCGCTGGAGCTGATGGCGGCGGCGCACCACCACGGCCCGCCGCGCTACGGCAGCCCGCCGCCCATCTCCACCTCCGACCCGTCCGCGAACGAATGCAAGCTGGTCGACTACCGCGGCCAGAAGGTCGCCGCGTTCATCATCCAGGGCGACACCATGCTGTGCCTGCCGCAAGCGTTCGAACTGTTCTTAAAACATTTAGTGGGCGGTTTGCACACAGTGTACACGAAGCTGAAGAGACTGGACATAGTGCCCCTGGTGTGCAATGTGGAACAGGTGCGCATCCTGCGAGGCCTGGGTGCCATCCAGCCGGGCGTCAACCGCTGCAAGCTGCTCTCCTGCAAGGACTTCGACGTCTTGTACCGGGACTGCACCACCGCAAGGTACGTTTCTCTTGAGATACACGTATAGTTGTGAGGTTATGAACTTTAGATACAGTGTAGTTTTCAACGTCTTTATTTACTTTATTTTTTTTTGTGCCTAATATTTTTATCTTTATTTATTATATTTTTTGTCTTTAGTTTCAAAATCATGTTCAATTATCAAATGGGAAAACTTACACCATTAAAATTATAGAGCATTTAAATTGCTCTACATACCTAATGTTGGTAGAGTTTTATGTAGCTCAACTATAATAGATGTTGTATTTAAAACAAAATACGTAATTAGGATTAAATTAATTTTTACAATTTATTAGCTTAACGAATTTAAAAATTCAGTATCAAATTTGAGAAATGTAGAGTCAGTGGTGTCGCGCAAGCAGAAAATCTCGACGGAAGGGTCGCGCTCGTCACATTAATTTTTCATATTTTAATACGCGCCAAATATTTCCACAGGGTTAAATATTAAAGCATTCCGGCGACGGAAGGGTAAAGTCTCTGTTAATTAGTGGCCGCAATATACATTTTTAAATAGTAATTTTTACAAACGCTAAAGTTAGATTAAAAAATCTTGTTTTGTTAGCGCGTACCGCTGGCCCGATAGGCCTATATCTCTTTCCCTGAATGCGATTTTAAAAATGTAATGTCCACGGCAACCGGCCTTTTGGGAGATATAAACTTGTTTTTTTCGTATTCCCGTATTGTGTTTATAAATTTGATGTTTGTTTAATGCGTTGTGGAGCGTTTTAGGAGCAACAAATTTGACTTGTTTACTTTTATTGATTACGAAATGGAAGTTTTGTAGAGATTATGAGATGCTCAAATGTTTGACATTATTTTTTGTTTGTCCCATCGATGTTAGCGTTAATCTAATATTATCTAATATAATTGAATTATTTTTAATACATATGCACAAATATAGAGAACTAGGTATATCTATTTATATTTCTCCAAAACTGGAATGAATAAATTAGTTAGAAATTGCAACGAGTAAAATCGGAAAAATTAATTTAGTAGGTATGTTCAGTAGGTATCTATTAATGCAACATAGGTAGATTAAACTATTTATCTATTTGTAAAAAATATAAAACAACCGAGGTATAAATAGATAAAATTTAAATGGCATTTCCGCCTTACCATGTAGCCTGTCCTGTAGGTAAATTTGATTAGAAAAAAAAAATCCAATTAGGTACTATTTATGTAAAACGTTACCATCTAACCGGTGTTAAAAATAGTGTTTTAATTGTTGAAATAATTAGTGAAATAAGTGTAACTGTTCGCTGTCCGCTGATTTATCATTGTCAATATCTTTTTGTTTTCCGCGCCGCTGCCCGCCATCTTTTTCTCGTCTGCCGGTCCGTGTCTTCTGAAACTAGATAATTAATATTGAAATTTTTATTACTTTTTCATTTCATTCTTGCATATTAACGATTGAAACATACATAGATAAAGCAATTTCGATTCGATTAATTAGAACTAATTAAGTTAGTTTGTTTTACACGTGTCTTATTAAAAGCGAATTTAATTTGTATGTAGTTGTAGGTACCTACGTAATTATTAGGTACATCAACGGACAATTTTAATAAGTATTTAGATAAATGGATATGAGGTTCTTTTGAAACTTTGTATGATAAATATTTTAATATCTCATACTATGTATTGAACTCGAGTTACCTTTTAAAAGATTAAAAATTAAAAATGGCCGTCGATAACATTTGGATCAACGTAGCAACATAATTTGTATTGACATGTTTCCACTATTACGACTTCAGTGATTCCGATACAAAGAATACAGATTACGAATGTTTTTTATGATATTTTAAAAACTTCGTGTGTGGACTTTTTACATAATCAAAGGATCAAAAGTGAAAAATTGTAAAGCCGTTAATTGAGGAATTAATTTTAGACGATTTTCGCAATTTTTACTAGTGAAATTTTAATGAAAAGCAAGACTGGAGTAATTCTGAGTATTTTCAAGCTATTTTAATTTTCTTACAACAAAATGTAATGAAAGATATTTGCAATAAATAGAATGGAATACCTACTACATACGGGGACATCAGTTAATAATTTCACAAAGACCATAATTATCAACCATTAAGCAAACTGAATAATTTGGATTCAAAGCATCATATGGGTTATAATCTGGTGCTAGGAAATGCGATATTTTTAAGAACGCATCGCCCGCATTACAAAACGTGTATAATAGGTGGACGTTCCTTTTCACGCTTCAATAATTGCTCGACAGCAGATAAACGAGATCGTATCGAGTTACATTCGGCGTTGAACGGAACCCTAACCTCTGTTGTGATTCTTACTTTTAACTCTTTATGCACACTGCTGTAGATCCTCTGCGGATACACACGGTATTTGCAGATAATTCTATTAAACCCGTAGTCTCCTGCTTTAATGTACCTGATTAGCATTAATTAATGTATAAAACGAATTAACATGGGTAATCCAATACTTCCTAACTCAATTTTCCAAAGCCGCCTGTCACTATGTTTCTATATTAGAGACGATTCGAATTGATTTCTTAATCAATACGCACAGAGCGTTAGGTTCCGTCCATTGTCTCTGCGACTGACAAAGAGCGAGGTTCAATTACGGAGGTCATCAACACGACTTTTTATGGAATTTTCAGTTTACGACTCATTTGATGGTCCGCCTTCAAACGGAGTGATATTTCGTAAATAAACAAAGCACTGAAATAACTGCCTCATTACCTTTGTAGAGCCGGTAGGTGTGACGGAACTTCGGGACCATTTTTTGTTGTGAGTTTCAAACTTTCTGTCGGAAGGATTTAGGATATACAAAAAGGATTATCAACAGAAGTTGTATGGATGCTCTTGACAACTTTGTTTTAGATCTCGAATAATAACAAACTCGTTACGGCCACGGAGCTTTTATTTGTTAGGTGTTTTGTAGTAACTTAGCAGTATATATCGGTAAATCTATAGCAGTATAAAATATGATGAAGCAGTATTTGCTCTTCAATACAACATGCGCGACATATTCAAATAATATTTCTAGTAAGCTGAATAAATTATTGTAGTCTGCCAAAAATATCTTTGTATGTATAACGTTGTCGTCAAATTTACATAGAATGGCCGAAGATATCGTGTGGCATATGTGTGTAACTGTTATGAATGATGCTAGGAACTTGGACTGGCGACGCTCCAAGCCGTGGTTCTCATTGAAATATTAAACCAAGACGTCGCTTGCACTGTCTCAAGCACATGCTGACAAAAGTAAATCATACCAACCTCGAGATTATTAATCGTTCTAGAATCTTCTCAACTGAATAGAAGTTTACTTTCTTTTGTTTAGGTTCAGGTTATGTTGGCGTTATTTGCTCTGCCTCTTTCAGTAATAGATATCCTTTTATTTAGTTCTAGTTTGTCTGTGTGGTTGTACTACTTAGTTTCAATATGTATTTTGGTATTTTGTTATTCAGGCTTCAATCTATCTGACTACCGAATCATCTAGTAATGTTATTAAACAATTTAAATGAAACATTAATAATTTCACAGTTAACTTCTGTACAAACTTTAAGATGAATAAGATTGTGAGTTGTGTTGATTGTATGTAAATTGTTTAAGATATAGTGTTAGGGCTATAGAAGTGATAGGAACAATAATAGGTACCTATTTAATAATTTCCATATACTCTACTCTACAGAAAACTCTACATTTTTAGGCGCATGAATAAGTATATGATTTTTTTTATATAAATTGTAATTTTAACCTATAATGTCTGTGGAAAGAAGCAAAACACGAGGATTATTTAGAAATATTATTGTCTTTGATAAACAAAATAAAAGTTCAAACTTGTTCACTTTAATATTGTATTTTACAACATTGCAGCAGAATTTTATGACGAATACTTTACAAAAAGTGTTTATTATCCTACTAGTTATTTACGTCTTTGTGACGTTGTGATGACGGGGCCGCCCAACGCAACAGTGACGTATGTTTTTGGCGGGATTTGACGCCATTTTTGACAGAATATATACTAATTTAAATTTAGAAAACTCTTTGATAAAATATGTTTACGATTCGATCACAATATCCAATCAATATCGATAAATGGAATGATATTATAATTTGTTTTACGATTTTATTTTAATGTTAGTGTTACCTACTATCATTTTTTTATTGCTCATATTTTTAGAACAAAAAAAGCTTAAATTAATTTAAATTTTAATCGAAATTTCAGTCTTTCTTTTGTAAAAACATAATTATAAACATAACATTGGTGAAATGAAATGAAAATCGAGAGTAAGAGGCTTTATTTAATTTGGTACGCTCTTGTTACGTGTCCGTTAAAATCGAATCTTATGCGGTCTTTCCATTTTCTATGTCTAATTTATTTATGTAATTGTATTTAATATTGTTATGAAATACTATTAGGTACATACTTTTAAAAGAAAAGCTGTTTTTCTAAGTTTATCCAACATCGCTCTATTTTTTAAAATACCTACGTTTTAACGTCCGTTTTAAAGAGTTAGGTATGTGGAATATTGTAAGAAAAATTATAACAACAAAACGAGATAGAAACAAATGACTTTTTTATTTCTAATGTTTTAAGTTTTATTACCTATGAAAGGTTTATAAATACAAATGATCAATCATGAAATAGGTAGGTATAACTTTTCTAGAGCAAAACAAACTGTAAATTTAAGATAATAGGTATGTTTTGATATGAATGATTGTTCATTTTCTTCTTCTTGTACCTACTTAACTTGCCAAATTTTTTTTATAGATATAGCATAGTATAAATGGATAGAGTAGCTGTAGTAGATAGTGTATACTGTATACATAGTTAGTTTTTGAATAAATTTGTTTTGACAATAATTGAATGTTTATTTTATGAATGTAATTGTCAAGAATGAATCAACCTTTTGAGATAATTAATCAAAGATATAACAGTAATAACTTAAAAAGATACAGCTAATTTGAAGAAGGTCATTTTAATTTGAATAAGGATGAAAATTCTTATTGTCTATTGTTTAAGCTAGTTACTTTGTAAGCTTGAGAAATATATGGAAAATTAGACACAACATTTTTCTTCTACAATTTCAGTTGTTTTCGTTTTGATTAAATTTAATTTAGTAATAATCTGTTAAATCTAAGATAAAACGATACGCTTATATTAATTTTTATACCCATATTAGATTTAGATGATCATAACAAAAGGCTTTTCTTTTAGATAAATATGTCATTTGAATTAGAATTTAGATACTTAAACATATTTTATATTTCATCGAGATAGTTTGCATACTATAATATACACAGATAAAACCTGTTAATCTTAATTATAAATTGGATATGTTGAAATAATATTTCCGTAATACCTAAATAAAAACATCAGACGTTTGTGCAAATAATGATTTCCAATATATAAAGCTGTAACTTGTAAGTTTAAATTGCAATGTATGGAATGTACAATAACATTTTATCATATTACAATACAAAGTATGAGACCAGTAAATTGATGTACCTAGATAGCGTAATAAAATTTAAATCACGTTGTATAAACGAGCAGTGAATATAATACAAAACGAGTAATTTATACAAAGCAGTAGGCGGGTGTAACAACAAATAAAACAGTCAATCGGAACGACAAATGAAGTGAAGTGGCTCGAGGAAACACAATTTCCTCCAAAGCGACAAACCGTTCCACAATGGGAATATCACGGAGGCAATTTATTACGATTGATCAACAAGTAGCTGGGGAAACACGGATCTTAGATGGAACGGAAAGAATGAGCAACCCTACCCGCCCGCCTCGGAAGCTCGGCATTCGGCACTCGGCACAACAGTCGAAACGCACGCCGACACTCGTAATCCTCTCGTACAATTCGAAAAACGCACACAAATGACACGAGGGAATCCCTCTGGCTAGACGGAATTATCACGGGTTCTCTATTTCCGTTTCGCGTACTATTGAAACACCATCTCGCTTGCACTCGACCCTGAAACGTGCCTCCGTCTCTTTCTCATTCGTTTCATTCATGGTTAGATTTGAATGGGCCTGAAACGTGCTGCCTTCACACAAATGTGAAATTCTGTTGAGAAAGGTTACGTAGGTATATTCTGTATGGTGGTGCGACAATCGTTAGCCGAAGACTAAAAACGGGACCGGCGATGATTAATAGAGGAGGGTCGCCAATAAAGAATGTATGTATTTAATTAAAATTCTCTTCCGTGCATCTTATTGAATGGTCGATAGAGAACTATCGCATGCCGTGTAACGTGGCGCGGTAGCCGTGGTTACATTTTATAATTGCTGCTCACTAGTGTTGAGCTCTAATCATGTTTAATTATAGCTAGAGGAAGGAGTCATTGCCGTTTATCATGAGATGAACTGTTACAGACGTGTAAACCTCACCGCGGAATTATTATAGATTGTGTATAAGGTACAGCCATTGGCAGCAGCGAGAAAGTCTATTAAATTATTGTTACAACAACAATTATATTAACACATGTTTGCTGCTTAAATTGGCTTTTCTATTTATAAACGAATCACAGCCGATGTTCTATAAAATCAGATGCGAAAATTTTTATAGTTTAGCGAGGTCGTTATAATGTCTGCGACCGACATTGTTCAAGGATGTTTATTTATTATTTTAAAGGAGGAAGAAGTTTTTAATTATTATAGCGATAAGAATATGTTTGAGTTTTAAATGTTTGCACGTTTTTTATAGATTCAGCATTAGATATGTAGGTATAAAATCAAAACACAATTGAATTCATGTTGAGAAATATAAAGAGGTAGGTAAGTCCCAACAGTCAGTGTTTATGTACACCGTACCACATCCGAATCTGTAGGAACACATTATACCAGCGCTACATAGCCGGCCGTCTCCTTTAACAAAATAAACTCCACAATAATATATCTATGCAAATCGCCTCACAAATAGCATTCTGATTGTGTATGTACACTACAGTGTACACGGGAACAGTTATTAAAGCGCAGCTAGATACATATCAAAACAATAGTAGACGGAAATGCAGCGCAGTGACGTTTTTGCCCGCTCCGCTCCACTCACCTTTGTGAGAATAAGCTTATCTTTTGACCGTAAAAATTATAAATTACATACAGTTATCTAATTACACTAACCTACTTGATTGCTTTCTTCATTAATTGCTTTGCAAAGTTGTGCATCTTGTTTGAATGTTTTTGTTTGGTTTTTAGTTTGTGCTTTTTTTACATTCAAGTTAATTTAAAAATTATTATTTATTGGAAAATTATAGATGTATTAGAATAAATGATCATTTAGTGTATATTGTGAAGGTGTTATGTAAGTAGCCAATGCATTTTGTAGAGGCTTTAAAAGTTTATAGGTTTATACCAGAGAAATGTGAGAATAAATTGATATTTTTTACTGTTAAGCATATACATATAAAATATTATAAAGTTGTATGAAATATAGTCTTAATAAAAGTATCGGCGTTAATCATAATACCTATGGTCATAGAACTTTAGATAGCAAACAGATTTAACAAAGCAACAAA